>NC_056757.1:2827500-4027500 GCF_018687715.1 Carya illinoinensis
GCAAATTATTCTTCAACTCAGGGACATAAAAGACTCCTGTGATGATCTGTGTCATTTCATTCACTTTTAGCCTTACATTCCCCTTTCCTAATATAGAAATGCTCGTGTTAATCCCAAGTTTCACTGAATCTCGAAAGGTTCCATCAAAATCTTAAAAATAATCCTTTTTCCACACATATGATTGCTGCATCCAGAGTTAAGAAACCACGTATCTTCTTGACTGGTTTTGTTTAGATCCACATACGCCATCAACAACATCTCCTCTTGATTCTCTGCATAGTTAGCCCCTGTCTCTCGGTGTGGACATTCCCATGCAAAATGTCCTAGCTTGTGACAATTATAGCACTCCACGGTAGCCTTATCAAAAGATCTTCTGTCGCGTCCTCTTCCTCTTCCTCTGTAATTTCCACGACCACGACCTCTACTCCTAGAGTGATCGCCATGAGTAACTTTCAAAGCTTGTTCTTCTTCTAACACATGAGAGTTCATGCATTGTTCATAGACAAGAAGACTACTCTGCAATTCATCTATGGTTAAAGTGTCTAAATCTTTAGACTCTTCAATGGAACAAACAACATAATCAAATTTGAAAGTCATAGATCGTAAAATATTTTCAACAACAGCAGTATTTCCTTTATCCTCACCATTGACTTTCATTTTGTTGACAATGGCAAGAGTGCGAGAGAAATATTCGTTCACAGTTTCTCCCGACTTCATGTGAAGAATTTCAAATTCCTTTCTCTAAACTTGCAAATTTCCACGCCTCACTCGTGTGATGCCCTGATATTTCTGCTTCATAGAATCTCATATATCCTTCGCAGTTTTTTTTGTTTAGAATTGTCTCTAGGATAGAACGATCCAATGCCTGAAATAGATAGTCCTTTGCCTTCAAATCCTTTAACTGTTGATCTTCAATGTGCTTTCTCTGTGCATCTGTGAGAACAACACCTTCAGCTACTACAGAAACTCCATTCTCCACAAGTCCCCAATACTCCTTGGAACGTAAGAAGTTTTCCATGAGCATTGCCCAGTAATCATAGTAGCCATCAAATTTCGAAACAGCTGGCTGGACAAATGAACTCTCTGTCATCATTGTTCAAGTAGAACACACGTAGAAGACTGCTGCTTCTAAAAAATCAGGCCCCTGTGATGGGGCTCTGATACCAAATGTTGAAAAATAGAAGTTGAAAAGAGTACAGATGAAACTGAAGAAAAATCAACTTTTTATACATTGAATAACAAACTTGGCTAATATATAGTCTTACAGAGCAAATAGAAAAATAACTGAACAAGCGTGAAAATAGCCCATATCTAAATAACTCCTACAACGTGCTGAGAAGACCAAATCAGCAAATAACAGAACCCAAAAGAAAAGGTACTTACAGACGTAGTGGTAACTAACCACTAAACCAGTAAGATAAACATAAAAAACTAACATTGAAGTTCTAATCTCCTCAAGCAAATGCGTGAGCAATGCAATCCGACGGTTCAGATCCGTACAGTCCTTCCTAAACACCAACAAAGCGTCGCCGTCGGCAATGCCGGAATCGGTGGGCCCGGAAGTGACAATGTCCAACACGAGGTCGAGGAGTGGGCCGCTGGCCATAACGTCACGTACGACGCAGGCGACTGAAATTGGAAGCCCCAACTACCTTCTGTCTCGTTTGCGAGAGTTTGGACTGCCGTCTCGCTCTTATGAGCCCTCTCTATCGGCGACTCTCCCTAGGCAGAGGACTAAGGGAGTTATGTGGGTGTGCCTTGGTAAGGAAAGCGAGATTCTCCAGGGTACGAAAAACAAGAAACAATACATTTGGATTTGGGAATCTGTAAACAGAAATAGGCCTTACGACGAACACATAGCTATTTCACCGATAATCATGTTTTCCGTTTTTCGTTGATTGTCAGGCTTTAACGTCACACTTCTCGGTGTTTTCTTTATTTTAATGAAAAAGTAATTAAAAACGAATGCGTAGTCATTTTGATACTTTAATTTCGAACAATAAAATTAAATTTATAAATGGACTTATTTTGATGATGTGGTTTATTATATTATAAATATTTTTTATTATAAAATAAATTTAAAATTTTATATCAAATTTCAACGTTATATTTAAAAATAAAAAATAAAAAAAAATTCAACTCATTATATAAATTTAATTAATTTTAAAATTTTTTTGCATAGCTATAGTTGCCAATTAATTAACGCAAAGTCAAAACTTAAGCATCAACCATTTATATTTGAGAAATATTTTAAATATAAAGAAATTATATAAAAATAAACCCACAAACTGACGTGACTTGATGTACTGGCACGTCAGATTATAAAATTACTTTTATTATAAAATAGATCTAACAGATCGCATGAAATCAAATCAATTTATAGATTTATTTTTATATAATCTATTTGTGTATGTAGGGTTATTGGAAAGGAAAATGCTAGTGTGTCCCATGAATTTGACGCTCTCATTTTGACTGCTTTTGTATTTTAATTTTTTTTTATTTTGTTAATAGTTAATAAAGTGAATATTAATGTATTGGTGTATTTTAAAAAAATATATTTAAAAAATATAAAGAATAAAATTTTAAAAAAATGACATTTAGGCGCCTATATATGGTGCACGCCCACATATATACCAGCATTACCATATTGGAAATGAGCTAACTTTATCACTGATCTCATCAAACATGCTTTAACCATTAACATGAGAAGAAAAATACATGGCCAAAGAAGTGTTAGTTGCATGGAATTTGTACTTGGCTGCGCGCATGCAACCATCCAACAAAAACAAGCTTCTTGCATGCATTCTTTTTAGGTTTGTCGAGTTTTAGCAATGACCCAACGCATGTCGAATTGTGAAACTATCACATTAATATTAATGATATACTATAATAAAATGTTAATTAATGGTTACCTACAATTGCATGCCTCCTGATCATCATGCATGATCTCATCCATCCGGCCTAATTTGTCCATATAAAATGTTCTTAAATATTAAATACATTTGAATTATTCTCTAAAAAAAACTATAATGGCCATAGAAAACGGATCACCATAATTGACATCTATTTTGGGTGATACGTAATATTTAGAGACGGAGATCGGACGTATATACCGTCCAGAGTTACATTTCACTGAAAATTATTTTAGAGATCGATGCAAACACTAAGTAGTAGTCTTGTTCATATTAGAATCATATATATAGATTTAGAATACTGGAATGTTTCCAAATCTCCCTTTAGCGCGCTAGCTAGCTAGCTCGATCTGTCCGAGGGTTATGTTTTTTTCATAAGCTATGCATATAAGACTACAATATCATTGATCTGGATATATATAGTATTAATATATAAACTTATATACAACTGACATTGTGGTTCCAAGACAATGCTGGACGTTGTAATTTGTCTGCTTCTCTGGACGGCCATAAATATTATTGGCTATTTATGTTGCTTGCATGCTATTATATATATATACTTTCTCTCTTGGTGGGAATCCCATAATTAACTCAAACGTTCAAACATGCATGCAGTTCCACCTCAATATATATATATATATATAAATTCAATCAAAAATCATAAACAACAACAATTGATGAGTTATTTTAGCTGTATATATTTGGAGCGGAGCTACATATTTCGATCAAGAATACAAACCCGTTTGTCTTCTTTTAATAGTAATTAAGAATCTTGACCATATTTCGATCAAGAATACAAACCCGTTTGTCTTCTTTTAATAGTAATTAAGAATCTTGACCAGTACTAAGTTTTTTAATGTGATGGATCAAGGAGACGATCTCATGATCAAATACTGCAGTTATATATGAGAAGGTTTGATGAAACCACCACACTTTGTAGTGGTGAGTAGTTTTCCATTTATAGCAATTTACACATCGTATGAAATAATTACATATCAAATACAATTAATATGAAATGTAAGTAAATGGAAAGCATATACAAAGTAATCTCCTAAAATCAAGGTCTGAATTAAGTCACATATATCAAGCCTTAGATGAAGGCAAAGTATCATCAACACCCACCCGCAAGCTGAGCGTCGGATTGGAACAAATGTGAAGTTTAGATCTGAAAAAGTCAAAAAGTGGTCGAGGAATACTTTTGGTGAAGATGTCGGCAACTTATAGGTGAGAGGGAACATATTGAGTGCGAAGTTTGCCAGCAACAGCAAGTTCCCAAAGGAAATCGTAGTCTAACTCAACATGCTTGGCTTGTTTATGAGAAACAGGGTTGGAACTCAAAAAAATGGTACTTTTGTTGTAGCATAAAAGAAGAGGCTGCTGTGGAATGGAGGCCTGTAGATCCTGAAGGAGATGCGTAAACCAAAGGAGTTCAGCGGCAGT
Organism: Carya illinoinensis; assembly: GCF_018687715.1. Classification (NCBI taxonomy): domain Eukaryota; kingdom Viridiplantae; phylum Streptophyta; class Magnoliopsida; order Fagales; family Juglandaceae; genus Carya; species Carya illinoinensis. Next base: position 2,831,853 of record NC_056757.1, read on the forward strand.
GTGTGCAAGAGCACGATACTCAGATTCACAGCTGGAGCTGGAGACAGTAGGTTGCTTCTTGGCACTCCAAGAAACCAAGTTGTCACTAAGATAAATAGAATAACCAGAGGTAGAACGATGAGTGTCAGGGCAACCTGCCCAATCTACATTAGAGTAAGCAACTAAAGCACCGGGAGTGGCAGATGGGAGAAAATGAAGACCAAAATGAAGGGTGCCCTTGACATAGCGAAGAATATGCTTAACAACAAAAAAATGATCCTCAGTTGGAGAATGTAAAAACTGGCTAATAGAATTGATAGCATGAGCAATGTCGGGCCGAGTAATGGTCAAATATTGAAGGGCACCAACAAGAGACCGATAGAGAGTTGGATCCGAAAAAGGTGTACCATCGACATACAGGTGGTGTGCAACAACCATGGGGGTGGGAACTGGTTTGCTGTCAAGTAATTGAGCTCGACGAAGAATATCCCGTGCATACTTGAGCTGATTGAGGAAAAGACCATCTGCAGTTGTTGAAGCTTCAAAACCAAGAAAGTAACTAAGAGGGCCCAAATCTTTGGTGGCAAACTCAGAATTGAGCTTGAAAGTGAAGCTATTCAGAAGAAAGGGGTTGTTTCCAGTAATAATAATATCATCAACATAAAGAAGCAAATAGATGATATTAGACTGCTTATGAAAAATAAAGAGAGAAATATCAGCACGACTGCAGGAAAAACCAAGTTGAACAAGAAAAGAGCTTAAACGCTGAAACCAAGCACGAGATGCTTGCTTGAGACCATAGAGGACTTTCTTCAACTGACATACATGATTTGGAAAGCGAGCATCAATGTACCCAGGACGTTGCTCCATATAAACATTTTTAGTGAGAGTGCTATTAAGAAATGCATTCTTGACATCAAGTTGGCGAAGAGGCCATTTGTTGGTGACAGTAAGAGAGAGCACAACACATACAGTGGTAGCCTTAATAACAGGGCTAAAAGTGTCAATATAGTCAAGACCAGGTACCTGTGTATAGCCTTTGGCAACAAGGTAAGCTTTGAGACGCTCAATGGATCCATCAGATAGATATTTGGTTTGGAACCCACAATGTTGGTGTTAGCAGGTCGCAGGACCAAAATCCAAGTGTGGTTATTCTGTAGGGCATGAACTTCGTCATCCATAGTCGCAAGCCAAGCAAGATTTTTAGCGACAGATTTGAATCCTTTAGGTTTAGTAGATACAAGCAGAGCAGAAAGAAAACCAGAGGATCCCAAAATACCAATATTAGCTAGATGACGAGTTCTAAAAATACCAACTTTAGCTCGTGTGAGTATAGGATGAGACCCCAATGGGAAAGCTGGAGCAGGAGTGAGATCCATAATGTGAGGTTTGGTGTCAGGCTCAACAGGAGGTGGACACGGTGCCGAGTGTTGCAAAGAAGGACCTACAAGAGAGTCAGTAGCATGCAAATACTCATCCACTAGATCAATACAAATAGCACATGGGCTAGATCCGGATGGAGTGATGAGTGGGGAATGGTGCTCGGAAGAAGAGGGAGGGGTTTCGACATGAAGCATATTGGGTTCTAAAAAATTGGAAAAAGTGAGAGAGGATATGGGCTGAGCTTGAGATTTCTCAAGAAAGGAAAAATGATTTTCATCAAATTGTGCATGGTGGGTGAATATAGCCTAGAGGCGGTGGGATTGAGACAACGAAAACCTTTATATGATGGACTATAACCCAAAAAAATGCATGGAATGCTACACAGGAAAAATTTGTTAGGCATATAACCACGCAAACATGGATAAACACGACAACCAAAGGGATGAAAATTTTTATAGTTAGGAGACAAACCATAGAGAAGCTCAAAAGGTGACTTAGCTCCAAGAAGTGGTGTGGGCAACCGGTTGATGATGTAAGTTGCAGTGCTGAATGCGTCGATCCAGAAGCGAGGAGAAAGGTGAGAGTGAAAAAGAAGGACGAGACCAGTCTCGGTAACATGACGATGTTTCCTTTCAGCGCAACCATTTTGAACAGGTTTGTATGGGCAAGAGAGTTGATGATGGATACGCGAAGTGCGAAGGTGAGCTTTGAAACGATGACTAGTGAATTCAGCACCACCATCGCTTTGAAAATTTTTTATACGAGCAGAATGTTGATTTTCCACAAATGTTTGAAATTGGCGAAAAACATCATAAAAGTCAGATTTTAATTTCAAGGGATATAACCAAGTGAAGCGAGAAAAATCATCAATGAAGAGAACATGGTAGGTAAAACCTAAGGTGGATTTGACGGGGGAAGGGCCCCATATGTCACAATGAATTAAATCCAACACATTAGATGATCGATGTTCATTACGTGAATAAGGCAATCAATGATTTTTCGCAAGTTGGCATATACCACACAATGTTGGAGAAGGCAACAAAGAAGTAAGAAAAAGATGACCATTTTTATTCAAAAAAGAAATAACAGGATGATTCAAATGACCAAGACGAGCATGCCATAAATCATATGAAGTATGAAGAGATTTATTTTTAAGAACAGAAATAAAAGCAGAATGACTGCGCTCCAGCACATATAAGCCGCCATCTCTTTTACCAGTCTCCACTACCCTTCCCGTTTGGCGATTGTGGATGGTGAAAAAATTATTAGTAAATGTAACATATAATGAAAAATCTGATATTAATTTACTAATTGACAAGAGATTTTTAGTAAGATGAGGAACAACTAAAACATCAAGTAAATGAAGATTTGGATTTGGAGAAAGGGCACTCGTATGAGTTATGGGTAGGGAAGCACCATTCCCTACTATTACACAATCCTTACCCGTGTAAGTATTTGAGTGAGCCAAAATGGATGGGTCGGTGCTCATGTGGGCCGAAGCCCCAGTATCCAAGTACCAATCAAGGGTTTTAGGTTCAGAAACAGAGCAAGCATTGTGGAAGACCTCGGCAAGGTGAGCAGAATGCTCTTGGCGTGCGTACCACTGGTTGCAGTGATCGGCGTAGTGTCCTTCAATGCGGCAAATTTGGCAGCCGAGAGGGGGGGGGGGGGGGCGCGACGCCCATGACCGGAGGAGGTGCGTCCAGGGCCATGATTTGAAAAAGAATAACCGTGGCCGTTGCTGTGTCTGTGGTGCGTGCATGAGGAATTTCCTCTCTGCGTTGCACGATCATGGCTTCGGTTTGTGGCTGTGAATGCTGCAATGGGTGGACCCGTGGATTCAAGGGATTTTTGAAAGAGCTCAAACCTCTCATCCTTTGAAATCAAGTTAGCAAAACAGAGGAGGGGCGTAACAGCCATCTGCACAATGGAGAAGGAGGAAAAATCAGAGCCAAGACCATGGAAAAACCAGTGTACCTTATCGGTGTCGTCGACGAGGCAACCAATCGCATGAAGCTGATTGTAGAGGGTCTTGAAGGCATAGGCATACACTGTAACAGACACGCTTCATCAGCTGAAGATCATCTTTCATTCAAATTTCTCGAGCTTTGCTGCGGTGGCTGAAGGTGTTTTCCAAGGCTAGCCAGACCTCTCAAGAGGTGGAGAGACCAACTACCTCAGCCATTGCTTCTTCGGTGAGGGAAGAGAGGAGAAGACTGAGTAGTTGCTGGTCAGTGGCTTTCCACGCCAAGTATTTGGGATTAGGCATCTGTGAAGTGGTAGGGGTACTTGGTCAGCCATGTACGTACATACATGCATGATTAATTAAGGATCAGCCGCGCCAACGCACAGTCAATTAGGACACGAAGATCATGACGAACGACATATATATATAAGAATCGGAAGCATGTTTTCCAATCCATGCATCTTCTCCTTCTCTTAGAATTAATAAAGAGGTTTTTCTTTTGTACTTCCCCCCGCCTGCTCAGGAGGAAATTAGGGAAGGGCCGGGGGGAAAAGCTGGGAGATATATCTCAAACAGAGAAGTAAATATGCATGACACATGCAGTTGGCATTTTCATGCCTTTCTTACTATCATTAGTCGATAAGATGTGAGCATGTCTCACAGCATAACTATGTTCTCTACGCTGAGTGTTTTTATTGATCCATTTCCTTCCTAGCTAGGTACATTATAAATAGGGAATTTTTGTTCTAAGAAGAGGACGAAACCTAGATTTTATTGATTATCCTTATTTATGGCAGGAGAAAACCTTATATAGATTGTTGTGGGTAAAAGTACCAGCCCAAAATAGAATTCTAGTCCCAGTCCAATATTGGGTGACCCTCATCAAAAGTAGAAGGGAAAAGAAAAGTAAGGGGGACAAGACAAGGCACAACGTCAAAGTTCAGGAAATGAAGTCAGGCATGCAATGAGAGATGGTGATGTAACATAAAGTTGACATTCCTCACCAACTGAGACCTCAATAAATGGGACTTTTCTACCCGAAGAAAGGGAATGGACGATCTAGGATCTGAGATCTAATCGAATGAGAGAGAAAGAGACACTCCTAGATGACTCTGGCTGGATCACTGAGTGATCTTCTTCAACCTCATCACAAGAGACTACAAAGTTATTCTCTACTCTAGGAAAAATGGGTCAACCCCTACATTGTACACTAAGATAGAAGAGACTGTAAAATACATCCATTATAGTGGATTTGCCTCCAAATACCTTGTGGATGCAAGTTCTAAGCCAAGCCACGTAAATCTCTGTGTCTAGCTACTCCTCTCTTTATATTTCCTATATTCATTTATCATTTACTGCTATGAATATACATACGGGTAGGGGTGCTACCACCCCTCGCCAACCCGCATGGGCAAGGATAGGGGCCTTTCGTTCGGGTGCTAGGGTGTCGAAACCCCAAAACAGAATGATGTTTTGATATATATGGAAACCCTAAATTTACATACACAAATTTTTTTCATGCAATCACAAATTCTCATAACAATGAACAAACAACTCAATCTCCACAGCACACAATTCATAATCCTATCCTCCAAGTCCTCAAATCAATATCATCCTTCATAACTAAAAAAAGAAACTAAAACAAAGTCCTTCAAGAGTCAAGAATCAAGATACTTATGGTGATGATGACGAAGCTAACTTCAGGCAGCGACGGCAACGGCAACAACGTGTGACTGACGAACTAAAAGTGAGAGAGAGGGTAGATTTGAGAAAGGGTGAGATGAGAGAGATTTGAGAGTGAGGGAGGCAAGGGAGAGATTGAGCTTGGGGTAGTAGTTTTAGGTACTAAGTAAAAAGACACCGTTTTAATAAAAATGTTAGGTTTTTTTTACTTATTTATATATATGTATATTAAAACATGGGGTGTGGGAAAGATGGGTTGGGGCTGGGGCCAGCCTACTCCCTGCACCAACTTGTGGCCTAGATGTAGGCAGGTTACCTTGCCACCTACATTTGGTAGATGGGGACATTGTCCTACCTAGGCGAACTGGGGTGGGATGCGGGGCCCTGCTGCCCTTCCCTGTGTATGGGCACCATACCAATGCCCAAAGTTGCCATCGTGGACTCCAAATCGCATCCTCAAGGCCCAGATCACCATAGTGGGTCAGGATTGATTTTTTCTCCCATTTCAACTTATTGGGCAATTTTTGTTCCCAACACAAATAATGAAACTTGGGGGTTACAAGGAGATAAAGTAAAAGCCCGAAACCAAATTCCTAAAAAAAAATATAAAGACCTTATATAAAGTTTACAAGAAGATTAAGAAAAAGCCTAGAAAACTTAGTGCTTAATAGTAGGAAAACATGCACGATCCATAGAGAACAGAGCAATCATATGCTTAGAGAGTTGAAAGAGAAATGAAAAACTTATCGTATGTCCCATGGTACCATAATTTGCTAGACTGTCTCAAAATTTATTAGACTATCTAATAGCACTTTATGTACATTTTCTGTAAATATGATTAATACTAAAGGTAAAATCATTCTTAAAATGTAAAATATCATGCCAAATGTTTGAGTAAATCCAGGGGAGAGAAGCCTTTATTAAAATAACTAACCGCAAGGAGGGAGTCAGTCTCAACAACTAGATCAATGATACTCAATTCATAATACAAAGTTAAACTAAATCTTAAGGTAGACAATTATCCCAAAAGTCTTAGTACCAAAATGGAAAAAATTAGCAATGATAGAGCAATTATTAGAATGTAAAACAACACAACTAGTAGGCACGTGATTACCTTTTGAAGTACCATCAATATTCAAGAAAATGCCCAAGGAAGGCAGAATCCATTTGACCAAGATAGGCTTCTTCTTTTTTTTTTTTTTTTTTCCCCTCATAATAGTGATCCAAGAGATATGCAAAGAATTGATAGCATCAGTGTTGATGTTAGACACAATATCTTTAGGTTTCGACATGGGGCTTAGCTCCCAATCCTTATTTTATATGGGTGCTAGTGAGCTGCAACTGGCAATCCCTTTGGAGGCGCTTCTTAATCTTACTAATAATGGCTCAAATCTTGTTTTAATTATGATCTAGCCATAAGTCCCAAAAGAGAAGAGATGGTAGCAAACGAGCAAATAAATTGGATTGGTCAGAACCCTTGAAAGAAGACCATCAATGACTTGCAATGCTTTTCCAATAGCTAGAATCCAAAAGAAAATAACCAAAAACAGAAGAGAAATAATGCCAAATGTTCTTCACAAAAGAATGGTTCAAAAAAATATGGTTAACATATTCAAGAGTCCTCAAAACAAAATGAGCATTTAGAAGTCATGTGAATCCCACATTGTTGAACTTTATTATCAAGGAGAATTTCATCCTGACACATTTTTCAGACAAAGACCAAAATCTTAATAAGGAGGACTTGGTTCCAAATAAAACTCAAGGTGTTGACCGAAGGAAGTGGTCCCCCGCAAAAGGATTTGCTAAATTTTGAAATATAATGGTTTATTACAAATTTTAGAACTTATAAGATGATGCGCTAGGTTGCCTCTTCGAAGGATGCTCGATGTTGTATATATTGTAAGAGATTTTCTCTTACGTTGTATATATGGTGCTTGGAATTTCATGGAATGGTTTGATTTTCTTTGGGCTTGATTTGCCGTAGGAAATGGTGGGTTCTGATCTCCATGGACTCATTGGACTAATGGGACCGACTATCAAGTACGGTATGCTAGGCTCATATATGGTTTTAGGCCGGGTTTGTTTACTTAAAATATTTCGTCTCATCTTATTATTATAATTTTTATAAATTTTTACATAAAATATAATAAATAATTTAATTTTTTTAAATATCAAAATAAAACTAGTATTAAATAATTATATTATAACAATATTTAATAAATAATACTATATACCACACTCTTCATCTTATTTTTATCCTATTAAGTAAGATGTGACTCATTTATCACTATTAAATAATAAAAAAATATGTAATAAATGATCATTTAATTATGATAAATATGTCACATCATACTTAGTAGGATGAAAGTAAGATAATAGTATAATGTATAGAATTTTTTAATAAATAATAATTTAATAGTGATAAATATGTCACATCTTATTTAATAAAATATAAAAAATATAATAATATAATATATAGAATTTTTTATTTTTTAAATTAATTTTCTTAATTAGATTTATAAGAAACTTTATTTTTATCTTTTCAAAGAGAATATTGTAGATGTTATTTTTATTTTTTATTTTTAATCCAAAGTATTGGATAAGGAATCAATTGATTGCGGTACTTACGTTGATGAGATTCTAATCCTAGCTGCCTCTTTCCCTATCGTTGGCCTCCGTGGCCCGTGCAGTTAAAACATTAATTATGCTGTCACCAGTCATGGTTTCAGCATTTAAACGGCCGGTCCCTGAGTACCAACCAGCATTTAAACAGTGATGCAGCGACACCGAGCTGGCCAATGGTCCAATATTCATGAGCTTCTCAACTAACTTATACCTCGTAAGTTCGTAACATTTTATTTTATTTTATTTTATTATTATAATTTTTATATAAAATATAATAAATAATTAAAAATATTTAAATTTAAAAATAATGATAATATTAAAAGAAAATATTTTAATAATATTTCATTCAATTTTTAACTTCTATCTTATTTCAACTTAGCGTTGAAACGCATCTTACTTAAGCGCTCAAACCTATGATAAGTGTTAGTGCTACTCATCCATATCCAACAAGATCATAAATATTTCTAAAAGAAAATCTCTTTGAAATGGTCCACCTACTAAGGTTTTAACAGCCTCTAATAAAAGCCCGTCACGTTAATAATTTTACACAAAAATCATAAGAGTCATCAAAAACCAAGAGTTCTATAGTCTGTCTTTGTTCCTTACCTAGTATCTGTAAAATTTGAAACCCCTCACAAATTTCAAACTACCATACAACACGAGTTTCATTGTCATAAATACCACACAATAGTGTCGCCACACCAAGTTCAGCCACCCATCAAGGTCAATCGCCACAGGGGAACACAACAGTCATTTACCAACCAAGTTCCATCAATTTTGAGTTGGTTTTTGTAGTGTTGGTAGAGAGAGAGAGAGAGTGCGCGCGCGTGTTCATTTTAGGGTTTCGAGCCCTATTTTTGTCTTTGTCATCTCAGTGATCATTTGTTTTTCCCCCCTCTTTAGTGATTATTTTTTCTTCTTGTTTCACGGTAATTTTCCATCTAGTGCTGGCTGACGGAATGGGATTTTGTAACTTTGTTGTCCTCAAGATCTTCTTCAGAGCTTCAAATATTTTACATTGAAAATCAGAGTTCAAACATGGAGATTGACTAACTCATAGCTTCGTTTTCATGGGGCTTTCCATTTATGCAATGCTTTTGCTTAGTTGATTGAAGGAAGATTCATTATCTAGGCTAAATTCAGTGGATTGGGTTTCTTTTTATTTTTGTGTTTTTCATATGAATCTTTAATTCTGGTAAAAAGGATGGAAACTTTTGCATCCATTTAATCATGCTTTTGATTTTGTAAATCTTTGGCCTTTTTAAAATTGACAATCGAGATTGATGGGTTTTATCTCTCTACTGAGGAATTATGGGTTTTATCTCTCTACTGAGGAATTTGATCTTTGCCTAACGTAGTGGTTACTGCAAAAGGCAGGCACCACTTCTAATTATTCCCAATTGTTTGTTGTTTCTCCTCATTTTTCAGCAAATCTTTATCATAAAAGAGCTCGTTAATTTATAAAAGAATAAAGCTTTCTAATGATTGCTGGGCTCAAACTATGGCACTCTCTTTCACCCATTTTTTATGGTGGTTGTGGGTTGGGAAAGAGAAAGAACCTATCTCAACTGGTTCAGGGAGAGAGAGAGGGGGGGAGGGGGGAGGGGGGGTCACGAGTGAGGGGTGCTTTGAGATTCTGGTCACGGGAGAGGGGGGTCTTTTTTTTCGTATAAGGGGGAGGAGGGCTCTCAAGATTTTTGGAGAGGGAGGATAGGGGATGGTTATTGGAGAGGGGGAAGGCTTTTTGTTTCTTTATCACCTGCTGTGCGGACACATGAGAGCCGAAATGGGAGGCCTCCTTGGCACTTACTTATTGGAGGGCTATTATTTAGAGGATAGTAGACCAACTCGCTAGAAGTTATTCTCTTTTTACAAATAATAATGAATAGTAGTAAGATGGTTTGCAAATGGTAGTCAAATAATTTAAGTTAAGTATTTTTTAAATTTTGGAAAATTAAAGGAAAAAAAATTGAATAAAAAATATTATAAAATCAAAATATTGTTATAATATTATTTTTATTTTTAGATTTGAAAAACTTGAATTGTTTTTTATTTTTTGTTTGAAATTTTGAGAAAGTTGTAATGACTAGTTTGAAAAATTTTATGTAATAATTAGTTTGAAAGTAGGATAAATCTAGTTACAAGTACAACTGTACGCTAGTATGTATACCAATTTAATGTGATTGGTCAAAAAGTAGATTTTATTGAAAATAATGCTAATTTAAATTTTGATTATAAAGAAATCAATATTGGTACGCAGATTAGGACATGACTTTACTTGTACATAGCAAAACTCTTGAAAGTATTTGTATTTGCATGATATTTGAAAAAGAAATTAGATAAGATAAGATGGTATAAAACTTTAAAATATAATTATTCTTTTTATATTACTGGCATAATAAAATTTAATTTATGATAAAAGTTTAAAACAAACGATATTGATGATCATGTATTATGCATGTTATCAGTTATTTACAAACATCGATCATATTATTTTCAAAATGACAACACATTTTTAATATTAATATATAATTAATATGATGAAAAATGATACTCATCATATTTCTTTTTTTTTAAAATGTAAAATGCCAACTTATTGGCCGTATCATGTATGTGTTGTCATTTGTCAAACGTGACGATCCACAGCACTACTACTGTTGGATGGTCCAAAATAAGATCACAGAAGTATACAAGAACCAGAAAGTACGGTTCAATCGACTAGCTAGATCAAATACATGAATGAAAATTAAAAAGACACTAGAATGTGGTAATTCTAGTTTCAAGGAGGAAAGCTTCTAGCTGGGGGTACGGATAGAGGGAAGAGGTCCAGCTAGCTCCATAATTCTGAGTACCTTAGTTGCCAAAACATAAATTAATAATATTGGATTTATGGTGAAGCCAACGATGAATTATTTCTTTTAAAGGAAAAAGATAAGAGGATTCATGTGAAACAGAAAGGGTATAATTTTTAAGACGATCATTTTGGTAAAAATGTTAGGACCCCTCCATGCATAAACAGTAAAAAAAAAGAGTACTTTTACTGTCCCAGCTTGCATTGGTCCAGATCAACTTTTTAGGTCATTGGTAGGTCAAAACTTAACATAAAACGTACTACGTAGGCCTTTTCGCATCTGTACTTCGATCGTTTGGTTACCAAAATGCACACATTTTTTTCGTTTCCTCGTGAGAAAACACATCGTGAAGCAGCTTCCAGTGTCTGTGCATACGTAGTATCGTCCGCAACCACAATTTTCTGCAGGAAAACTTTTCAAAACACGAGTTACACGAGGAGGAGACTTTTCAAAGTCACGATTATCAGGAGGAAGCTGTGCAACACTGTACTGAGCTTAATAACCAGTACATAAACTAGAAATGTGATCTAAAAATGCATGGATCTGCGAGCATGATCTGTTTGGACATAACTTAAGGCCCACCAAACCAGTACCACGTCTTTAATCGTAGATGATAAAATATCAAGGACGACAACCCATTTCGTCTTATATGCATGCATGCAGCACAAACACACACACATATATATATATATATATATAGGTTTTGTTAACAACTCTATTGTTAATGTTGTACTGTTTCGTATATGCCTTTGGGCCGGATTCTAATAACTCGGATCTTTAATGCTGGGTCTGTAAAACACAGAAAAGATGAGGCTTGGCACTACAACAAAAATAGGTTTTAGTGACAGATGAAACTGTCACAAGAAATGCAAAAAACGTCACGAAATATATTTGGTGACGGTTTCTGACCGTCACCACAACTGTCACGTAATGTGCGTCACGGATTACATTTGGTGACAGTTTACTGTACAAGCATCACTAAAAATATTTTTAGTGACGGTTGGAGATGTGCCGTTTGAAATAACGTTCGAACGTATGATTTTCTGTGACGGTTAGAATCCGTCACAGAATATAACGTTCGAACTTAAAATTATACGTTCGAACGTAAAAAAGACGAGCTGACATCCGAACGAGAAAAGCTAACGTTAGTTGATTATAGTTTGGACGTATAATGTACAAGTTCGAACGTTTATACGTGCGAACGTTACGTTCGAATCTCGAATCCAACGAAAATGAAATAATGTCCGAACGTTTGTATCATGACGTTCGAACGTTAATTCGAATGTTAAGAGAGTAGAGTTCGAACGTAAAGTGTACATTCGGATGTTTGTAACGTTAAACTTTTTTGACATTCGAACGTTTTTTTAAATTAGGTTTAAACGTTCGAACGTTTTGTTACTATTTTGTATGGTTACGTTCGAACGTATTTTCGAACGTTTAATACTATTGAAACGTATTTTTTTTACATTTGAACGTACATATCAGAAATGCTAAACTCATCCACTTAATAAACAAACCAATTGTTTCACATTACAGTACATATTTCACAACCAATATTATTTGAAACTGTTTTCAAATTAGATGTTAAAAACGTAATACAGAAATAAGATTCATTTCTTTTTCTTTCCTCGCCCAGCACGATTCTGTTGCAATGACATAACACTCTCCATTTGCAGTATCATCTCCCGCTGCACCTGCTCTTGGACCTCACTACGGATTCTTTCCTCATGTTCTCTTTGTTGGTCCTGCAAACGCGTCTCTAAATGAGACTGTCGCTCTAAGAGGGACTCCAACTCTTGCTGTCTAGACCTCATATACTCATTCTCGCGTCGTGCAGCTTCTAAATCTTTGGTAAGATTATTAATTTGTGATGTCGATGAAGTTGAGGAAGATGAACCGGAATGCTTGAAAGATCGTCCCAAACCTCTTGCCATACTAGAGTTGGGCCCAAGCACCTGTGAAAAAATGTCCAAGTCACTAGGAGAGGAATCCCCAGAAGCTGACTGCATCTCCATCATTTTTCCCTGCAATTTGAAAGATCAAAACACACAATAAGTAACATATTAAAAGAAATACAAATAAAAAATAATTTAATCACATGTTACATAATTTATTCAACAAAAGGAACACCGCTTACATAATTAATTGCAGCTGCAGGATCCATCCACTCACTATGCTCATTAGTGTGAGCAGCAGCATAGACATGAATGAGGGAAAAGTTTTCAGGATCATCACATTTCTAAGAAAACGACATTAGCAATTTGAAAAAGACAATATTAGTACTTATATAAAAGAATAATAAGAAAAAATATGAATTATTACGTTTATTAATTACCATTTTTTCAACAAGACGATTGAATGATCTTGAACCAGCACGATGGTGAATAGTCAGAGCAGATCTATTATTTGCATTTGTAGAACTTAAGTGCTACAAAAATAATTCTCACCGTTAATTGTAATATATGTACATACATATAATATAAACAACAAATATAAATGTAAATAATTATAGAAAATAATTCTAGAATACCTGATATTCTGGAGAGGCAAAAAGATTATAACACTTTATCCAGTCGTCTAATTTCATCTGCTGGAAAGGGGACTGTGCAGCCTCTTCAAACGTCTCAAATTTCTTGAAATGGTCGTGATATCGTCCCTTGTGACGTCGGAATAGTGTAGTCATTAACTCATTCACAGTTCTCAAATCCTCTCTACGACCAAAGTCGAGGTCAAATTCATCCTAATTATAAATTAATTACGTTAAAAATATAATAAACTAATGTAGGTGAAAAAAATGATATAATAAGTAAACTCACCAGCACACGACTCCGAATGTGTTCCTTAATCTCATTCGGCACATCTCTCCAGGAGCGCACATAAAATGGAGCGTAAGCTCGAATTACTGTGTCAATATAGGAGGAAAGCGCTGCTGCACTATCATTCACTCCTCCAGTGGAATTATCAGGAATTGTGATTTTCAATTTACCATGCCTTCGATTTTTCTCAAGTGAGATGCCGCGTGTATAGCCACGACCGCGACGAGCCAATTGTTCATCAACTAATAGATGATAGTATAATTTTGAAGGTTATATATATTATTTATTGAAACAAACATCTTCAAGTATATATAGTATTAACGTAAACATTCCTTACCGGTAGGTGTCGATTGTGCATCGTTCTCTATAATGTTAACTTCATCTTCGGGAACAGACTCCTCAGGTGGGGAGTTCTCAATGGGTTCAAGACTTGGACTCGGTGGAGGAGGCACATTTCTCCTTTGTCTTTTTGACGGCATACTTGGAAATGATTATATATAACAAAAAAATATTATTAGAATAAATTTATATTTATTATAAAATTCTATAATGGCTGTATATGAATAAACTTTTTTGTATTTTTAGTCTTCATCTTCGGATGTATTTTCCATGTTTGTTTCAGAATCTCTCTGTATAACATCTTCGTCATCATCATCAAGCTCTTGTTCGTCATCCTTATCCACTTCCCCCCCGGATTCTTGTTCGTCTTCTTCTTCTGAGTCTTCTTCTGTACTTTTCTCACTTTCTTCAATTGAGTGATAATTTAGTGAAGACGGGTCGAGATGGATGAGTGGGACATCATCTCTACATAAGGGGAGCAACTCGAGTGCACCGAGGTCAACAAATAAGTTAATACCCCCTCCTCCATCGTCCTGGTAGGCCTCTACATTTAGAGTGTCATCTTCATCTCCACTATTATCGTAATCTGCACTCGTTCCTACTTCATATATATTTCGAGGGACAAATTTTTGTACAACTCGCCAAGTTATCTCTCCACTATCTTCATCAGCACTTTTCATTGGATCAATCAAGTAATAGATTTGAGTAGCTTGACAAGCCAGTACGAATGGATCATCTTCGTACCATTTAGATGCAGTATTGACACTCGTAAAATGATTATCCCTATATATCGAATCCCGACCACCGCCTAGATCCCACCAATCACATTTGAAGACATATGTTATAGACCCACCCAGATATTTCAATCCGATAATATCACGAATGACACCATAATAATCAATATCATCTGTTCCATGACTCCCCTCGACCAAGACACCACAGTTTTGAGTTTTTCTATTACGTTCACGGTCCAGAGTATGGAATCTATAACCTCGAACTGTGCATGCAGTGTATCGAAGTGCTCTATTTGATGGACCACAAGCCAATGTATACAATTCAAAAGAAACTGATTCGGGATCACGAGCACGTTGTTCCAATATCTAACAATTTAAATAATGTCATTTATTAAATATTAGCTAGAGTTAAAACTTTCATCATGTAACATATAGTATAGAATTTAGTTCATACACGTTGTTTAAACCATCCAGAAAATTCTGACTCGTGTCTTGGCACTATATTCTCGACGCCTTCCATCTTAAGTTTGTCCATGTGCTCACTGTATAATATATATTATCATATTATTTTACATAACAATAGTTAAAGTTGTATATAATCTTTAGAATTATTTAAACCTTGTACAACGACATACCTGAGATAGTGATCAATCTCCTGACAATTATTTAGTACGTACCACCGAACTTTACCCAACTCTGTATCAAGTAAATCGTAACCCGTTTGTGCACCCAAAGGTCGTACATTCTGAGAAAACACTAATAGCTCACGAGAAGGCAGAGCAGCAAGATCAGCATTTCGTTCTTGACGAATAAATCGTGTCTCAACACCACGAAGATATAAAGAGCAAAATGTTAACCATTCATCGTGTATATAGGCCTCTGCTATTGAACCCTCAGCTCTGGCTTTATTCCCAACAGTGCGCTTCAGTCGACCTAAATATCTTTCAACTGGATACATCCAACGGAACTGTACTGGTCCACCCAACATGATCTCCCGAGGTAAATGTATTGCTAAATGGACCATGACATCAAAAAATGACGGTGGAAAGATTTGCTCAAATTTACATAGTATAGTAGCAATGTCTTCTTCCAGTTTCTGCAGCATATCTCGCTTCACTACCCAAGCACACAAATCCTTAAAAAACATACACAGTTTAGTTATGGCAACACGTACAGGAGATGTTAGCTTCACACGAATTCCCACCGGTAATAACTTCTGTAAAAATATGTGACAGTCATGACTTTTCAATCCACCAATTTTCCAGTCATCATGACTTACGCATCTACTGATATTTGAAGCATAACCATCTGGCAACTTCACACCTTGCAACCACTTGTAGAAGTCCATCCTCTCCTCCCTTGTTATTGTAAAACATGCATGCGGCATGACCACCCTCTCACCATCCACTCGTAAATGCAAATTATGTTTAATTCCCATTCTCTCAAGATTTTTCCTTGTCTTAATCGTATCTTTCATCTTTTTATTGATGCTCATCAATGTACCCAGTATATTATCACAAATATTCTTCTCAATATGCATTACATCCAAACTATGTCGCAACATGCAGGACGACCAATACGGCAACTCAAAAAAAATACTACGCTTTGTCCAATTCAATTCTGCTACGCCTCGTTTTCTCTTGTTCTTTCCCCGACCTTTGCCAAAATTGTTCGCTGCCACATGTACCAATTGTTCCAGGATCTCTTCCCTAGACAACTCATTTGGTGTAATTCTATCTTCTACGCGTCCATCAAACTTAGCGGATTCTGTTCTCCATGCATGATTAATTGGTAGATAACGTCGATGACCCATGAAACACAACTTTTGAGAATATTTTAACCACTCACTAGTAGTTTCTTTATTACACGTCGGACACGCTAACTTTCCTTTAGTACTCCAGCCAGAAAGATTCTCATATGCCGGAAAGTCATTTATCGTCCACATTACCGCAGCATGCATCTGAAAAGTTGTTGATGTGGATGCATCATAAGTTCTGACGCCTGCTTCCCATAACTCTTTCAACTCTTCAATCAACGGCTGCAAATATACGTCAATGTCATTCCCAGGTGATCTCGGGCCGGGGATAAGCAAAGTTAACAGAAAGTTGGGCGCCTTCATGCACCTCCATGGTGGAAGATTGTACGGAATCAACACTACAGGCCAAGTGCTATAACTTGTACTCATATTTCCAAAAGGGTTGAATCCATCAGTTGTGAGTCCGAGACGCACGTTCCTTGCTTCTATCCCAAACTCTGGATACTGATTATCGAAAGATTGCCACGCAAGTGAGTCAGCAGGGTGCCTCATAAATCCATCATTTTGAACTCTTTTCTCTTTGTGCCACTTCATATCGTGAGCTATTTTCTTACACATGTATAATCTCTGCAACCGGGGTTTCAATGGGAAATATCGCAATACTTTAACCGGAACGCTTTTCTTATCCTTCCACCTCGACTCTCCGCATACAGGACATGCTTGTTTCTCCTCGTTCTCATTCCAAAATAAAACATAATCATTCTTGCACGCATGTATGGACTTATACTCAAATCCTAATCCCTTTCTCGACTGTTTCGCTTCATAAAAGTTCTTCGGCAATGCAGATTCTTCGGGAAGCACTTCGTTAAATAAGTCTAATACCATGTTAATTGCTTTGGTTGACATTCCACACAATGATTTTATGTGAAGCAACCGCACAATAAACGACATTTTAGAATGTTTTGTACAACCTGGATAAAGCTCACGCTTTGCATCTTCCCACATTTCTGGAAAATTATCTGAATCATTCCGCCGCCCACTTGAGCCATTGTCGTCAACCTCATCCATAAACATCCCAGCTCCAATGTCACTCAACATCTCCTACATCTCATCTCGCTCATAATCATCATCCACGTTGTGCAAATTTTCCCGCTGACTGAATAAGTCATCCGCTAATTCAGCATACGGCTCACCATGCAGTACCCATCGAGTATAGCCCAAATCCATACCATTCACAAATATATGACTTTCAGCTTCATCCAATCCTATCGCACACAAATTTTTACAACCTCGACATGGACACTTAATGTAACCACGACTATCAGCTGACGCCTTTGCAAAATCAATGAAGGCCCTTACTCCACTCGCATAGGGTATGTAATCTTTTCCAAGTCTATCGCGTAGACGCATCCAACTTTTATCCATTTCTAAAAACATCTAATTTTTTAGTAATTAAGGTAAAGTTAAATACACATGCATGTCATGATACATCATGTTCAAAGTACTCTTTCTCAAGGTAGTTGGTCCTATCCCATTCGAGATTATATTCTCCATATTGCACAAGTCCCGTCACTCTATTACTTTGAACGTTAGTAAAAATTTCGACAGCACTTACCCATAGTTCTCCAAGTATACATGTTCACATATAGGGATTATGACCCTAAGAACAGTATACCCGAAGAACAAATGAGGAAGACACCGAAACTTCATACTAAACGTTCAAAGTAAGAATAACGTTTATGTGCAATACAGATAATATAATCTCAAACTGTCCACACTGGACAATTCAGGAATTAATGCACACCTAAATGTACACTAATTCCCAAACGGGTCTAAGGTTATTTATGCAATGTTATACAATATCTAACAAAAAAGTCTACAAATAAATTAGCGTACATTGTTTGAATTATACCGATGTACTAATAATATTTATATTATTAATGATTGATAACACTTAGAAATTATTTGTAGACTTATATAATTCCTAATTTATTATATTATATGTCATTTATCAGCTATATAATATATAACACTACTATAAAATATCTTATAATTACAAATATAAGTTACTAATAACACTTATATTTTATTTGTTATTATATAGCATAAAATAACAATTTTTACTTATTTATCTCATATTTAATATAATATATAGTAAATTAGATTATAATTACTAGTTATACTATATATTGATAACACTTAATTGTTATAAGTTATTATATAATTATTACTATTATTGCCAAAATTATTATAATTATTATAATAATTTTTATTATTAAATAAGTAATTATTATTATAATTACTTATCTATTTCTTATTAATCATTTTTTAATACTATACATTACATGATAATTATTATTATGGATTAATACTAATATATTCTATACTATATATTATTAGATAAAATATTTAGGATTATTGAGCTATTAGATAAATAAGTATTATTATTTTATAATACTTATTTATATTATAATTTTAGTAATACGATTTTTTATATATACTATATAGTTATGCCTTATAATTGACACTTAGGGTCATGTGATAATTTATTATATTAGTTATTTAACTAATTATATATATAATAGTTATAATTGTAATATTATAATTTATAATTATGATCATCCAATAAATTATATACCAAAATTGTTATTCTTACACAAATAATCACACTATTTATTTATTTTAGAAATTGTTATATATATATTCTTTTATAACAACAAATTACTAAAATAGACACATAAACTAACAAATAATTATTATTCAAAAACATACACTATACTAAAACATTATCACATTAAGAATAAACATATTCAATAACAATAATTTTTCTTTTTAATTCATCCAAACAACACAAACTTAATCACAAATTATATCCACAATAAAATATAACAATAGAGTTTAGTATATATACCTTGTGCTTTAAATAAATTCTTCTTCAAAAATCACAATTTCTCAACAATTCACAACAAAAGATCCTTCAAAAAATACACAATACTAGTTAGTTAAATATATATGAAATAAAACATTGATAATTATCATGTATATTACAAATAAAAAATGAGAAAAACCATTTACCTTAACTCTTTCAAAAATTACCTTTGCAAACATATACTCACTATAACCCTCCACTTCTTCTCTTCCTCTCTCTAAAACTCTCTCTCTCCCCACTGCTTTCCACTTCCCAGCTCCGTCTCTCTAAAACTCTCTCTGTCTCTCACTCTAACACGCACGGAGGAAAGCAGATATGAATATGCTTTCCCGTCCGTGAAAGTTTTATTTTCTGCTTGTTATGAGATTAACGTTCGGACGATCATTAATGAACGTTCGGACGTTTGATTTTACGTGCGAACGTTTAAGTATTAACGTTCGAACGTAAAATTATCCCGCCCCATAATTATACAGTACGTTCGCACGTATGTACGTCCATCCAACGTATTCGTCAGTAACGTTCGAACGTTTATATAGTACGTTAGAACGTACTGTGTAAATTTGGTTTAAGCGGGAAATTTCCCCCCGAATTTATTATAACGTCCGAACGTCCTCATTTAAGTTCGAACGTTAATATTATTATTTACATATTATATAGTACGTATATTCCTCATAATATACTTATATATTTTATAAATTATACAATATTAATTAATATATAATTTGTACCAATTATATAATATATAACATAAATATTATATAAGAATGTACTATATATATATTATAACTTTATATAAATATAATATATATAAAATATATATTATATTATAACTATAATATATAATATACTTATTATATATTATAGTTATAACAAGTATATTATAATATATTATATTGGAAAAATTGTATATTATCCTAGTATAGTATACTTTAATATAGTATATCTAATAACTATATTAAAGTAATATAGTTATTAGATAATGTAGTGTAAATATTATATAATATATTATCTATATTATAGTCTATAATATAGTATAAGTATTATATACTATATTATCTATATTATAGTCTATAATATAGTATAAGTATTATATAGTATGTTATCTATATATAATAACTATATAATATCGTATAAAATATTATATAGTAAATATATTATAGATATAATATAGTACTAGTACTATGTTATATATACTACTTGTATATAATATAGTATATATATATATAATAGCTAATATAATAGATATATTAATAGATTATAGAATATATAATAATAAACAAATAAATGAAGTGCAGGAAGTAAAGGCATGAATAAAAGTAAAGATCAAAATAAGATAAACTCAATTTTATTGAAAACATAATACTTACAAGGAGATTAATTCTCAGAAGTTTGAAAGGCAGGAGACATGGAAAGGAGTTTACAAGAGAGAAGTTTTGAGAGTGACGAGGGACTAGGATTGGCTTCAGATGAGAATTTCTGAATGCCTTTCCTCACTTACAAACTGCCTATTTATAGACTCCAAAACAGTACCTTACAATAATATTACTGACATGTACAGTGACTCATACAGTAAATAGGCGGCTACATTTATTAAACATGGGCGGCTAAACAGTAACTAGACAGCTGGATGATTCTTGACTGACGGGCATCTTGAACAGTGACGAGCATCTTAAACAGTGTTCTGATAATGGAAGAAAAGGACGATAATCTTTTGGAATTACATAATCAGAGGGTCATAATTTGCCAGTTCCAATTCATACGGATCTTGAGAATCCATCATCTGTGAGGGATAATATGGTGAGTTGTCATGAGAATGAGAGGCCTGTTGGGATGGAGAGGCCTGCTGTAGTGGCGATGATGTTGTCTGCTGTGCTGGAGATAATCTGACTTGATGGTCTTCTTCTTCATCACTGTCTGATACTTGTGACATTGCTTCTGCTAATTTTTTCAAGTCTTTTTTATTGGTAATTGTTGCTAATTGAGCTTGGAATCTGCTTCTCTGAACAAGAACCTCAGGAGCCTTGGTAATTTTTGAGAACATTTTTACAACATGATCATAATTATACTTTTCCCACCATTTTACAGAGACTTGGCGGGCCAAGAACATAATATTTTTGAGAGAAGGATGAGGTTTGATGACATATTCCCACTTCATGATCCAATTTAATTTTGTTTTAAGAAAGAAAAGGAGAAGTGGTGAACAGTGTGATAATGAAGGTGGACAATCATTCTGTAATGTGAAAGCCTGAAGACTCTCCTGGAGAGGTGGAGGAAGAATGAGAGATTCTGGTCCAAATTGATCCCACCATAATAGGAACCATCGCGGTAGAGTCTTAATTTCCTGTAATTTATCAAAATGGAGAAACCAGGAATGGCGCAAATTCTTATTCTGTCGTAAGAACGTTTTGTTCCATGCTTGTTGATAATCGTAGTAATCGAAATAAGGAGGATCATATGGCTGAGAAAATCTTCTCGTCAAGTACGGGCTTTTTCCCCACTGTTCTAAGGTAAGAACCTGTTTAATAGTAACTTTGTGGAATGCAATGATCGGAGTTGCAGGTGGAGAAGGTTGAGATTGTAAAGAGCAGGGGATTTCAGAGATAATAATAGAATCAGTGTCTACTAAAATAAATTCATAAAAGTTCTGAGTCTTGGTAATGTTCTGGGGAACATAATGCCAATCTGGTAATAGAAAAGCGTCAAGTAATTTTTGAGGTTCAGATAGATGCTGTAATTCTGATTCAATAGGAAAGACTGGATGCCAATGGGATTTAAAGATAATAGGAGTTACAGAGGGCTGAGATAAAGGTGGAGGATTAATAATTTGAGAAGGAGAAGAACTAGTAGAAGAAACAGCTTTTGAGTATGTGGGTAATTTTGAAGAGGATAATGGTGAAAATGGATTATAGGATGGCCTAATGTTTTGTGGTAATGTCCCTAGTACTGTATAGGGTTTTGGTGTGACGGAAGGACAGGGTGAAGGATAAGGAGGAGAAGGTGATTTGGCATAGGAGGATTTGGTTTTCACTCTGGACTTTGAGGAAGACATGATTTTCCCTGTAAGAATTCTCGGGATAGAAAATCAGGAAGAGAATTAGAATCTCCTTTAATATGCTCAATATCAAAATCAAAAATACTTAAAATAGCTTGCCATCTTGCAAAAATTTGTTTAGCAGCCAAGTTTTTAACATCTTTTACTAAAACTTCCTTGGCTGATTTGCAATCAATTCTAAGTAAAAACTTTTGATTCAAAAGATCATCTTGAAATTTAGAAATGCATAATACAATAGCTAAAATTTCTTTTTTAATAGTACTGTAATTCTTTTGAGCAGGATTCCAGCATCCTGAATGAAATCGAGTAATCTGTTCTTTTCCATCTGATAATTTTTGTTTCAAAATTCCTCCATAACCAAGATCAGAGGCATCTGTTTCAACAATTTTAAAGGCATCAGGTGATGGGAGTCCTAAGCATGGTAATTTCTTAACATGGGCCTTTATTTGTTTTATAATATTTGTATGTTCCTCTGTCCATGGAGGTGGATTCTTTTTTAATCTCTTGAATAATGGTTCACATAAAGGTCTAAGTGCTTGATAAAAATCAGCAACATAATTTAAACTTCCTAGAAATCTTTGTAGTTGTTGCTTATCTTTTATTTCATCAGGGAATTTATTAGCAAATTCTATGGCCCTACTTATTGGGGTAATAGTTCCTTGATAAATATCATGTCCAAGAAATCTAATCTTGTCTTGGAATAATTTGACTTTAGATGATGAAACTACTAATCCATTTTGTTTAATGATTTGAACAAAGGTATTTAAATGTTTCCAATGTTGTTCAATTGATGAAGAGAATATTAATACATCATCTATATAAACTATAGAAAAATGGGTGAAAGGTGTAAATATTTCGTTCATAATATTTTGAAATTCACTAGGAGCATTTTTTAATCCGAAAGGCATAACATTCCATTCATAATGTCCAAAAGGAACTGTAAATGCAGTTTTGTATCTATCTTTTTCAGCAATCTGGATTTGCCAAAATCCGCTTTTCATGTCAAATTTTGAAAATATAGTAGCAGCATAAAGTCGGGATAATAAATCTTTTTTATTAGGAATAGGGTATCTAATCCATTGTAAAACTTTATTTAAAGGCTTATAATTTATAACTAATCTAGGAACACCTCTTTCTAATTCTGCTTGTTTTTGTACATAAAAAGCAGCACAGCTCCATGGCGATTTGCTCTTTCTAATAAGTCCTTTAGTTAATAGATCATTAATTTCTTGTTTACAGAATTCTAATAATTCTTTATTCATTTGAATGGGTCTGGCCTTAGTAGGAATATTCTTTTCAGAGAATTCTTTTTCATAAGGTAATTCGACTATATGTTGTTTTCTACTCCAAAAAGCATTAGGTAAATTAGAGCATACTTCGTTTTCAATTATATTTTTGAAATTATTAATTTTTTGGATTAATAAAGGATCTTTTAATTGTTCTTCAATCCTTTTGTATTTTAATTCTTGTTTTAAGAAATTTATTTGTTTTTCTTTTCTTTTGATTTTGACTTTTGTTAAAAAATTAATTTCTTTAGTCAATGATGCTTCTTTTAAGGAATTAATCTCTCTTGAGACTGGAGGGAATAAAAATTTAAATTGAATTTCTTTTCCTAATATTTTAGTAGAAATTCCTTCTTCTGTTACAGAGAAAGGGTAAAGTAAAGCAAGAAATGGGTTTCCTAATATTACTTTGGTGTTGATATTTTTTACTAGAATGAATGTTGTTTTAAAGCAAATTCCATTGTTACATATATGCGCATTTGATAATTTATAATTTATATTTAATTTTGCTCCATTAGCTTGAGATAATGTCTCTTTTGTTTTTTCAAAATATTTAGAGGGTATTATTCCTTCTTGTATGCAGTTTAAATCTGCACCTGTATCTAATAAGGCTATTGCAGAAAAAGAGAATTCTTCATTAATGGAAATAGTTACTTCAGTATACCATTTTTGAAAATTCATTTTATTAAGTATGTTTATAAAATTATCTGATTCTTCTTTTGTAATTTTTACTGAGCTTTCTCCTTGCTCTTTTTTATGAGTATCATTATTTTTATCTATTTTTAATAGTATAATTTCTTGTAATAATTGTTCATTAGAAACTTCAAGTTTGGTGTTAGAAGCTTTCAAATTTCTAATTTCTTTCTTTATTTCATTA
This sequence comes from Carya illinoinensis, assembly GCF_018687715.1. Lineage (NCBI taxonomy): Eukaryota > Viridiplantae > Streptophyta > Magnoliopsida > Fagales > Juglandaceae > Carya > Carya illinoinensis. Next base: position 2,856,127 of record NC_056757.1, read on the forward strand.
ATTTCTTGATGTAAATCTTTTAAAGTAATATTTTGTTTTTCTGTTTGAAATCTATTTACTATTTCCATAAAATCATATGATGAGGGGGTTGAATTGAGTTCAAAAGTCTTGGGATTACTAAAAGTATCTTTTAATTTTTCTAAATATTCTTTTCTTTCTTGTGGATTATTAATTTTATCTATTAATTCTAATATAATATTTTCATGTGACGATAATACGTTAATAGTTTTATTACAGATACAATTATTTCTATCTAAACAATTACAAACATGAATTTCATCTTCTTCTGACTTGTTATCAGAAGATTGTTCTGAAAAACTTGATTCTTTTAATTGGTAAATTTCATCTTCTTCTGAAGAAATTTCATCTTCTTCACTTGATTGTATAAAGATATTTAATAACTTTTCTTTTACTTCTTCAGGTATATCTAATTCATTAATTTCTTTTTTAACCTTACAATTTGATGCATAATGTCCAACCTTTCCACATTTATAACATACAATTTGTTTTTTCTTTTTATTAAACTTTTTTGTATTCTTTACTGGTTTCTTATATACGGATTTTTCATTGGGTTTTTTATAAGGTTTCTTATAATTTCTTTTCTTAGTTGGATAAGTTTTATAAATTCTTTTTCCTTTTTTGTGTCTTGTAGAAGGAGCTAATAATGGAGAATAACCAAATTGTTCACAAAAGGTACCTAATTCTTTTGTAGCAAATTTCTTTTCTTTTTCCATTTGCTTTTTTAATCTTATATCATTACACATAGTCAGACCAGTTCTATTAATAGAAGATATTATATCTCCATACGTAAGATTAATAAAATCAATAGTACCATCTGATTTTACTAAAGATTCTCGTACCTTTTGGGCGAAGTAATATGGAAGTCCGGCTATGAACTTTTCCTTCCAGTATGGTTGTTGGCAATCATCTCTGATCATAACTTTAGTTAGAAAGACATCTTTATACCATCTAAAATCAGATAATCTAGGACATCTTAAATTGATTAATAAATCACTAGTTCTTTCTTTAAATTGGGAAGGATCACCTACAAAATGTTTTGTTAATATAAATATTAGAGTATTAACAGCATCTTCTATAGGTTGACCATCTTCTGTCTTAATCTCCTGCAGATTTTCATCATGCTTATAGGCACTTAATATTCTTATTCTTTGTTCTTGTGTAAGATAATGATCCCACCAGCCTTTTAATTGGCCAGTGAATCCTGTAACTAGAACATGTGCTACCTGATGATCTGATCTTCTACTGGCTTTATAAACATTAGCTACCATAATCATTTCTTGAAAATGATTTAATATTTCATATTCAGATAATCCATCTATATTCCATTCATATAATGCATCTGATGCAAAAGCAGATCTCACTATATGTTCTCTTTCCTCGAATTGTATATCCGGAGGGGTAGGCCTTGGATACCAATTTCGAGTAGTAAAAGTATGCGTTGCTGATTCCCTAGGATAAAATTGCCCACTATGATTTCCTTTAATTTTGTTTATCTGTAATTCTTTAAATTGATTTTCAAGATTATTAATTTCAGAATCAGATAGATCAGGTGAATCTGTCTTACTTAATACATTAATATGAGATTGTCTTGAAGTGGATGCATTATTATCAATATTTAATTTTTCTAATTTGCTAGAGATCTGTTCTAGTAAATCTTCTTTAGTCTTGGAAAAACTAGATTTTAAGTGAGCAGGTATTTCATGGGGAATAAACAAAGGAATTTCTTTAGCTTCTTTAACAGGAGTTTTAATAGGAGATATTAAGTTTTCAATTCTTTCTAATTGTTTACTCATGGTTTTTAAATATAAATTAGTATAATTATTTTGTTGGATTATATTATCAGTATTTTTAGTTTCTGGAGAAGTTAATCTCTTTATTGGTGATGCTAATATTTGTGTATTTCTTTGATTATATTTAATAGCCTCAAAAGGAGGGTATTCTTCATAAATAATTTGATTATTTTCTACTTTAACCCATTGATTAGTGGTCCTATTTATAGTCGACAACTGATTTGATTTATATATTTCAAACCATATGAAGAAAGGTATATTAATTTTTATGCTTTCTAAATATTCATAGTATTTTATTTGGATATAATCTCTTTCTAGTTGTGAGAAAGTAGAGAAAAACAAAAGTCTTTTCTGCTTATTTTCTTCTTTCATATAATCTTGTTTAAGATATTCTTTATTGATTTTGAATTCTTCTTTACTCAGGGTAAATATTTGGGAATCATCTCCAACTACCTGTGAATAGGTTGGAGAAGAAGGTTCAGGTTCTTTATTCTGATGAGGATTAGAAGAGGATGCTGAATCAGGGTGATTGACTGAATATACAGGTGTATCAATAATATTTCCAGGAATAACTCCCCGGACTTGTGTATCTAGATTTTGTATTTTATTTCTAGAGACTGAAGTCATTGCAGATCTATTGTCAAAATTTTGAGATCTATTCCTACTAATTGTAGATCGTGGTGTATGGTAACTGGAGGATGCTGGAGAAGAATAATGAGAAAATGATCTCCTAAAAGGTTGGAAGGCAATTTGGACTGTTCCGTCCTGGTTTTGATCTATATAATCTAAATCATCTTTAGAATTATTTTCTACATTCGGTAATGGAATAATATTTTCTAATTGCCATTCATTAGGAAGAGTAACCTGATTCCAATGAATTTGTTTAGGAATTTGTATACTAGAATTTGGTGTACTAGATTGTAATAATAATGTATAGCCCTTTGGACTAGTAATGAGAGCTTGTGGCTCTAATGTTGTTTTCATTAATTTATAATGGATTCTATATACTACAGTTAAAGGATGTGATCCTTTCATCATATGATAGCCATTTGTTTTAATATTTAATGTTAAGGCATGTAGAATATTAGAGTCAAATAATGAGAGTGAATAATTAGGATAACAGTTAAAATATACTGGGCCTTGGAATAAACTAGATTCAACCATGCCAAGTAATGAATCATGGAAATTATAATGTCTTCCATCTCTTAAACAGAGTAATACTGAAGCATTTAGTCCATTTCTGGTAAGTGGTTTTACAGCCACTTGTACTAATCCAATATGTATAAATGAATATTTCTGTTCCTTATGGTGTTTAATGGCTTCTTTTGTTAATAGTTGTAATGATTCATAATCATTATTTAGGCTAATAGTCTTTTCTACTGTTTTAATTGTATAATTTGTGAGGAATGATAATTTTGAAGAAAAAGTTGAATATTTATATATTTGGTTTTTAGGTACATTAGGAATTGTCCAATCTTGTAAATTTCTTTCTATGTCTATAATGCTATAATCTTCTTGATTTACATTTTCAGTTTCTAAAGGTGTGTTAACCGTAGATGTTTCAGGTTTGAATAAAGAATTCATTGAAATAGAATTTTTATGCAAAGATTTCCTATATAAAAGAGAAATAAGTAGATTAAGATCTTGAGGGAACACCACCGGGACCACCCTTAAAGCCTCCTTGGCAAGATTGGGCTGACCAACGGATTTTCACGGCTTACCATCACAAGATTCTCAATATACTCTATTTTCTTTTATGTAAGTTACCGTTGATAAAATTCTATACCAACGAATTTTTACTCTTTTTTTTTTTTTTTTTTTTTTTTTTTTTTTTTTATAAAGCAAGAATACTTAGGTGATTTTTTAAACTTTTAATTTCAGATCTTAAGAAGTTACAGTGATCTTCTAATTCTTCTATTGCAGCTTGCCTACTTCTATATACGTGATATCTTTCCATCATTGAGCAATAATCTAGTTTCATTAATAATTGTTTTTCTTTAAGATGTTTTATCCTTTCTTGTAAATTATTTAATTCAAGTCTCAAATTATATTCTAAACAATTTAATTCATAGCGATCACGGAAACCAACATTATGTGCGTAATAATTCATCATGAAATTAAACATAAACAGAATGAAACAACAATAAAATAATAATAACTATATATATATAATAACCGTTGGCTCTGATACCAACTACGTATACCAGGATATATATATATATATAATAGCTAATATAATAGATATATTAATAGATTATAGAATATATAATATATACAATAATATTATATAAGTATACACTAGATATAATATAATATATTAGTATATATAATATAATATATAATAACATACGAATATATATTATATCTATATTTACTATATAATACGTATATAATATACGTATATAATATAGTATACTATATTATTATATACTATATAATATAGGTTACGTATATACGTATATAACACTATATACGTATTAAAACTACATACACTATAACACAATATAGTATACACTATATAGAACATAAGTGTAATATACTATATACTATATAGTATAACACTATATAGTATATAATATACGTATATTATACGTATATAATATTATATAGCATATTATATAGTAATATATAGGTAATATAATATATATTATATAATATATATATTATAATATATAGTGTAAAAACGTTCGAATGTTATAACCAAAACGTTCGGACATTTTTATTGACGTCCGAACATAATAGACACACGTTCGCATGTTAGCACAACGTCCGAACATAAAAGTTATACGTTCGCACGTATGCTTTTAAGTCCGAACGTAATATACATAACGTTCGCATGTGGAGTTAACGTCCGAACGTTAATTAATTAACGTTCGGACGTTAACTGTATATAAGGCCAGGCACGAAGGTTTCCAGGCCATAACTTGTACAAAACCGGTTATAAAACTCAAACTCTCTCATCCTCTCCACCACGCACGCCGCCGCAACCGTCACTAAAAGGTAATGTGCCCTCTCCCTCTTCTATCTCCTTGCTTTTAATCGGTGGGTTTCAAAAATTCGAAACCCACCGTAGCCCGGTTATAAAACTTGCATTTCCGGCCACCATTCGCAGTAAAATGATAGAATAGGACCGTAGAAACATTTCCCATCTTTTGAAATGCATATTTTGGTTGTTTGTGGCTTCGAAACATGCGTTTCGAAGCTTTCGGTAATGGCTGAGTCGACTCAGCGATTCCGTGTCGTAACGTTCGGACGTCAAGACACAACGTCCGAACGTGTGACCTTTTGTATTCTTTACGTTCACACGTTATATTGTTACGTGCGAACGTATTAGTTTCACGTGCGAACGTTTTTATCCAATGCTTTAACGTAACGTTGGATAAAACGTTTGAACGTAATCCGTTGGTCTTCTTCGGCTAGTAAGAACGTCCGAACGTATGACGGTTCAAATTCATTACGTCCGAACGTTTAGGTAATACGTTCGGACGTAATGAACTTATTCGCACGTTTTTATCGAACGTTTGAATGAAACGTTCGATAAAAACGTCCGAACGTATCATCTTTGTATATTCGGATGTATTTTAACGTACGAACATACATTGTATTAACGTTCGAACGTTTCCTATTAAAATTTTTTTATATTGTTTCTTTTAGGTATTATTATTTTATATATTGAAAAAGTGAGTTTCTTTAAAAGTTTTATTCGCAAAATTATGTAAATTTATAAGGATGATATTTTAATTTTTAGTATAATCCATATATGTCATAATACGTATGTATCTGTGATTATAATCATTTTTTTTAAATGTTATAACTTATATATATTTTTTTATTTTCAGGATATGGCTCAGTATATGACGACAAGGAAGCGAGGGAGGGATGGAGGCAATCCGGACAGCGCTCGACTGGGGGCACGAACTATTATAGGGGAACGAGAAATCCTCATTAATGAGTTTGATGAGCTCAGCTGGGAGCAAAAGACGCTGAGAGACGTCTTCGTCACCAGAGGCTGGGGCTGGGGCCCCATATGCACATTGAGGGGAAAGATTTACCCCACAATGGTTCGAGAGTTTTACATTGGGATGGCCACCATGCCTAACGATGCATCATCCCATACTCTCAGTGTACGCGGTGTACAGTTTCAGTTCTCGGCAGATGTTCTCGCCGACTTGCTCCAGATTTCGCGTATGCTACCTGAGTCGACAGCTGCTCAGGCTGATGACATAGCAGCTGCATTTTCCCCGGGCATATTCGAGGCAGATCCAGCCGCTTCTGCTTCATCTTCGGGCCCTGTTGAGTTTATGCCCAGTCATGAAGAAGATCGACCCGAGGGCGATCCTATTGCTGCTGAGGTTGGTGACGATGAGCGGGACCAGGATTTCTACATCCTCACTGGCACGGACCGCACAAAGCTCGATAGGCCAAACTCCTTCAGCCAGAATCAGCTGCTGCCTTTCTTTCGCATGTTGCACATTTTTGTTGCAACAAATGTAGACCCGGTGGCACATAAGAGCACATTCAGTCCGGCTCGTGCACAGTTCCTGATTGGCTTGGCACGTGGTGACTCCATTGACTTGCCCCTTGTTATATTTGAGCGGATCCGTTACGAGGCCAGCATCGTTACCACGGATAATCTCCCGTACGGAGTCATCATCAGCCGCTTATTACTAGCCCGGGGAGTGCCACGACAGGCGGAGGAGATGGTGATAAACCAGATGAGCCCTATCGACATAACCACACACCGCCGGAGCATTGGACAGGGGAGAGGCTCAGCTCGGCGTCAGTCTGGTCCTACGCCAGATCTTGTTCCCCCGACTGAGTCTGGGGCCGATGTTGCTCACCCGTCGGCAAGTACTAGTCAGCAGCCGGGAGTTACATCTGCTGGGGATGTGCGACCTACTTGGGTTGATACAATGATGACAGATATGAAGGCGCATATAGACCGACAGATCGATAAACAGTTTGCACATATAGATCAGGCTATCGCACATCTTGCACATCATGTAGATGTGCTAAACAATAAGGTTGAGACATTGACTGAGGAGTTTCGATCTTTTGTAAACCAGCAGTTCTGAAAGTGATTTGTAAAAATTTATCATTCGATCGTTTTTTATTTTTGACATATGTAATGGACACAAATATTTAATGTATGTATTGTGTAGCTTAATTTCTACTCTTAATTTTTTTTAATATAACGTTACTCAACCTTACTATTAAAAAAATATATATTATGGTTAATTTATGTAATTTAACATATAACGTTCGAACTTTATCACATTAACGTTCGAACATTGGCGCTAATATATTCACGTTCGCACGTAAATAGTTAAAACGTTAAAACGTTCGCGCTAATTTTTTTACGTTCGCACGTAAATATACATAACATTCGAACGTTACTGTGACGTGCGAACATATTATGTGAAACGTCCGAACGTTTTGAAATTCTTGCCCAACATTTAGTGACACTTCTCACAAACCGTCACAGTAAATACGTTTTAGTCACAGTTTGGAAACCGTCACTATTTATAATCTGTCACTAAAAGCCATATTTGTTGTAGTGTAGGGAGGGTGGCTTGGGAGCCGAGGAGCCTTCGATACTTAAGTCAATAAATGATTCTTGGTTTATAAATAAACTCTAAAAGAGAGAAGTGTAGAGAGTTAGAGAGCTTTTCTCGTACCTAGAGGTGGCCTATTTATACTGGTGCCTAAGGGGGGACAGATCTTTCTCTACTTCCGTGAGAGCCTTGCCTTCATCATAATTCTTTACTGTCAGTCTTATTAATGCAGCGTGCTTAAGTGGCAGCTCCATTTATGAGGTGCATGGCTAGGGTTGGGTTGCCATTAACGCTGCGTGGTTCCCCGTTTGATTGAGTCCTATTGGCTGTTCTTATGGCCCGTCAATAAAGCGGTGTTAGATAATTAATGATTCCTCCTTACTTCGCGTTTGCCCATACAAACATGTCCTCAAAGGCCGGGTGCTGCCTAAGGAGCTGCTTGGTCAGCGCGTCCCTTCCCTAGAAATTGCCCATGGGTCAGGCTGATGGGACTCATTTCTGCCGAGCTATGGGCCTTGCTTCTTGCCTGTCTGGTTAGCCCAACCTGGCCCAAGGGTAGAAGGGAAAAATCCCCTTACATCTATCTACGATCAAATCGGTCGTATATGCATGCCACTTATGATCTCTTATGGATACATGAATTTAATCAAAGTAATTAGATAATTAGGAAAATTTATATACATAAGTTTAATTCATTACTTTAATTTTTCACTTTGCCAACTTTTTCAACAAATATGACTATAATATATATTATAATTGAAGTTTTGTAGATCATGAAGGGATGAGTCTAGTACCACATATATATATACACATACATACATACATACATATATATATATATATATATATTTTTATATGTCATAGCTGAAACTTCACTGATTTTTAATCAATGAATTTTGAAGTTATAATTCATGAACTTATTTGGGTTTTTATCATGGATATTATTATATTTGATTTTTTTTTTTTTGGATAATACCGATTTAATGAAATTAATTGTATGCTACTATTTGGGTTTCTAATTTTGTATTGTTTGAATTAAATAAATAAATAAAAGAACAATTTAAAAAATCTTATATATACATGTTACAAAAAATATGTAAGAATATTTTGGAAATTAGGATCTTAATAATTCCTAGAAGAAGTAAACTAGACATGGGAATCTTATATTATAGAAAATCATTTCATATTTCTAGTTATTATAATTCCCAAACATGAGTTTTGTAACAATTTACAAGAATCTAGATTTTTTGGCATCACATTCTTGGAAATGTATAAGATCGATCATATCGAAGAGAGTATTCGATTTCCCGACTGATATCAAAGTTTCCATTAGGTTTTTAATTAAGAAATATCAATAGCTTTATAAGATTTAGGAACTAAAGTTTAAAATATAGCATATATATAGTTATATAAATTTAAAAATAAAAATATGGTTAAAAATTAATTAATATAGATTTTTGGGAAGTAGTTAAATGGATTATTTAAATTTTCTCGGGCTAAAAGGATTTTGTTATATATAAAATAGGAAGGCGACCGGTGTCCCAAAAAGAAAAATTACAAAACTGTGAAGGCAAATTACTCCGAATATCCTCAACTAATTATCATTATATTGAATGGTAGATAGATCAACACGCCATCAAATTACTGCCAAAATCATGTGGGAGAAGTCGTCTAATCTACTGCGTTGAAGTACTTTACATATATATAATAAGATATTGCTAGTAATTTGTTTCACACGCAATTAGCACCACGTACCTGGGATAATTTTTCCTGGCCAGTTGCCCATCTGAGTGAAAATAGGTAACCGTACTTAAAGAGAGGAAAAGCAGTCCTTGTTTGGTTCTCTAGAGTTACAGAGTTGGTCTGAATCTGATTCTTGTGCATCCTTGGATGTATCCTAAGGTGAAGTGGCCTTTCTGTCTCTCATTTTTCATCCACACCTTTAGCTACCCTCCTCTATCTATAAAGGCATCATCACCTCTTTATTGTCAACTAGAACTTCTTCATAGGCAGTTCACCAATTTCTACCTTACTTATCACAAATTCTAAGATATCATGGTCAGTAACTTGGATATATTCAATTCTTCCCCTGGTTCGTAGACTCTTTCTTTTGTTCGATCAGAATACAAAGTTTCATTGTTCATCTTGATAGCTTCCCATTACTTATCATCCACTGGGAGAGTAGGTGCTATGTGACTCGGATATGCCGACATTGCCGAGTCATCAAGCACTTAAGTTACCCGACATGACTGGCTTTTAATGCCTGAATTGTCAGTTCACTCGGGGTGGCATAAACTCCTTGAGAGTTACTGGAAAAACTTAAGACACGTGAAATCCACATACTCACTAGGTGAGTCTGAATTGCTTATCTCTTTCTATGGTCTTTGCCCTCGTCTACTTTCTTCGGATCGTCCTGACGATCGATGCTTATTCTTTTCTTTTCGATATAACCTCGTCTCAAGGGCCGCCTGCATGGATATATAGCAATCCATCGTACTTGGCGCTTCCTACTCCTTCGGCTAACAGGAATATTGCTTCATTCTAGCTTCTTGAATTTATCTTTCATCATATTATTTGATATTGATTAACTTGATTGATCTAATTCTGTCAGACGATTGGGAGTACTATATAATATATATATATATATTGATCGTTTTAAATTCCGTGACCAGCATAAGTACTACCGTTCTTCGATAATTCTTCTTTCTTTTTTTATTACTTCGACATAGAATTATTGAGAATAGTTCATGTAAGCTTGACGTACACGTCTATGCCATCTTCATCCCCCGCAAATAATTCAGGCACCATGAAAATTAATTGGGTCGCATGGCTAGTCTCTTATCACGATATGGCCGGATTAACATGACATGCACCTTGCTACACATATAGTAAGTATGCATTAATGGCCAGCTGAGGCATGGATATATTAATTTTGAGCCCCCCATGGATTATTAATTGGCTATAATAATATATATCGGTAAGGGTTTGAAATTGTATGGCTTCCATTCATTAATTGATTTAGTTGGCAGAGTGTGCGCCACATGATTTACAAAGGCATTTCACGAAATTAAACATACAAATTATTAACATGGCCTTCATGTGATATATTATATATATTAATTTACAATAAAAATAAGTTTATAGTATGATATACTATCAAATTAAATACTCACGTCAATTTGTGAATTACTTTTATAAAATTCTTTTACGGTTAAAGTATTTATTTTTAGTTAATCAACGCTAGTGGATCGGAAGGAAAACACCCCTGGTATAATGATCAGATCTCTTGAATCAGCCATAAAACGCATGCATATAAAAACAAATAAAGATTCAAATGCTTGCATGTGTACATACATACATATATAGTTACATGATTAATTAAATAAACTGGTAATATATATATAATTACTACAGGCATGCGGATCATCACCCAATCGACTAGATCTTAATTATCTGGACATGATTGGGGCAATTAAATTAATTTACAAGAAATAAGCTCTTCCATCGGTACTAATAATCAGACAGCTAGACAATCTCTCCGGCCATGTGCGGGACCATCGTGCAGGCCTGCCTTGTAATCTCAAAGGGAAGGGCTACTTGATTGACTGTATATGCAGCCTGCTTGCTGCATTTGTGCTCTTTGCCGGCGTATCTCGATTTCCTTTGTAGCTGCGTCGTCCTTCCGCATTATTCTGACTTAATTATTTCCCCAAATGCTTGCTTCTACCTATATGGTGTACTACAGTACTCTTATTCCTAAAGGGATACCCTAAATCCAAATCTTGAATTCCTTCAAGTCTTAATTAAAATTTAAGAACATAATTTGAGTGAGAGAGATCGATAGACCGTATATGCATGAAGTGGACTACAACATAATGTTGTAAGACTCAAATCATGCATCAGTAATCTCCCACTTGGCGTCCTCAAATCTAAAGATCAGAAGAAACGTAGGTAGGAGAGGATTTGATCACGAAGTCTAGTTTTTATTGATACCAGACTCGTCGTGTGCATGTTGGCCTATCCCTATTCGACACGATTACTCTGAGTAAAAGGAATATTGCCTATTGTCAGATCAAGGTTTAAATCCGGCAAGCCACACGAATTATATTCCTCCAAGCAACTTCCAGCGTCGGACACTTGATCACAATTAATGTCGCCACGCGATTTCACTGGCTGCTGTTCTTGAGCAATAGTACCACTTGATAATTTCAAACCAGATAATGTTGTTGCATCGGAGGATGTCTTAGTCATGTGTGGAGGGCGAGGGAGCTTGTGGCTCAAGCGATGATTATTTGGATCAATACCCATGTTTATCAGCTTTCTTCTGAGGTGTGAGTTCCAGTAGTTCTTTACTTCATTATCTGTACGTCCTGGCAATCTTCCAGCAATTAGCGACCACCTAAAAACAGTTCACCACAATTCAAAATCATAAACAATCCTATCGAAATCTTTTACAGATTAAGATCAAAAGCCAAATAGAACAAAAGAAGAAACGGAAATTAAATTAAGAGGTATGTATGGTGTTATGTGTGTGTGTGTGTGTATATAAATAATTAAATATATACATATATATACATATATATATATATATATATTTATATCGCACCGGTTGCCTAGGAGTGCATGAAGCTTGATAATGAGATCTTCTTCATCTTCAGCAAAATTGCCTCTTTTAAGGTCTGGCCTCAGATAGTTTATCCATCTCAGCCTACAACTTTTACCGCAGCGAAGTAGACCTTGTCAACAAAGATTACAAGGAGATTAAGGCAATATACAAATACAGATGTCTTCAGCTATACATGTATTTGATGAATAAAACCCATATAAAATGATTATTTATCTCTCTTATACCATGTTTAATGAATAAACGTATATAGAACCAGAGAAGTGGACCATCGGAAATGGGATTAGTTAAAATTGCAGGTATATATATATATGTATGTGTGGGAAATATTATTTATGAGGAAGAAATTGCAGCCTACAACTTGTTCTGTTTGAACCGGGTTGTTTATATTTTCGGGACACATACCTGCAGCCTGAGGGAGGGTACGCCAGCATCCTTCACCATGTTTAAGAATGTAATCCATGAGTTTCTGGTCTTCTTGCTTGGACCAAGCTCCTTTATTTGTGTCTTGCTTATCACAGCAAGGCTTCCTCATCATAGAGTTCCTCTCACTAAATTACAAGAAATGGAAGGAAGAGATTAATGGCTAAAAGAAAAAAACCACAAACTCAGAGAAATCTAGAGAGAGAGAGAGTGAGGGTGCCCAAGACTAAACATAGTGTGGGAGGAGAGGAGAAACAGATGAGGTATATATTAAGGTTGTGTGTACGCATGATAAAGATCAGATCATCAGATCAGTTGACTTGGACCGGTGGTTTGGCCATGCGTGACTGCATGCATACCCATGCAGTCTTTTTGTATTTGGTGAAGGCCGGAGATCATCAGATTGAAATTGCAGGACTTGAAAATGCAAATTGCATGCATGTGTGTTACTTGCCGTTAAGTATAAGTCCTTGTCCCAGCTCATGACTGATCTCCCCCTCGATCACCTCCATTAGAACTACTGCGTACTCCTCAACTTGCCCTTAATCAGTACCCTTTCTACCTTTTAATTACTTCTTCATGATTTTTACGCATTTAATTATCACTTATTATAGAAATTATATACTTAATTCCTATCCATTAACTAGCAGCTTGCGTTTTTTGTAAGGTATGATCCTTGCATTATAATAATAAGTAAAATAAAAAATAAACCAAACGATGGTAACTTCTTCATGAGTTTTATCCAAATCTTCCAAGAATAATTTTCCCAAAATAGAAGAATAATATCTAATTAAAGGGCTGATCATGAGGGAAAGAAAAGTAGGAGGAAGAAAATTAAAGGTTGGAACAATCACATGCTTTTACGTTGACTGATAGGTGTGTTCCCATGCAATTAATATATATACATATATACACACATTTCTGATCTTGTCCATATATCATGATAGTATATAACCAAAAGTCAACAAATCGCAACCTCCTACTCCGCGCCTATCTGATCAGTTTGACCCCTGCATGACATTGGATCCGCTAGCTCCAACGTTAATTACCATGCGAGCATCGTAGTGAGGTACACTTCTTCTTACCTCTGTTTTCTTTGATATGCTATTATTTGCTTGCTCTGTCTTATTCTTGGAGGTGGTTTTTTCCTTGGTTGGTTGTCTTGGTTGTAAGGTTAATTTTTATCATAATGTAATTTGGTTTGATGGTTAAGGTTTTTTCAGCCTGGGTTTTGGTCTTTTTGCATATTTGTAACCCCTAGGTTTTTAGTTTGTAACTACGTTTTCCTCTACCACAAGTGAGGGTTATCAATAAAATTGAGGAACCGTCATCTTCTTAAGAAAAAAAACTAGTAATTTTCTAATTTTTTCTAGAATTAGAAAGAATTCTAACACCGTGTATATCTAGAGTTTCCCTAGCTATTCAAGCTAGCATACAAGCTGGCCAAGAATTAGGTGAGGCGGTTTGGATAATGAAATGAGATGATATAGTTTTAGATGAAAGTTAAATAAAATATTATTATTATTTTAAGATTTGAAAAGTTGAATTGATTATTATATTTTATATGAAAATTTAAAAAAATTATAATGACAAGATGAAATGAATTGAAACCCACATCTTTATATCCAAATCTAGCCTTAATATTCCGTGGTTCAGATCCGTACCATATGGCATTTCCCTATTCATGTTTGGAAGGGTCGAATATTTTTAGGCTAAAATATATAGTTCAATTAAAATTTTTTAAGAACACGGCGGGCCCTCAACTATCTGATACAATAAATAGATTGAGTGAGTAAAAAATATAAGAAATAAAAAAATAAATTTCAAAATTTCATGCTTCCAATAATTTTAAAACTTTACGTGTAAGTTTTTTGTAAATTGCAATCAAAAGAAAGAGACTAAACTTATGAATTATAAAATAAGAGTTACATATAAATATATTTCATTAGACATGCAATTATAGATTTTAAATGAGAAATAATATAATATTAAATTATAATTTTCTTCAAATTAAATACAATAAAAAATATTACTGGAGACCTAATTTAATGATGATCACAAAACGAATCCACTTAAAAAATTAAGAACATTAATATATATACACATCCCTTAATTAATTTTTTATGAGATATCAGTAGTAGTACTAGTCATGTTATAAGCTTATACGTACAAACAAAACTGTCAAAAATTAACAATGAAAACATGCAACTAAAACAACCGGCCAGTTAAACATTTACTCGGAGCGACCTCGGGCGGCCAGAGCCGCAGGTCCCCTCCTTGGCTTCGTCCTGCATGCGTTGGGGTGATCGATCGGCATCATGAAGTGAGCCCACGTCTTTCCTCAACGTACGATCCTGACATAACATTAATGTTCCATGTTAATTCTTTCATTTGAATTTTTGAGTTACGTATCGAGTTTTATAAGATGGTTGAGTACTAGATCATCTGACCTTCCTCCGATCCACCAATATTTCTTCAGTACTTATAATCGAATATCTTATCGTTTGTTATTATTTAATATTTATGTCATGTCCGTATTACATATATATAATATATAAATAATAGGCTTTTTCAAAAAAGGGGTAATTTTTTTTGTTTAAATTTTATGACTAGGTTTTGAGAAAACACAAAAATTAAAGTGGGGATCTATACGTACATCTTTAATGGTAAAAGCACTCTCAATGGAATATTGTCCAAAGCTAAAGGATAATTTTAACTAATGTGAAGATGATTTAATTTTTAACTATTTCATTCACATAAATTTTTATATTAAAATAGTTATTTTTTTATTATATAATAATAAAATAGTAATCAGTAATTAATAATTAAAAAAATATTTAAAATTTTGTAATTATTAATTATTTTCTTGTATCATATTTTACCATTCTACCTATTATATGTTAATTAATAATCATATTCTAATTAAATTATGGGTTAAAAATTAATTAGTAATCATATTCTAATTAAATTAAATCACTAATTAATAATTAAAAATACATACTTATTCCTCATCCCACTATAGTAATTCTTTTTCACGTTGTTTCTGTTTATTTGTTAAATATTTTGGTTTCTTCTACCTACAGTATTGCTTTCCCGCATTTTTTCCTTTGCTTAGATTTAATTCTTTAATGTGAACTGAGATTTAAGCAAATGGCTGTAATAAGTGGTACAAAATAATAAGGGGGGCAGTTGGGAGAAGAAAGAAGGAGAAAATAATAATAAAATACACATTTGGCCTATCTACACTAACTTCCAAGTTTGAAAAATGTTTTGGAAGTCACTATAGTTAAATGGATTTTAGTTAATCCAATGTGATGTTACTTTTTAATCTATTGGCTAAATATGGGATGGATGTAGCATTTAGCTAATCCATTGAGGATGCTCTAACAAGTCAAGTTCCTTTTTCCTACCAAATAAAAAGTGGAAGACAAACCTAGGCAAATACTAGTAGTAGTGTGAGAAAGCTACGTCGACTATGTCTTTTGATGAATCTGTACTGATTTTATTTACTGTGATGGATAAAACTGTCGCAAAAAATTAGAAAATTGTCACATAAGTTTTTTTTGTAAAGGTTTCAGAAAGTATTTTGTGACGGTTTATTATACAACTGTCACTAAAAGTTTTTTTTTGTGATGGTTGGAAGTCTACCATGAGATGCAACGTTTGAACGTGAATAGATTTTATGACAGTCAAATTACATCATAGAAAATATACTTGAACATATCAAATAACGTTCGAACGTTTACCCGGCCAATTAGCATTCGAACGATAAATACCTAACATTGGATATTTTTCATTCGAACGCTTGATTTTTACATTCGAACGTTTGTGTTGTGATGTTTGAATTTTGCATTCACACGTTATTGGGCAACTGTTTGAACGTCATAGATTAAAAGTTTGGATGGTTAATAAATATGGTTGAACATATCTTTTTTAATCATTCAAACATTAGGAAATATTCATTTAAATGTAATAGAATAAGTTTGAACGTTTGTGGAGTATATACGTTCGAACGTATATATCACACATCTATGTAATTATGTTTGAACAATGTAAAGCGATGTTCGAATATTTTTTGTTTACATTCGAACTTACTGATCAGAACTAATAACTTCATAAAATTAAAACACATACAAATTGTATCATATTACACCATGAATAATATCATTTTATGAAAATATTTATAGAGTTACAAAATTAGACAACAAAAGTTTTGAACAATGATAGGGTTTATTTTTTATTTTTTCCTCAACGACCGCAATCCTGCTGTAGTGACATAACATGTTCCATTTGGACCAGCATTTCCCTCTATACTTGTTTTTGAACTTTAATATGGATTACATTCTTAAAGAAGGAGGAACATTTCTTTGTTTTCGTTTTGGTGGTATCCTTAAAAAGCATTATTATTTTCAATGAACTAGTTTAGAAATAATTGTGCAAAATGTAATAGCTAATCTATGTAAATAAAACATTTAGTACGTTCATTCTTCATCTATGTAAATACTTGTTTTAGAAGCTCCTTCAATAACATCTTCGTAATCTCTTTCCTTATCATCATCTTCATCGATTTCTTCTTCTGACTCTTCTTCTTCTTCTCCTTGTTTGATTCTTCTGATTCTTCAAACTCTTCAACCGAATAATCATTTAATATGGATGGATCGAGATGTACAGGTGGGACGTCATCTCTACATAAGGGGATTAGTTCAAGTGCACCAAAGTCAACAAATAATTAATAATCTCTCTATCTTCCTAGTAGGCCTCTATAATCAGAGTGTCATTGTCATCTCCACTATAATCATGATCCACTACCAATCCTACATCATAAATATTCCAAGAAACAAACTTATGCCCAACTTGCCAAGTTATCTCTCTACTAGCTTCAATGGCAATTTTCATTGGATCAATCAAGTAATAGACTTGGGTTGCTTTACAAGCCAATACAAATAGATCATCTTCGTATCATTTACATAAATATTGACACTTGTAAATTAATTATCCCTATGTATTGATACCCAATAACCACTTTGATTCCACCAATCATATTTAAATACATATGTCACATGAAACACATCTTCTACGAAAATTTTAGCCACTCATTTGCAGTTTCCTTATTATACATGGGACATGCCAACTTTCTTTTAGTACTCAAAACCGAAAGATTGCCATAAGCTGGAAAATCATTTATCGTCCATAATACTACAGTATATATCTAAAAAGATATCGACGTTTATGCATCAAAAGTTCGGATAGCATTTTCCCATAGATCTTTCAATTCTTCAATTAACGGCTGCATGAATACATCAATATTAATCCCTAGTGATCTTGAACTAGGGAAAAGTGAAGTTAATAGAAAGTTTGGTGCTTTCATGCACTTCCGTGGTGGAAGATTATATGGAATTAACACCACAGATCATGTGCTTTAATTTGTACTGATATTATCAAACGGATTGAATCCATCTGTTGTTAGTAATCGAGTATATAGTATATGTAGTATAGTAATGTATATAGAATATATTATATGGTTATATAGTATAGTAATCTATAGTATATACTAATCTATATAGTTACTATATTAAATTAGATAGTATATTGTAATCTATATAGTTAGTAAGCTATAACATGTAGTATATATTATATATAGTATAGTAATTTATATAGTATACTAACTATAGAGTATATTGTAATAATCTTTATAGTTAATATATATAGTAATATATATACATATCATATTACTATATATATAATATTTTACGTTCGAAAGTTTACAACATGCCTGTACAGTATGGGAAACTACCATAACGTTCGCATGTATTAGTTGTAATGTTCGTACGTTACTTGTATATATGTTGTGCGTCCGAACGTCGAATGACATTTTCACCCACATCCAAAATTCGAACCATCGCACTAACCATTGAATCTGTCACACACTGCCATCAATCACCACCATAATTGTCATATAAAAGGTTTGTGTCCATCTCTCTCTCCCTTTTATTGTGTTTTTTTTTCTTGTTTTTTTTTCTTTTTTTATGTTTCTAGAGATTTCGGTATGAATTGAAACCCATTTGGGGCCGGATTTGTAAGTGGATTTTTCAGCCACCATAGATAGTTGACACTCAGCGTATACTTCATTTCTGTTGTCACCATTAGAAGATTAACATGCTATTTGAGGAAATCGGAAATGGCCAAGTCAACTCTACCATTTCTGGGTTTAAACATTTGAACATCCCACTGGCAACGTTCGAACGATCATCTGTACTCTAAAAGTATGTTAATCTACCTTCAAATGTACTGTTACTTTCAAGCATTTATACACTAAAACGTTCGAATGTAATGTTTTCCTAGCCGTTTGAATCCTAACGTGCGAACGTAACATTTCTATAGTTTGAAGGTTTAAGTATATACATTCAAACTTTATATATCAAACTTTCGAATGTAAGGTATCATGAGACGTTTTAGTCCTAACGTTTGAACGTATACTTGCATAAGTTCGAATGTTAAACTAAATACGTTCGAATGCACTCGCATGTTTGAACGTATTTATATGAAACGTTTGAATGTAATGTGTGTTGTGGGTCTTTTGACTCCTAACATTCGAACGTGATTACCTACACATTCGAATGTTATTATTTTACATTCAAACGTTAAGTTCTTGAATGTTTTTTCTTTTTGTAGAGTATGGCTCATTCTTTAACAACTAGGAAATGAGGGAGAGAAGGAACCCATGGCACTTATCGGATAGACTGTAGAACTGTTATGGCAGAACACAAAATGTATATTAACGAATTTGACGAGCTGACATGGGAGGAGAAGAGTTTGAGGTCCATCTTTATTTCATGAATTTGGACCAATATCTGCACACTAAGTGGGAGGATATATGCCTACATGGTTCGTGAGGTTTACATAGAGATGTCATCCATGCCTTAGGATGCATCATCTCACACCATAACTGTATGATGTGTTCAGTTCAAGATTTCAGCAGATGTCATCATCAAGCTACTCGGGGCCCTTCATGTATCTGAAGCATTGACGATAGTGGTTGCTCAAGCCAAGGACACACCAGATGTAGGCACATTTGCATCATCTACTGGCCCAGCCGAGTCTATGGCCAGAGATGTTGACCAGTCAAAGGGCGAGGATACTGATCAGCCTCAGGATGATGACTACGATAAGGATTTATTCATCCTCACTAAGAGATACCGCACATTGTTCGATAAGAAGAACACGTTCTCTTAGATGTTGCTGCTCCCATTTTTTCGTATGTTGCATCTCATAGTTGCAAAAAACATGGATTTTGTGGTAGATAAAGCCACCTTTAGTCAAACTCACGCACAGTTCCTTATACGAGTTGCACGTGAAGAGCCCATCGACTTATCAATACGGATATTTGAGAGGACCCATTACGAGGCAAACATCATCTCCACTGATTACCTACCGTATAGGGTGATCATTACTTGGCTATTACTGGACCGGAGAGTGCCACCCCAATCAAAGTGGTTGACTGAGCCGTCACAAAAAATGATTTTTGGTAACGATTTTAGGACTGTTATAAATTCAAAACCATCACAAAAATTAACTAAATTGTGTTGTAGTGAAAGATGATCCTTGTCTGATCCAACCCTTGTAGATCAGAGGTTGCACCATTCGTCAAGGGGTGGCCAATCAATGGGAATCCCATTTCCATAATTCAAGGTTGAATTTGGATGGAAATCAAATCCTCCCATTCCAACCTTGGATAAGAGCAATCCTGATCCTAATTCCTTGATGATCATCGCTATCTCCACCCCTCTTTAATTAGGAGGTAGAGCAGGGGAAGGGCAAACCCTCCTCACTACAATTTAATTATTTTTATCATTTTCAACAAGTACCATAGTTTTTTTTTTTTTCCTTACATTTGGTCAGACAAATATTACACGTGTAGAAAGCATATATACTATTGCTGACAAGGTTTAAATGACACTTGGCCAGTAAGCTAGTGTCCACAACAATTTAATTAGTAGCAACAGAGTGAACTTAAGGATATATTGACTTTATCTTTTTAAATGTGAAAGCACAAGAAGTTCCAGACTTTCCCATAACAGTAGATAACAGATAATAACAGTTTTGTTCTTTTAGTAAAAGTTTTGAACTTTTTGAACGTGGATCCATATATAACAGTTTAATAAGAGGTAAAAAGTTCCAACGTGAAAGCATG
Organism: Carya illinoinensis; assembly: GCF_018687715.1. Taxonomy (NCBI): domain Eukaryota; kingdom Viridiplantae; phylum Streptophyta; class Magnoliopsida; order Fagales; family Juglandaceae; genus Carya; species Carya illinoinensis. The sequence continues at coordinate 2,876,731 of NC_056757.1, forward strand.
AGGATCAAACTTTCCCATCCTTCTATGCTTCTAATTCCCTTAGATCATGATTTACCTGATCTCTCTCTCTCTCTCTCTCTCTCTCTCTCTCTCTCTCGTCTTTAATTTAATGTGCTTTAGTCCTGTACTTGGGAATTAGGGTAGGTACCAATGTTTTTAAAATCGTACCGTACCGGCCGGTACGGCTGGTATATTCCGTATCAGCCACCGGACCGGTACAGAAATTCTGTAATTTTGTACCGGTTCAAATACCGGCCGTACCGGTCGAGATTTCGGCCTGTACCGGCCTATGTACCGGCCCGTACCGGCCGGTATTTCGGTTTCGTTTTTTTTTTTTTTTTTTTCATTTTTCCAAACTACAAATTTATTTTTTTACCTCCAATTTAGACTAAACTATTTATAATTTATATAGATATATGTATTTATGTATAATTTATTTATATATAAATTATTATTTTGAAATATAATTAATATATATATTTATATATATAATTTATTTATATATCGACTATCCCGAAACGGTACACGAAACGGTACCGGTATCAAAATATTTCGTTCCAGTGCCTTGACCGGTACGGTATCCGATACGGTATTCAAAACATTGATAGGTACTACTCATCGAAGAGATCAAGTACCTCTTATATATGGAAATACTCGATGGTACGTGATCATGCATAATTCTAGCGGATCATGTTTTTCATATGGTAAACATGATAGCTAGCTGGATCAAAAGCATGCATCGGACCTGATAAATCCACGTACAAAACGTAAATCACGTGCATGCAGGGGGATTAGGCATAAAAAAAACCATGTACTTAATTCCACAATTGATCACAAAAAATATCAGCCTCATAATTCTTCTACTTTTCCCTCTCGATCGATTGGCTAGGTTCGGTAGGTGGGTAGTTGGCCAGTTCGCTGCTCTACTGATCTGATCTTCTCGTCTTCACGCATATTGGAAATATTCGAGTTAGGATCAATATTATTGGCGTTTCATGATCTTATATAATTGGATTTCCAGATATAAAGTACTCATGATCGTCGTGGAATCTAGTTATTTGTGTTGACTTAAGGTTTTTTTGGTTTTTATTGCTTTGCTGCAAAGCTGATTGATGGAAGTTCACTCGAAAATATATTTGACTAATAATAATTGGAAGTTCATGTGTGTGTACATGGAAATGCAGCTGCATGCATGATCAAGATGATTCGTGTCGGTGCATGGTAGGTCTGCCAATAATTCCGAAATATTTTGAAAAAGAAAATAAAGCATTTTGTGGCGCTTTTAATTATTAGCACAAAAGGAGAAAAAAAGGGGGAAAGAAAAAAGACAAGAGAGTATCATGGTCATTGGACATGCATGCATGTGAACCTAATTTTCATCCATTAATTATGATCTACACCTATCAGCTGTCTGGTACGTTTTGTCTCGTCCACAATTAAATATTTATATAAATTTTGTGCAGACTTTTGTAAACAATTAATATTAGACTTCACTAAAAAGGTCAATATTTTATACTTTTTTTAATTAATTAGTTGGATTATTATTTTATAAAAATACTATAGAAAATTTATATATTTAAAATTTATATAAATCATTACACTATTAAAACCTGTAACACGACATATGTATGAGGTCGATCGGGGGGAACCAGCTTTCACGCGTACCGTACAAATCCCACTGAAAAATGATCATGAAACGTCGACACAGGGACTGGTGAAGGCCGGCCGGAAATGATATATATTCCCCCGTACTGATGCAACTTATCAACAAAATCTACCTATGTTTAAGGAGATATTTTTCAATAAATTTATATTATTTAAAAGATTTGAAAAAATAATGGAAAAAAGAAATTGACTGTTGGATATATAGTAACTATCGATTCGATGGCTCCCCTCGGTGGGACGTTAGCATCACCCAGAAGGTGAGATATATATACTTCAAGTCCCACTCCATCTAATTATCTAGATATTCTGGCTTTGGGCGACACCAGAAATTAAGGTCGGTAAACTTCTCCCTCAATGTCGTCGATTGATGCACGACCCTTGCTGCCATATTAAATGTCCTAGCTATCTAGCTAGCAAATTCAATTAATCTTCTTAATTTATAGCTAGGGTTAATATTTCCCCTAATATTTGGGCTATAGTAAAAACAAAAAACTAAAAGAAACGTAATTATACGGAGTTTCAGTCGATAGTCATACCTTAAAATTGCTAACTTTTAGTGTGTTGAAATCAATTTTTAAATTGTGACTATGTATTCATGTGTTGAAATACTATATATACTATAATATATATATATATATATATAAGAGTAATGGTATATTCAATTATTTTTATATATTTTTTACATATTCTACTGATATAATTAGATAGATTAATATTTTTTTAATACATAATCAATTATATTATTAGTGTGCACAAAAAAATATATAAAAATGTCTAATATAATATTTTTGTATATATAATTCAGCCCATCAATATATAATATTTATCACTGTACGTTAAACTTGTTTAATTTGTCTTATCGTAAGCTCACAATTAATGCACGAGATAATTGGTTGGACCAAGTTTTCCTACAACTTTTGGCGAACGTACTTGTATATGTGTACTTGTATATGTATTGTACCATCGGGTGATCGAATTTCAATTTTCACTACAATAGGCCTTACTTTTGCGGCGCTCGATACTCACCGTAAATGGCAGCAAAATTGTGGCAAAACCCCCTCAGCCATGGTTTTCACATTGCAGCCGATACACCAGAAATTGAACGTGACATCTGCTCTATTTTTTGTCGCAAGGGAGCCATCGAAAAATTCTAGCTATTCCCGTCAATCTACAAGATAAGAAAGCCAAAGGTGATAACTGCTGCTATTGATTTCCATCCAAGTTAATTTGAGAGTTGGAAAATGTTGGGTGCTCCCTGCGAGCGTCTGTTCGTCGTGAATTAGAGGGTTCAAATTAGCTGCAGCACTATATAGAATTAATTTTGACACACATGACACGCACGCACACATAATTTATATCCTGATCAAATTGGTTATCTGGTTTTGTACGCCTGCATCTGATTTTGCACATGATATATATAGGCACATGTAGGCCTATATATCATGAAAGCGTGTGTATATCATTAGATTATTTCAGATTATTTTATGAAAGTGTGAGGTTTTGGACTTGAAAAGCGTGTGTATTTATAACAATAGATATTGATAACTTAGAATTTTTAATATATGAATAAATTCATTTTCTGGGACGAAAATTCTTATTCCAAAAAATTGTAATTTCATCTCAAAACATATTTTGAGATGAAAACAAAAAAAAAAAAAATCATCCCAATATCAATGTCCCAAAGGGTTTTTTGGCATAAAAATTTAATTTCGTCATGATCACATGATTTCTGCTAGCTGTCAAAGTCCTGCCAGATATTATTGAGTGTGTTTGGGAGCCGATTGAGTCTATCAACTTCTCGACCTTATCACGTAGTATGGGACACTAGAGATTTCATCTTCATCCTCTCATTACAGAGCTAGACGAGACTCAGGGAGATGCACAGCCAAAATATCATGGCATATCGGCCAGTAAGACATCTACACCGAAGGAATCACACTCAACTATTCATGAGAAAATTGCAGATATAATGCGTGTAGAGATCTATGCACAGACATCAGAGGTGATTGATGCAATGTATATAGAGATCCGAAGTACCACCTCTGACTTACGTACAAAGATTGCTACCATCTCTGCAACTCAGGTGATGATCACTACTCGGCTAACACAACTAGCTAGAGGCACACCTAGCTAAAGTCGAGGATCAAGTGGTGAATGATTTGGGCAAGCAGTAGTGTATATCTTTTATTTGTATTTTTATTGTTTTTTGTATGGATAATATTTTATGTTTTGTAAAATTAATTTAATTATGAATTGTCATTTTCTTATCTAAATTAATTATTGATTTCCATTATATATATATTTTTAACTACTAATGTTTTATACATATTAAATATTTCTCTATAATTTAGGTATTGTGTTGCCATTAAAAGTAGTAAAAATTCTTATATAGTTAGAATTTAATGTATAAGCCTTCAAATGTATTTCCATTTCCGCCAAAGATTTTACAATTAATTTCTATTTGAATCCTTTATTTTGCACTCGAACTGCGATTAACCTTGACGTTCGAACAGTTTAATAAATTATTAAAATGATAAGTCAATCTCCTACTAAATTTATTCACTTAACCCGTCAAATTCTCATTCGATCCTATATAATATCCTTTTGAAAGTTTATTTTATTATGTTCGAAAAGATATTTTATTAGAGTTAAAATTTCTCATCCCTACATATACCGTTCAAACTAAAAATTGACCATTCGAATGATAAAAGACTTCCGTCGGGTTTTAGGGAAGAAATCAAATTTCATCTTAATACTCATTTTTTTAGACTATCTTTTCATAAAAAAAATAAATCATTCCAAAATCTTATTTTTGTTGGGCTGAAATTATTTTGATCTTGTGCATCAGGCATGCATATATGTGTACGTACGTACAGCCAAAATTTTCCAGTTAAAGGGTTAAAAGTAATAATTCTGCTACAGATACACGGGATTGGGTAATGCATATATGTGATAATGTACTAGTGTTAATATGGTATGATCGGCGGACTTAAAAAAAAAAAAAAAAGAAAGAAGAAGACGGATTCTGTTTTAGAATTAATTAACCTGAATATTAATCCATTCTTATTGTGTAAAGATGGGGATTATGAGACGTGTGAAAAAAATAAAAATAAAAAATACAACAAAAAATAATGGCCACATACATCGACCAAATTAACATTATTCATGATGAGACTTATTGAGCAGTTTGGCCAAATCATCTACATCACGATCATATATCATTTGACAATTTGGGAGAACTTGTACATATCAACAAGCTGTAGCAATTAATTAAGACTGGAAGGTGGAAACGCGATTGACTGCAGGTTGAGGAAGGAATCCGATAAGTATCGTACGTACAGAAATATATAATAAAGAACAAATATATATATATATATATATATATATTTATATAAAAATAATGTTATATATTATATTATCATCTTATTTATATTAATTTTATTATATATAATATAACTAAGATGATATATAATATAATATATATACTTTTTCATATATATAATATAATTGAAGGAAAATTATGAACTTAATTGTACGTCAAGACAAACTGAACGGTGGTTGCGGGGCAGGCTGACGGCTTGTTAATTTTCTTCGGTGTGACGAAAGAATTCAAGATTTTTATTATTAATGGAACAACCTAGCTATTAACGTACAGCTGTATTAAATTGATTTATAAATTTATATTTGTGATCAGACCTAACACATGACTACTTACACGTACACCCTTTTCAGATTAATTAGAAGACCCATCTATTATTGCATTGCGGTCATTAAGGACGTACAAGTGCCCTCCTTTGATTCGAAAGTGTGCAATAATTGACTAATTGTATAGACTGCTATTCTCGATCGTTTACGGAAAGTATATGTAAAAGAAAAGGGATACAATTACGTAAATATCGTATAAAAATAAATTCTTAAATTTATATTATTTTATCTAATATATTTAATAATCTATTTTATAATAAAAATAATTTTATAATTTAAAGTAATATCATATCAAGTTTCGATCAATTTATAAATTTTCTTTTATAAAATCTCTAAAACAATTTACCATGAGAATATATGTAAGGGTCAAAGTGCATGTGCTATCAAAATAGACTTGACGAAGGCTAGCTTGTATATCACTCTTCGCATTAATTGAGAGTCATTTTCGATGCCCTACTTGTTCTGTTGTAATTCCTTCCAAATATGTGAACAGGTTTAGAGATTGGCATTAATAACAGTTGCTAGTGATCTCTTGACGCGACACTATATTAATGTGGTGTTATGTATGTGATTTATTAAAAAAATATATAAATAAATAAATATATATATATATTATATTCAAAAGAAAATATATAGTATCCGAAAACACTCAAATAGAACGATCACTAAACTCTTAAATTTCTTATACTTTTTATGTTTGTAATTTTAAGTAGTATAAATTAAATGATAGAAGGTAATAACATTTCACAAAGGGGTAATACTCCAAGATTGTCTGTCCTCATCAACATCAACGATTCAGCAGCAACAACGACGTAATAGATCAGAGGAAAGTTGTTGCATCAAGTGCCAAGTAAATCATGATGCATGATTTTAGGACTGCCTGTTTGGTAGAAGTTGGATGCCACGTTCTATCTACTCTCTTATATATATCTCAATAATAAGTACTAAATTAAGTTAGGGATGGCCCATGCATGAAAGCCTTCCTGGTGATTAATCGGATATTTTCTTCAGAAATGGATAAGTTTCCCTAAATGACATTAATTACTTCAGCCAAGTCTAGGTTGGTGTAACGGTCGCGGGGTCGGAATTTTTGTTTTTTTGCTGCCCCTAGCTCACTACTTCTAACAAAGGTAAAAGACAAATCATAAGTAGTGTTTACACATGGATTAGCTCATGAGGCAAAGATAATTGGAAAGAAAAAACGATTTTTTTACCTTTTTATTTCTTTCCTTTTCTTTTTCAAAGTCGTGAGTTACAGTGTGCAATCTTGTCTGGACTCTAAATGATTGAGATCGAGAAGAGAGGACAGACCTAGTTGTGGATAAGCTTATCCGTTTCTGAGTCAGCATGAACCTCAACCTAGGAAAAAAATAAAAAACTAGTACATGATGAAAAGGGTGACAGTTTTTCAATCTTGTCACATTGTTAACTAATTAATTAGGCTTGGTCGTTCTGAAGATTCCAACAACTCCCACAATTTTGATTGTGTCATACACATGAGATGATGACAAGTACAGTAATTATTTTAAAATTTTCAGGACCTTTTTCTGACGTGATTATTCTGCAGGAAGGATATATATATACACACATACATATATATATATATATATACACACACACACATACCTGCGTACATATGACGAATATCAGAAAATATTGAAAAACCACATGGAGTGGATATATACAGCTGTGGGAGGTGGTGTTTTTCAAGTGGTTGAACCACCAACACGTCCATCCTCACAAAACCAGAATTTTGCTTGAATAAAGTTTTTTTTTTTTTTTTAAATGGAGTTTCTTTTGAATTGGGTTAATTGTGTCATGATAATTAAGAGATCTACAATATACATAAATTAGAAATTTCTTAATTGAAAAATGAAATACAAAAAGATCACAATGATAATAATGAAATTATTCAAATCCAAAGTCTAGATATATATATATATATACACTCAAATCTCAATCACACTCAAAATAATATTTTTTATTAAAAATGAAAAATGAAATACAAAAAGACAACGATAATAATGAAATTATTCAAATCCAAAGTCTAGATAGATATATATATATATATACACCCACTCAAATCTCAATCACACTCAAAATACTATTTTTTATTAAAAATGAAAAATGAAATACAAAAAGACAATGATAATAATGAAATTATTCAAATCTAAAGTCTAGATATATATACACACTCAAAATAATATTTTTTTATTAAAAATGAAAAATGAAATACAAAAAGACAATGATAATAATGAAATTATTCAAATCCAAAGTCTAGATATATATATATATATACACTCAAATCTCAATCACACTCAAAATAATATTTTTTTATTAAAAATGAAAAATGAAATACAAAAAGACAATGGTAATAATGAAATTATTCAAATCCAAAGTCTAGATATATATATATATACTCAAATCTCAATCACACTCAAAATAATATTTTTTATTAAAAAATAATATTATAAATATATTTGAAACTGAGATATATATATATATATAAAACGCTAAAATTTGAAAGTGATTGCTCAAAATTGAAAGTAATATATTTATTTTAGAGTACTGCTATATCTACAAAATAATCTTACAAACTCATGATTAATTTATCTGATTTGTTATATTTATTTTATAATAAAAGTAACTTTATATTTTAATGAATCATATTAAATTATATTAATTTATAAGATTATTTTTATATAAAGTTGGCCACCCGAACCTTCACTAAATCTTGACTGCACTATAATTAATGACCCATAGGTGACATATGCATACATGACTAGAGAAAGAAACGTCGGCAAGAAATGTAGCTGCTATTTAGCTAGATACACTAGATAGTGCACATGAAAGGCAGCAAGGCAAAAAACTTTGGCATGCATGCGAGGAGCTAGCCATCTAACTTGAACCTTTTACCACATGCATTTAATTAATGTACTTTAGAGAAAGTGATCAAAGCAATACAACAATTACCGGTTAAGTTTTAAACGAAATACATGAGCATAAGCTAGCAATTATTTTTCAGAAATCAACTCGATCGATCGAGTTTCATGTTTCATTATATATTTACAAAATGATGATCAATCGATATGTACAAACCTACCAAGCATGGTCTCACAAGCCCACCCATGATTTCTGGATTTAACCTCCACCATCCCTCTGCCATTTCAGGCCGTTACTATCTAAGTAGTACTGCTAGCTTGTGCTAGCTAGGTTGATCAAGGATGTATGCATCCTCACCGGACTGGAAGATGGTGATCGATCACGCTGTGCGCTTGCTGTTTGGGCAGGATGGGCGCATGCATGGGAGCAAAAGTGGTGGTGCGTAGGTATGTCGAGAGCCTCTATGAGAGATGACGAGACAGTTACTCTCGAACTTCAATGTTGAGTTTTGCTCCTTTGGTTAGTCTCACATAGATAGAAAATGAAAAGGAGTAAGACTCCAATGCCTATATAAGGGGGTTAAGCCTTATTGATTGAAGTACACAAATCAAATGCTTAGCTAATAACTTTTGACTCTACTTAAATTCATCTGTTGTCTATATTTGTAAAATGGAAAGATGTGTGAGTTAAACTTTTGCTAGCGAGGAAAGTTTTGTGGGTGTGTTTGGGGTGAGGAGAAAAATTGTGTGATTATAATAATTTTTCACATAATAGATTTTCTTCTCTGAGCTAGTGGTTTTTCTCTCGTTTAGGAGTTTCCACGTAAATATCTTGTATTGTTATTATTTCTCTATTTTTTTTGTTATGCCTGCAAATGGTAGATCCTAAGGGGTGAATTTGGGAGGTCCAAATTTCTAACAATTAGTATCAGAGACACTAGATTCTTTTTGTGGGGTCGAGTTTTGGGGTGGTAGTGTGAATACATAAAATCTAAGGAGGTTTTGTCTGGGAGATTGAAAATTTTAAACGTGTCCATTGTAACCCTCCAATCTTTCATGGGAACTTACTTAGTGAGCTACTATTCATTTCTACAAAAAATTCATCAAAACAATGTCAAGAAGTAGTGTTTCAAATTTTATCAGATTTGAGGTGAAAAAATTTGATGGAACAATCAATTTTGGTTTGTGGCAAGTACAAGTTAAGGATGTCTTGATTCAATCAGGATTGCACAAGGCTTTGAATGGCAGACCAACTCCTAAAGTCAACAGTGATACTGGCGACTGGTGAAACGACTAATACAAGAAACGGTTTCGGCAAGTAGTTCCGAGTCAGTAAATGGAGATACTGGTATTGATGATAATGCTGTGTCTCTCTCCATGGAAATAGAGACATGTATATCCTCATGGTATACCGCTAATATCCAAAGTTGCCACGATAGAGGATGTATTAATATTAGTGGGTTCACAAGTTTGCACACAGGCATTGGTTTGACATTGATGCAGGGTGTGTGGTGGAAATTCATGTCGATACCTGATAAATTTTCAAGAAATCCAAATGTGGAAGTTAAACCATAATTTTCAGTAATGCTGTTTTTTGACATAGGCCGAAGTGAAATGCTTAGAATTGGTTTATTCTAAGTGGATATGCTTTTATTGTGAAGCATAATAACAAAAGTTATGAATATCTTCATTGAGGTGGAGCGTGGCTGTGAGACTAGCCAAAGTCGCAAAGTGGAGATTGTTGAGTTTTGCTCCTTTGGTTACTCCCACATGGGTAGGAAATGAAAATGAGTAAGGCTCCAATGCCTATATAAGGGGGTTAAGCATCCTTGATTTAAGTATGTTGAACTCAAGGTTTCAAGTTTCATGTGATTATAAATCTACACATGGATTTTGATGATAACAAATGAATTCAAAGAATAAAGAAGTCTCAAGTTCAAGTTGTCTACACAATGGAGTCAAGCACATCAAGGAAACAAGCATGAGCAAGAAGGGAACAAGTTCACATTATAATTATAGAGTAATGTTGTAAATCTCTTCAAAATTCGAAATTAGGATTAATGCTCAAAATTAATATTTTATCATAAAGCATTAAAATACATTTTCCATATGTGCATGAATATTTTTGAAAATTAAATTTGAAAATTTTGAAAGATGATTGATTGTCATCTTTTGCATGTGCATGCCTTGATTAAAGGGTTGAACTTTGAAAATATTAAAGATGATTGATTGTCATCTTTCACATGTGCATGTTTTATTTGAATATTTTCAAAAGTGATTGATGCTTTTTTAGACTTATACAAAAAGTAAAAGATTAGGTTTGAATTTTTTGAAAATGAAAGTGTGCTCATTTTGTCATATGCCAAAAGTAAAAGATTAGGTTTGATTTTTTTGAAAAAGTGAATGATGTTGTCTTTGACAATTGAGAAAGAAGAACCTTTTATTTGAATTCTTTGAAAAAGTGAATGATGTTGTCTTTGACATGTGAATCTTTTTAAATTTGAATATGAAGTCTCATATGCCTATAAATAGATCATTTGAGAGCTTCACATTCACAACACCAAGAGCATACAACATTCATTCAAAGCTTTCATTCTCTCTTCTCTAAACATTGAGCCTTAATTCTTGTTCATTTTGAGAGATATAGCTTGCGCTGTATTGTTTTTATTTCACTCGTTGAGGAGTGTTTTCTGATAACCTACCCACTATCAGCTTTTGTATCAGAAAAAGGGTGTGTATAACCCTTGTGTGTGTAGAAAGTATTCTACACAGGGAATAGTTGAATCACCACGTGTAAGGTGATTGCAAGTGTAGAGGGTGTTCTACACGGATCCTTTGTAGCGGTGTTGTTCAAAGGTGTAATAGGTTTCTATCTCCACCTGAAGGAGGTTGAATAGTGAATTTGGGAATCCTCAAGGGGTAGCTTGAGGCGAGGACGTAGGCAGTGGGGCCGAACCTCGTTAACATACTGAGTTTGCTTCTCTCTTACCCTTACTCCTTATATTTATTGTTATTTCATATTTTGTTTATATTTTATATTATATATTTGATTTATAATTGTTAATTTTTTTTAATACAACTCAATTCACCCCCCCTCTTGTGTTAGTCATCTGGGCAACAATTGGTATCAGAGCTAAGAGCTCTATTATAAGATTAACTATCTTTTGAGTTAAGATCTTATGGCTAACATTGCAGCTTCATTTGGTGAAGGTCAATCTAGTAGTCGGCCTCCACTCTTTTGTGGAGATAATTACTCATTCTGGAAAGTTAGAATGAGAATATTTCTTCAAGCTCAAGGTAGAGAAATATGGAAATGTATTGTAAATGGACCTTATATTCCAACAAAAGTGGTTGGTGGAGTAAAGGTCAAAAAGGAAGAAGAAGAGTTTGATCGTGAAGACGATAGACTTTATACTTTAAATTTAACTGCTATGAATTTATTATATAATGCTCTTAATGGAAATGAATTTAATAGAATAATGAATTGCGCTACGGCAAAGGAAATTTGGGATAACTTGGAAGTAACTTATGAAGGAACTTTGCAAGTCAAGGAATCAAAAATTTATATTCTTACTCATGAATATGAAATGTTTAAGATGAATGATGATGAATCTATTTCTAGTATGCACACTCGTTTTACTAACATCATAAACAGCTTGACAGCTCTTGGCAAAGTTTATTCCAAGGTAGAGATAGTAAGAAAAATTCTCAACTCTTTACCAAAACGTTGGGAATCAAAAGTTACAGCGATTCTTGAAGCTAGAGACCTCAAGAAGCTCGAAGTCAATGAACTCATCGGGTCACTTATCACCCATGAGTACACATTGAAAAGAGGAGAAGAAGAAGGAAAGCCAAAGAAGAGTTTAGCACTTAAAGCTGTTCCTCATGAAAGTGAAAGTGATGAAGATGAGGAAAATGACGATAAAGATGAAGAAGTTGCGATGATAACAAGAAGAATTCAGAGGTTCTTGAAGAAAAATAGAACTCCTCCGAGGAAATCTTTCAAAAAGTTTTCCAAGAAAGATTCAGGTAAAAACGACACTTTAATTTGTTATAAATGCAATAAACCTGGTCATATCAAGCCAGATTGTCCTCTGCTAAAGAAAGATCGAAACAAGGGCAAGAAAGCAATGAAAGCTACATGGGATGATGATTCAAGTAGCTCAGATAGTGAAGCAAGCAATGAAGAATCAGCAAATCTTTGTCTTATGGCTAAAGATGCCATTGAGGTAACAAATCTTGATAATATTGAAAATTCTTCATATGAAGAATTGCAAAATGTTTTAGAAGAGATTTATGAGGAATTTGAAAAATTGGGTATCAAGTATACTGCTTTGAAAAAGAAAAATTCTTCTTTAACAAACGAAATTGAAATTTTAAGAAAAGAAAGTATCATTTTGAAAGATGAAAATCTTGAATTGAATAAGAAGAAAACCGATTTAGAAAATATTGTTGAAAACTTTACGAATGGAAAAAGAAATTTTGAAAAACTTCTTGGTAGTCAAAGATGTGTTTTTGACAAGGCAGGTTTGGGATATATGCCAAAACAAAAATACAAACCTTATAAAAATTTCTTTGATAATCATTCTACCTCAAAGACTAATATTCAAAATTCTTTTCATAAAAATAATTTTGTCAAAAAAGGATATTATTATAATCATTCAAGTTTTTCATATATGTCACATGCTATTTGTAATTTTTGTAATAGAAATGGTCATAATTATCATACTTGTCCTATTAGAAGAAATCATACAATGACTATTAGGGCCATATGGGTACCTAAAAATCTTGTTTCTTCTAATACTAATAAATAAAGGACCCAAAGAACTTGGGTACCAAGAAAAATCATTTTAATTGTTTTTATAGGTATGCATGAAGTCATCCACAAGCAAAAATAAGTGGTTTTTAGATAGTGGATGTTCAAGACACATGACGGGAGACAAGACTAAGTTCTTTGATCTTAGATCTAAAGAAGAAGGACACGTGACATTTGGAGACAACTCGAAAGGGAAGATCGTGGGAATAGGTAAAATTGGTAATGAATCTTCTCTCATAATTGAAGATGTTCTACTTGTTGAAGGTTTAAAACATAATCTTTTGAGCATAAGTCAATTATGTGATAAAGGATTTACAGTTACTTTTAAAATGGATAAATGCATTATTTTGAATGATCATGATTGTAATATTTGTTTTATTGCTTTTAGAAACAATAATGTTTATACAATTGATTTTGAAGAAATTACCTCACAAGATGCTATTTGCTTGTCAGCTCAAAATGAAACTAGTTGGTTATGGCATAGAAGATTAGGTCATGCCAACATGGAACTTATTTCCAAACTTTCAAAAAATGATCTTGTGAGAGGTTTACCAAAAACATATTTTCTTAAAGACAAAATTTGTGATGCATGTCAATTTGGTAAACAAACAAAAACTTCTTTTAAAACTAAGAAACATATTTCCACTACTAGACCATTGCAACTGATACACATGGATCTTTTTGGACCAAATAGAGTTGCAAGTCTAGGAGGAAAATATTATGCATTTGTTATTGTTGATGATTTCTCTAGATATACTTAGGTCATCTTTCTTGCTCATAAAGATGAGGCACATAATGCCTTTACCAAGTTATGCAAGAGAATTCAAAATGAAAAGGGCTATACTATTTCAAGTATCCGAAGTGATAGGGGAAAAGAGTTTGTTAATAAAAATATTGAAACATTTTGTGATGAAAACGGTTTTATTCATAATTTTTCTGCTCCTCGAACTCCTCAACAAAATGGGGTAGTAGAGAGGAAAAATAGATCTCTTCAAGAGATGGCAAGAACAATGCTCAATGAGAACAACTTGCCTAGTTATTTTTGGGCCGAAGCGGTAAGTACTGCATGTTATGTTATAAATAGAGTTATGTTAAGGTCTAAATTAGATAAAACCCCCTATGAGCTTTGGAATGAGAAAAAGCCCAACATTGGTTACTTTCATGTATTTGGATGCAAATGTTTTATTTTGAATGACAGAGATAATTTAGGCAAGTTTGATGCAAAATCTGATGAAGGTATTTTTCTCGGGTATTCTACTAATAGTAAAGCTTATAGAGTATTCAACAAAAAGACTTTAACTGTACAAGAATCTATGCATGTAGTATTTGATGAATCTAATTCTCCACTCTCCAAGAAATCTATTGATGAAGAAATAGAAGGTATAAATAACACAGAAAGTCTCAATCTCAATAAAGAGAAAGCAATAGAGGAAGTTCAACATGGAGCCATCAGGAAAGATCATCAAAATTTAATACAAGATGCAACCAAACAGTGGAAATTTGTGAAAGATCATCCAGTGGAACAAATTTTGGGAGAACCTTCACAAGGTGTAAGTACTCGATCATCTCTTAGAAATATTTGTAATCATACTGCTTTTCTATCTCAAATTGAACTCAAAAATATTGATGACGCACTTCTTGATGAATCTTGGATTCTAGCTATGCAAGAAGAGTTGAATCAATTTGAAAGAAATGATGTTTGGACACTTGTTCCTAGACCCAAAAATTATACTATTATTGGAACAAAATGGGTTTTTAGAAACAAGAAAGATGAGTCTGGAGTCATTACTAGAAATAAGGCTCGACTTGTAGCCCAAGGTTTTAATCAAGAAGAAGGAATCGATTATGATGAGACATATGCACCTGTCGCAAGATTAGAAGCTATTCGAATGCTACTTGCATATGCTTGTTATAAAGATTTCAAACTTTTTCAAATGGATGTTAAAAGTGCTTTCTTAAATGGTTTTATAAATGAAGAGGTATATGTTGAGCAACCTCCAGGTTTTGAAAATCATATTTCCCCAAATCATGTTTTCAAACTCACAAAAGCACTATATGGACTTAAACAAGCTCCTAGAGCTTGGTACGAGAGACTCAGTGGTTTCTTGATTGAAAAAGGTTTTTCAAGAGGAAAAATCGACACAACTCTTTTCATTAAATATGAAAATGATGATATTCTTTTGATTCAGATTTATGTTGATAATATAATATTCGGTGCTACTAATGAAAATATGTGTCAAGTTTTTGCTAAGACTATGCAGGAAGAATTTGAGATGAGCATGATGGGTGAACTTACATTCTTTCTCGGATTGCAAATTAAGCAAGCAAAAAGTGGGACATTCATCAATCAATCAAAATATATTAAGGAATTACTGAAGAAGTTTGGGATGGAAAATGCTAAGGAAATTGGAACACCAATGAGCCCATCAACTAAACTTGATAAAGATGAATCCGGTAAGCCAGTTGACTCGAAGATATATCGAGGTATGATTGGTAGCTTATTATATTTAACAGCCAGTAGACCAGATATTATGTTTAGTGTGTGCTTATGTGCACGTTTTCAATCATCTCCAAAAGAATCACATTTAATTGCAGTTAAGCGCATTCTTAGATATCTTAGTGGTACAATTAACCTAGGGTTATGGTACCCTAAGCACACATCTTTCGATTTAATCAGCTACACAGATGCAGATTATGCTGGCTGTAAAATAGATCGAAAAAGCACTAGTGGAGCATGCCATTTCTTAGGTCATGCATTAGTTTCCTGGTTTAGTAAAAAACAAAATTCTGTTGCACTATCTACTGCTGAGGCAGAATATGTTGCTGCGGGTAGTTGTTGTGCTCAAGTTCTCTACATGAAGCAACAACTTGAAGATTTTAAACTCATGTATAATCACATTCCAATCAAATGTGATAATACAAGTGCTATAAATCTTTCAAAGAACCCAATACAACATTCTAGAACTAAGCATATTGAAATAAGGTATCATTTTCTTCGAGATCATGTGCAAAAAGGTGATATAATGTTAGAGTTCACAAACACACACGATCAGTTAGCAGATATTTTCACA
Source organism: Carya illinoinensis (assembly GCF_018687715.1). Classification (NCBI taxonomy): domain Eukaryota; kingdom Viridiplantae; phylum Streptophyta; class Magnoliopsida; order Fagales; family Juglandaceae; genus Carya; species Carya illinoinensis. The sequence goes on from NC_056757.1 coordinate 2,892,870, forward strand.
AAACCTTTACCAGAAGATAGATTATGTATGATCAGAAGAGAAATAGGTATGATGCATGCTATGAATATCTCTTAAAAGATAGACCAGAGTCAATAAAAATAGAGATAGATCTTTTTTAATACTTTTACATAAATTTGAGATTCTTAGCCTCATGTTTGAGACGCTCATTCTCTTCATACAATATCATGTCATTCTTATTCATGGGAACCGGCAAGCGGAATGAAGAATCTAATAAAGATTTCAACTGTTTATTCTTCTGCCGAATGATTCCTTCCCTTGTGTGAGACTCTTGAACAATTTGTTGAAGTACAACAATTTGTTCTTTGAGCTTTTCAACTTCGTGATTTTTGGCTTGTAGCCGCTGAGAAAAAGCCACAATAGAGGAAGAGTAGCGAGTCCCAAGACTCACCAAGTCATAAATAGCATCAGAATCTGACTTATTAGTCAGATTATTATTTTCTTGCTGCAACATGGCACCAATGGTAGCTGCAGAAAGAACAGGAGGTTGAGATGCAGAATGCCTCATGGATGGATCTAGAGAAATGTTAGAAGAATGAGCCATTGAGAAAAGAATAGAAGGCTTAAAACGAGAATGCTGAAGGAATGCAGATGAGTTATAGAGATGAGATGAAAACTTGATGCGGATTAGATGAACTTCAGGACTGATTTTATAGAGATAGCATAAAGAATAAGACAAACTATTTTCTCTTCAAATCTTATTTAGTCAAAAGAAATACAAGATATGCTGGACACACATTGTCAAAAGTTTTCTTACTAAGCCAGCGAGATTAACAGTAGATTGTCCCTATTTTTCTAGTAAACGATGAACCTCTGCTGTTATCTGCCGATGTTGACCTTGTATCTGAACCCTTTCTCGTTCCAGCTCTTCTATTCGTGGTTGCAGATCATGAGCATACCAATCTGCAAATTTTTTCAACTCTTGGTTTTCTTGCTTTAGCCTTTTATTCTCACTATCCTTATTAGCAAGCTTCTGTCGTAACTCAGATATTTGCATGTTAAGATGATCAATCTCACTCACCCTCGCCATTAACCTTCAAGACATGATCGTAACAGAGGCAGCATATTGATTACTGAGCATTCTTGATTCTGCAATAATCTCAGAATCAGTCTTACTAGAAAAACGGTTCACTGCTCCTATCATGGTATTGACGGCCTCAGGAGAGAAGATTGATGATTGATGCGTCAAGGGTTCCTGATTCAAGTCTGGAACATTAGTGGAAGAGAATTGCTCAGCCATTCTATCGTTGTGGAAAAACAGAACTCAGGTCAAGAAGTGATTATTTTTTTGGCATCCGATAGATGAAAATGATCATTTTTTTATAGAAACTCGGAGCCTTCAATCCCGTTTGTCAACAACATCAGGCGATTGTTTAAATCTTTAGCCGTATTAAATTCATAGAGTTAGGCCTCGAGGCTTTGCAGCACTTGTCGGGTCACGGACGACTCCATTTTTCAACTATCTACAGTGACTATTAAACGCATCGTTTTCTTCAGTCCATTTTCTTGTTGCGGATCCTTTTTAATGATGCCAAAAGGGGGAGAAGTGTTAGACTAGAACATTAACATTGTTTAAATTGCTAAACTTGTTATATATGCTTGGAATTATATTTATACTTTTGCTTGAAAAACTAACGCATATTTTCAGGGGGAGCTTAAGTATTAATATAGGTTTCAAGTTCTATCAAATATTTGTCATCATCAAAAAGGGGGAGATTGTTGAACTCAAGGTTTCAAGTTTCATGTGATTATAAATCTACACATGGATTTTGATGATAACAAATGAATTCAAAGAATAAAGAAGTCTCAAGTTCAAGTTGTCTACACAATGGAGTCAAGCACATCAAGGAAACAAGCATGAGCAAGAAGGGAACAAGTTCACATTATAATTATAGAGTAATGTTGTAAATCTCTTCAAAATTCGAAATTAGGATTAATGCTCAAAATTAATATTTTATCATAAAGCATTAAAATACATTTTCCACATGTGCATGAATATTTTTGAAAATTAAATTTGAAAATTTTGAAAGATGATTGATTGTCATCTTTTGCATGTGCATGCCTTGATTAAAGGGTTGAACTTTGAAAATATTAAAGATGATTGATTGTCATCTTTCACATGTGCATGTTTTATTTGAATATTTTCAAAAGTGATTGATGCTTTTTTAGACTTATACAAAAAGTAAAAGATTAGGTTTGAATTTTTTGAAAATGAAAGTGTGCTCATTTTGTCATATGCCAAAAGTAAAAGATTAGGTTTGATTTTTTTGAAAAAGTGAATGATGTTGTCTTTGACAATTGAGAAAGAAGAACCTTTTATTTGAATTCTTTGAAAAAGTGAATGATGTTGTCTTTGACAATTGAAAAAGAAGAACCTTTTATTTGAATTTTTTGAAAAAGTGAATGATGTTGTCTTTGACATGTGAATCTTTTTAAATTTGAATATGAAGTCTCATATGCCTATAAATAGATCATTTGAGAGCTTCACATTCACAACACCAAGAGCATACAACATTCATTCAAAGCTTTCATTCTCTCTTCTCTAAACATTGAGCCTTAATTCTTGTTCATTTTGAGAGATATAGCTTGCGCTGTATTGTTTTTATTTCACTCGTTGAGGAGTGTTTTCTGATAACCTACCCACTATCAGCTTTTGTATCAGAAAAAGGGTGTGTATAACCCTTGTGTGTGTAGAAAGTATTCTACACAGGGAATAGTTGAATCACCACGTGTAAGGTGATTGCAAGTGTAGAGGGTGTTCTACACGGATCCTTTGTAGCGGTGTTGTTCAAAGGTGTAATAGGTTTCTATCTCCACCTGAAGGAGGTTGAATAGTGAATTTGGGAATCCTCAAGGGGTAGCTTGAGGCGAGGACGTAGGCAGTGGGGCCGAACCTCGTTAACATACTGAGTTTGCTTCTCTCTTACCCTTACTCCTTATATTTATTGTTATTTTATATTTTGTTTATATTTTATATTATATATTTGATTTATAATTGTTAATTTTTTTTAATACAACTCAATTCACCCCCCTCTTGTGTTAGTCATCTGGGCAACAAAGTACACTAGTCAAATGCTTAGCTAGTAATTTTTTACTCTAGTTAAATTCATTTGTTGTCCATTTTGGTAAAATAGAAAGAAACGTGAGTTAAAGTTTTGCTAGTGATGAAAGTTTTGTGGGTGTGTTTGGGGTGAGGAGAAAAATTGTGTGATTGTAATAATTTTTCACATAGTGAATTTTCTTCTCTAGGCTGGTGGTTTTTCTCCTGTTTAGGCGTTTCTACGTAAATATCTTGTATTATTATTTCTCTATTTTTCTTGTTATACCTGCAAATGGTAGATCCTAAAGGGATAAATTTGAGAGGTCCAAATTTCCAACATTCAATACTCCAAAAATTAATAGAATTTCGACTACTTGATCAATCCAAATGTCGCCTAATTTGAAATCTAAATGACAGTAAAGTGCAAACTATGGGAAAAAAGAACAAGCTATTTTCTTTATTCTAATTATAACTTAAGGAAAATATTTAATTTAGATGTATAAACAAAATGTACGTACTTTAATTTTATACAAATTATTTGAATATTTCCTTTAAATTGGTATTCATTAATTAATTGGGAGGTTGAATACGATATGAAATCATGTCGAGTTCATGGAATATTTTCCTTCTTTTGCATTCAGCATTAATTAAGCAAGGCAAATTAACGTAGTCCGATGATCGATCCAAGTCCCATGAGCTATGTAATATATAAACAAACGTTAGTGCGTCAACAAATCATTTGTTATAGATCAATCTATTATAACTAATAAAAAAAATCGAAATATATCAATCATACACTTATATACTGGACTTTTGAAAGTATAAACACTATATGGATTTTTTAATGACCCATGCATGCATGCCATATTTAAGCCTGGCCCGGCCCTTTTCTTTCCGCAAATTGCAGTTACCAACATATACTCATATACATCAGTCTTTTTATAAGTACTTCATCTGATCTTTCCAAACGATATACACATGTACCCTGGTATCCTAGCTGACCAAATTATAGGGATCCAATTGCTACTTAAGAATATATCCTTATATGGAAAATCAGATAGCCTGATGACATATAATCCGGTTCTCCAAATAGAAAACTTGAGTTCGAAACCACCCACCCTTTTTATAAAATAATAATAATAAATAAATAAATAAATAAAAGATTATATCATTAAATGGGAAATCAAGTTAACAAAGAAGTACTGCTTTGGAACCTAGTTCCAGGTTAAAAAAGTCGTATCATTGTGTTTACACATTAGTTATACTTTTTTTTTATAATAATTTCCTAGTCGTGTTTTTCTAATTTTGATAGGGTTTTTCTTTTACTTGAATTGGAAGCCTTTACATAAGACTTGGGCTTGCGGCCTTAGTTGGCTAGTTTTGGGTCTAGCCATTAATAAGATTTAAGGATAATTGTGTTAATAAGCATTGGGCCTGCAATGGTCTGGCCCAATTTTTGGATCCAGCCTTTAAACCACTTGGGTTTCTCTATTGGGCCGAATCGTATCATAAGACCCATACCCATTCAACCGTTGACCTGACCTGTTTGGCTGACCCGATTAACCTGAATATGACAGAATAAAATAATATTTTTTAATTATTTTAGTAATATTTTTTCCAAAAAAGATTAAATAAATAATTCTTTTTCTTTCCTCTAAATATCTCGAATATAAACATGTTATTTAATATTGTAACATATTTATATACATAATTATTTTATCTAAGATATTTAGTGACAATTCTTATATGTGGCTTAGAGAAAATAAAATGATACATCGCCTAAGTGATCAACGCCACATAGACGTTCTAATGGACATGAAAAGGTCAAAATGTCTATGGGTGAGAATTAGGGCCTTGCACCCCACTACCTCGCCCCCATTTGCCCAGTCCCAACGTGGGTGGGGTTGATCCCCAGTCAACCAGATGCCTATGGTGGGGCCACTCACGCATTTGACCACACCCCCTAGCAGTTGCAGGAAGTGGGCTAGGCCCAACCCTAGCCTTAACTTACTACTGTTTTATTACTCAACTATTTTTTTTTTCTTTTGCTCTTTAAATTTGGATTAAAAATCACAAAACAAGAAATTTTTGCATAATTTAGAAGAAAATAAATTCAACCAACCAATTTAATCATGTAATTTAATTAAAAAATTCAATTTAAAAAAATTGAATTTCTTTTGCTCTTTGAGTCAATTTTGAATCTAGTTTTAATAAAATTACAAAATTACATTGGTTAATTGAATTTATTTTCTTCTAGATTATACAAGAATGTTATGTTCTAGGATTTTTAATCTAGATTAAAAAAGAAAAAAGAAAAAATAACTAGATAGTAAAACAGAAGTAAATGAGTTGTTATGGTATAATTATCCATAACAACGTCATTTTGTTTATGATTCTAGAACTACCTCCCCCTCCCTCCCCGAGACTCTCACTCTTAAATCTCTCTCTCTCTCTCTCTCTCTCTCTCTCTCTCTCTCTCTCTCTCTCTCTCTCTCTCTCTCTCTCTCCCTCCATTCGTCGCATGCCATCATCTCTCCATAAGGTTGATGTTGTCATCGTCGCCTGAATCTAGCTCTGTTGTCGTCAAGTATTTTGTCTTTTTCTTTTTTTTTTTTCAAGTTTTGTTAGGTTATGAATGATGGAATTGTGAATTATGCGCTGTGGAGATTCTTTTGTTTGTAGTGCGTAAATTTGATTGAGAATTTTGCTTGAAAAAATTGTATAATGTGCATGTAAATTTAGGGTTTCAATCCAAAACCCTTAATAATGTTAGGGGAATGTTGAAGGGATTTAAAAAGTATGATTTGGAGGAGTGTAGAAGACCCTTAACTCGTATGGTTACCATGGAGTTGCCTCACTACCGATACATAGACATCTATCCAAAATTATAATTATATCTTTAATAGCACATTTTATTGATTGTGATTGGAAATTATACAAAAAGACTAAAGTTTTCTCAAATTTTTTTTTATCACAAATGCGAGATCATTGGGAAAGCCTTAGAGGCCACAATAAAAGAGTAAGGTTTGGAGTAGGTTGTGAAAGTTACAATTGATAATGCCTCTTCTAACGAGGTCATATTGGGGCATCTTAAGACCAATCTTAGAGAGGCAAATAAGTCAATCATGGGTTGTGAGTATTTACATGTGAGATGTGTTGCATATATTCTAAATCTTATTATTTGTGATTGTTTGAAAGATCTTGATAATTCGATTGCATGAGTTAAAAGTGCTGTAAGATTTGTTAGATCTTCACTTGCTAGATTTGAGAAATTAAAGGTTGTTGTGAGGGTTTCAGGTATAACATGCAAGAATGGTCATTGTCTTGATGTTTTTACAAGATGAAACTTAACCATCTTAATGTTGGAGAAGGTCAAAGAATATAAATTGGTCTTTGTGTTAATGGGTGATGAATGCATTCAATATGTCAGACATTTTGAGGATGATAGGGGATTAGACAAGCCAACTAATGATGATTGTGAGCTTGTTGGGATTTTTGTAGACTTTTCAAAGCTTTTTTACGAGATCATAACGAGGGTTTTCAGTTTTTTATACCTTTCGTCCAATGATTTCTGTTAGCAAATATGTAAAGTGAAAAAAAAAAATTAGACAACAGAAGAATTGGATGACATGTGGAGGAGTGACCAAACTAGATTACCAGAGATGGCATTGACCGATATTAATTTCAAATTTAATTAGATGCTAGGAACTATATATTGAACATGACAGAATTCACAGAACTTGTCCAGGTTGGTCAGCTAGCTCTTATCTTTTGAACTTTCTTTACAGAGTTTTTCATGCAAAGATTAGTGAGGGTATTTAGGGGTAAATATACATGTATATATAATTTATCTTTTGCTTTTTAATTTTTTACGTACATACTATCATACAAGAAAAGATGTAATTGTTACGGATGGATTAAATAGATCGATTAAGCAAAATATTTGGTATTTACATATATATATATATTAATTTTTTGTTTGAAGCGGTTGCTAAAATTAAAAAAAGAAAAAGAAAAAGAAAGTAATAATAAGTTTGTTAGGTAAGGTCAAAGGTGATGTGGATTCAGCTCATTTGAGTTAAAAGAAAAGAAAATATAAATATAGATTTAAACAATTTGTCTTTAGTAAAAAAATATCGGCGAATATATGATCACCTCAATTGGAAAAGACACGTGAATGAAGTAGTACTTTTATAATATTTAATATTTTATAAAACATCGATCGTTTGAGAATCTTCACAGGCAACCATAAATAATGTACGAACATTAACTTTTGAGAGATTCTTGATGATCATCTAATGATCACACCATATTGTGGACATATATATATATATATATGAGGCAAAACCCAAATCTCCCCAAATTTGAACTTACATCTGCAAACCCATTTGTCTTTGAACAAGCAAAACATTATAAGTCAATCTTACTGGAAAAGCTAGCCATTCTACAATGTTTGTGCCTTGTGGTTTCTGAGTCACGTATCTACCAATCCGGCCTTGTCCCCTATCTTTCTTGATTATTTGAATTCTCCTGTAGATGAGAAAAGTAATTATCCTGCATGCATATATAAGAAGACATCAAATTCAGAATTCACAGACATATAAACACACACTAAATTACTTTGCTGTAAAAGCAGCAACAAGGTTTCAGATTCACCACCTTGTTCAGTATTCTTGCATCTTCCTCGTGGCCCTTCTTTACTCAATGAACTTTAAGGGCCTCGTCATCTCGTTGTCTTCATGATCCAGGATCTGCATTCATGCATGTATATGTCATAGCCCTTTAATTAAGGAAAACACTACTTCCACCTATAAAAACCTACCGACAAAACTCACTGAATTGAGTTGTTTTTTACAATTTTTTATGATCGAATCTACTTTTTTACAACTTGAAGATCTATGGAAATATAATTTAGATCACTTACGTGGCAATGGTACACGTAGCCTGGCTCTGCAGTTGCATCAAACGGAAATGACTCATTTGAGTGTATGTATGAAAATCTCACTAAAATTTTTGTCACGAATTCAGGTTTAATCTTGAAAACGTTCTTCCATCCCTTCTCGTGAGCTGGCACCTCTACTCTTTTCCCACGTGCATACTTGCTTATTTGGCACTTGATCGCATCGTTCATTCTCAACATGCATTTCCTGAACTCTTCCACATTCACCAACTCAATCTGATCCAACGCCACAAAGAGCCCCATATGGATGTGCAATGGGTGATTGTCCCCTGTTAGATTTATCACGTTCCACACTTCCGTGCTTCCCACTTTTGGGGTCTCCTCGACCGGTGCCTCGAATGTCTTTCCGTTCAAGTATAGATGTGTTGGCTCGTCCGTGGTGCTCGTGTACTCGTACATTGTTATATACCGTGTGCGCGATGCACTGGATAAATCAGGACGTGGGTATTGCATCAACATCTTGGGAACTCTCCACCTGTCAATCTCACGATGCTTCAGGATGAAAAATTTGATGACCTTGCTATCGGCTTCGTTGACCGGGTTCCCATCTGGATAAGGATATGGTGCATCGTTCGCTAGAATAGCAGAATTGGTCTTTGATTCTGAAAAGTCAACAACCACGTCAGCTATCTCAGATGGGGCCAGCAGAATCTCATTGTTTACCACTGGTTTATTGAGATACGCCGAGTCAGATCCCACGTGAGTGAACTGCAGACCATTGGTAAAGAAGAACCTAAAGTATCTGGCATTGCTGGCATTTAGGATACGAAACCGATGCTTACGACGTCGTACTGTCACACGTGGCCAGGCTTTTCCGTTTACGATGATAGCATTACCGAAATATTCCGGCCGCCAGTGCGGGTGTAGGGAGGGATTATCTCCCGTGCAGTTCATGTATATGGAACCATCGGTTCGAAAGCTACGGTCAAAAACTATTAACGGTCGATCGAGCTCATCGCCAGTAGGGAGTCCAAGGTGGGTCTCCGACCGCGGGTGGCGGATGATGTAGGCCCCAAACAAGCCAGCTAGGATGTTGATTCTTGTCAATCCCATGGCATGATCATGATACCATAGGTTTCCAGCTTGTTGTTGGTTGTGGTAATGACATGTTTGTTTGGTCCACGTGGGTCCCTTCTCTTGGAATCCAAGGGTGAACCATGAGCTTGCGAATCCATCATACTCTCGGGCTCCACGATTCCACCGTGGAGATGGACCACAGTAGGAATGCCCAGCTTATTGGCTGGAATGGCAGTCGGGATGGTTGCGTCCCACGGCAGTATGTGCTTTGGAGGGAGGTGATTTTGCCACGTCACGTTGATATCGATTCCCTGGAGGGCCTCGATTGTTGGACCAGGAACTGTAGCCAAGTCTTCGGATACACCGTAGGCGTAAACTGGTGTTGGAGGGAGATCTCTGTGGAATTTCTGCAAAGCAAAAGGTAAAAAGTAACGGGCAAGCCTTTTCCATTGTGCAACGGATTAATAGAAAAGGTATTAAAAAAAAAAAAATGCTATATGACAAAGAGAAAATCACATGATTAAATCATGATACATTATTTTTATAATAAGATAAATATACATAAACTTACGTCAGTTTGAAATTTTACCTTTACTACGAAATCATGTCAACTTCTAAAATATATATATATATGCCTACACAGAGATGGAATAACATAATTCATGTGGCTGTATGTGTCAATATTTTGTAGGACACGATCCTTTCTATGAGCTAACCCAGAAATGCAATATATATGAAAGATACTGGGCGAGACATCAATCTGGTGATGCATGCAGTAGATCGGAGGCCAGAAAACGCGACCATTTGTAACGTTTCAGGGGTATCGAAGTGTCAGAATGCTCTCAAGCAAACATCAATTACTCATGAGTGTGTACAAATGACTAATGCGTTGTCCTAAAACTGGAAGTCTCGACAGATTTATATAGGGAACGAACTAATTCACCGGATTAACGCTGAATTAGGCTAATTTTTTTACTGTTACATGAAGAATGATAAACAGTTAAAAAAAAAGAAAAGAAGAAGAAGAAGAAGAAAAAGCCCCAAACAAACTTCAGCCTTCTAATTGATCCTTGTAGCGTCCTTGAATTCAGTACGTGATTCTATCATTTTTATATTACAAAGATTCACTATAAAAAAAATAAATAATTAAGATCAATTTATAGTAACGAAAAATTAATAACAACTAATTTTAATCTTATAAATTAGTCGCAATTGTAACTTTTTCTTGATTGTTAAATTAAAATGTTACATTTTTTTATTGGCGGTTTAATTATGAATTGAGGCTGCTCGATCGGTTTATACGACTTACTTGAAGACCATTACACCACCCGCTACTCTTATTAAGATATTACAGATTTACACGAACGGATAAAAATAATAATAAGAATAATAAATAAATAAATAAATTTGTAGAAACTCAAAACAGGAAGGAGAAATCTTTAAAAAAAAAAAAAAGGGCTTACCCATTTCTTCTTGAACATGCCGATCACCAGGGACTTAGATTGGGGAACGCCTGAAACAACATCGAAGCCATGGATTTTGTGAAGATGTGGAAGCTCATCCACAAACATTTCCAGCTTGGACGAATTAAGCTGTTTATCTTGGGCCACTGAAGCTGTGAGTACTCCAAACAAAGCCAAATAAATGAGATCAAGAAACTTGAGCAAAACGCCGGCCACCATGGTCGCTTGTTTGTGTTTTGAGCCTTGGCCGGCTGTATGCAAGCATAGATGGATGATGAGGGAAAGAGATGGGTATTTGATGGGAGACGCCAGGCGTGTGGTGGGCATACGTAGGTTTAAAACCACTATATTTATTACAGTATGAAAGGAATATTACCTGGTGATAATGAAAGGGATCCATTAACTGATCCTGGGTAGGCTTTGCTGTCACTGACAAACTATAAATATTAATATTAATACCATCTAATGACAACAATTTATATAGCAATTCATCTCAATTTATTTTATTATTAAAAAAATTATAAAATAAAATAAATAATTTAATTTTTTAATATTAAAATAAAAATAATATTAAAAAATATATTTTAATAATATTTTATTTAATTTTTAATTTTTATCTCAAAATTCATCTATATGTATCTAATGAGTTTCTCTGGCCAGTTTTCCTCTGCTAGAACTTTCTATCGTAAACTTTTAAGGGCTTTTCCTACTTTATTCCATTTATAATATTCAGTATATTGCTTTCGCCCTTTAAACGCATGCGACCTGCAGGGGCATTATCATCTAGCTACGGGTCTTCTTTTAAAGAGAGCCATGCATCTAAAAGACTCAAACTTTGGTCAATTACTTCCATGGACTCTGATGGGACTAGAAATTTATGTGGCCAAATGCCAAATGCACAAATCCAATTTGCTTCGTGGACAGGTGCAACTCGAGTGGGAGACCAGATATCTGTAATGCAATTAATACTCTACCATATATGTCATTGGTCCTCACACGGTTAGTTTATGATTCTTTATAGTCAAAAAGATGACATAATTCAGCTCTCACATCTCCAGTAGGTTCGGCTTTGATACCATCTAAAGAATATCTAAACCACATTTGTGCTCATACTCGAAAGATTAGTCAAAATTATGACTGAACTCATGAAAACATTTTAAAAGTTGAGTTTCTTTTTCCTTTCAATTGGTTTGTGATCTCATTTATCAACTTCTTATGCTAAGTAAGCTTTTAGTAAGAATTTTATTATGTATGAATAAAGTTATGTATTAATTTATGTATTAATATTGATTTATTTATATTTAAAATTTATATTAATATTATTTTTAATAAAATTAATTTTTTGACTAATCATATTAGAATGATACACATATTAGTGCGCAGTTATATTTATAACTAAATTTTTTTTTCAACAATGACTTTTATTTCCAATACATTAAAGTGCTCCAAGTAGGTCTAAGGAAGGATTATAAGTTTAGAGGGGCCGAATATTTTGAATAAATAGCTGTTGATGAATTGATAAAAGGAGTAAAAGGTAAGAAAGAAAAACTAATTCCTAATTAAATTTGCATTGTTCTAAAAAAATTGATAATTTTACGTCCAAATATTTTATATGTTGCAATTAAAAGAAGAAGCTAACTATGGAAATGAGTTATATGCGAATTAAGTTACATCTCAACGATAAATTAAATTTTATATTTTCTTAATAATATATTTCACTCAAATAATTACAAAATTCAAAAGAGAAATAAAATAATGTGCATATCATTGTATTATATTAATTTTCTTGAAATTAGATAAAATTTTGGAACAATATTAATACCACAAAATTCTAATTTGATGATAATAAGATAGTTGAATAAAAAATTGCAACAATTTGCAGGTGTAATAAAGTAGCAGCGCTCTTACTGGACATGCCCCTGTTGCTTCATAGACGATTTTTCGCGATATGGCCTTATTTATTTAATCTCCCACAAGTCTGAAGTATTAGACTACTTTAGACAATCCATGAGCTTGATTAATAATCATTTAGACAATAGTATAAAGGCTCTAAGAACTGACTATGGACGTAAATATTTGTCTAAGCGGTTCAAAAAGTTCTGTGATGAAAGAAGAATCAAAAAGCAGTTGACAATGCCATATATACCACAACAAAACGGCGTAGCAAAAAGGAGAAATCGAACACTATATGAGATGATTAGATTGATGATGGCACAAACAAACATACAATTATCATATTAGGATGATGCACTTTTGACTACAGCCTACATCCTTAACCAAGTGCCCTCCAAATCAATGCAATCCACTCCGTATGAACAGACCAGTGAGAAACCCAACATAAATAACTTGTGGCAATGGGGTTCAACAGGATTTGTTCACAATTCTTTTCATAAATATGGAAAGTTTGGCCTTAGAGAGAATAAATGTATCTTTGTAAGGTACCCTAACCACTTTAAGGGATATGTATTAATTGGTGAACAACCTGATGGAATTGTATCTGAAATTGATTCATGAGTTGGAATTTTATCAATGATAAATTGTTAATTATAGGTGAGTTTGATAGTAGTTTGAAACTCTAAGAAATTGTTGATCAAGAGGAAGCTACTTCAAATGTCCTAATTGAGAATGATGGAATTTTTCAAACTCATGGGAGTAACTTGGCTCCAAATAGTAACATACCACTTGTTGGTTATGTACAACAGTTTCAACCAAGTAGCATGTGGAAATATTCCATGTCGTCAACTTAGAATTAAATGAAAAATTTTCATGGTGGGGTTGCAAGATAATGATGAGCTTAGAACCAACCAGGATGTTTTCTCGTCTTCTATAAAAAGGGGTGGATGAAAGCACTAAATTATGAGATTGAGTTTATGAGGACTAATTAAGTCTGGCGTTTGGTAGACCTATTGCTAGGGCAAAAGGTCATTGAGAAAAAATGGGTTCTAAAGGTCAAATGAAAAGCGACCGATTCAATGTAGAGGTATAAAGCTCGCCTCATGGCAAAAGAATATACCCAACAAGAGAATGTAGACTATAAGAAAACTTTTTCTTCAGTAGTATAGTTTGCCTCAATTCAACTTATTCTAGCCATTGTAGAATATTTGGATTTGGAATTCTACCAAATAGATGTTAAGAATGCTTTTATCAATGGAGAACTAAATCAAGATATCTATATGGATCAACCCATGGGCTTTGTGGCTAAAGGTCAAGAGCGCAAAGTGTGCAAACTCGAGTGCAAGCAATAATCTAGACAGTGGTATATTCGATTCCATCAAGACATTATCTCAAATGAGTTTACGATTATCGCAAAAGACCACTATGTTTATATTAAAACATCCAAAACAAGTTTTGTATTGTTATCACTATACATTGATGACATTCTGTGGGCTGGAAATGATGAGGTACGGGTGGGCAGAGGGGCCCCGCACCACGTTGCCTCGCCTCCGTTTGGCAAATGTGGGTGGCAGGGCCCAACCCCGGCTTGCATCTCCAATGCCCCACCCCCAGGTGTGTGTGTGTGTGTGTGTGTGTGTGTATGTGTGTAAGACGACATCATTTTATTTGTGATGTTAACCCAAAAAGCCCAACACCCATGGTGACCCCCTCCCACCCACAGTTCTCCCTCTCTCATCTTTGTGAAACCCTAGCCTCTCTCTCAACCTTCATCCGTGGCAATCTGTCAGGCTCGTCATCGTCGTCGTCCACACCATCTCTGTTGCATGCCTAGTCCATCACCAAAGGTATGTTTCCAATTCAGAGTGAAATCAACTTTTTATTTTATTTTATTTTATTTTATTTTATTTTATTTTATTTTATTTTGTTGAGTTATGGAAGACGGATTTAAATTGAGAAGTTGCAGGATAGGATTGTGAATTATGTGTTCTGGAGTGTGAATATTGGTTTCTTTGTTATAAAATTTTTTTAAAAAAAAAATCTTGTGAAATTGTGATTTCCGGATTTCGGATTGAAACCCTAGCATGGTTTTAATTGTTGCTATGACCTTTACTTCATTTTAGATTTTTGTGAGTTTTGAAGAATAAATACTCAGCTAGATTTTAGTGCTAGCTCTCTTACCATTTTCCCAACACCAAACCACTCCTAACCCTACACCTACAGACCCTACCCTTGCCCCTTTGCCCCCCCACAAAGCAAAAAACCAATTTCAATAGTTTGGACTCACTTCACCAAACTAAAGGGTCAGGACCCTAATAACTCTAAAAGTAAATGTAACTATTGTGGTAAAGTGTATCGATGTCACTATAGGAGGACACATATTTGATCCATTCTAAAGTTCATTGTCTCCTACCACTTTAGATGTATTGATTTACACGCAAAATTGGATCACTAGAATCCCAATTCATATGGTAGATGTATTTGACTTTTAGGAGATCAATGAGAAGAAAGGTGGTGATCAACTTGGATTTGGTAATTGTGGATTTCATTTTGTTATTTTAATTTATTTACATTCATTTAATCGGTATTATTTTCAGATTCTATTGTTGTAGCGATACATTAAACAATGTGTACATCCGCTACAATATGATTTCATGTGTATTGGACCCACAATTGTCATTGATTTGCACATTTTGTTCCTTAATTAGTTTTTGTAGTTATATAATTTTTGGAAATTCTAATTATTTTTGAATATTTTAGTTTTTATACTCTAATTGTCATATGTCCAATCCTAATCCCAAGGATCCAATGATCTCATTCTCATTTTGATCCCAATCTCATCTAGGTTATTACTTTTAGTGTTTTTGATTTTAACATTTCTAATATATGTTTGTATTTTTTAATTTTGTTTCTTGTTTGTAATTCTAATTTATTTTTCTATTAATATTTTAGGTTTCATGATCTCACAATTTCACAACACAGCCTAATAACTTTTCCACCACCATGACCACCCCACTTCCAATGTCAAAATCAATTTGAAAATTGAAATGATATTCTTGAGTTAGTTGTAATCTTGCTACAATTTTTCCCTTAATAGTTAATTGTGTTATTATTATATATTTAAATTATGTGATGACTTGTTATAGATTTTAGATGAATTTGTAATTTTATAACATTTTTAGATTAATTTTTAGTATTGTAATAGCTTCATTAGGATCATTAATTTCAACTTAGTAGTATACAAGTTTTTAATTTATATTATTGTAAATTATTTAGAAAATTTTATGCTTTAAACATTTCCATCTATTTTTACAAATTTAAGGACCCAAAATGACCCATAAACATGTTTTAAGCCTAACCGGCTGAGGGCACATTTGGGTAGGGTGGGAGGGCGGAAGATGGGGTGTTCGCTAGGGTTGGCAAATCGTATTTTCTAATCGTGTCAAGTCATGAAAATTCGACTATATAGGTCAACCCGAATCCAATCCGTTAAGCTAAATATGTCAAAATTTTAAAACTTAACATAACCCATTTAAATAATAGGTCGTGTCGTGTCACTCGTTTTGACATATTTAATAATTAATTAGAAATATGTTAATACAACACAATTTATTTAAACCTGTCTGTTTCATGTACATGGGTAGCACTAAAATGCATAACTTATTTGAACTGATTAACAAAATTTTACATAAAAATTAAAATCTATATTTATTAATAACCACAATATTTTGAAAAATCTATATCAATATTTTTAAAATTTAACATATAATAAAACCAATATTACAAACTATACAATAACAAATACAAAAATAGGTCTAAAATTACAATTTCAAGAATAAAAACAATAAAAACATAAGAATACTAAGAAATACCAATATTAGAACTTAACAATAGTAAATGTTTAATTTTGAAATAAATTCTAAATGGGTTGATTTGGTGTTAAGCAAGTTGACATGTTATTGACCCGTTTATAAATCTTGTTTTAAAGGATTAACCTGTATTAAACCTAACTCATTAACATTAAACTCAAACTTATTAATTTTGCATCATGTTTGTGTTAAGTTCACGTGTCGTGTCACATATAGCCACACCTCTTGTTCGCCCCTGCCCCTTAGAATCTAGACAAGAGACCCTATCTCTCATGTCGAGGGTGGGTGCTAGTGGCAAAAATCTCACCCCCCACAAGGTGCAGGTAGCACCCCTATGATGAGGGGATAGTTGTCACTAGTAAGGAGTGGTTGTCCCTCAACTTTGAACAACATTTATAAATCTTAACTCCCAAAATGTATTATGTCCCACTAATATTTATCTAAACAGATTTACATAAAGAAGGTTTTTGAGCTCTTCAAAATGAGTAATTGTAAACTCATTGACACCCATATTGCTAAAGGACAGACGTTATGCCAATAAATGTGTTCTAAGATCCCAAGAGACATGTAAAAGATGATTCGTGTTCCCTATGCTAGCGTTATTGGTAGTCAAATTTACACAATGACGTTTGCTTGATTAGATATATGCTATGCAGTATTCTTTTTCATTAGATTCCAATCTAACCCTAGACTAGCCCATTGAAAGCAATCAAAGGGATTTTCATATATTTCAAGGAAATTGCAGACTATGTATTATGTTATCACGGTTCAAATTTGCAACTGAAGTGTTGTAATGGTACTGATTGAAGTAGTGACCTAGACAAGTGAAAATTGAAAACTAGGTATATTTTATTGTTGAACAATGATGCCATTAAATGGAGTGGCAAAAAACAACCCTACATAACCTTATTCACCATAAAGGTAGAGTATATACCATGTTTCAGAGCAGTTCAGGAGACTATTTGGTTAAGGAGGTTCCTTCAGCACCTAGATATCAGTGAGGATAATTCTAAACCTGTTATGAGTTTTTGTGGCAATATGGTTGCTCTTGTATATGCTAAGAACCCAAAGTGTTGTTGAAGAGCAAAACATATTGATATCCAATATCAGTACATTAGAGACATGGTAACACAAAAAGAAGTGCTCCTAAAACATCTATCTATGAGTTGAATGGTTGTTGATCCCCTGACAAAGCCTCTAGTGAAAGACATTTTTATGGCTCATGTAAGGAGTTTTGGACTGCGCAGACTGTGATTATAATTTATTTTTCAATTGACATAATATTATAAATTTTCCTTAGAGATATTAATGCGCTGTGATATTTTTTCCATTTAGTTTGTCTTTATCATATTACATGAATTGTATACACACAAGATATGTTAACAGACTTGGATAGGCTTATTCACATGAGCGATCACATTTGGCGTTATAAAGAGGTAGAGAGCAGAGATGAAATAATATGTCACTCGGTACTTGTCTAGAGACGGATAAATTGCATGACACAAAAAGATATGTTGAATTAGTGAGAACTAAGATGAGGTTCATCATATTTAAGAGGATTGTCCATGGACACCCTGCAATCCATGTACCTTGCAATGAGCTGGATGCGAGATAATTTTTTGTGTCTTGGAGGCGAGCAAATGGAGAGATCCTGGTTAGATGTAGAAATAGCGTTAAGACTAAGATTTGTACGGTGTTTTGATATGGTGATACAATGTTTGGGAAGATATATCTATCGTAGCATGTCCTTCATACTACATGTGCTTATGCGACTAGATATGAAAATGAATTAATTGTTCCTCCCTGTTTCTTAACTGTGTGAGTCTTGTATTTTACTTTTGAGTCCCCATTCTCAACCTTTGACAATGTCATGAGATGGTGGTTCTAATGTTTGTTACTTTAGCATGCTATGTCTGGCCATGTTTGATACAGTCTAAAGAGATATTGCTGGGACAATGGTTAGACTAAAATTGAGTGACATGATAGCGAAGGAAATACTATTAGACAATGCATCCTAAGTTATGTTTGTTGATGTTAAATTTTGGCACTATGATTTGGTAGTGCCATAGCACCGGATGGAGACGAACTCATATCAATTGGTGGATTCACTTCATGTGAAACAACTACACTGTTTCTCTCAGCAAGTATTCTAAGAAACATAAAATCTTAGAAAAGAGCCAAATTGCGAAAAGAAAACCTAAAAACTAGAGAAAAGCACTATCTATAATGCTTTTCGTCCCTGGCTACAAGTAGCACCAGGAAAGAGAAAAAGCTCATTGAATGGTTAGTCCTAATCTGTGGAATCTGTAGCACGTTTCTGCCATGGGTAGGGGAGTTTGAGATTTTGCTACATTTTATGAGTTTCTTCTGTTAACTTCGCGAAAATTATTGGGATATTAATTACATGTGAATCAATGTCCTTTCTATTCTTTGCATGCAATTTCAACCTTGTTGTGCCCGCTATAGTTCATAAGCATAAGCATAGCTTCTTTTACTCAGCACACAATCATGTCACTAAAATTATACCCACTGACCAATATCAATTCTTCTGTAAATGGATTGATCAAAGAAACTCAAAACACTAATCATTCTCTTTGTTTATTTACCAGAACTACTGTGGCTCACACCAAACAACCACATATTATAGTCAGTTCTGAAACAACTGAAGAACAAACAGACAGAACTGGAGCAAATACTAACGATAAACATAGAAAAATAAACCATCTTGACAACAAAGCAATTCGCTTACAGGATTTGGCCCACACATACCCATCCTAATTCCAAGCAGAATAAAGTCAAAAGACAAAAGCCACCAACGCACTAACAGAGAAATTCCGGTCAACACCCTACTTTTTCTCTATGCAATATATATTTATTTAATTCTTTCATCACATTATGGAACAGCTGCTTGTGTTCTCCTCACTGTACATATGGATTGCAGAGTCATGACCACTGTAATAAGGTTCAGTGTGAGGGTACGGGTTGGGATTTGGGACATAATTATAGCAATAGCCAGTGCTGGAGGGAACAAAGGGAGACCGGTTATACATCATTTGTGGTTGTTGTTGCATGGCATGCCTGGCCAGGATATCCATGTTCATCGTCGGAGGTGGTGCAGGGGTGTAACCATTCATGTTCATCAGCGTGGATGATGGGTATTGATCAGGGACATATGTACCAGTTGTGAACCCAGCAGAAGGGCCCTGACATGCATTGTTGCTTTGGACTTGAAAACGTCCCAAACCATTGGAATTCCCTCCTAAAGCAGCGGCAGCAGAAGCAACATTAAGGCTATTTCCACCAAAACCAGCCATACCCATCATAGAATTGATGTCATTTGCCCTTACTTCTCCAGCATTTATGTTACCCCCAACCAAATGAGCAGTGTTCATTTTCAGAGCTGCCATGGTTTTCGGATCAATCTCACCTGCATTAACTCCGATTCCCATATTCTGATATTTGTTTCCTATCCTTCCATTTCCAGCATTCCCATTTACAACATTATTATTTTTCCCATTGTTGGAAGCAGCAACAATGACTCCAACACCTTTCTTTGCATCATTTGCATCAATTGCCTGCTCCCCGAGAAGACCAAGTTCGTTAGCTTTCTCCCTAATAAACCGCAGCTCATCCTCTTCGTCATCCCCTTCCTCGTCATCAGCATACTCATTATCTTCTTCAAAGCTGAAAGCAGGAAATTTCTGCTGATTTTTCAAGGCTTCAAGATCCTTGATCAACTTTTGGTTTTTGACTTCGTCGTTATTATCATCTTTGATGCAGGCGTTTTTCTGTTTTTGGTTTTGGTTGGTTTTCTGAAACCATAGTTCGGCATGTTTACCAGCTTTTACTAGTATTTTTATCAATGTCGCAGCATCTACACTTCCTGAAACTGTGACTCTCTGCTGCACTGCATCTATGTTTACTTGGTACACGCCTGTAACAACGGGAGAAAGCGACGAGAGACTATAAATGCACAAAATTAAATTTTAGAACTGATGGCACAGTTTAGTCCGTGTTTTTTGTTTTAAAAAGGGGCCCACAAAACGAAATTCAATTTCATAGTTTATCGTCCATCATTTTCTGGGTAACCAAACTAGAACTGTACACAGAAGGAAAATATATGTGCATTGAGCAGGCAATGCAGTACACACTGAGTAGAGGAAGACAAGTACGTGTAATAAAAAACTGAGAAGATGAAACAAAGCAGCACCTTCAATTCTCTGAAGGAGTTTCTTCACTTTCTGCTTACACCCATCACAGTGTATGTTCACTTTGAGAACACACGTCTGTAGATGAAAATGAAAGGAACAAAGTGAACAATAAAAAGTAAAAAAAGAAGAAGATTCTCGAGGTAAAGACAACCATCCAACTTTGATGCATTATTCTGGGTAATAAATATAACAAACAAAAGGGAACTTAAAGACCGAAGGAATGCGGTTAAGAGGGAGACCTGAATCTTGAGGATCTTAAAGTCTTCATCTTTAGTCATTTCTTCGGCGCTGTTCGGGATGAAAGCTCTCTCTCTCTCTCTCTCTCTCTCTCTCTCTATATATATGTGTGTGCGCGCGCGCGCTGTAAAAAGGAAAAGGATAGCACCTTATCTAGTGGGGGTAAAAGTGTTGGCGAGAGTTTTCCGTAACTTGCACTTAAATAGATTCTTTCCGTTCTCCATTTTAGTCCCTCCTCCCTCTTCAGTCAGTCTTCGGTCCTCAAAAATTAAAAAATAAAAATCAAACGCACATGGGTCTTTCAGCTTTTAAGTTAAAACGAAGGAAAGGTCTATAGTTGCCGAGATTAAATGAACGGAAATGATACACAACCTTCCAATATACCACATTCCACTTTTTTTTAATTTTTTAATATTTTTTTTTAATTTATTCTTTTTAAATTAATTTAATTCTTTTATTTATTATTTATATATTTAATATTTAATAAAAATTAAAATAATAAAAATTAAAATAAATGTGAAGTGTGGGATGTTGAGAGGTTGTGAAGATTTTTTCTTAAATGAAACAAGGTAAGTAGGAATCGCAGGATGAGATAAAAATTAAATAAAATATAATTTTTATTTTTAAATTTTAAAAATATTAAATTATTTATTATATTTTATATAAAAATTATAATAATTAAATAAAATGAGAGATTTTTTTAATCTGACAATGCCTAAATATTGACTATTGTATAATGCAACAAGGATAATGATAGGTTTATTACTGTTTATTATTTTTTTCTATTTTATTTATTTTTAATAATTAAAGAAGTGATTATTAATAAAATTATATAATTTTTTAATTTTTTTTAATAATTAAATATGTTAAAAAAATACTTAAAAGAAAAGAAATTAAAATTTTAAATACGCTTATATAAAAAGTGATAAAAGAGAAAGTAAACCTATCGTTATTTATGCCGAATCGTAAGATAAATCAAATAAAAAACTGACCGAAATAAAATAAAATACTGACCAACTGCCAAGAACAAGGAAAAAGTGAGATAAAAGTAAGAGGGAGCTGAAAGTCAGAAGATGGACTGAAAGAGTGATATATGGGAGGGAGAGATATTGAAGGGGGTGCTCTGAGCTCTGAAATGATGTGATTTAACGTTAAATACTGAGGAAAAACAATAAAAGAAGAGCAGACTGAATTCATTCTGCTCTTTTGTCACGTGTATCTTGTTTTGTTTTGTCTTTCTAGTGGTAAATTTCCTTTCTTCAAGAAGGAAATGAACTATATTTTCAAATAATGATCCTAACTTTATAACATTACACCAGAAGAGTTTTCATTGCGTCGCAAGCTCTCCATCTTTCTTTCTTTCTTTTGTTTGCGTTTCTTAACTTTATGCTCACACTAACACAAGAATAAAGCTTTTTCGTTTATGATTTTTGTTATTTCTGTTCAACAAAAATGGGTTAATACCAGCTGATGAAGAATGAGGTCAGTTTTGCATTTCAGGAGGATGTCTTGGAATATGCGGTATCCAAAAGAGAAACCAAAAAGAACCGTTGGGAGTTGAAAAATAATATCAAATACATGAATTGAATGGTCACCTGTGCTGAAAAGATGCTTAAAACCTCGCGCACTTTTTACTGTAGTTGAGATCGGAAAAACCAAAAGATAAAGTGAAGAACACTTTTTTAACCACTTCGGGGTCACAATTTCCCAACAGACTTCCTCAAACATGTTTGTCCCAACTCCCAGGCTTTGTTTTGTTTTCTCTTGTTTTATGGGTTCGTGTTTCGGAGAACTGAGACGCAGAGCACGCAATCACACAAAGGTAAAAGGGAAAGCGAAATGTGTAAGAAGTGAGGGCGTAGGGAGGCTGGCAGTGTTAGGTCATCATTACATGCTCCCCAGCACCTGCAAAATCTCTCTGCATGCTGTCCCCAACCCTCTTTTTTTTTTTTTTCATTATTTAATTTAATTTAATTTAATCTTTACCCCTCCAACTCCAAGTCCAAGCCGGGGATTTTCTACATCGATTTCCTGTTGAAAGCGTTCATCTTCTTAAATGGGGGATGGAAATTGAAATTTTCTGAGATCATCAGCAGCTGAGGAAATTTAAAGTTGCGGTAGATATGGACGAGGAGGGGACGGGATCATGAGATCAGGGATGGTGTAGGATACAGACGTCCAATGGTTCCCACAATATTGGGATCGCATACTCCAGTTCAATTTTTTTTTTTTTAATAAATAATACTTTCATAAATTAAAAGATAAAAGATACGACAGATATAGGTTATAATTAATACTGTGTACAAAATAATTGTTAATTTTATTTTATTTCAAAAATTTTAAAAATTAATAATAATAATTAAATTAGATGAGTTGACATAATCTCTAACCTAAGGTTTATGATATGACTACTTCAAGACGTGTGCAGAGTATTTAATAGCGGGGGTTTAGTAGCCTTTAATATTCCTGTTAATAAGGATCCAGAACAGTGGAATGGCAGAAGAAGCTGCAAATATATAAATGTACAGAGCCTTAGATCTGGGAGAATAATGTTGTCTACTTTATTAGACAAATGCTGTCATGCTTCTCCCTCCATCCCCTTTAAACATCCAAGGAAATGTGCAAATGCCTCCCTATCTATATATCTTTTTTTGACTTTTTTTCACTCCTGTATAGAAAATTGTATATTCAAGTGTCTGTTTAATGTGCAAGGACTTATTTATAGTTGAATATTATGCTTGTGGTAAAGGGAAATATTTTAATTATAAATAGATTATATAAAAATAAATTTATAAATTTATGTGACTTAATGTAATTAGTTAAGTTATAAAGTTATTTTTATTATAAAGTAGATTTAATAGATAATATAAAACCATGTTATTTTGTTATATTGATTTTGTATAATTTCTTTGTAGAGTTAGCAATACTCTATGGTAAATAAGGATACACAATCATAACATAAATACATATACAATCAAGGCTTAGGGCCTGTTGAGATACTAAGAGTATATATCTCGATATATTTATAAAATAAAAATCAAACAGTTTAAATTAATATATTTTATTGAGTTTTGGAAAAGGAGATAAGGTTTAGATACTGATAATATCTTAATATATCTACAAAATAATAGTGAAATTGACTGAGGAAATAAAAATGAAATAGTTTAAATTAATATTTTTTTTTCTCCATGGTTTGGACCTACAATGGAGAAAAAAAACGGAGGAAATAAAATGCAAAAGAGAGAAGGTAAGGCACAGTCTTACAGCAAAACAAGAGAAAAAGAAAATAAATACCAGAAGAAAAAGAGAAGCATTCAGTGCACATGAGGAGGAAGGAAAAAAAAAAAAAAAAAAACAAATGAAGAAGAAGAAGAAGGAAGGCAACGGCGCAGGAGCAGAATAAAAGAAGATGATAGGCATTTGGCAAAATGCACCATATGGAGAAGGGGCTAGAAGCGAGCCCATGGGCTAGGCCTAAAACTGGAAGGGCTGGGCCAAAAATTAAAGAACAACCAACTAAAACAAATCCACCCGAAAAAATAAAAATAGTATAATAAAATAGATAAAAGATAAATAAAAACACTATAACTAAATATCAATAAAAATAAACAATAAAACTCAACAATAAACTAATTTAAAGTAATGAGCAATTTAAGTGATAAACAAGAATTAATATCAAGAAAACAAATTAAAATAAATTTCACAACTCAGTAATCACAAATAAAACAACAAAAACCACGTTAAATTTAAAACAAGAGAACTGATGTTACTTTATTTGTAACAAGACTAGATTTTGTTTATTCTATTCAAGTTTTAAGCCAATTCGTGGATAAGCCTTTCCAAATATAATTAGATGATGCACACCATGTGTAACGATGCCTCAAAGGTACACATGGCCAAGGGATTTTTTTTTCCTTCTTCATCTTCTTTGGCTTCACAAACTCAGACTAGGTCAGACACCAGAAAATCAGTGATGGGTTTTTTTGTAAAATTGGATAATTTTCTTATTTCTTGAAAATCCATAAAACAAAGTACAATATCTTAATCATCAATTAAAGCTAAGTACAGAGCTTTGGCCTCCATTGCTTGTGAATTAACATTGTTAAATTCTTTACTTCAAGACTTTGGTATTTATTATCAATTCCCAACATTGTTATTTTGTAAAAGCAAAGGTACTCTCCACATAGTAGAAATCTTGTTTTTCATTGTGAAACAATAAAAATACAGAGAAGAATTGGAAGAAATGTAGTATATCATTTCATATTTACATATCGTTATACACACACACACACACACACACACACACATATATATATATATATGTATCTTTGTAATGTAATAGCTAAATAAATACAGGATACAAATATCAAGACAATAAATGAAAATTGCACAATCTTCTTCCTTAAATTTTGACTATGTCACAATTAGTACAACTCTTGATTACAGTTGTGCCAACTTGGTCTTGTCTGGAAGATTCCTTCTTCTTGTTGTCTAATGTAATTGCAGCATAGTGGTTAACATCCCCCCCCCCCCCCCCCCCCCCCCCCTTCCCTCCCCAAGTGCATGGAGAGTTAAGGAACCATGAGCTTGTCTCTTAACAGTAGAAAATGAGATGTAGTTAAGCCTTTGGTAAACACATCAGCAGTTTGATCTGCATAGGGTATGTATTGTAAGGAGATATCTTTGTTGAGGACCTTCTTACGAATGAAATGGTATTCTACCTCTATATGCTTAGTTATAATAGGGAAAATTGTATTAGATGCTAGAGCTAGTGCACCTACATTGTCACACCAGACTGTAGGAATTGTATGAAGAGGGACATATAAGTGATGAAATAACAAGCGTAACCAATATATTTCTATAGTGACTAGTGCCAAGTGTCGGTATTCAGCTTCTATGCTAGACTTGGAGACTACAACCTACTTCTTAGCACTCCAAGAGACTAGACAGAGACCTAAGTAAATGCCATATCTTGTGATAGATCTTCTATCATCTATGGAGCTTGCCCAATCTAAGTCACAAAATGCATTCAAGTTAAGGGACCCTCAAGTGAAGTGTTTGCCATGATTGAGAGACCCTTTAATGTATCAAATGACTCTCTTAGCAGCTATCTAGTAAGTAGTGGTGAGGGAATGCATGAATTGGCAAAATTGGTTTATGAGAATGTTATTTCTGGTCTTATTAAGGTGCAATATTGCAAGGCACCTACAATCTACCTATACTCAGTTCCATCATCAAGTTTGACTCCATCTGATTAAGAGAGTTTTGAACCAGAGACAATTGGAGAGTAATAAGGCTTTGCCCCAACCATTTTGGCTATGTTGAAGAAGGTCCATTTTGTATTTAGCTTTATTTAAATGAAGACTATCATTGTCACAAAGCACTTGAATGCTAAGAAAGAGGGATAATGAGCCAAGGTCCTTCTTTGCAAAGTGTTGGCTAAGATGCTGAATAAGATGCTGAATGTCATTTGAATGTGTTCCTGTGATGATAATATCATCAACATACACAAGCACAAAGATGTGAATGGAGTTGAAGTGGAGTGAATGATCTACTTGAAATTCATACAAGAGCAGTGAGTGCTTTTGAAAGTTTTTTTGACCAAGCCCGGGGGGCTTGATCTTCTACCATAGATGGACTTTTTAAGTTTGCAGACATGATCAAAAAATTGGCTATCTACAAATCCTAGTGGTTGCTCCATGAAGACTTCCTAATTTAATTAACAATGGAGGAAAGCACTTAAGACATCTAATTGATAAATTGGCCACTCGTGATGGTATGCAATTGCCAAAACTACATGAATGGTAGTTGGTTTAATGACTGGACTAAAAGTTTCAGTGTAGTCAATACCATCTTGTTGCTCATATCCTTTAGCAACAAGCGTAGCCTCGTATCTGTCTGAGGAACCATATGATTTTTGCTTGATTTTAAACACTCATTTGCAACTTATAACATATTGCTTTGAGGGTCTTGGACATAAGGTCCAGGTGTTATTTACCTGTAATGTAGTGAACTCAGATTTCATGGTAGCAAACCACTCAGGTAACTTGGAAGCTTATTTGAAGATTTTGGGTTCATAAGGAAATAATGGAGCATGGAGTGACATGATTGGATTATAATAATACAACTTAAATCCAAGAAATGATTTAGGCCTAGAGGTTCGAACTTGTGCTCAAGTAACCATTGGATGAGAAGGTTAAGGACATCGTGCAGGAGGTAGTGAAGATGGAGAAGGGGGATTTGATTGAGAGGATAATGTAGGCTCTGTAAGAGAGATATTTGAAATAGTAGATGATGTAGAAGAATGAAAAGACAATGAATGAGGGGAAATGAGAAGAGCGTTACCTGACAAAGATTATTTTTCTGTTTTAGAGGAGAGAATGACTAAATCTCAAGCTATGAAAGAATCTTCATAAAAAATCACATGCCTAGAAATAAAGACTTGATTGGTTGATGTATCAAGACATCTATAGCCTTTTTGATTTGGACTGTAACCAATGAAGATATATCTTTTGGTTCTAAAATCTAGCTTATGCTTGTTGTAAGGTCTGAGCAAAGGGAAACAAGCACATCCAAAGACTCGAAGAGAGGCATAATTAGAATGTTTGTTAAGCAATTTGGTGTATGGAGAAGTGAAGTTCAGGAGAGGAGTAAGGAGCCTATTGATCAAATAAATTGATCTGAGAAAGGAATAAACCCAATAAGACTTTGGAAGATCAAAAGTGGTTAAAAGTGCTAAGCCTATCTCCACAATATGTTTATGCTTGCATTCTGCCACACCATTTTGTTGTGCAATGTGTGGGCAAGAGAGTTTATGTAGAATCCCATGAGTTTCAAGGAAAACCTTAAACTGAGTAAAGGTTTATTCTTCGCCCCCATATGTTTGTAAAGCTTAAATTTTGTTTGATAGGAGATTTTCCACTAAACACTAGAATTTTGACAAAACATATAAAAACATCAAATTTTTGTTGAATGGGAAACAACCATGTAAACCGAGAATAGTCATCTACAAAGAGGATAGAGTACTTGAATCCACTACGTGATGGAATGGGAGATGTCCAAACATCAAAATGTATCAAATCAAGTGGTGCAAAACTTTGTCGACTGGAATCATGAAATGGTAATTATTTGTGCTTTGCAAGTTGACAGGAATAACAAAATGGTATTTTATTAATGAAGTCAATGACTGAAAGATTGAAACATTTTAATACTTTTTGAATTACAGAAAGATGAGGATGGCCTAATCTAAGGTGCCAAACTGAAGTAGAGGTCTTGATGCCAAGTAACGCATTGATTTGGCTTGTCTTATTGTTAGAGATTCTTCCTAGGTTGATTGGATAAAATCCATTATCACTCCTTCCTTGCGGTAAGATCTTCCCTGTTGCAATGTCCTTAACAAAAAAAGATCATATGTGAGCAAAAAATAGCAAGAATTATCTTTGCAAAACTATTGTATGGAAAGTAGATTTGCATATGCTTTTAGATAGTGTAGTATGTACTGTTAGTTAAAGGATGAACCATTGGCTTGAAAAGTAGCATAACCAGCATGTGTAATGTTGAGATTAGAAGCATTTCCCACAACTACAAAATTGAATCCTTGGAAAGGATACTATATAGTCAAATTTTCAAGTGAAGTAGTGATATGTTGGATTTGCTCCATTGTCTGCAAACCAAGAATCAATTTCTTCAAATTGAGCATTTATTTGGGCAACCATGGCAGCTAGTTAGTGAGGAGGGTGTCTTCCTTGAAAAGAATAATCCATCCTATGAAAATATTCAAGAGCTTGATGGTTAGTTTTGCCACAAATCCGACAAGGAGTATAATTATTGTTTTGAAATATGGAGCCAGGTTTTCCTGTAAAAGTTTGATTGTGATTGTTGTGAGAAAGCTACTGGGTTGATTGCTTTTAAGGGAAAGATTTTGAACTAGTATTCTGTTTAAATTTGCAAGGATTGAAGTTCTTGTTGCCTTTGTTGCTAAAGAGAGCAAATGTACTAGTTTCAGGTGGTGTATTTTTTTGTTAAGATACAAGTAGAATTTTATGGTTAAGTAATTCAACTTGAAAGTCATCAAAAGTTATTGGACTAGTACTAGTCGCAAAAAGAAGAAGTAACAAAATGGGTGTATGATGGATATAAACCACTGATGAAGAAGGAAATCAAATCTTCATCATCCATGGGCTTGCCAACAACTGCAAGTTGATCTGCCCAAGATTTGGCTAATTGAAAATATTGAGTGCAAGATTTAGAATCTTATTTGAGTGTTTGAAGTTATCTCTTTAGATGAGTAACTCGAGATCTAGAGTGAGAGGCAAACAGAAAGGCCAAGGAAAGCCATCCTCAGGCGTGAGGTGTTGAGTCCAAACATAGTGGAATACTCTCAATTAGAGTTGCATTAACTAACTCAGAATGTACTAATCCTTCTTATTCCAAAGAACATAGGTTGGATTCAAAGCGGGTGTAGACCCTACTTGGGTAGGAAGAAATTGTTTAGGACATGGCTCATATCCATCTAT
Organism: Carya illinoinensis; assembly: GCF_018687715.1. NCBI lineage: Eukaryota > Viridiplantae > Streptophyta > Magnoliopsida > Fagales > Juglandaceae > Carya > Carya illinoinensis. Next base: position 2,922,094 of record NC_056757.1, read on the forward strand.
AATTCCTACAAGATCATGGGTTCTTAACCCTGGTAGAAATTGTGAAACTCATAACATGTAGTTGTTATTGTCTAGCATAATGGAAATAAGTTGAATGGGATTAGGAATGAGAAAAGAAGCAACATCGGATGAATCTAACATAATGGATAGCGGTGTTAGCCTTTGTGACTTTTGATACTATGTAAAACAATAAAAATAGAGAGAAGAATTGGAATGAATGTAATATATCATTTCATATGTACATATCCTTATATATATACATCTTTGTAATATAACGGCTAAATAAATACAGGATTCCAATATCAAGAGATTGAATGAAAATTTGCACAAGCTTCTCCCTTAAATCTTGACTATGTCACAATTAGTACATCCCTTGATTTTAACAGTGCCAGCTTGGTCTTGAGTGGCAGATTCCTTCTTCTTGTCTAGTGTAATTCATGTAGCATAATGGTTAACACTCATGAACAAGCTAAACCTATCAAATTTATTGTCATTTGGTACATGAGAAAATATAATCTAGTGTACTTCCAACTCTATATGTTACTTCTCAATATCAATTATATTATATTTTCACAAAAGCTTTGCCTCACATTCGTCAGCTTGTTTATATTCTTTCCAAGATTGGTGTGCTTAACATTCACATTCTATCTTGAGGGGGAGTATTGAAACATAAGTAATGTTAGATGAAGCTTTAGAGTGTGTAAACATTGCACATCCTAAAACTGTAAATATAATTTCTTTTATACACTAGCAGACTAATTATGTAGCAATTACTTTGTAAAGTTAGTCTGCAATTTCACAACACGCGTAATCAACCAACAATTCTTTTCTTGTATATATATTATAACCTCTGTACAAGTTTAATTAGTTCACAATATACAAAATATAATCTTAAATTTTCAGAAGATTCTTGCGTGCTCTTCCATTCTTGCTTTCATTGGTTTCTTGAATGCTATTGTGTTTCGAGTTGGTATCTTTTTCTAGAAAAAGGAGCAAAAAAATATAAAAAATAAAAAAGAAGAAAACTCGTCTCTCGAAAAAATAAGAAAAACTGGAGTGATGCTCCTGCAATGGGTGGTGCGTGCAGTAAGTTCTAACACTTGATGGATCCAACACTTGAAATTCGTCTGCTTTGGATGCCAATGACAAACACAAACATGACATACACAAAGAGAGGTATGGAGAGGGTGGGTCATATTCGAATGGGGTCTGGACCTCAGCTTTCTATGAAAGCACATTGCCCATGCATGTTGCCTCTAATACACATAGATGGAACTTAATTTATGGACAACCTATTGGTTCTATACTCACAAATGATGAAACTATAGGAGCAATGAATTGGGCCTGCCATGCCTACTTTACCAATTAGATCAAACAAGCCCATAACACTACCTCTAAAATAAAATAAACAAGATAATGCGAATTCTGAATTCTTAAGGAGATAAAAAATAAATGCTGGTAGGTTTACTAAAAAATTACACAAAAGTAAAATTTATAAACCAATGTAACTAGGTAAGATATGTTAGATATTTTTTATAGTTAAAAAAGATATTACAATATGATCGTTAACAACAAGCCACGTTAGATGTTGGTTTGAGATGGTTTTCGATTTGTATATATATTGTCTACTCATAAATTTAAAAGAAATAATAATAAAAACAAAGAGATCTAAAAGGTACTTTAATGCTTTACTAAAACGTTGTTAATGGTAACAAGATTTGGTTAATGTGTAAACAAACATTTTTGCTTTGTTGCACAGATTTTGTTTATGAAAATTCAGTGGCTCGGATACCAAATACACATAGAGGGTGTGAATGGGTATTTTCTAAATTTATTGAACTATTTAAATTAACAATCAAGCAGGTCAAAATAAATAATCAACACATGTGACTCTCTCAACTCCCACGTACGGATAACACGGGTCACGCATCCCATTGCCAAGTGTCAAGTGTGTGGACAAGCAATACATGTATAACAAAAATAACGCAATAGTAATAAAAAATCTTTCAAATAAGTACTAGATTTTGTTTAAATACAAGCTCATTTAAAAATAAGTATACTAAAAATATTACAAATAACCAGTAAAAATATAACACAAATCAAAAATAGGAAAATAAATCATAATCTACAAGTGATCCTTGATCACTCCTCCGGCAAAGTCGCCTCCTCGGATTCAGCCTCCTCATCCTCTGAATCAAAATTTACGGTACTAAAAACGAAACCGCAAGTAAGTAACAAACTAAATAAACCTCAAGATAAAAATACATTCATCCAATAACTAAATGCATGAACATGATGCCATATACATATGTTCTGAAAATCATCATTTTTCGAAAATAATCATTTTTCCAACGCACGCTAAAATTTTATTTTGGTCCAAAAACCCAATCTATTAAAACAACAACCAATTTTTTCTAGAGAATAGCCCACATATCCAGGTCTCGCAATTTTCTCAGAAAATGACCCAATAACCAAGCATCAGAATACTATAGGCGGGAATCACAAGCAGTACTCTACCACCATCCCTACTTACTACCATCCCTACGCATGCACCACAGGCAGGAATTACAGGCGGGACTCTACCACCATCCCTGCTTACCACCATCCCTACAAATCCATCTGTAGGCAAGAATCGCAAGCGGGACTAAGCGGGACTCTACTATCATCCCTGCTTACCACCATCCCTACGCCACATGCACCGTAGGTAGGAATCACAGGTGGAACTCTACCATCGTCTCTAGTTACCACCATCCTTACAAGTCCATCTGTAGGCGAGAATCGCAGGCGAAACTTTACCACCATCCCTACGCCGCATACCCGTATGGAGGAATCACAGGCTGGATTCTACCATCGTCCCTGCTTACTACCATCTCTAAAGTACCTCTGACTTAAACTAATCAATCCAATCAATCAAATATACCAAAAATCATTTCTTTCCTGAAACTCAGTTTTCAAGTTCCAACACACATGAACATGCATGCACTATACAATGCAAATGACAAGACATAAATATATCCAACAAATTTCAACATCAATCAATATACAAATAACTCCGTCCTCCAATCCATCCGCCCCCGACTCCTCAGACTCAGTCCGGCATAACCAACCAATCACAATTTATTTTAAAAGTAATAATATATTTAAATCTTAAAGGAAGTTTGGAAAATACTTACAATGCTAAATAATATTTTTTGAAGGATCAAGGGGCTGCAAAAGGCAGAGGAAAAGCAACGTAACAGTGTAAAAGCACAGCTTTCCTTTTTCAACACACATGAACATGCATGCACTATGCAATACAAATGAAAAGATATAAATATATCCAACAAATCTCAACATCAACCAATATACAAATAACTCTGTCATCCAATCCATTCAACCCCCGACTCTTCAAACTCAGTCTGGCATAATCAACCAATTACAATTTATTATAAAAGTAATAATATATTTAAATTTTAAAGGAAGTTTGAAAAATACTTACAGCACTATATAATATTTTTTGAATGATCAAGGGACTGCAAAAGGTAGAGGAAAAGCAATGTAACAATGTAAAAGTACTGTGGCCATGGGTTGTAAAATACCTACTTTTGAATAGGGACGAACCAAGGCTTAGAATTGATAGGGAATGACTTAGAGATATTTATGAAACTAGTAAAAGTGGGAGTTGGCCTTGGGTGGCGGTGAAAATGGCAGTGGAAGTGAAAAAATGTCAAGACAGAGTTGAGCTCATAGGGGTTGCTTCGGCGATAGATCGGAGCTGAAAATTGGTGGGTTAGGTAGGCAAGAGATCGGTGATGAAGTGGCGAAAAAGTGGTGGTCGGTGGTTGTGAGACGACAGTGCGAGGATGATTTTGGGCTGAGGCTTGGTGGGGTGCGTGCTGCTTAACGGAGGCTCGGTTGGGGCTAAAATTTGGTGGAGAGGTGTGCCGATCGAAGGGAAAGAGGATGGTGGGGGCAGTGCAAGTCACGATGGCGAACTGCGGCGGTCTAGGAGGGACAAAAGAAAAACGACGGGAGAGGGAGGAGAGAGACGTCGCACGGGAGAGAAGCAGGGGAAGGAAGGAAGAAAGGAAAAAGAAAGAAAAGAAAGAAGAAAAATGAAAGAAGAAAAAGAGAAAAGAAAAAGAAGAGAAAAATGGAAAAATGGAAAAAGAAAAATGGAAGGAAAGAAGTGAGATACAGTCATCACATCTTGAGTCAATAAACTGATCTAACGAAAACTATTTTCAAAATAACAAGTTAAATAAAATAATTCAAACGCAATGATTAAATAAGATAAATAATAAAATCTAAAACACAATAATTTTAAAGGCCAAAAATAAACTAATTTAATTTAAAGAATAATTTAAATACAAAACGATAATAAATAACAAGAAAGCATATTAAAATAATTTCACAACGTAAAAATTACAAAATAATACTGCAAAAATTACCTTTAATTTAAAATAAGAAAACCAATAATTATAATAATTTGAATAAAATCACTCAATAAAAATATACGTAAAATGAGAATATCACAACCCATATGTCTTCAAAATTTAAAACCACTTCAGATGTAAGTCACTACCTAAAATCTACTATAAAAATTTGAGTTTGTTACACCCAATTTAAAAATACTAACAAATTAACCCTTGAACGTGTGTATTGGCCATAAGGATTTCCAGAGCTATCTGGGCACAGAGATCAATTTGATGCTCATGGTAAAACTATAGAAAAAGCCAGTGATTTGGAATTGCTGGGGTGCAAAGATTGAGTGGCCTACTAAATTTGGCTTGCAACATCATGAGTATCCCACTAAATCTGGCTGGCAACTCCAGACTACTAGTTTTTTCAGTAGTTTTGCTACAAGCACTAACTAAATCTCGACACCCAGGTAGTTTCAAAAATCCTTTCGGCCAACAAATACGCACACACTAGTGGACTCAACAATATTCAAACACGAGCACAATATGATGAAAGTTTGTTTATCAAGAGAGAATCAATCTTCAATATGCAATGGATTTCCTTGGAATTTTATTTTAAGAATACAATGAATACTGTAACTTTGGCATCTCTTCATGCTCTATAAGTCATGCATATTATTCTATATAATAAACTTAGGTTCTGAATAGGCCATTAAAAGTGTCCAGACCTAGTGAGAAACTGATTTTCAAAATTTTCGCTTAAGCAAACTGTCTTTCTATCTAGTTTTCTGGTCATGATATTGTCGAGCTCTTTTGACCCCATAAACGTTGTCATTTGAAGATCATTGTGAACATAATTTTGTAGAAAATTGTGTTAGCTTTGCAACTCCACCAAGATAACCTAATCTAATATGGGAACAAAACGTTATGACTAATTTATGCGTACTAGGTCGATCTCATTAGCTCTTGCAAATTTGCAATCTTTGCACTTTTTGTTTCAATTTCAACCTAGACTCTATCCAACATATTTACAATTTAATTGGACTAAGTTTTATTATAAGAACATATATGCCAAAATATTATTTTTACATTAAGAGTTTAGAACATTCAAACTTGAAAGGAATGGTAGCCGGAAAAACAAGCTAGTACTCATGCTTTTGATAAGGCGATGCTCGTTTTATGCTTTGCCCTGTTCTTTGTATAAAAATTGACAAGCCAATCCTGATCTGTCAAATTGCGTGTTTTGCTGGCCGATTCTTCGTATAAAGTTTTACATAAAGGTCCTTTGATGCTGTTGCAAATGCCATTGTTGAAAAATATTACTCCCTAGCTAAATGTTTGTCTATGAAGTTTCGATAGTACTGGTATTCCATCCCGGCCCAATATTACTCTCTTAATTCAAACTTTGAAGAAGATCAGTTACGACAAAAAATGTTAAATATTCTCAACAATTAGATTACATTTACATGTTTATGATCTAATATTTTCTTATATTTTCTATGATCATTTCCATATTTCATTGGAATTTGGGACACTAAGATATGGTAATTCATTAAATTTTATCTCCTTAGGTGGACCAGGATTTATCCAACTACTAGGGCCTTCGAACGTGACTAATTTCGACTGGAATTGATCCATTAACTTTATGAATAAAAGTTTTTTTTGTGACTGGCCGGAGATCTATTTGTGAGCCCAAAAGAAAAAGTTAACTGAGTCAACAGTTGAAAGAAAAAGATAAAAAGGATATCAAAATTATAATATTGAAAATGCTTTAATGAGATGCTTTTGAAAAAGACTCGGACTCAAGCTTGGAAAGACTACAAGATATATATCACTTGCGTTACCAACAAACCTTTTGGCATCTCATGAATGATATTTTTGGGTTAATTCTCATCCATCAGCTTCATAGACCCTTTCGGAAAGACATCCTTAGTTTTTTTTTTTTTTTTTTTGTCAGTATAAAAGGGAAGGTGGCCGGCCGGTGGTAAGCCGAGGTGACCTCCTATACTAATGCATGACCAAATATAGGAGAGCACTCTTCCTGTTGGGAACCGAACATGAGGAGCTAGTTAGACGGCGAGACATCTTTAACATTTGATCTCCTATATATAGATTTGTATAAAAAAAAAAAAAATGTCTCCAAAGTTCTTTGATGTATGTTAAAAAAATGGAGATTAATTTGCCTTAATACTCTCTCAAATATTATATTTATTTATGGTGTAATGATTCATTGCATGTAACTAATTGACTTGGTTACATATGATATTTTTTATTTAATAAATTTCATGATTCATGCACATCATACAGGGATCAAGGTCTCCTCAAGTCCAAACTTAAGGGCCTCATGCAAGTTAGAGAAATAAGTCCTACAACATTTATTATTATTCCCGCATTAACGCAACTGTTGGAATGAGACGTTCCATCTATCAGTACCCTAGTTCTTAGTTTTGGTACATCTTTAATTCTTATTTTAACCGAATTGATGCATTGCTTAACTAAGAACGTCTCATAACGCCATCAAGTAGTTCACGTGGTCGGTAATGGAAGGCTAGGAATGGTTTAATGGCGGGTTTGGCTACCTTTATTCTTCTTAATAAGAATCTAGAACAAAGCAATAACGTAAGAAGCTGCAAATGTCTAAATGTTTAGCATTACTTTTGGGAGAATAATGTTCATGCACGTCCACTTCCTTTAGAAACAAATTATCGTGGCATCTCCTTCCCTTTTTCATTTCAAACTTCCGAAGGAAGTGTAACAATTAATGTGATCTGATCTACATCCATGGTCATGTATCTTTCATATATAACTTTCTTTTACCCTTCTCTTTTTTTCATTCTTTCTTTATATATTCTGATTTCTGATATTCTCTTTCGTGGAGAATTGAGATGTAAATTAAAAGAAACTGTGGCATTCCCCATCATCAACTCATTGATTCTTTCAAACGCACATAACAATCATGTTTATAGCACATTGACATATATATATTAACAGATCAACCAAACTACTTATAAGACACTATCAAACTTCAAATTCAATAAGAGCAATACTATAGCACAAAGATATTTCATAAAAATAAATCCATATAATGTGATATATATGTTAGATATACTTTATAATAAAAACATCTTTACAATCTAATGTATCATATCAATCCATGTCAGTTTGTGGGCAATAGATTTACTTTTATAAAAAATAAAAATAAATTTAAAAAAAAAAAAGTGAGCAAAGCATTTCTCATTAAATAATACTTACACAATTAGTTTGATCTGACCTAGTAAAAGCCTAGCTCGTTATTGGATTGATTTTGTTAACTTGGATATGATCAACCTAGTATTGATATAAATATATATAATTAGGTATGAATTAAGGATGTCTTTTTTCACCCACTTTTCTGGATCACCAATTATATGCAAGAACAAGTGTATAATTACTTGTATGGCCTCTAGTGGAGTATCCAAGTGCCAATATTATTCTAGATTTGCCACGGCTCAGCAATATAAAACTGACATATATACCAAAACAGAGAGAGATAAATGGATAAGAGAGGTGCTGAGTTAACGTACCTCAGCAGGACCCCTTAAAAGTTACCTCCCCCCCATGCATTGCTGATCATCGATCGTCCTTTATATATCACAAAAAGACTGGCACAACCTGAAAATTACAGGAAGCCTATCTTTGAACGGAAAACTGATTTTTTGGAGCATTAACCTAAGCTAGATTATATGGCTACCTTGTCAATATATAATACTGATCAAAATTACACGAACCAGCTGGCCTATTAGCAGTACGACAACCAAGTTGTTTTATCATCTTTTTGGGTAAAAGGGAAGGATTAAGAAGACATCAGAATCAACTAGAATGCAGGCATTCTTTAGCAAGTGGCCGGCAATTAGCTATGGTTTTAATTACAAGAGCGATCGATAGCCCAACCAAAGTGGTAGTCATTTTCTGATAAATTTGGTATCTATCACATTATAACCTAGATTAAGTACAGGTGGCCGATAATTGAAAAGGTAATTCCTGTGACATGATATCTTTCTTTATAAAAATGATGGTGCAGGATTAATTAGCTAGGAAAATAGTTTAATATTATCGTTGATGTGTATATATATATTAAACTATTTTATAATATAAAGAGAAAAAACGTATACACTTTTGGAAGAATCTTCTGCCCTATATATATATATATGATATCTTATCACACCTCCAATTATATATATGTAGAGGGAAATGCCGGGATCCTGCTGGAGGTTCCCGCTCCCTTTATTTATTTATTTATTTTTAGTTTTTTTTTTAATAATTAAGAAAATGTTATTTAATAATATTATAATTTTTCTTTATTTTAAAAAATATTTAAAAGTGTAAAAAAATATGATATAAAAAAAATACAAAAAAAAAAAAAAATTGTCTAGCGGGAGCTTGGAGCCCCCAGCGGTAGGCATAGCAGTCCCCTGCATATATATATATATATATATATATAAAGTCTTCCTTAATTATATACCCGTAGCATATAATAAATTGATCATATGATGATCACACATATATATTATATTACATTGTAATACTTTTGTGGTACTGAGTGGACCGTTTCAATATGTTCCGCCGCAAGTTATATTTATATTATATGGCATGGCAGTAGTTCCACTAGGACAAGTTCTCCAAAGGGACAGGTACCATGAGATTAACATGATTATAAATGTTTTTTTTTTTTCTTTAATGTTTTATCTCGTTGTCATTGATTAATTATCGCCCAAATAATGCCACTCATTCAAACGTACAGAAAGGAAGGCCCTCTAATCCCTAGTTTACCGGGAAAGAAATATACGATGCGGGACATCCTTTTTTGTTTTTTACATTAATATCATATTAATACATACCGTTTGTCATGACTTTGTTCCTTCATGATCAATCTCCAAGAACGAGATCATCCTTGGTCTGAACGCTGAGGACTCATGGGTTTCTCGACACGTTCGTCGATCGTGAGCCTCTACGTAGACTCCTCGATGGTGGCAATAATATTTGACATTCCCTGCAGCAGCTTGCACCCAAAAGTCTTTTTCAAAAGTGGACTGCTAATTTGTTTTTTTCTGGTTGACAGTAACTATACGTCCATTCAGATCATGACAACACATTAATAAATTTTGTGTACAGAAAAACATGTATTTTATCATTTGGTAAACAGTTCTAGTACTAGTGGTACAACTTCTCAAAGAAAATCCAAAGCTCTAGCAAAACTTCCCATCTCCACAAACTTTAACACCTACCTCAAAACAACAAGTAAATGGTTTTTTTTTTTTTTTTTTTGTTTTTTACGCGTTTCATGTATAGAAACATACAAGATCTACAAGTGTTAAATCCATCCTCGACCCTCGTTCCAATACTAAATCTGCTTACATGATTGAACATGCATGTGCATTTTCATCACTGAAGAGGGTTGTGAATTTCTCGTCCGGTGCATTTGGGCTGGGAAGGGCTTGGAAAACATTTTTCACGTAACCAGACGGTGCCTTCTTGTCGTAGGCCTGAGGCACGTAAGGGTAAGCCACCAAGTTGTATGGCACATATGGCCAAAACTCAGCTCTCTTCCCAGTGCTCTTCACCCTATTCAAGACCTTGTTTGGCTCCACATACCCAGTTACAGTTACCCGGCTTTGCTTCCGGTTTACATCCACTTGTTTCACCCCTGTAAGTGTTTGTCAAGCAAACACAAACGAAGAATATATATAACTGTTAGCACCTCCAATTAATGGAAACAAAAAATTAGTAAGTACTTCAATGGCAATAAGATTAATTTACTGTACTCTATAGCAAAAAGTCTACAGATTTTGGCGGAGACTTTTCATAGTTTATTTACTTTGATAAGGATTTCATGGATATCATCTTGCACAAGACTTGATCAGGGAAAAATCTAAAAGAAAAAATAATTAGACAATCAAGCTTATTAATTACAACTAGTTAGGAGAAGACCTTTCGGTGGAATAGGATCTCTCAACTTTATTTGTAACTAGATAACGACCAAATTACTAGCCACGATCGAACTTTGCATAGCAATATATACAGCTAGCATTTAATATGTTAGTCTACGAGCTTTAATGCTTTCCCACTTTCTTTAACAAAACAATATTCTCTCCATTTTTAACTAAAATAGATAGATAGTATTATATATTGGTCGTTTGAGGTTGGAAACAGCATTTTTAACTCTCCTTTGAGAGAGAGAGAGAGAGAGAGAGAGAGAGATTTGAACCTCTGAGGTTGGAAACAGCATTTTTAACTCTCCTTTCACAGCCATCACAGTCCATTTTCACCTTGATATCGACTGTCTGCGACACAACAATAGTTATGGAGTGAGATCAGTTTCCACACACACACACAGATATATATATATATATATATATATGGAAAAGTTACGGATCGTAAGACCACTTGGCATACCGCGAAACAGAGATATGGAATTGGTTTCTGAAGAATACCTGCATTGCTTTGCGTTTCTTCCTTGGGGTGGAAATAGTGATATAGTCTGAGAGAAAGTCGAGTGCACCCATTTTGTTCTGGTCTTTTCACCAGTGGCAAATTAGCAAACAGTTCTCGTTAATTTGTCTGCGTTTTCGTGAATGGGGTCGAGAGAGAGAGAGAGAGAGATGACAGTTTTGGGAGGACAGGAGTACATGAATTCTGTGTTGATCTTGTATTTATATATAGAGGGAAATAAACCATGGCTGCAAACAGGGAACTTGGAGTGCAAATTGTGCTTACCAATGTAATAAATTAATTGTATAGAAGACAATGACTTGTGTCCCATTCATTCTCCAAAATATCTTCCCTACGACAACTGGACATCTTAATTGGTTTTTTTTGGTTAATAAATAAAACAATATTCTATTATTTAAACGAGAATTTAATATATCATATTTTTATTTTATTTTTATTTCATTATTTAAAATATAAAATTTTTATTATCATTAGATAATCTTTTATTAAATAATTATTTATTATAAATATATTACATCTTATATAATAAGATAAAAATAATATAAGAGTAATGAATGGTATTATTATTTAAAATGTAAAAAATTAACGTAGAGGTTACTATTGACACGTGTCATTGTATTCAAATTTTAAAATTTTTCTCGTTCAAAATGTTGGACTGAAAAAACATATCTTATGCAAGGGAGCTGGTTTGTACCGCATGTTTGACAGGTTGTCGAATTGGGAGCCGATGTCGTTGTTTACTTTCGCCGAAAGAAAGGCCGAGTTACTTTTGCGTCTCCTTTGGTTTTTCTCCCCAAGGGCTTGACAGACTATTCCCCACAGCCGTAGACTGTAGTGCCCGCCCACTGTTTCTCTTGATTTAAAAACCCATATTAACCTTAACTAATCACAATAATTATCATAATCTAATCAACGTTAATAATATTCAAACTGCAAGCATCCTATAAGCTATTGTCCTAAAAAGTAGAAACTTCAAGGTTATAATAGGAATAAATTTAATTTATTATTTCTTAATTTATGGTGATTATTCTCTGATATACCCTCCTGCTGCATGCATTGATTGGAAAACCGACAGGGAAAGTTGGATATTCATATACAGAGCGTTCAAACATATCATAATTTCTCTAATTCACTACAACAGATAGCACTTTTGCCGGCGCTTTCAAATCGCCGGAAAATCGCCAAAACTCGCCGCTATATCTATATACCAGCGATTATATAATCGCCGCCGAATCGCCGGTACTATTCAGCCATTTCCTCTATAGCGCAGCGAAGCTCAAAAATCGCCGCCTAATATAAGCTTTTTACCGGCGATTATCTAATCGCCGGTATATAATTTCAAAATATTAAACTAGATACCGGCGATTACAAAATCGCTGGTAAATTATTAAGCGGCGATTTATGTATCGCCGGTAAATATAAAAGAAAACGGGAATTTATTAACCGGCGTTTAGGAAATCGCTGGAAAATTATTAACCGGCGTTTCAAAAATCGCTGGTATGTTATTATCCGGCGTTTCATAAATCGCCGGTAAGTTATTAACCAGCGATTTATGATACGCCGGTTTATCAATTTAAAGACGGATAAATATTTACCGGCGTTTAGAAAATCGCCCGTTTATTAATTTCCGGCGATTTTAGAAACGCCGGTAAATATGTTACAGTCTAGAATTTGCATTGCGGCGTTTAGAAAATCGCCGGATTTTAATAAGCGGGCGATTTTCTAAACGCTGGCATTAACCAACACTGCCAGAAAATTACTTTCCAGCGTTTTTCTCATCGCCGTAATTTAATATAGCAGCGATTAGGAAAGCGCCGGAACTATTATTACGTCCATTTCAATGATATTCCAGCGATTTTAAAATCGCCGGAATATAATTTTTTTGCATTATAATTTTTTTGCCGTTGTTTTGTAAGTTTTTAGCGGCGATTGAAAAATCGCTGGAAAGTCCTAAGAATTCCAAATTTTAATAACCCAGTATTCCTAGATGGGTTTCATTTAAATGAGACCAATGCATTTAAATGATCATTGGTCTCATTTAAATGAAACCCAGTAAGATTACTGGGTCTCATCTTTCACCCATGCATTAATCACCCAAACCAAATATTTGGGTGATTCATGTATAAAATGTACCTGATTGACATGAGTAGCTAATTAATTATCCATACATCAACAACTCACATAATATATCAATATTCAAGTAAATATATGATTAGACCAAAGTCATATATATTTTTACACTGGGTGGTGCATTATACTGTCATATCAAGTACAAGCTGAGCTACAAAGATGTGAAGAGAAATATAATCACTAATATTTGAAACATGTTCAATCCTCTACTACATCCAAAATCAAAGAACTACCAAGTTGTGCTTGTTGGTGCCTTCAGTGCACGCCAATGAACAGCACAATGTTTTAAAGCTTTGAAGAATGTTCCCATCTGTTTAAAATCACCAAAACAGATACAAACTCATGAGCACCCTATATAACATAAATAGTTCTTTCTTAATCATAAATGTAACATGTACAAATTAATTAAATATCGATAAGTTGGTTTGTGACTGTACAATATATCCACATATCGAAAAATAAACGAGAAACTCCGTCATAAAACCAGATTGGGAACCTCAGGCACCTCAGAACTCTTATTTTCCATTTAGTTCACACCACAACAAAAGCCTCATTCAAAATGTCATTAGGGGCCTTGATACCTAAAATTTATTGTTTGCTCGATTTGAAAAATGAGACTTACACTGCTAGTGTTGCCTATATATAGAATGATGTTTTCCTGAATTAGAATTTTTTATGGTATAGTGCTCAGCTCATATGAATCAATAAATAAATAAATAAATAAATAAATAGTATTCCACTCCCCACCCTTCAAAGTTTGTACAGAAGAGAAAAGTTTGCATGAACCTACAGTTCATGGTAACCTTGGCACAAGCTCACACTTTGAGAAAAAGTGGCAAGTGCACATTACAATAACTTGGGGGCATTTACACAGCCATCTCCACCAAAGAGAGATGCAATTTAGATGATCTCTCCTTCAGCATGTTGTTTAGAATCAGTCTATCAATTCCAACACGCCACTACGTGTACACAAAAGAAGAGTTGAAAGTACTGTGTAGTGCCTTTGTTAAACCGAAGATGGATAGCCAAGCAGTCAAGCATAACTTAATGTTTCATAGAGATTTCTTTTTCTTTTAGAACATTTATTTTCTTACAAAAGTTAATTATCTGAATTTCATCCGTGTGTATTTCCACAATACCCCATGATTACACCATCATATTGAACACAAAAATCATCAAGATAGCCCAACATTTGATCATACCATTATAAAGCAAAAATTTACTGAGCACGTATAAAGGAACAAAATTATACCAGGCCAGCAACAATAAGCCCATTATTGTTGATGTAATGGCATACACCCATTATTGTGGGGAACTATATTTCCCCTAGTATAATATCATATAAACTACAAGCGCAGATGTATGTGACACAATAGAACATCTAAATATGCAAATAAAAATTGGATCAGCACAAAGATGTTGGCCTTAAAATCTGGTCTTCTTCCCCATAAAAAAAATCTAATATCTTCGATTTACCTGGTTTGTGCAAATGGCTTTTCCTTCTTAAGTTCCAATTCCTGCAGCTTAGCTTCAGCTTCCCGCTTTTGAGCCAAGCCCTTCCCCAACTTCCAACTTCTTCTCCTGGTTAAAATGCACAGGAAATGAAAGTTGACCTCTTCAACTTTAATCTACCAAGAGACAGCATTTACTTTTCAAAGAAAGAAGCTTCAAACTCAAGCTACAATATTAAAACTAAAAAGATTCCCGAGCCCATAACTATGATGAACTTACCATATTAAATGGAAAACCTTTTCATCCTCTACAACCTCATGGTTTAACGCCTTCCATAATAGAATTGATCTGTGTCTGCCAACACTTAATAATAGTCATTTGTAAATAACCACCGAGTCTCTTTGACAACTAGCAGAATTACTGTAACATTTTCACCAAAGCCTCATAAGAGATTAAAAGAACAAGAAAAGGAAAATTTTTCATAGTCACGAACATCATCAGACTGCAATTTGTACAACCTGAATCTATCCCTTCCACAATTAAGTTCTTGCAAGATTTGGGAAATGTAAAAGGGGAAAAAACAAAGAAAAAATAAACGCCCAGGTATATGCACATGCACTCTTTATCCTAATATATCTGTTACAAACACCAATTTCCTTCATTCATGAGAATTGTAATTCTTGTAATAAAATGGAAATTTCTTTTATGCTGAAACATGAAAAATACTGAACGGCCACAGTGGCATTTGTCAGCATAATTGAGTAACATGGGCTCAAGGGTAAAAGTTGACCAGTCCACCAACCAAAGAAAACAGGTTTGAGGTATAAAATACTCACAAGAATTTTATAAACTCACTATACCGCTCCTCACACATGACAGGTTTATGATAATATTCCAAAGTACCTTGGGCTTCTCTTCTACTTTTACTTTCTGCCTTGACTTCAAAAAGTCTTCCTTCGATATACGTTCTCTTCTCCAACATCAAACGGCAGAAAATTTTTAACACCCCATAATAACAAACTCATACACATATGGAACAAGAAAATTCAAGAAGCCAAAATGTAAATTCCTTTTACCAGCTGAATCATCATTGTTTTCCGCTTCAAGATTAACTGGTTTGTGACAAACTGGATCTTCATCCACGACTAAAACACCTTTTACATCTGGTTTACTTTGGACCACATTCTTCGTCCTTTTGTTCTTTTCCTAATTTCCTTCCTTCCTCATCATTGCTCTCATATCTCTTCAGATATTCTATAACTGACTTGGACCCCCAAGTTGAAGCCGCCACCATCATTCAACTTCAGAAGCCTTGAACGTGGAGGAAAGACAATATTACTGCATTTGTACAATAAACCAACTAAAAAAAAAGGATTAACATAGCCATTAGGAATATACCAACATAGAAGCAACAAATAAACGTAAAATTATATTAGTGTGCATGCAAAGAGGAAACTGAAAATCCTTAAAACTAGTGTTGTGGCCAACTCGGCCAAGTTTATTTGAAGATTATATGTGAGTACTTACCTGTTGGTTTTGAAGTCAGAGGAATTGCCATTGAAACGACGAACTGGAACCATCGATTTAATATCAAATGCTCAAAAACTTCTAACGATCCAGTCGTCGGGCCTAAACTTCCCCAATATCCCATGTGTTGGCATATACCCCTTACTATATATATATATAGTAATATGTATATATATATATATATAGATTACTGCCCAGCTGTCTTTTTGACTAACAAAAAAGCACCCAAAATGCCAAAAAACACTCGACCCCCCCCTTATGGGTCGGGGGAATCATTACACTGAGTCTGGCGATATGACTCAGTGAATGTGGGATGATCCTTAAAGAACGCTTGCAGCAGCCTATCAGTTTGAATCGCATGCTCCCTAAGAGCCCGCACCTCTGATCTCATTTCATCCAGCTGACTCTTATAGTCTTCGGCATCTTTCTTATGTTGTTCAGCATCTTTCTTGTATCTTTCAATCTCTGACTGGTAGCATTGCATTTTAACTTGGTCACGTTGTCTACTTGACTCGGGGATGACCATCTCCCCAAGTCCTCGTGCATATCCAGGTCGATGTCCGAGGACCTCCCTAAAGACCGTCGCTGCTGCCTCACCACTTCGTTCCTCTGGTTCTAGGCCATCCAATCTACCTTGCATCTCCTTCTGCACAAATGCAAAACAACGATTATTAACAATTGTTAACAACCTTATGCTCTTATTTATTATTATCAGAAATAATAATAGATCAAGTAGCCAAGACTATAAGTACTAGTACTACTGTACATTTGCAAAGGACTAGTGTACTACTCACGTAATGTTCTTCAGTAGCATCTGTCACGAACTTATTCTTTTTCTTCGACCAGCGTGTCTCTTTATAGAAGTCCACCAAATTTCCATTCTCAGCGCGCTACATGTGTGACATATGGGGAATAGGTAAATATGTTTGCAGTTCAAAAAATTAATTTATTGTGGTTGCAATTTGCAAATTAATCTCAATGAGGTTGAAATGAGACCACGCCTCAATCAATAAGGAAAAACATATTGGATGCAAAACAGGTTGTATATAATTTCAACGGATTAGGATTAATTTATATAGGGCGGCATCCTCATACCTTTTGCTCAAGTATTCGGACGAATGATTTACGTCCTGATGTGTGATTAATTGCTTGCTTCTTTCGGTTCTCCCGGTTCTGAGAAGACATTTTCTGCGATGCACGCACACCCAATGTCAGTTAAAATGTACAACTGGATTTGCCTCAACTATATTGCTCCACTATTTAATGGAAGGATTTATTGTAATTAATAGTTGAAGAGCATATATACCTTAAAGGCCTCACTGCCCCACCTGCCACACAACTTCACCCATACAAGTGGGTCCACCATGCTTGTGCCATTAGCTAAAGCTTCTTCATGGCTTCCAAAGGATTGGTAAATCTTGTGCAAGTCATGATGGAAGGAGTTGAAGCGCTTACGAAGTGCCTTTGTCACCGTCAACCGGTGGTTTTCCCTTTCCCAGTCTAACACAAAGTCAGCCTACAATAATCGGCTGATTAGTATATGTGCTACGGTTATACTATATAACCCACTTCCATTTATACATTTCACTACTAACACATAAAACTTACCCGAACACGGTCAATTAGCTCCTCTTTCATCGCTTGTGGGACATCAGTCCATCGCGCATAACTCATGTCACAATATTGTTTCACAATCCATGATACTCGTGTTGTGAACATAGGGGCATGATCACAACAAGGGGCAGTCTCACCATCGTTTATCTTTAAAATCACTTTCCCGTTCTTTCTCACCTTCTCAAACTCAATGCATCGAGCGGGCCCACGTTTTCGTAACCTCTGTTGCTGCGTTAGTACGGGCTCCGTGGGGGCGTCTGCAACTGTATTGCAAAATTCAGATGATTAGTGTACGTAATTATAAATTACCTAAACTCTTACAAATGGGTTTAAATATGTCAATGCATTGAACATTTAATAGACAAAACAATCACCAATTTGGGGTGAGTCTTCCAATCTTGCATGTTCTCTAGTAGGTGATTGTTCCCGCACCGGTGAGGGTTCTCGAATAGGCGCTGGTGTGGGAATTGGGTTGGTGGATGGTGGGGGGCTTGGGGGCTGTGTGGAATCATCCGAGGACTCTTGATTACACTCCTCAGGGCTATAAACTGAGGAGATTTTTGCTCCCCGTGGTCGGTTGTGGCGAGCCGAGTACGGTACGTGGCGCCTTGCACGAATACCCCGGATTCTCCCTCCGCCTCTAGAACTAGGTCCCGCGCGATCACCTGCATGTGTACGAGTTATGAGGATTGTAATAAAAATCAATCTCATTCCACAAAATAATCTGAAGCCTTAGACATGGTTCATCTAATGTGACATATCCTACATTTTTGGATACTTTCAGCAAGAAAAACCCTTACATTATGAGCATATTATAGACAAATGACTAACTTATCGATCATTAAGTATATACCTTGATAATTAATACTGCTCCTCATGCCTCCAGCTTCAAGATGGGATTGCATGATAAATTGTAAAGCCAAGAAGATGGCAACACAGTTTTGTTTTCTTGTAACCTGACAAAGAATAATATGATACACATTATAAGTCAAACAAGTTTATTAGGTATTAAGTACGAGCAATACACTATAATGCAATCTTCAACATATTAGTTCAGTCCTAGAATTCAAACATCCGATACTTGATGGTTTTAAGCAAGTGAAGCAGAAATTGGTATGAGGCACCCAAAATAATTTTGTGTTGTCTGTGTACATTTACGTAAAATTTGGAATAGGTAAATGAATGTACCAACCTCAACTCATGTGATGTTTCTAGCTTTTGCTTATTTCTCTGACATAGACTCTTCGTCTGTTGATAGGTCATCCTCATCTGAATATTCCCCCTCACTATCCGCATCTCCAGAACCAGAAGTAAGCATGTCATCATTAATAAACCCGGATGAAGAGTTGCATTGACCATCACTAGCCATGACTTCTCGTGCATCAATATGGCTAGGTGGTATATCAAGCCTATCAAGTGGAGTTGACACTGGATTTTCATTATCACTCTGCACTGGTTCATAATAATTTGATGACTCATTTTCCTGATCGGCCTCATTAATACTTGAATCGCCATCATTAATATCTTCTATAGTAGTCGACACTGATGGAATGTTGTATACATTCCTATTTGTATAGTTCTGCACAACACCCCAATTCCCTTTCGCCCTTAAATCTCTTATGTAGAAACATTGATCTGCCTGACTCGCCAACACGAACGGTTCATCCTTATACCAAGTCCTGTTCATGTTGACACTAATCATATGGTCATCCACCCGCACCCCTCGTTTTTTATCACCAACGTCAAACCAATCACACTGAAATAGGTACACCCGACGCCACTCCATATAGCGTAACTCTATGATATTATTAATAACACCATAAAAGTCGGCATTATTTGTATCCTCGTCCCCAGTCACCAACACCCCAGAATTTTGCGTACGACGGCGAAGTTCACGCTGCTTCGTATGAAACCTTTTCCCATTTATTATGCTTGCAGCATATGATGCAACCCAACGATCAGGCCCGCAAGCTAACGCATAAAGATCCTCGGACACATCATGTGGATTCTTGATACGATGTTCCTGGATCTATACCAAAATTGTTGAAAATCCACAATGTGATTAATTGTCATCGTTAAAAAACATATCGAGGAAACATGTTTGTTTTCAGTACGTAGATAAGGTTGGAAAATAACTTACACGATGCTTGAACCAAGTTGGAAAGTTAGTTTGATGCGTGCGATCGATTGAATTTGGGTGTTGCACCTTACATTTCTCGTAGTGTTCCCTACAGATAGAGCACAACATCGCAAAGCAAAATATTTGATGTTATGGGCATTGCATGTATAAAATTTTGTATATGGAGAAATGGAAGTAGATGATCAAGGAAATTAGTTGATTCTTACTGTATATAGGGTCCAATCTCCGGGCAATTGTTGAGCACATACCAGATGGCTGCCTTAAAGAGTTTGTCTTCTAATTGCACATTAGAAGCTATACCCAAGGGACGGACCTTCTGGTTGAAAATTTTGAATCCATCTATAGTTGCCTCTTCGTCAGCATCAATGTTTCGGTCCGCTCGATTGAACCTCGTCTCAACATCTTGGAGGTACATGGAGCAAAATGTCAGGCATTCAGTGTGAATGTAGGCCTCGGCTATTGAACCTTCTGGTCGGGCTTTATTCTTAACATACCGCTTGAATTTGCCGAGATATCTCTCAAATGGGTACATCCACCTATATTGTACTGGACCCCCAAGTATGGCCTCACGGGGCAAATGAACAGCTAGGTGGACCATGACATCAAAAAATGATGGAGGGAATATCATCTCCAGTTTGCATAGAATGGTTACGATATCAGTTTGGAGCTGTGATAGGCGATTGACATCCAGTGTTCGAGCGCACAACTCTTTGAAGAAAGTGCTAAGTTCAGTCAAAGCCAAGGCAATGTCACTTCGTAAAAACCCCCCAGCAGCAATTGGGAGTAGTCTATGAAGGAAAACGTGACAGTCGTGGCTTTTCATCCCGCTGATTTTGCCATCACGTAGAGAAACACAGTTCGAGATATTAGAAGAGAACCCATCTGGGAATTTGATATCGGAGAGCCACTCACAAAATTTATTCTTTTCATCTCCGTATAATGTGTACAGTGCATGTGGCATTGTGATGGAATCACCTTCACGCCTCAAATGTAATTCTTTTCTATAGGCCAAAATCTCAAGGTCACGCCTTGAGTTGATATTATCCTTAGTTTTTCCTGGAGTGTTCATTAAAGTGAATAAGATGTTTTCGGCAATATTCTTCTCAATATGCATAACATCTAAATTATGCCGAAGTCGAAGTGTTGACCAATAAGGTAACGTGAAGAATATGCTAGACTTTGTCCAGTTAAGCTCTTCAGCAGTACGTTTTCTCTTCCTACGAGATTTGCCAAATTGAACATCGCCAATCATCTGCAATTGACCTAGAATATCGTATCCTCCAATAACCCTTGGTGGCATGCGATGATCTTCCTTGCCATTAAACAACCATTTCCTCCTTCTCCACATGTGATCTGGCGGTAAGAAACGGCGGTGTCCCATATAACAATGTTTTCGGCCGTATTTCAACCAATTGGAGTCTGTGTCAGCATTACAAGATGGACAAGCTAATTTTCCCTTTGTTGACCAGCCAGAGAGATTCCCGTAGGCAGGGAAGTCATTTATTGTCCACAACAATGCAGCATGCAACATAAACGTCTCTTTAGTTGCTGCATCATATGTAGGGACCCCATTTTCCCAAAGTTCAAGCAGTTCATCGATCAACGGCTGCAAGTACACATCGATCTCATTCCCTGGCGACTTTGGACCAGGAATAATCAAAGATGTCATAAAGAATTGATCTTTCATGCATGACCACGGCGGCAAGTTATATGGGATAAGGATCACTGGCCAAATGCTATGAGGTTTAGCCAAGTTGTTGAAGGGAGTGAAGCCGTCACAGGCCAAACCAAGCCTCACATTGCGTGGATCCGCAGCGAACCAACTATGATGTTCATCAAATTTTTGCCAACACTCAGAGTCAGCCGGATGTCTCAGGCTGATATCATCTATCGGCCGTTGATCTTTATGCCATCTCATATCACCTGCTATCTTCGCAGACATAAAGAGACGCTGCAATCTCGGTTTCAACGGAAAATGGCGCAACACTTTTTGAGGTATAACTCGTGAGCCGTGTGTATTTGGCATCCACCTCGAAGCCTTACATACAGGGCATTCATTAAGAGATGCATTTTCCTTCCAGAATAAGATGCAATCGTTGGGACATGCATGGATTTTGTGATAATTGAAACCCAACCCGCGCTCCAAAGACTTTGACTCCTCATATGATTGTGGCAAGAGTGCATCAGGGAAGGCAAACCGCAGCAGATCAAGTAGCATGTTAAATGACTTAATTGACCATCCACCGATTGATTTGATGTGTAATAACTTGACAATGAATGACAATTTTGTAAATTTTGTACACCCCTCGAAAAGAGGTCGTCGGGCATCATCCAGTAGCTTGTCAAAAGTAGTTGCTGGCTCATCTCCAGGTATTGGTGGCCTATTTGGCGAAGAAGAGTTGTGTTGGGACACATTAATAAAGGTCCCTGCTCGGATGTCATCCAACATATGCTGCATGTCATCTATGTAATCATCTTCTGGTATAACCTCATCACTAGTATCATCATCACTGACGTACAAGGTTGTCTCATCCTCCCCATGAAATACCCACTGCGTGTAATTTGGATTGATCCCTTTGATAAACAAATGGGTTTCCACCTCATATATAGGCAGCCACAGATTGTTAAGGCATGTACGGCATGGACACCGAATTCGATCCCGTCCACTTGCATGATTTCGTGCTTGTGTGAGGAAATTTTTAACACCCTCGGCATATACAGGTGATAAGAGTCTATCGGGCTCGTTCATCCAACTTCTGTCCATCTAAAGAAAAATATGGTGGGAAAGAGATTTAGATAAACAAAACTCCGTCAACATAGATAGTTGATGAAGGCTGAAAAATGTGCACATTCATTCTCATAAAGGCATGGCATAAAAACTCATGATTTTTGCCCATGTATAGGACTAGCAAGTGTATGTGAATTGAGTTTGGGTTATACGAGAAAGGTGGGCATGTTACAAAAGTTATATCCATGAATCCACTAAGAGGTGCATGGATTGAGTGATGGTGCGCAATCACTGTTGGTTTCATCGAATATAGTCATGGCTAAGACGTTGATAAATATTTAACTTCCCAAAGATTTATTACCAGGGCATACTACAGATCTGTGTCTTCATTTATAGTCATGTATGGTTCAAGGATAATTGACTGTCTAAACAGAAATGAACCTTCTGGTATAATCGGGGAATTGGACAGCTAAATTTGAAATGTCTCCTTAATTTATGATCTTGATTGCTATCACAGGTCAAGAATGGTATTGGATAAGGTCATGTGCAAATGTGTGAATAACGCTGATGCTACGTAGTCTGTAGTTGTATATATAGGGGTTTTTATTAAAGTGGCAAGGTGAAAAACTCATATATAGTATATTCATGGCTGGTCAACCCTTAAGCTATGGCCAACACTACCGTGTCTAGACAAAATGAGTAGCTAATATCTATAAAGATAACGCATTAACAAATGACAATATAGATCAGGCCACGAAGTAAGATTACAAAGCACATGTCAATACTAAGAAAAGATATCTGGGAACGTGATAGTATTAACTATCTGAAACAACTACATGTCCACCACCCTCACTAGGAATATACCAATATAGGCATAGTATAACTAAGTATACATATCTTCCAGGGTATAGTCATACATACCCTGGAACTTTAATAGAAAAGTCATAAGTAATGAGTAGAATTGCAAACAGGTTGTATGTGAGAAGTATACACAGATAGAAGAAAGAAGCATGGTTCTATTTATTTCACAAAGCCATAAAACATCCATATAACTTGCTGACATGTTCGTGGTAACGAAAGTAAAACGAGCCATTAAATATGATGTTCTTTTTCCAGCTAATTAAATAAACATGTCAGCAAGTGGAAAAATAATCTCATCCATAGATCAAGTTTCGATCACAATCCCCATTTTAGATAAATTATAGCCCCAATCAGGTACTAATTGGGATCAGAATACAGTACCTGCACAGACCCAAGTCAATTTGCACACGCCTTCTCTAATGCTCAGCTGCTTAACCAAGTACAAGCAATTTGCTGGCCTCTACTGGTAAAAGTTACATGCTGCAGATGATCTGGGTAGCTGAAAAAATACATTTTTTCAGGTTGTATATATAGAATGGACTTCTATATATTAAAAAAAGGAATAAAAGGAACAAGGGTTGCATGGTAATGCTTGCATGAACCACCATAAATAATCAAGTCTTGTAGGAAAATTAACATGACCCAAGTCACGGATTATGCTGGCCGTTATATTTATTTTGAATCGATTAACATAATAAGTTCATATACAGCCCAAATGAAGATGGATCAACTGAAAAAGTATCAAAAATCCCCAATGGCAACTCGAACGGCCAGCACAGACTGTGATGGAATTCAACAAATAATAAAAACTTCAACATATTGCTTTCGGTAAAGAAATATAGATTTCTGTAAATCTGTACAAAAAGCTCTATTTCTTCCCCTTTTTGATGCTAGTCAGAGAAATTTTTCCATATTTCTGGGGTAAAAATCACTGGTTTTCTATTGGAGAAAATTTGATCAATGTTTTATTGAATTTGACTGCATCAATCGGGAATACAAAATTTAATTTGTATAAGACTTCGGCAATGGTTGGAGAGAAGCATCATATGGTGTTCAAACTCCAGGAAAAAGCAAGTAAATAAATTTCATATTAAATTAAAAATAAAAACATTAGTAAAGTAAACAGGTCGAAATGGAATTGGATTATATTAACAAAAGAAAAAAAGAAAAAGATGATGGTGGTCTCCTGAATAATGTACTCAATTTCTCTGTTTCTACTTTGATGGATTGAAGTATTAGAGTTTATGTTGGACCACATGACACGTTGGCTGTTTGTACCAAGGAAAAGCATGTTTGTAAATGAAAGTTCACAAAGAGGAAAATGAAGTAGAAACATAACACAGTTAGCCTCTGAGGTCACAGAATTTTTCAAGATCATACACAGCACTCTGCATTTGGTAGAAACAAAATATAGTTCCGTGACCCTATATGAATTTTGTTTTCCAATAGACATGAGTTTGTTTGGTAAAACAAGTATGGTAACTATGCATGGCGTATGCATAGTGAAACTCACCAACCTCTTTCATCATAAGTGCAGACAAAATAAAACATCATGTGTGCTTCAATCTTACTTTCTTTGGCTTAGAGTGGGAAGAAAAGGAGGGGGTGGAGATGAGCCTATCTCCTGAATTCTGACTCGTGAATTTAGTGGGAAATTCATATGATTTTAAATGTTATCCATATAGACTTATGAAAAATGCTTTACTTAATCTGATCAAAATAGTTCTAACACAATGTTTCCAGCTGCTCGTAATGTAAAATATGATCCTGACATGATCCTCATGGGTTTGGACAATTTGGGGTAATTAAGCACGAGTTTAGGCTGAAGGCAGAGGAAAGGAAAATGAGGGGAAATAAAAAAAAATAAAAAAAAAATAAATTAAAAAAAGAAAACCCTGTCACAGGCCTTACGAAATAATATAAATGAGACAAAGCTGTTTAATAGCAAATAGCAGCGAATATAGTAGAAATCGTTGAAACTAATTTGTATTCCCTGGCACGATAGTGGCCTTATTTGCAATCTTTGACAAACTGAAAGAAACACATGATTGCAATGATGCAGCTTATACAAAAGTCATAGTTCATAGGTTTGTGAAACATAAGAAAAGATGGATAAAGTTACAGTAGTTAATGATGTAGTTAGTGCTGGTAAATGTCTATCTAAAGTATACATAGTGGTAGGAAGGGTGAGGTAGGAATCCATCTTACCTTAGTCTGATAATAAAAATCAAATCAGATTTGCCAATAAGAATACAGATTTGGATTAGCCAAGTAGTTTATTGAAAATGAAAAGAAGATATTCACTGGCTTTTGGGTACAATTGAATCAAGTGGCAGGGAACAAAATCTCAGAATTATAAGTCCAGTTAAGAGCAACATTAATGACATCTTTTAATGATATTTTTGTGTGGTATAATATACAGGTACAAGTCGACAGGAATAAGTTAAGATGTAAGCCTCCAACTAGAAGCAGACAGAATTTTAGGGAATTGGAGAAAAAGGAAAACGGAACAGAAAAAGAACAATAGAATGACAAGAAAAGAAAGACTACATCTAAATCTGTCTAACTCAATTGACCATTCGTTCCACTCATGACTAAACCTGACCCAACCCCAGTTGGAGAGAGAGAGAGGGCATTTGCATCAATAGGGTGTTGGCTCAAATGGCATTAGAAAGACATCATCATTTTAGTGGAAGACTGCATTTCATTGGGCTCATTTTCTCTCTTTTGATTCAGCCCACCAATATCAGAAGAGTTTCGTACTCAGGTGACCACAAGTTGAGTATCCAAGACTATAGCTAGCTAGTCCTCTCCATGTTTATGAATAAATCTACCAAGCCTTGACCAAATTTCAAGTATATATATATATGCTTGAAAACTTAGCAGTAATTAGCTGATTGAATGAGTAAATAAAACCAGATTGACAGTAGTAGAACTGCAGGCGATTTTCATGAGCAACCCTCTATAGTGCAAGCTTATCCTATGCCTTTACAGCATAGGTTACAAATGCTTCAACAAATTTTGACACGCAACATTTACATTTTGTAACGTAATGGCAACACGTAAAGTTCTAAGTAAAACACGACTCATTAAGAAAAGTAATAAGGACAGACTCGGTCAATTGCCACTTTAGATTTTCCTATTAAAATCATGGCTAGCATGATTTTTTGTCATTGTAGACAGATAATCAAACCCACAACTTGTGGCATTGATCACAAGTACAAAGAAGAAGCCACCACTAAAAAATGGCTCAAATTTGAAACATGTTGCATGCTTATGAGTTAAAGTTGATGAATGAAGTCTGAATTCGAGTGTAAGCTAGCAAAGGAGAAAGGACTTGACACATAAACCCACAACTTGAGACAGATTTTCTAAACATAAAAATCAGGAATCAGCTCTCAAAAAGAAATCACTAGACAAACCACAAAGGAAATCACCAAACAACCACGAAGGAAAATGAAGATTTAGAAGGGAAGGAAAATAACCCACGGAAGATGCTTGTAGGGTGCACTGTATACTCCTATTTACAAAAAGAGAATGCAAATTAAATATCGCAAAAAAATTGGAAAATATATTTATCTGCAAACATCACTAACACATTAGTAAAAGCCATCCAAACAATTAAATTGAAGTCTAGTGACACAACCGGCGAAATTATATAGTTACCTGACACAGGGGCCAGACCCTAGAACCTGAGTTTAAACAAATTAAAAAATAAAAGTAGATTGGTTTAAACAAAATAGATTGGTTTTAACAATAATAACTAGATGATTTCCCTAAAATTCTAATAATTTCCAGCTTGAAAATACTTCCTAGCTATTTCAGTATTTTGGTTTTGACACAAGGTGTACATAATATATATAGATTGGTTTTTACAGCTTCCTAAAGCAAAACATCATGGCAACACGTAACATTGGCCAAATAAAATACGACTCATTAAGAAAAGAAATAGGACAGACTCTTTCGAACAGCAGGTTAATTTTCCCTATTAAAATCATGGCTAGCATTGACATATGTCATTCTAGACAGATATAGAAACCCTAACAGAAGTGGCAGTGATCACAAGTACAAAGAAGAAGCCACAACTCAAAAATGGCTAACCTTTCATCTAAAGCGACGAGAAACGACTGGCCTTCTTCCTCGGCAGCCGGCGTGTGCAGACGACGGACTGAAACACCGGTGGAATTTTGGAGCGAAGCTCAAACAGGAGAAGCTTTAGAATGGGAAGGAGAACACCGGTGTGGGTCAACGAGGAAGGGAAAATGGGCACCAATGAGGCGGGGTTTCAGTCGGGGGAGGTTGCCGGGGGAGATTTTTGGTCACTGATTCATCCACTTCGATCTTCCGAAGATGGTCGTGCGATGGTGAGGGCGGGGGAAATAATTTGGGGGGAAACAGTTTTGGCGCCCTGGGTCCTATCCTGACCTTAAATTAATTTATGGGATGTTGCGGCGTATAAGGTCGTTGTAATATAGTTTGTAGTCGCCGCTAAAAATATTTAATTACGTGGCGCCAGATTATTTGTAGAATACCCCGGCGCGTTTCTAATCGCAGGCAAACATATAGATATAGCAGCGTTTCCTATTGCGGCGATTATAAAATCGCCGGTAAAACTACGATTTCTTGTAGTGATTATTAATGTTCTGGAGCCCATCTGTCTTCAATCATTTTCTACCATGAAAACACTATAGATCCAGACAGATCATCAGTAATTAACATAAATATCATCATTTTAAAATAGAAAAATTAGGTTATAAAAAGAGTTATACATGTATGATTTTTCTTACAGTATATATATATATTAATATTATGAATACAACTTGCATCCTGGTGGTACTTCCACTTAACTAAAGCTACAAAGTTGAATTGGATGCAGGCCAGGTCATGTTATCGATGATCATCTAGAAAATTCTCCCATGATAATTATGCATGCAAAAATGGTCCCCTCGAAATCGAATGGTGATAGGCCATGGAATTAAATAGATTTTTGTACGTATCTGTGCAAGAAGGCTTAAATCATTTAATGGAACTCACATTTATAATTAATAGAATTAATATATAGTCTGTGACAATCATTGCCCGGGGTAGCTGCCAAACCTCCCGCGTTAAAGATTTTAGAGCAAGCAAGCTGTACGTACATGAG
The DNA here is from genome assembly GCF_018687715.1 of Carya illinoinensis. Taxonomy (NCBI): domain Eukaryota; kingdom Viridiplantae; phylum Streptophyta; class Magnoliopsida; order Fagales; family Juglandaceae; genus Carya; species Carya illinoinensis. The sequence goes on from NC_056757.1 coordinate 2,950,578, forward strand.
GCTACAATTATATATATCATTTGAAAAATAAAACAACAAAACTTAGGGAATATTGATTAATTTCTACCATATTTCGTGGGGGAAGTGTTCTTTTTATTATTATTATTATTTTTTTTTTTTTTGCGAAATAAATGTGGTTTAGGTGATTCTTCTATGCAAGTTGCATCCGCTCCATGGAGATATATTTTCCAATAATGCTCTCCTTTGGCATGAATCGGAGTTAACGAGCCATGGTACTATTGTGCAGGTCTTGTATTCATTTTAAAATAATAAATAAATACACGTAACTTGCATTTATATATATATATATAAATACTTTAATTATAAAAATATTATATAAAAATAAATTTATAAAATGATGTAATTAGACGTAATACATTAGATTATAAAGTTTCTTTTATTATAAAAGATATTTAAATGATTTTATGAAATTACACTAATTTGTAAATTTATTTTATATAATCTCTTTATATTTATAATAATTGATCTTATACATACGTATGTACGAGAAGAAAGGCTGTGCATAAATTATAAAATGAATCCTTGCTAGGTAAGTAGAATATAATGAGGTGGTCCATATATTTAGAATATTGCAACACGGTTTCGCAATTATTGATGTGAATGTGCAGATTAATTGCATCTAAAGCCATATTGCCCGCAGGTTTTTTTTTTTTAATTTTTATTTGGAAGCTTTATTGCATGCAGCTGAATCAGGGTAATAATGAAACACAACATAACATCACTACCCAATTAAACTACATAACGTCAATTAAGGAGCACAAATACCTATGACGGAATCATACGCAAGAGTCGTAGCGCGCGCGCTCTCTCTCTTGGCTTTGAAAGAAAGGGATATTTAAGAATTATATTATGTATAACTAAAGTTAAATATTAATCTATATATTAATATTAATTTGTTTATATTTAAAATTTAAATTAATATTATTTTTAATAAAATTTATATTTTAATCAATTATATTAGATTAATGTATATATTAGTACGTAGTTGTACTTGTAACTAAATTTTTCCTTCTTAATTACATGCTAGCTACTAATTAATCTACAATTTAAACTTATTGCAATTCAAACTTTCCAAATGGACGATTTATATTATAAACTTTAACTTTTTATAATGTTTTAAATTTCATTTTTAAATGTTGGAATAAAATATTTTGATATTAGTGTATTCTAATATACCATTTTGAAATTAGCTACATATATATAAACTATAATTAATAAAATAAATATATATGTAATATTATATATGTATTTGTGTGTATATATACATATATATATATGTATATGTATATGTATATGTAAGAATTGAAGATTTTTAAAATGAATATATATACTACGTTGAACACATTTCTCTAAAAAAAGGTAGAGATCATATTAATTGATATCAAAAGAAAATATTAAAAAATCACAAACTTGAATTTACATAAAAAAAATTAAAAAAATAACTAGTCAATAAATTATTAAAAATAATGAGATTTAAGAAGAAAGAATGGGGGACGTGCATATTTAAAGTTATAAAAAAAATTAAATTATACAAAATTCTTTTCCATTTTAATATTATATGAATGTGATCTAGATTTAAAATCTGTAAAAATGTCATCTAAATTCAAAGGTTGTATAGTGTACCGAATGGAAAATTCCAATACCGAAACATAAAGCTAGGAATTGAAAACATTGCTTTTTGATAATTAATTTGCGCACTCAATTGTACAAGATGATCATGACTATATATCATCTTCAACATTATATCACACACACGTACGTACGTCTAATTTTTATCTTAATTCTAGGTTCGCTATATATGCATGCTCACCAAAGTTCCAAGCATGTCTACAGCTAGCTCGGATTCATCATTTCTTGATCCTATATATGTCAGAAGAGTATGTTTGTACTAGATCATGCATCTATTAATATATGTATAATTAATAGAATTAGGGCTGTTCATCCAGACCGGTTAAAAACCGGTCCGGCCCGGAATCCGGAAAACCGGATTTCCGGTTGCATTTATTGGTCCTGCATTTATTGTGAATATCATATAATTGAGCAATTTTTTATTGGCTGAAATTAAAAAATAAAAATAAAAATAAACATATTAGAAGACCGAAGTAGACTTCTGAGTAGACTTGCAGGATCGAGGTGTTGTACTGCTTCTCAATCGAAAATCAGATCATCTAGCTTTATATAAAAGGTTATTGGTTAACTTGTCAAAGGTTAATCGTTCCAAGTCATGCCATGTGATGTTCTAAAGATATTTGGAAAACATTTAATGACTTCAATAACTTCAAAACGATGATGATCGACTCCATAAACGCCAGCTGGGCTCAGTTTGTTGTGGTTTTGGTAAACGTCCTTGTACGCATCCTCCTCCTCGATCCTCCTCTATATAAATTGTCACTATATATTATAATAATAATAATAATTCATATTTTTTCCTATACATATAATATATATATATATATATATATATTCATCGATCGAGTTTGCTTTGTCATCACGAAATATATATCACGTGAATGGCACGTCTCAATTACCTCCGAGTTATATGCATGATGAGGTGGCAGCCAGGCAGCCAAGCTTCATGAACTGCTGATCGACACATGATGCCACGTTGTCAAACTTTGGTTATCGATATGACGTTACTAAACGTGCTGGCGTGTTGTGTGGGAGAATTAATCTGAGATGGTCTAATCACTCAAAATGTTCAAGATACTCGAATAATCAAGAAGGTTCAAGAACACGAATGGAGAGAAACTCAATTTCTGTATTATGTAAAATGTAAAATGTAAAAAGTGAATGTAGAGAATAGTCTAACTATATATGCTAGAAAAGAATACATGTGCAACATATATAAGTGCAACAATAGACTATATTTACAATTAAAGATTTGTAAAATTAACTATTTACATAGTTCAATAGTCTCTCTCAAGATGGAGTATAAAGGACGTCAAAAACACACATCTTGAAAATAAGATAGAGAAACTGACTAAGAGGCAAGACTTTGGTGAATGTATTTGCTAGCTAATGCTGAAAACTAACATGTTGAGTTCTAAGCACACCGAATTGTATCTTCTCTTGAACCAAGTGGCAGTCAATTTCTATGTGCTTAATTCTCTCTTGAGAAATAAGGTTTGTTACTATGTGAATTGCAGCTTTATTATCACAAAATAACAATGCCATATAATATGAGTAATCTCAAAATCTTGCTTTAACCAAGTTAATTCACAAGCAATTGAAGCTAATGCTCTATATTCAGCTTTAGCTGAAGATCTAGAAACAATATTCTTCTTTTTTGATTTCTAAGAAATCAAAGAATCACTCAAAAATACATAAAATCCAGTCACTGGTTTTTAAGATACTGGACAAGTTGCTCATTCAGAATCTATAAAAGCCTTTAGGTGTAAAGAAGAAAAAGATAGCAGAAAAATTCCCTGACCAAGTGTGCCTTTGAGATACCTTAAGACATGATGTGCAGCATCCAAGTGTGTTTGAGTAGGTTTATCCATGAACTAACTTAGAGTTTGTACAGAATAAGCCAAATCAGGCCTTGTTATTGTCAAGTAGAGCAACCTCCCCACCAATCTTCTATAAACCATGGGATCTTCCAAGAGTGCTGAATCAATTCTTGTCAATCGTAGGTTAGAACTCGTTGGAACTTTGGCTAGCTTACGGCCAAGGAAATCAAAATCAGCCAAGATTTCCAAAACATAATGTCTTTGACAAAGAGAAATTCCTTTAGTAGTTCTAGCCACTTTAAATCCAAGGAAATATTTAAAATCTTCATCTTTAATATGAAATGCACTATGGAGAATGTATTTTATGTCTTGGACAACTTTAAAATCATTGCTGGCCACAATCACATCATCAACATATACCCTTTTCTCTCCATCTCCAGAAAAAAAGCTTTTTGTGCTCTGTCATTCGCTCCAAGACGTGTATCCTCCTTTCCTTTAGAGTGATTTTGAATATTAGGCTCACCCGACGAGGGACAAAGAGTAGTATAGTCAGTCAAATGTAGTTTTAGTTAATTCTTTTAGTTTAGATAGATAGAGCCCCCGTGCTCCTAATGTAGAGCTAGAACTACTGCTACCGTGGAATTCGCAATCACACATGAGTACCTCGCCTTCCAAAAAAAGTGACGAGATACCCTTTCATCGACTTTATCCAATACAGGATACTACCAAATGACTCGAACGAAAAGGTAAGTATCAAAAGGCGTGCTCCTGCGGTGTCTGTCGAACCAAGATGCAGAGAAGGTCATTCAAGAGACCCATAACAGCATTTTTGGTGCTCATCAAAGGACCTAAATTTCAAGACAGAATCCAGAGGTTGGATCAAGCTGGCTCAACATCAGTACTACACGAGCCCCCACAGGCATAGAAGGTTCATAAGGTAAGCATGTTGCCTTGCGTGTGTGGGTTCCATTGGCTTATTTATACAGCGACACAGAGTTCATCCACGTGTCATAGTGCGCTAGTTTTCTACGGAGCAAATAGAGTGAGTTAATAAAAGTCAGGCCTAACATAACTAAGTGACAGAACTACTATATATTAGTCCATGTTTTTTTAGAGAGGGCAGATATAACGATATTAAAAAAAAAAAATCAGGAGATGATAAAGGATACATAGACATCTAAGGGGATGTCTATTCTATTCCTCTTTTTTTAGAGGAAAAAAAAAAAAGATATCTCGTTTATCTATCTCCTCTGTCAGACGGAATGACTCTTCCCATTTTCCGCAAATACATTGATTTATTCATTGTGCACAATCGAACGCTAACCTTGAACTGACCCTTCAACTGAGTAGGCGCTTGGAAATTCTAAAACCTCTCCCTTTTTATTTTAAGACCTCCTTCTTCCTTGTTTTCGACTTAGTCCTTGCTTGAACCTTTGCGACGGCTATGGCACCTGCCTTGATGCCTGTTTTAAGCCATATAATGACTTAGTTAAGTTGCATATCCGAGTCTTCTCCTTATTGCCATACCCTCCTCATTCAATCTCCATACAAAAATACATTATCTACATCTAATTGATGTAAATACCAATTCTAAGAAGAGGCAACAGCTAGTAAACAATGTACACTTATAAGCTTGGCCACAGGAGAAAAGTTATCAATAAAATCTAACCCCTCTTGTTGAGTGTAACCCTTAGCTACAAGCCTAGTTTTATAATGTTTAATGGTCTCATCTGATTTATATTTAATTTTGTACACCCATTTGCAACCAATGGGATGTTTATCAGGAGGCAAGTCAATAAAAACCCATGTATTATTTTTCTCAAAAGCAAATAATTCTACTATCATGGCCTCTTGCCAATGAGAAAATTTAATTGCTTGATGATAGAATTTAGGTTCAAACTAAAATGAGAGGTTAATGGTGAAAACACGATGTGTGGAAGAAAGTTTGTTATAAGAAATGTAAGTAGACAAAGAATGAGGAGTACTTACCTTGGGAGAAGCTATAGCAATGGAAGAATTAGAGTTTGATGAATAAGAAGTGATTAAATCACAATGATATTGCTACAAATATTGTAATGGATGTTTGATTCTAGTAGACCTTCTAATAGAAGGATTATTAGCAAAATGATTAGAATCTGAAATTTGTTGGAACTAATCAATTGGTACAGAATGAGATGAATTTTCTATAATATTAATGGGATGGGAAGCAGCAAGTGTATTAGTCACAGCAGGTGAGTTAGAATTTGCTGGAGTACTAAAGGGATAGCAAACTTCAAGTGTATTATAATGAGGGATGAGTATTACAAAAAAATCTAAGGAGATTGATTTAGGATCTAAAAAAAGATTATTTCTATTTTTATATTTTTATATGAGAAGAGATGTTCATAAAATATGACATCCCTCGATAAAAAAAAACAGATTTGAAGTGTAAATCATACAATTTGTATCATTTGACACCAAAGGGATAGCCCAGAAAAATACACTTCCTAGCTCTAAAATCAAATTTTGATATTTGAGAAACGAGTGCTAGCATAGCATAAACAACCAAACACTTTTAAGCTGGAATAATTGGGCTTTTGAGAAAAAATGAGTTTATAAAGGGATTTGTTAGAAAGAATAAAAGTAGGTAATCTATTAATGATATAGGCTACTATTAAAACACAATCACCCCAGAAACAAAGAGGTAAATAGGCTTGAAACCTTAGGTCACGTGCAATACATTCTATTGAAGAGTGGCTACACAACTCTTTTGATGAATAATGCATTTAGCAAAAAAATAGGAAGACATATCAATCTCTATACCATTATTACTCCTAATAATTTTCACTTTAGAACTAAACTATGTTTCTATAAAAGCAATGTAAGAATGAGTTTAGCTGTAGTTTCAGATTTGGTTTTCATTAAATATACCCAAGCAGCTCTTGTAAAATCATCAATAATAGTAAGAAAATAATGAAAACCACCTAAAGTAGGAGTAGAGAATGAGCCCCATATATCACAATGGATTTTTTCAAAGGAACAAGAAGTATGAGATTCACTATGTGGAAAAACCAATCTGGATTGTTTTGAGTAATGACATACAGCACAGTTTGTATGCCTAGAACGAGTACATCAAGAAAAAAAAAACATTTGTATCAGACTTTGTTTCATAAAAGAAGGATGACCTGGGCGATAATGTCATAGGTCCAAATCAACAGAATCAGAAGTACAAACTGAAGGTAAAACAAAAGATTTACTATAATCAGGTACATCAAATATTGATGCTTTATTATGTAGCAAATAGTAAAGACCATTTCTTTATTCACCTAGACCAATCATCTTCCATGCACACAGGTCCTGAATGAAGTAGAATTTGTTTAAGAAGATTAAACAACAATTAGAAGAATGGGTAAGTTTACTAGCTAATAGGAGATTAAAGGAAAATAAGGAAACACACATGACATTGTTAAGAACCAAAGAATTTGCAATTTTAACAACTCCTATGTGTGTAATTGGTGCTTTGTAACCATTTGGCAATATAACAAAAGTTGATTGAACAATGGTGTAAAAGGAAAGAAGTGGCATTGAGCTAACCACATGATCAGTAGCTCCAATGTCAATAATCCATGGAATATCAAGATTTTAATGATACTTCTTAGTAGAAAACAAGCAAGGATCGAAAGTCAAGTTAGAAAGTGATTTACCTGATTGATTGAAAAAGGTCTGAGGATTTTGCCAAGATGTGGTATCTACTAAATAAGCTCAAGCAAACTTATTAGATGAATTATGTATCTCAAGCAAATAAAGTAACTGTTGACATTATTCTTGACTAAATGGTAAGGAAAGTGTCTCACTAACTTGTTTGTCCTGTGAAATATTACCAGACAAATTACCATCAACATAACTGATTCTAGGTTTATTATTCTTGTAGCAAGGAGGATACCCATATAGTTTGTAAAAATTTTCTTGTGTGTCTTGTCAGTCCACAATGACTACAAATGGGATTCGATTTTTGGAAAGATGACTTGAATCTTGGACTAGACTTCTGAGTATCATGTGCAATAGAAGCAAGAACAGTGAACTCCAAATTGGAAGATTTAGGAACATGAAGGCTACAATGGCATTTTTCTTGTAAAATTAAAGAGAAAACTCTGTTTATGGGTGTAGGGAATCTAGCAATAGAATTTGGGCTCTAACATTAAAAAATGTATCACTAAGTCCCATTAAAAACCTCATCACATACTCTTGTTATTGGTATTCTAATATTGTTTTCAATACACCACAATTGCAATTCGGACCACAGGCGCAATTCAATAATGGTCTAAACTTTGACAATTCATCCCATAAGGTTTTCAACTGATTATAATAATCACTTGCAGACATGTCTCCTTGAAGTAACAATGAAATTTCCTTTTGAAGTAGAAAGATCTGTGGCCCATTCGACTGTGAGAACCTTTCTTTGAGACCAGCCCATAGCATAGCAACCGTATCAATATAAATACAACTTGTTGCAATATTTTGGAGACGAAATTCAAAATCTAAGAAAACACCATGTCATGCAATGAAGCCAAGCATCAAGCGTAGGGTTAGGTGAATTCAGAGCCAAAGTCAAGCTACCGTCAATAAACCCTAATTTGTTCTTTGCCCTGAGAGCAATCCTCATGGATTTGCTCCAAGAATTATAATTATTGCTAGTAAGCAACTGAGAAACAAGAATAATGCCTGAATTGCCACCATCATGAAGGAAGTACGGACTGGAAGAATTGTCCGTAAGGTTGATACTTGAAATAGAAGACTCAACCATTGAGAATCAAAAAAATTTCTTCCAATACCATGTAGGAGAATTAATCTTGGGATGATCTAATCACCCAAAATATTCAAGAAACTCAAGAATGATCAAGAAGGTTCAAGAACACAAATGGAGAGAAATTCAATCTTTTGTATTATGTAAAGTATAAAAACTAAATGTACAGAGTAGTCTAACTATATATACAAGAAAAGAATACACATGCAACACACGTGCAACAATAAACTATGTTTACAATTAAAGGTTTGTAAAACTAACTATTTACGACAATTATTTACATGGTTCAATATGCTACTCCACTCCAAGTTTTAGAACTCATGAGAAAGCAGTACTTATATATTAAGCATGTATGCATGAATTATAAGCTAGAGATCCAGAAGAAATGTCGAATTTGGAAGTCACCAAAAAGAGATTGAATTGAGCAAATTTATATTTGGATTTAAGGGTAAAAAGAAATTAATAGATAAGTGAATGTTATAATATTTATTGAGTTATTTGAAAAATTTATAAGAATATCATTAAAAATGTCCGTTGGTATAACATGACAATATGGAAGTTTATATGCTTCGAGTAGTGATAGGAATAGAATTCTTTTAGAATATTTTTATAACTCTGTTTTAAATGAAAATAATTTTTGTAAAATAAGATATTTTTATAATTCTGTTTTACAAAATGTTGTCTATTTAAATATATGATTATAAAATAAATTTTTCTATCTATAAGCTGATAGCATTCACATTGGATACTGCATATTCCCATTATCCCTATAATTTAAGGAAAATTTTAGGATTTTGAACAAAAAGCACCCTCCATCCCGATCCCTAAAATGGGGATGACATTTACGGATGCTACAGAAGTTCCTCATATTTGGGGATCTACAATAGATCCCCATATCTTATTTTTGGTCCATGTCCTGCATTTCTTCTCTCTCGACAGTTGGGTACCCTCGTTCATATCTTTCCTCCCTCGCAAAGGTGTAATCGGTCTGGTTCAATCCGGTTTTGAATAAAATTTAGGATTGAACCGATATATATCGGTTTTGCATTTTTAAAAACTTATTACGCACCGGTTATTCTCCTAAATTGGTATATTCGGTTTTACCAATTCCGATCCGGTTGGATCCTATTTTTTAATTTTAATATATTAAGTATATTAGTATTACTAATGTATTTATCAAATGAAATATATTGACAATTTATTAAGCAATAAAATTTATTTAATATATATATTTTATATTTAAAATATATGATCAAATAAATATTCATGTTTAAGATTAAAATGTTATGTTATAAATTGTAATATATTATTTCATACATAATTATATATATTATATATAAAAAAAATTAGATATAATATTAAATTTATTATATATAATATTAAAAATTAATAAAATATATATGATATGTGAACTGGTCCGGTTCAGTCCGCTCCAGTGTTGGAAAACGTAAAATCGATTTCGGACCAGATTTAACTGATTTTTAAAATAAAGTAACCGAACTGGTCGAAAGCTAGACTGAACCAACCGATCTTGTCCAAGCCTGTTTTCTAGTTTTTTGATTTACTTTTAGACCCCTACTCCCTTGCAATGCAGGCATCTGCACTACACAGACCTCAGCCACGCCACTGTTGTGTCCTTCCTTCTCCACCTCATGAAACTCTGCAAACCTAACAAATTCTCCTCTGTTCCAACCATCCAAAAACAGAGCATGCCACTATATGAAACTCAATGAACCACTAGATCCACCATGAACTGAAGTCACCACTATGGGTAAACTCAGGTCTGTCATCACCAGCCTCAAGTCAGCCCAGTTTTGCCACTGGCAGCTTCAGTTTTCAATGGATAATGGATGGTTGATGAGGGAGAGAAAGTCAAGGCCAATGGACTTCAGGTAGAGCATTTTCTCTCTGAACTAAGAAAGGCAAAAGTTGGGTTGATGAGGGGAAGAGAGAGAGTTAAGCAGAAGAGAAAGAGTTGCATTGAGAGAAAAAAAAAAAAATTAGGAAGTGGACGTTGCTTGGGCGGGGCAAGGAAGTGAAACAAAGTCATAGTGGGGAGAATGGAAACGGGATTTCAGATGGAAAGAAGAGAAAGTGAAGGAGGAATTAGAGGATAAGCATAAGGATTCTAACACGATATATATTTTTTTAATGGGAATAGAATGTGATATTTGAAAATATGAAAATAAGACAAAAGAGTCAGTAGTTAAATTTGTAGATGGAAGTGAGAGAAAAAATAATAAAAAAATAATAGAGAAATATTATTTTAATATAATAGATAAAGAATAGGGAATGTGATGTATGATGTTTTTGAAAGATGAATAAATTTTAAGAAAAAAATTTTGAGAATGTAGTTTTTAATTAAATTATAGAGAATTTTATAGAAAATAAGATGAGAATACTCTGAATGTAAATCCACCATTTGTGTGGGATCCATTATACTTATAAAATAATTAAAATACTATTTATGATATGATATGTCAACCTTAACCATTCTCATCATTGAAACATGATTTTGGAGTATTAAAAATATATGGGCTCAAATAGGTTTTTTCTTGTAAAATAATTATAAAAAAATAGTTGTAACTTATCATTTTCTTATATTAAAACTGTGAAAAAAAAAAAAAAAAAGTGATTTTTTAAGATTTTGCGAGCAGCCCATGCCTATAGTTCTAGGCCCGGCCCATATAACAGTTTGAAAATCTACGTACTTTATGATATTCTCGGTTCTAGTAGAGAATCAACATACATATCAGCCATATATGCATATCCGATCGATCATGTGTCAACATGCTAGAGGCTGGCCAACTTATGTATATCATAATATATGCATGTGTTCTTAATTACGATCGCCAAACGATCGAGTATGTCACTTACAGTGTGTACTATACCTGATAAAAAAACATTCTGTCAACTAATTTAAGCTCGTTTATCAATCTGATCTCTTTTTAAGTTAGCATATTTCTTGGCCATTACTCTGGAATCCTGAGGAAATATAAATATATTATTGAGAAATAAATCTTACATTATCTGTAGACAAAATTTTAGATATGTTTATAAATAATGAGTGACCATCTTTCGTATAACCAGTTTTATGAAAGGGTTAGGCCCATAAATTTTTTTCTTAGTATCAGAATCTGCCACAAGGATAAATGGAGACCTACACTACTTACTCAATAATAATTGCCAAAAAACTATTGGCTTACACGTGAGAGAGGGTGTTAAGGAATAAATCTCATATTGTCTGTAGACAAAATCATGAACATGTTTATAAGCAATGAGTAACCCTATCTTGTTGAATCGGTTTTATAAGAAAGTTGGGCCTATAAATTTCTTCATATATATACCCGATCGAGCAAATATAAAATTAATGTGTTTAATTTCATGTACTAATTAATTAGAATTAGCCTTGCGTGGATATGTTTTAGGTTCTAATTGCGACCCTGCATCTCGATCACTAGGAACGAATTAAGTCAGGATTTATGTAGAGTGGGCATATATAAAAATTTGCATGTAGGTAATAAAAGATTACTTAAAAGCGTGCATAAGTATATAGTAAATTTTAAACTTAAATGTAGAATAAAAAATAAAAATATTTAATATCCAAATTGATCTCAATAAAGATATGCGGCCTCATGCATGCATGTATATATATTTTCTGCAATTCATCATATATAGGCATGCTAGCTAGAAATTAATTATTTTTGTTATTATAACTAACTTAATGCTAATATTGATGATGAATATCATAAGCATGCATGTAAGATTTATATTTACTTCACTTGATCACGTGCGATCGATCCATATATACACATGCAGCTAGCTTCAGGCCGCAGTAACGATTATTATAAATAAAGGCGAAATCTAATCATGATTCTTTACAAGTAAGACGTTGTTCATGTTGTGGCCCTAGCTAGCTAGCTATCTGATTGATCTTCTCGTACGTGCAAGAAAAAGATGAAGAAATTCTTTCTACCTGGTAATTAAAATGTCACAAACCTTAATATATCATGTTTTCAGTAATTGGAAAACTTCAAATTCAAACGTTTATTCAGTATGCCTTAGTGATATATACGTGGTCATGAATTGTGTGTGTGTGTGTGTGTGTGTGTGTAACGTACACATGCATGAGGTGTTCATCTAACTTTTGGTCCTCTTTCTTTGATTTCTAGGAAACAAAAGCTCCAAAAAATCTGGAACTCGTGGAAGTACTACAGATGATCATGGTACTGTTGAAGCAGAAGGATCAGTAAGCTCACCTAACATGATGAAGAAAGCATCATCAGGAGGATCGGGAACCAGCTCTGAGTTTAAAAGTAAAGCTCCTGATCATCAAGCTTCGAAAGCATCAATGGAATCACCTCAATATCATGAGCAAGCCCCTGATCAAACTGTGACAGAAGAAGCACCATCGGATCATATTGTTGAACAGATCCCAACAAATTATGAACACAATCCTTACATTGCACCGCACGCCATGGAGGACAATATGGGATCTATTATATTTCAGCAAGCTGTTACTGATTGGATAAATTTTCCATGGGATCATCAGGACAATGTAGGTAGTGATCATGATCATGATCATGATCATGGTAGTACTTCTCGTGGGTTTGGTTATAATTAATATATATATATATCCTCCTCACATATATGGTTTTGAGATCTGATTAATTTCACAAGTGTAGGAGGAAATAAAGTAAGTTCATATTTACAAGATTTGAATAAGATCAGCAACAGTACTATATATAATATCCCAAATATTATGGGATTACATGCATTGTTTACAATAATGTGAGAAGAAAAATCAGTGCACGAGGATACTGCATCTGACATTTCAGTTCAATTATTTGTATAAAATTCATCTATCATGTTGACATGGTGATAAGACCATGGATACACACCATATTTAAGTTATTAATCCATCCTAATCGATGTAATAGGACAATTTTACTGGTGACACGATACAACTTAACCACTAATATATATCAAGATCGAGAAGTTTGATAGGTTAAATTAAAATTAACATTAATATAATCATATATAGGGCCCTTCTATGGATACCGAATGATGTATCAAAAAAATGCACCAAATGATACATCCTGCTATTTATTTTCATTTTTTTTTTTCATATTCTAGCATTTTTAATACTCATAACTCCCCGAAACACACATGATATATGAACTCAAATTAAGACCACTGTCATAAACATCCCTTTCCTATTCTTCTTAACTAACATTGTTTTTACATACCCGTAAGCAGCAACTTCGTCCTTTCACTGTCAAGAGCTTAATAGCCTAAGGGCATATAATCTGGTTTGAACCTATATTCGAAATCCCCTAACCCTTAAAAAAAAAAAGAAACTTCGTCCTGCCACTTGTCATGTTCTTCCCGCCAAAATTAATGCTATTGAATATTTTGACCTCTAAAGATTTTGATTAGTGAGACGTTTTGAACCGGCGGCACCTATTATCTGTATTTGTCGGAAACCAATGAGGACTGGACACGTATGCTTTATGAAACATTTGTGAGTGCGCAACAGGCGATCAATGCCTCCGACCCCCCCTTCTCTCTGCGTTGTTATTTCTGCAATCTGCCCCCACCCCGCCGACCCCCTCTCTGCGCTCCCAATGGTCCCGATCTCGCACACCGACCTCACACACAAACTCATATTCCGTCTCTCCTGTATGCCGATCTCGCACACCAACAAACCGACCAACCCATCATGGTAAATGCTAGAAACTATAGGTGAAAAGCAATATTTTTGTGTGAACCGACTGCCCTATTTTCAATCTATAGGTGAAATAATTTTTGTGTGAAATCCATCCATAATTTTTGAGAACATGCTAGAAACTATACTACAATCTTTTTCATGATTCTATAATTTTTGTGTAAACCGACGGTAATTTTTTCATGATTCTTGCATAATTTTTTTTCTATTATTAAGTGTTAATGGCAGGGTAGATAAAAGTAGTTCAAACGCGAGGCTTGTGCATGGCCATTTCAGTTTCTTTCGTGTTCGGGGGATAGAGAGACTGAATGGGTAAGGACGACGGAGATGGGGAGGCTGGGTTTCGAGCGAGTGAGAGAGTTTCTTTCGTGTTCAGGGGAGATCGATCGATAGAGTGAGACAAATGAGTGAGGTATTGGCTTCCGAACAAAATCCCCTATTGCACGGCATAACGGGTAGTGTGTAACCAATGACGTGGCACATTTCTATTGGCTTCCGATATTTTGTGTTTGCAGGAGATACCGGCGTGAAGTTATTCTCTTTTGGTTATCCTCATACACTCGGATTTACCAAGCCAAAACCCTAAAACAAACCTTTCATCAAAGCTCCGTCGATCCATGGCTTCCAGTTCAGTGCTTCTCATTGTATCTCTCCTCCTCCTCCTTTCTCCCTTCTCTCTCTCCTCCCTCTTCCCCTCTCATCCCATCCTCAAAGCCTATGATATTCTCTCCGATTCCGGCTACGCATTAATGGCTGGAATAACTGTGGAGCTCGCCTCCCGAAGCCTTGTTCCACAGTCTCCCTCTCTCACCATCTTTGCCCCCTCTGACTCTGCGTTCATTCCCTTGGATCATCTCCCGCTGTCTCTCGTCCAATACCACCTCCTTCCCCTCGCGTTCTCTTTCCAGAGCCTCAAATCCCTCCCTTACGGAGCCAAGATCTCCACGCTGCTCTCGGGACACCCGCTGATAGTCACCACATCACTGGAAGATTACCGACTTTCCTTAAACAACGTCACCATCCCCTGGTCTCCGATATACGTTGACGGGTCTTTGATAATCTTTGGGATCGACAAGTTCTTTGACCCCAATTTTCAGTTTTTGGACCCCTTCCCGAGCCATAGCCCCAATCTTGCGTGCCTCGCGTCCACCCCGAACGATGCAGTGGTTTCTCTTTCGGGCGCCTATACGTTCCATGAAGCTTGTGCGACGCTAAGATCCAAAGGATGCTCTGTTATGGCTTCGTTTCTTGACATGCAGTTTCTTGAGCGTCAAGAACGGACCGTGTTGACGGTCTTCGCTCCAGTTGATGGAGTGATAAAGAATCGTTTTAGCAGTTTCAGTGACTTTTCTTCGTCGATTTTTCATCGACACATTGTCCCGTGCAGGCTTTTGTGGGGTGATCTGCTGAACATGGAGGACGGTACGTTGCTACGGACTTATTTGGATGGTTTTACGATCAATGTCACCGGGTCCCATGACGTACTGGTGCTCAACGATGTTCCGGTTATCTATCCTGACATGTACGTCTGCGATTGGCTGGTTGTTCATGGCATTCGTGACATTCTTGAGGCGCCGAAGCAGAAGGAGGAAGCGCTAGGACCTCCAGCTGAGGTTCCAAAGCAAACAGAGAAAGAGCCCGAATCGTCACCGGAGATGCCAAATCAGACAGAGCAACTTGCGGATTATTCATATCGAGCAGTAGCAGATTATTCATTTCAGGCGCCAGAGAAAACAGCACAACTAAATTCTTCATCTGAAGAAGGTACCAGTGCTGAGAAGAATGCCATGGGACATTACCACTTTTCTACCTTCCGTTAGGACACTTCGCGCGTTTGTTTTGTAAAGATTGGTATGGTGACCATAGCCATAGCTCGTCTGATTCAACGTCTCAGTCTAGGAACATGCATTAATATAACACTTACTCTGTTTTTTGCTGTATTGAGGGGGCGGTGTGTGAGATGTTTGGTTTACTGGACTTGGCCTATTTTCTGTACGTCACATGTAAATCAACGGGTCCTGATTAGAAAAGCATGAAAACATGCTTTTTAAGCTCGTTTCATTTGATCTTGACCTTGAATATCTTCTAATCCAGGTTCATGTTTTCAATATCCAACTGGAAACTATAGAAATAATGAAAGCCCTAAAACATTTGTTTGAATTGAAACAAAAAGAAATTACATAACCTCCAGATATTAGGGTCATACTCATATACACGAAAAGCAACTCGATTATCGAATAAGAGGCTTAGGTTATTTGCCCAATCCAACTAATGCAGTTTTCCGTAGTTTATTAATCTTCTGATCCAGAATAAGAACAATATCCTTCTTTCCTCCATCAAGAAGAGCTTGTTTCAGATTACCAAACATCTGTGCAGGAGGCCGAATGCCCATGTCTAGCATCTCATGAAAGTATTTGCAAGCATCATCCAACTTGTTCTCACGGCACAAACCGTTGATCAATGTAGAGAACATATGCATTCCAGGAAGGACACCCTTGGCCTTCATCTGAGCCCAAACCCTTACTGCCATATCCACTCGTTCCTCATTACAAAACATCCTAACAATGATCTCATATGTACTCACAGTTGGTTCACAGCCTGGCTCGCTACTCATTCTTTGGAAAACGGAGTAAGCTTCTTTGTTTCTCCCAGCCTTTATCAAGTGATGTAGAATTATATCATAAGTTCGAGAATTTGGACCAACTCCACTTTTTCTCATCTCATCGACCACCCTATACACATCATACATTCGCATCGACCAGCCATAAGCACCCACAAGAGCATTGTATGTGGGTGCTTCCGGTGCAAAACCACAAGCCTTGGATTGTTCAAAAAACTCTAGGGCTTCATTCAACCTCCTCTCAGAACCCAACCCATTAATCAAAGTACAAAATATATGAGGACTTGGCTTGCAATTCTTTGCTTCCATTTCATGAAACAACTCAATTGCTTCATCATACTTCCTAGCCTTACAATGGGCATTGATAATTATACCATAAGTCACGACATCCGGCTCAAACCCTTCCTCCCTCATCTCCCTATAAACCTCATTCAAGCTCAACAAATTCTGTTCTTGACCCCATCCCTCCAACAATATCGTGTATGTCTTAATATCAGGCATGAACTTTCTCTTCTTCGTTTTATCAAACAGCTCTTGGGCTTTTTCTACATGTCTTGACTTGCTTAGAGTATCGATCAATCTATTATAGTCCGACACTTCCAACTTCAATCCAAACTTCTCCATCTTCTGAAACCCCTCTATGGCTTCCTTAGCCTTCCTCGCTCTTGCATATCTCCGTGCAATCAATGCGAATGTATCTTTACTCAATAACCCTTTACGTTTCATGTCACTCACCAAATCCCATATCAACTTGAACTGTTTGATCTTGCCCAGAGCCTCAATCAAAGTATTGTAGCTCTCTGTACTGTACTTAAACCCCTTTTGCTTCTCAGCCCAGCGGAAGAAAGACAGTGCAAGAGCACCCGCATTGCTCAGCTTCTTTAAAACTTCCACAACCAGCAGCGGCGATACTTGAGCCGTAATAGAACCGAGGGAGGCCTCGATAGAAGAACCAGAGCTTTGCGATAGCATACTACAGATGCTTTCTGCTTCTTCAGAGACTCTATCGCGTACAATAACATCTACATTAATGTCAATGGCTTCAACGGACACTGGGTTCATGGCCGCCCCATCGTGGAATGGTCTGTAAAAGCCAAACCGATGTTCAGGTAACGACCCACGTGGGATTTGAATGTGGGGCGTTGAATGTCGAACCCAAAGTTGGTCTTCGATTGCGATGAGAGAAGTAGTAGAAAGTGATGTAACCGGAAATGTTTGAGTTTTTGAAGCACGGGGAACATTAGGGATGTGATGAAGTAAGGGATTGGTGAATCTTCTGGACGCCCTTGGTATGAAATTGAGGAACCCAGAGCGTGAGAGACCCATTTGAGAAACAACGAGATTTCAGTGAACCCCAACCAGGAGGCGAGGAGATATTGTTGGAAGTTCTCTTCGAGTGACGGAGTTGAAGGCGGCGTAGGTCTTCCGAACGTAGTGGTTTTGAAAAATGATATTTGCACAATTTTTACGGAATTATTACACACCCTGGCAAACATTATTATACAATAATACAAAAATTATTTCATATTAAAAATAGTCAAACGTTTATGGCCTCTACCCATAAAAGGGAAGAGTAATGCTACATACAGTCATTTTTGCGCACTCCTTGCGCACTCCACTGATATGATTGGCTGGATTAATTTTTTTTTAATACACAACCAATCGTATCACTGGAGTGCACAAAGGAGTCCGCAAAAATGACTGCACATAGAATTTTTCAAAAGGGAATACCCAAAGTTTGTACTTCACCACTTCTGAATTGAGGAAAAGTGTAATTTCCTTCATGGCTGATTTTAAAAATGAGCTCTTTCCAACTTCTATGTCGATCTAGAAAACGTGTAAAGAGACCATTCTGAGGCTTCTCCGATCTTCAAAACGTAAGGGAATTCATGTTACTACCCCTATTAGTTTCATATTTACGTAACTTCATACGTATCCACCGTCATCATGGATTCATGCACTTCAAGACATTCTCATTCCTCTTAGAATTTCTTCTGTATCAGATCTGCACGTACCCACTCTTTTTGTCATTTAAGTAATTGAACACCATCTAATGATTTCAAGCATAAAGCAAAATTCTGAGAACATCTGATCGACCGAACTTTCTTGCTTTTATTTGCTTCCTTGATCCTTTTTAGTGACAAAAATGGAAGCTTTAAGCATATCTAGTTTATAGGAGAGTAAGATGCCATCTAATGAAATAGCTGCTTCTGCTAATGAAGGTGAAGGCGGCCACTGAGAGAGAGAGAGAGAGAGAGAGAGAGAGAGAGAGAGGGCGCTTTGGAGAAAGAACCATGGAAACAATGAACTTTCCTGTCAGCATTCAAAAGGGTGCCTATTACAATATGATAATAGGTAGAACATACAACCGTAATTAGCAGCACAAAGAGGGATATCCGCTTATTGCTTGAAAGACTCGGTAGCTCTATAATAAATTCTAGCCCCCCTCCCTCCAAAGTGAATTCACTTGCTTGCCTTCAACTATACCCAGTAATAAACTAGTGATGCCTGTGGCCAGAACTCCAAACAAATTAGTCCGTCTAAAGAATCAATCTCAACTGATGCCCGTCCTTCTATTTTCTAACCGGTCACAAATTCTGATTCGAATGAATTGCAATGAATTTTACCTCATATCAAAATATCTCTATTTAACACGAGCAGATTCATTTGCATTGATTTTTCTGTGAATTCAAGTCGTCAAGTAGATTTGTGATGGACTCTTCAAACTTCTTTGCTAGAGGCCCAGGCTTCAAGACATTGACATCACCCCACTGGGAGCAAGGATCCATCAACCAGTGCCTCCGCCCAGAGCACCATGCCCCTGGGGCAGCTCGATTATGCCCACGCCTGAGAATCTTAGCATCAACCATGTTCAGCACAGGGTCATCCTTCTGGAATTGTCTTGCAAAAGCGGCTCCACTTTGGACCATTTGTTCAAAATCAGAGCTACTGAGAAAGAGGGGTTCCATCTTTGGCGGATTATCCCAGATCATAAATCTCAAATCACTGTTCACAGTCGTATTCATAAAGTCTGGTGAATTGCAAATGGCAGAGTGAAAATATCCTTCTTGGGACAAGACTACATTAGTAAAATACATGAGGAGTGTTCGGGGTAAATTATCCCAACCAAGTACACAAAATTCCAGAAAAGATCGGCTCAAGATGACCCATGGAGAACCTGCAAAGAAAGATTGGTGAATCGAATATTCCCACCAAGCATAAAGCATACCCATACATTTATTTTATGTTGAAAAAATAGCCTATTATAGTGAATAGACTTTGCCTGTAAAAACTTTGAAAGCATCAGGTGTTTGCCGCTTCTGTGTAGCATGAAAAATTTGACTCCTCCTGGCCAAGTACAACGCTGGGTCAACTACAATAGGGCTAAACCTTTGAGATCTGAATCAGAAAGTAGACCAACAAGATTCAGATTGAACTCAAATTAAATACTTTGAAGAAGCTGCTAAAATTAGGACAAGTTTGCCTACTCTTTCCATCCAAGGTCACCGGTGTGATCAATGAAATTGATGTCTCTACTGATAGAAGAAAACACATGTGACAGGTCTGAAAGTTAAAAGAAGCAAACATCAGAAAGTAAGAATTACATACGAAGATAAACAAAAAGAAAAAAATGCAAATTTAGATTAAAAATTTATAAAATTTCAGAATCATGTAATGAAAAAAATAAGCATCAGAAAGTAAGAATTGACCATTAAGAAAAACAAGACAGTGATAGAGAAATCTGATACATTTTATTACACCTTCAAGGATACATTGAAAATATAAACAAATAAAAATGACAGGGACCCATTGTTAAGAAAGTTTATTTTCCATATTTTTCCATAGGTGGATATGAAACTAGGAAAACAAAAATACCAGCCATAGCATCTGATGTTTCAAGGTGTAACTGATATCAATAAGCCATGAGCTCCGCAGACAATTTTCGGGGCATAACAAAACTGTCCAATATCAAAGGCAAATTGGCTGAATGTTTGTTTCACTTCAAATAATTGTCTAAAATACCCCTTCACTTGCATCAGGATCTAGGAAGCTGCTATGTAATAACTGTTATCTTTTAACAAATAGGATACAGATTTTAATGAAAATAAGGGTGCTGCACCAGTACATAGAAAGTATACACAAGTACAAGGAAAACTATCTAAAAAAATCCTGAAAAATAGAAACAGAAAACGCAGCACTAATGTGGACTGGTATCCAATGGTACAGGGTGTTGAGAAAGAATGACTTTGAGGTCTAAAACTGACTTCTCACAATCTTCAAAATTATGCTCATTTCACTCTCTCCATATACACTACATCATGCAAACTGAGATCATTTTCCACAACAATACAGACTGATGCCTACAAACAGCTTTTACAACATCCTAGGAGATCCACCACTCAAGATGGCAAGACCTAATCTATCCCAAAACAGGTGAAGATCATGTTCCATATAAGATACTTGCTAACTCGTAATGAAATAGAAGGTGATCAACTGATTCCCACTCTTCTTGCACATGCGACGCCAATTAACCACTATCATTTGCTGCTTCCTTCCATTATCCTATTCTCTCTAAGATGGCCCCCATCAATGTATCTTCGCCACCTCAACCACCCTAGTTGAATACAACCGGTAGATGAACAATGCGATAAGATCCACCCTCCAAGCATTGGCCCCACTAACAAAATTAACACAACACTGATGAGAATCGTGCACAATGATCTGCCAAATAAGCATCCTTAAAAAGTGCAATGCTAAATAGCTCTGGGAAAGCAGCTTTCAAGTATTGATTTCCACACCACACATCATACCAAAAGAGAATCTTGAAACCATCACCCACCACCACGGCAAATTTAGTGAAGTGAGAAAACCCCCCTAACACCTTTCTAATGTTCCTTGAAAGAGCAACCAGCCCCTACCCCAAGATAAAATACTTGTGTCTGTTAGCATCCTGCAAAGGCCTTCTCTTCCAAACAATTCTCTCTAAGATGGGCCCCATCAATGTATCTTTGCCACCTCAACCACCCTACTTGAATACAACAGGTAGAGGAACAAATGATTTTACTAACTGATATAACACTCGTTCACTGCTATACACCAACATAAAGCCTCTTCACCCCCAATGACCAAGATTACCTTGTGCTAAAGATAATAAAAGAAAGCCTAGCTACTGCAAAGACAATTTAATCTTGGGGAATTCCAATATCCAAATAGCCTTGAAACAGTCCCATCAATGAAATTTGACCCGAATTCAAAAACTCCCTATATCAGAAGGCGTGGGCGTTCTTTCTAACAAAAAATACACCTTAATTTATGGTAATTATCATGACTTAATGGGTTTTCTACATTATTAAAAAATAATCAAATGATAAAAGGATGCACCACAATAACATCTTGGATCCAACCAAGAAAATAGGATTTGGCCTTTGATGGGATGCTGGAGTTTATGTTATCTTTGGCTTTAAGGAAGTATACAGATCAAAAAATGCACAACTTCATATTAGTTCAAGAATTAATCTCCTAGAGTACGAAATTGAAACATAGTTTAACCCTGGTAAGAATAAACAGTTCTTAAATTTAGTCCTATCTGAATGCACTCGTTAATCTATTTCTGCTTATGTGGGAATGAATCACAAACAGAGAGAGGCTTCAGCCCAAGCTTCTATTAATATGAAATGAAAATTTCAAAGTGCTTTATCAAATTAAAATACATTCAAGGACCAGAATAAAATCGTAAATTTGTTCTAAACGATATCAGATTGAAATCATGTTTCTAAACATTCCAACATAGTATTGAGAGTCCTCACTAGGACAGGTAACCAAGTTTAGCATCATTGATATAAACTATTTTCAACATTTACAGAGCCTAATTTCCAAAGCACAACATCATTTTCTATGATTGAAGGATATATGGCATCAAATATAACAAATAATATGAGGAGTTACTACACCAAACATCTACTCTAGTACATTTTAAACACAGCAGTCAACCCTGACGCTTAAAATGGTAAGGAAAAGTTTTAGGTATCAAGCACGACTATATTAAGTTCACAAAAATGTTGGACCAAACCAACTCATTCAAATTGCATTGAACCTACACCAATCTCATAATTCATATTTAAAGTTAATAATATCCGTCCCATTGTACTAGGAACTTGTCAAAAAAGGGAGGAAAAAAAAAACAGAACAAAAGCCAGACCAATGTTCCTAAAACTTTAATTGTCCACTCATTTCGTACCTAAATTCTCTTATTGATCCCATATCACAAAAACCTTGCAACCAATCCAATATATCAAAAGAAAGTAACACAACAACTCAATGACCGAGTAGCAATTGTCAAAAGAGAAAAAGAATAACCGAAGTGGCATACCGTCCTGAGTCAGAAGTGGGTAATCCATTGCGCTCAAAGTAATAAACCAATTCCACCCACCATCCATTCTCAACAGTATCGCCGCGGCGTGCAGCGTGGTTGCGACATTCGAGGAGCCCATGTATGTAAGGCGATCGGGCTTGCCGACCACGTCCACATTTTCGAAAGCACGAATCGCTGGCACGGCACTGACTGCCGCGACTAACCGGCGCCTCTCCTCGTCGGACGCCTCCACCGCGAGGTGCAAGAGGTAGCGGTTGCGCGGGTGGTATACGGCGAGCAGGAGTCGGAGGATCCGGTTCCCGTCGCCGCGGCCTCCGGAGATGTAGTACGCGAAGGCAGGGGGGTAGTGCGCACCGTGATGTACGACCGGAGGGAAGGGCTTTGGGGAGCTGAAGGAGGAGAGGGAGGTGAGCAACAAGAGAAGGAGAAGAGAGAGTAATGCCGCAATAAACAGCGTGAAGAGCCATTTCTTCTCAGCTCCCATAGTGATACGCTTCTTGTTGTCGTTCTCTGTTCTGGGTTTTCTTTTCTCAGCTGGACAGTGATAATGGGTGGAGTCAAAACAAGGATTCGGTGATGTGGGTGTGGCAGAATTTGAGCCCAGAGGAAGTTTGGGGAAATGGGTCAGCGAGGATCACGGTTTCTGTGGATTTGGCATTGAGTTTTTGGAGGGTGCTGAACATTAGATCAGAAAGTGACAATTTTTTCTCTCCAAAAATCTATTTACTTCGTCTCTCCTTCCATTCCCCTCTATCGCTTCGAATCTTTCAGCCTAGTTTTTCTCATACAATTTAAACCATCTCTATGCGACAGACTGACCGTAAAACGTTAGGGTTAAGATTTTTTTGGTGTTCGAAGAAAATGGAGCTTTGCTTCTACTTTCTCCTTTAATATTCGTATACTGATTCGGTCTGATTTCAGGAAAAAGAGAGAAGAAAAGCTCAATTTGCTTGCGTAGTATATGAACAGTTCTCAGCTAATTCTCTTACAACCTCCATCAAGGCGAGGAATTTACACGCTCCATGGTTTAATTTCGTATCAGTGGAGTGGTTTCCACACGTACATGCGAGGAGGTGGGAAACGGAGATGCTGATGTGTTCGAGCAATGGGAGCTTTTCTACTTCCAGGCAAAGGAGTTGCTGGAAATAGAAGTTTTGACAGCGGAAGCAAATTCCAAACTTCCATTATCACAACACGTCACGTTCGCCACACATTTTTGAAAAAAAATGGAAGAATTAGGACACGTGTCTCTAATATTCTTTTCGGTCAAGTGATTATTCTTTTTTTTAATAAAAAATAATCGACATCGTTGATTTAAAAATCAATACATGTTATAAATTTATTTATGACAGTAAATAACCATTAATTAAGATCATTAAATTTATTAATTAAGACTAATCTTTAACTATTAATAAGATTATTAAACTATTAATTAAGATCTATCTTTAGCTATTAATTAATAATTAAGGTATATCTACTCTTTTGTATTCTTATATATATAGATATCATTTACTTATATATAATCAAATTTACATTTGAATAACAACTATTTCTCTTATAATATCATCTCTCTCTTATAATATCATCTCTCTTAGTTTTATAACACATTATCAGTACGAAGGTTCTGATGATTTTGAAACTAATAGTCCTCTACTTCAAGTAAGTTTTTCAATATATTTTTATAGTTTTCAAAATGAATATGAAATGTTACATTACTTATTATTACTTGATAAAAACTTTATGATTATTCTCTTGATTTTGTAAATGTATTTCTTATTTATAATATAAACATATTTATGTTCCTGATTTATATATGTAGAATATGTCAAATCTTACAAAATTAGAATTCGTTGCTCTTGATATTTCTAGAAAAAATTATTTATCTTGGATCCTTGATGCTGAGATCTATCTGGATGTGATAAACTTGGAAGATACAATTAAAAAATGAAATCAAGGGTCCCAGCAGGACTGCGCTAAGGCAATCATTTTTCTTCAACACCATCTTCATAAATAATTAAAAATTGAATATCTCACGGTTAAAAATCCACTTATTTTGTAGAATGATTTAAGGGAGAGATATGAGCACTAGAAAACTGTAATCCTCCCAAAAGTTCGTAATGATTGGATGCACCTGAGGGTGCAAGACTTCAAGAGTGTTAGTGAGTATAACTCTGCACTATTTAAAATTAGCTTACTACTAAAATTATGTGGTGAAAAAGTCACTAATGATGACTTGTTAGAGAAGACATATACTACTTTTCATGCATCGAATGTGCTCCTGTAGCAGCAGTATCGAGAGCAAAAGTTCAAAAAATATTCTGAATTTATATCTTGTCTTCTATTGGCTGGGCAAAATAATAAGTTTTTGTTAAAAAATCATCAGTCACGTCCTACTGGTTCTATATCATTCCCTAAAGTGAATGAGGACGTGAACGTGGTAGGAAAAACTATAGAAGTGGAGGTCCTAGAAGCGACCACTCTAAAAGGGATTTTAATAGTTATACACCGTACCACCAGAAGTGGTTCAACTCAGAGAAGGGTAAAGGTCCTCAAAACAAATTTTTAAAGAAAAATGAAGATGGATGCCATAGATGTGGTATGACTTGATCTCGTACGTGTCGTACAGCTAAGTACTTGGTTGACTTATACCAAACTTCTATAAAAGAAAAAACAAAAAAGTTTGAAATAAATTTTGCTGAACCATCAGATGCTTTAAATTCTATAGATGGAGAAGATATGACAAGCCTTGATGTTTCTGATTTCTTTGAGGATTCTAGTGGTAGAGTTGATCATTTGATTGGTGATGAAAATGTTCCTTTTTAATTAATGTATTTTCTTTATCTTATTATAAATTTTATTTTATATTTTACAATGTTTTGTAGTAATGAAAGTTTTATATATTTGTAGAATCATGAGTCTTATTGATGAACTTTCTATCTTTGAGATGAATAATAAAGATGTATGTCTAGCTGACAGCGCTACAACTCACAATTCTTAAGGATAAAAAATATTTTCAAAATCTAACATTGAGTAAAGCATACGTTTATACCATATCTAATTTATCGAATCTAATTGAAGGCTCCGAAAAAGTTTATATTGTATTGCCTAATGTCACCAGATTTTGTATTAATGATACTCTATTTTCTTCACGATTCAGAAGAAATTTACTGAGTTTTAAGGATATACGTCGTAATAGTTGTCATATTGAAACCACTGATGAAGACAATAAAGAGTGTCTTCTCATTATTAAAATAATTTCGAGTCAGAAGCTCGTATTAGAAAAACTGTCTGTTATCTCATCTGGATTGTATTATACAGAAATGAGAACAATCGAATCACATGTGGTAATGCACCAGAAATGCATTAACCCTAAAGTATTTATGGCTTGGCATGATCGCCTTGGACATCCGGGATCAATAATGATGAGACGAATAATTGATAATTCGTATGGGCATCCCCTAAATAATCAGAAGATTATCTTACCCAATGAATATCCATGCTCTACATATTCTCAAGGTAAATTGATTATCAAACCATCTATCTCAAAGGTTGTTTTTTAATCTCCATCCGTTTTACAAAGGATTCATAGGGATATATGTGAGCCTATTCAATCATTAAGTGGACCGTTTAGATATTTTATGGTTTTAATTGATGCATCAAGTCGATGATTATATGTCTGTATACTTTCCACTAGAAATATTGCATTTGCTAAACTTTTTGCCCAAATAATTAAACTATGAGCACAATTCCATAACTATTCAATTAAAACTATTCGATTAGATAATGCAGGTGAATTTACATCTCAAGTTTTTGATAACTATTGCATGTCAATAGGAATAGATGTTGAACATCCAGTTGCCCACACACACTCAAAATGGTTTAGCTGAATCATTAATTAAAAGGTTTAAGTTAATCGCTAGACCTTTACTCATGAAATCAAAACTTCCTATTTCTGGCTGGGGACATGCGATACTTCATGCAGCATCGTTGATTCGAGTTAGGCCATCAACATATCACAAATATTCTCCATTATAACTCGCATTTGGTCAACAACCAAATATTTTTCATTTTCGTATTGTTTGATGTACGGTATATGTTCCAATTGCATCTTTATAATGTACAAAGAATGGTCCTCAACGTAGACTTGGGATATATGTTGGATTTGATTTTCCATCTATTATTAGATACCTTGAGCCTCTTACAGGGAATATATTTAAGGCACGTTTTGAGGATTGTCATTTTGACGAATCTATTTTTCCAACATTGGGTAATGAGAAATCGGTGCCTGAAGCACGACAGGAAATTACTTGGGAAAATAAAGCCATTTCCCAATTTAATCCTAGTACAAATGAATGTAAACTAGAGATTTAAAAGATTATTCATTTGCAAAGTGTTGCAAATCAATTACCAGTTGTATTTACTGACAATAAAGGTGTGGTAAAATCATATATTCTTGCTATTAATGTTTCAGTAAGGATTACAGTTCCTGGAAGACAAGTTGCCAAAACAGCAATAGGTGAGTCTAAGATACGCATGAAGCATGGACAGTCTATTGGTACTAAGGACAAAATTCTTCGAAAGAGAAAAATACAAAATGAATTTGGTACTCCTAAAAAGTTCATACCCACAACACAGGCCATAAGAGTAATTGATGCTCATGAAGAGACTAAATCTCCTGAAAAAGAACCTCCTAAAGAGGTATTTAATGAAATGTCTTCCCTTGAAGAGGAACAGGTACTTGAAAATAACGAGGTTTCGATACATTTCATGAGTACTGGAAAAATTTTGAATAGAAATAAAACTGTTGTTGACAACATATTTTCATATAAAATAGCACTCGATATTACCATAAGTAATGAAGAAATCGAGTCAAGAACTGTCGAAGAATGTCGACATAGAAATGACTGGCCAAAATGAAAATCAGCTATTGAAACTGAATTAAACTCGCTAGCAAAGCGAGAGGTCTTTGGACCAATTGTACAAACACCAAAGGGTGTAGTACCTGTTGGATATAAATAGGTATTTATACATAAGCGTAATGAGAGCAATGAAATTGTGCGATATAAAGCATGACTTGTTGCACAAGGTTTCCTGCAGAAACCAAGGATTGATTATGAAGAAACATACTCTCTTGTTATAGATGCAATCACATTCAGATTTTTGATTAGTTTGGAATTACAAAAGGATTGGATATGTAGTTGATGGATGTGGTCACTGCATATTTATATGGATCATTAGATCATGACATATATATGAAAATTCTTGAAGGATATAAAATGCTTGAAATTTCTAATATGAGTACATCTAGAAATATGTATTCTATTAAATTTCAAAAATCTTTATATAGGTTAAAGCAATCCGGACGCATGTGGTATAAACGCCTTAGCGAAAATCTATTGAAAGAAATATTTGAGAATAATCCAGTATGTCCATGTGTTTTTATTAAGAAATCAGACTCCGAATTTGTTATTATTGCAGTTTATGTTGATGATCTAAATCTTGTTGGAACTCCTAAATAGATCAGAAGAACCGCTACATATTTAAAGAATGAATTTGAAATGAAAGATCTTGGCAAAATAAAATTTTGTCTCGGCCTGCAGCTTAAACATTTATAAAATAGAATTCTCATTCATCAGTCAAATTATACAAACAAAGTCTTTAAACACTTTTACATGGACAAAACTCATCCCCTGAGTACTCCAATGGTTGTTTGATCAATTGATGTATAGAAAGATTCATTTCATCCTTGTGAAGACGATGAAGAAATTCTTGGTCCTGAAATACCTTATCTCAGTGCAATTGGAGCCCTGATGTATCTTGCAAATTGCACTAGGCCTGATATTACATTTTCAGTTAATTTACTTGCAAGATATAGTTTCGCAACTCGAAGACATTGAAATAGTATTAAACATGTCATTCGATACCTCCGAGGTACGGTTGATATGAGATTATTTTATCAATATGGTTCAAGTCCACAATTAGTTGGATATGCGGATGCAGGTTATCTTTCAGATCCACACAGAGGTAGATCTCAAACTGGATATGTATTTACTTATAGAAATTGTGACGCCCCCAAATTCCGTTTGGGATTGGACGGACCTTTGAAGCATCGAGACATGCAACACAAGGTTACCTGCCCCCATTCATGACATATAAGATGCAATGTTCCTAACATGCATATAACATTATGCAATATTCGCAGCGGATAATTTTTTTTCTTTAGCAATACTATGCACCAAATTGAAAATATCTCAAGTGCTTAAAACATACTTCATACATAAAGACCCATTGAACAGATCACAACACTAGTCCAAAATGGTTATGATCCAAAAAGTACTAGAGATGCAACTCCATCGTACAAGTAGTAATTTACGTTAACTACTATATTAACATTGATGTCGCACCGTCGCTTAGTCAACTGTGTCTAATTGATCAGCTCCTGATTCTACTTTAGGTTATGTAACAAGATCTACCATTTGGGGGGAATGGTAGTTGGGACTACCAAAGTGAGATTTGATTACAAATCTCAGTAAGTTAACAAAAAACTTCCACACAAGCTAATGATGCATGGATGAAAGTAAAAGCATAAATGCATAATCAAATTCATAAGTAATTAAAGCATAACTTGGCGTACAACATAAAATAATTGACATAACTTAAATTAAAACATGAACTGAACTTGACTTGACATGAACTTGATCTGAAACTTAACTTAGCATGAACTTGCTCTGAAACTTGAATTAACATGAATGTGATATGAAACTTGACTTATCATGAACTTGTTCTGAAACTTGACTTAACACGAAAAATACATACTCCACAGTTGTTGTGGTCCTATGTATTCTACGTGTAAATACATACTTCACAGTTATTGTGACCCCATGTATTCTATACAAACTTGACTTAACATGAAAAATACATACTCTACAGTTGTTGTGGCCCCATGTATTCTACGTGTAAATACATACTCCACAGTTGTTGTGGCCCCATGTATTCTACACAAACTTGACTTAACATGAAAAATACATACTCCACAGTTGTTATGGTCTCATATATTCTATGTGTCAATACATACTCCACAGTTGTTGTGGTCC
This sequence comes from Carya illinoinensis, assembly GCF_018687715.1. NCBI lineage: Eukaryota > Viridiplantae > Streptophyta > Magnoliopsida > Fagales > Juglandaceae > Carya > Carya illinoinensis. Next base: position 2,980,646 of record NC_056757.1, read on the forward strand.
CATGTATTCTACACAAACTTGACTTAACATGAAAAATACATACTCCACAGTTGTTGTGGCCCCATGTATTATACACATCACAATGTAGTTAAATACATACTCCACAGTTGTTGTGACCCCATGTATTCTACGTGTAAATACATACTCCACAGTTGTTGTGGCCCCATGTATTCTACACGTCACAATTGCTGTGACCTCATACTTCGTGTGCCACAGATGTTGTGGACCCCACGAAACTGAATGTACTCAAAATGAAACGTGACTGGAATACGAAAGGACTGAAGCCCTGACGTAAAAATACGTGACTTGAACATAAGTTGAAATACATGACCAACTTGAGATAGAAACATTTCGTAACATGGCATAACATATAATAGACAACATATTTAACATGACATACTTGCAACAGTGAATATTACATGACTTGACATACATGTAATAGATGGCATACTTAGCATGACGTACTTGTAAGGTACAGTAATACATGATAGAATATATTATGTAACAAATAAAAATTGATGACGGAATAAATTCTGTATAATAGACAATTACGTGATAACTTGGCATGGCATGACATATATGATAACACACATACATACACTGTAGCTCCTTTACTTAGCACACATACACAGTAGACTGCTAGTAAGTTAAAAGCTAACTTACCTTGATCTCCGCGTTTTTTATAAAACCTCAAGTGCGATCACGAGGAACTGTAATTAGTGATTCTAAAAGTTAACACTGAATCACTAATAATTTGAAATATGAAAAATACTAATTTAAATAGTAAAATTTCTATTTTACTCTCTACATGTAGGAAAATGACCGTTTTACCCATAATTTAAGGATTTTGCATACTAATTCCAAAAGTCACCAAAATTTACATGCCTCATGTAAATTTTATCCTTAACTCAAATATCAATTTAGAAAAATTTAAAACTAATCACAACTATTAAATCTCCATAGAGCCGAAATTCTCATATGCTATTTCCATTGATTTTTGTTTCTAACTTGTTTTGATTAACCTTTTGATCTATGACTTATAAAGATGTGATCTTCAAACCAAACCATCACATGGTTTAAAAAGATATCCTAAAATATATATAAGCTTCTAATTCAAGATCACATGATTAAAAATTAACCAAAACATAAATTTAGCCAAGAACATCCACACTTTGGCTTATCTGAATATCTCTTTGCATAAAATTTCATATCTTTGAAACTAATATCAAATATTTTCAAAATAATAATATAACATGTATATAAGATGCTTAGGATCCTCCAATAAAATTATCAAAGTCATTGGAATAGATTTAGACCACCAAAGAGTTAAACTTTCTCAAAACAGAAACTGTTTTTCTTCTTCCAATTTCTAAGTTTCTAAATCTAAGAAAATCTTTCATCAAAACCTTTAATCATGTAAAAATCCTCAACCAATAGTCATATATACATGTTAACAATACTCCATAAAAATTTCAGACCAATATCTATCCATTATTTTGATCAAAAACTCCAAACTATAACATATTCTCCAGTTTATCTCCCAGAATGACATTTCTATAGTTTACACAATATTTGACTGACCAAATGATCTTCAAATAGGACAAATAAGATATCCACGTAAACTAAACTCAAAAAGGAACAACTTATATGAAAGAGATTTTATGATAAAACACTTACAAAAACTTCGAAATAGGCGTGCCAAAGAACTCCTAAAACCTGTCCGAGAGAGAGTGTTTGATATTCTTTTAATGGAAAGTATAAATGAAGATAATTTCATGGGGAGGGGTGGCTGGAGATACTTATGGATGAGACATGGAAGAGATGAGGCTGGAGTGAGAGTTAAGTGTAGGACTCTCTTACCCGAAGTGAGAGTTAAGTGTAGGACTTTCTTACTCGGAGTGAGAGTGGAGTGTAGGACTCTTTTACCTAATAATATCTACAAAAAATCAATTCAAGATATTTTTACCCAATAATATCCATGAAATTAGCTTAAAATATTTTTATCCAATAATATCCACAAAATTAGCTTAAGATATTTTTATCCAATAATATCTACAGTTTTGAACAGACGTTTTGTCCGAAAATATGAAAAAATGTTATTGCGCCATAAGACCTTAAATAACCCTCCGAGTCTAATGACACAAATCATAATACATTTTGACACTTCTAACTATCTCCAATAATTAAAAACACACTTCTGATATCATAGTAAATAATAACACTAATTATGTAGTTAGACAAAAACCTATACGATTAATGGATTCGTGAAAAGTTATGAGGTCTTCACGAGGTTCCTAAAGTTAATAGAAATTTCACAATTGAATTTCTAGCGGGTTTTTACAGAAATTCTGCTATATCATGGAGATCTGTCAAGCAAACAATATCTGCTACATCTTCAAATCACTCAGAGATCATTGCAATTCATGAGGCAAGTCGAGAATGCATTTGGCTAAGATCAGTGATTTAACATATTCAAGAAAAGTGTGGTCTTCCAGTGATTAATGATAGTCCAACAATTTTATACGAAAATAATGCTGCTTGTATTATTCAAATTAGACGAGGATATATCAAAGGTGATAGAACCAAACATATTTCTCCTAAATTTTTTTATACTCATGAATTTCAGGAGAAATGTGAAATTAATGTCAAGCAGATACGGTCAAGTGATAATCTGACAGATTTATTCACAAAAGCATTACCAACTGCAACATTTAAGAAGATTGTGCAGAACATTGGAATGCAAAAACTTGAAGACCTATTATCATACACTTTTCAGGGAGAGTAATGTTTTGAAGACTTGTACTGATTGTACTCTTTTTCCTTCGCTAAGGTTTTATCCAACTAGGTTTTCCTTTGCAAGGTTTTAATGAGACAATCTTAAAACACTTGGTGATATACATGAATATTGTACTATTTTTCCTTCGCCATTGGTTTTTTCCCTCTGGATTTTTCCTTAGGAAGGTTTTAACGAGGCATATTTTTTATGTATGTTCATTCAAAGGGAGAGTGTTATAAACTTATTGTATGACCATACATAGCCATTAATTAAGACCATTAAAGCCATCAATTAAGACCAATTTTTAGCCATTAATTAAGACCATTAAGACGTCAATTAAGACCTATCTTTAGCCATCAATTAAGACTTAAGCTATACTTACTCCTTTGTACTCCTATATATATGGGTATCATTCACTTGTATATCATCAAGTTTGCATTTGAATAACAACTTTTTCTCTTACAATATCCTCTCTCTTTTGCAATATCATTTCTCTTTTAGTTTCATAACAATACATTCATTTTCACGATTAATGCATTGCATAATCTGACTCGATCTCTCTACTCACACTAGTTCTTCACCATACTCTAATGCTAGTTTGACAAGTCGATGTGCTGCTTGATTTACTTCCCTTGGTGCAAACTGGATCTTTCTCACCTCTTCATGATAGAAGAAGTCTTTGATATCTTCTAGAACTTGTCTATATCAAGATCAATTCCCTTTTCTATTTCGGATATCATTAACCACTTGTAGTGCATCTCCTCAAATATTAACTACTCCAGACCTATTTCCACACTCAACCCTATAGCTCTTTCAAGTGCCAAAATATATGCCTACATTGGGCAACATATAAATCTCTCTAGAAAACCTGCAGAAGCCACCAACTCACTCTCCCAGTCCCTTACCGCTATACCTCCACCCATCACAACATTTTTCACATCCAGTGTAGCACTCCAATTCACCTTATACCAACCAATTTCAGGTTTTACCCATCTAACCCCATTTATATTCTGAGTTGTCCCTACTGTTTACTCTCTCTTTCTTAGTTGAGCTAGTTGAAAATTCTCCAATTCCATCCTTACTCCCTGTAGTAAATTACCATAACTCTCAAACAAACTTTCCTTCGTAGACTAGCATATTTCTTCTCGACCACATCCTTCTAAATACATAGGCTATTTCCTCAACCTCAAATATTTATAACCTTGAGACCAACTCTTTCCAAATCTTGTAAAAGTTCCCATCTATGCACTTCCACTTTTGTAAGAAATTTGTAAAATCTGCCCACAAGCAGCAGTTCAAGTCAACAAGATATGACTACTAGACTCCTTATATTGTTTACAAATTGGACAGAAACCATTATCAGTGATTCTCCTATTGAGAAGATTCCACTTTGTTGGCAAATTTCACTAACTGCTTTCCACATAAACACCTTTACCACATTTAGAATCTATAGATCCCATAACTTCTTCCATACAGTTGATCCCAGATACATTGCTAAAGTCTCTCCCATTCCAGACCTCTTCAATCGACATTCTATAAAATATGCTAACTTGACATATTAATTAATTGATTAATTGAATAGGTTAATTAATTGAAGTAGTAGCTCTAACATTCCTCAGTTTGGAATTTTTTTGTCATAACATATTCGAAAAAAAAAAATTATCTATTATAACAGATAAACATTGATTATTTTACTTGACTTTATAATATGACGGTATCTCAAATATGAAATTTGTTTGAATTGTTTCCATGATTTCATCGAGAGATCATATTTCTTATCCTTGAATGTTGTCAGATTAAGATGTTTTTAAATCTGAAGGAGAGAGATAAAACTCACGAAGTAAGTTTAGATATTTATTATAACTCTAAACCATCTATAGATCTTGTTACTAGAAAGGCCAGTCTTCTCTCTCGTTTTCTCCCATTCTCTGTCTACGTGGTGAGAACACAGAGGTGGAGTGAATCATTGGTTTCTACCAAGAAACCAACATTCGTGTAGGACAGTAGCAAATACTGAGAATGGGAAAATAATGGAAGAATTATAAATTGGATGCAACCAATTGCGATTATCAGAAGAGGAAGAAATCTTTGGAATTAAGAGGGAGAGAATTCAAGGATGTTTGTCAAACAGTTGAGAGGAGTTTGATAGTGAAAATCTGCATGGATCGGATAATCAGCAAAGAAACTATTGAATCTGCGATGGCTAAGATCTGGTGAGTGAGTCAGACTGTCACTTTTAAATAAGTAAGGAAGAATGTCTTTATCATTACCTTTACTACACATGCAAACAAACAAAGGGTATGGGAAGGTAAACATTGGTTGTTTGATAATGCGGTTTTTGTTCTGCAACACTTTGAAGGCCTCACATAGGCTTTAAAAGTTAACTTTGGTTTCAAACCTTTTCGGGTTCAAATTTTTAATTTTCCTTTAGCCTGGATGACAAGGGAGTTTGGAATACAGATTGGTAATTCTATTGGTGTTGTAGAGAAGGTGGATGTTCAGGATAATGGGGTGGACTGGGGACACTTTTCATGTGGCCGAATAGCATGAAAAGTTGCCTAGGTTCTATTTTTCATGTAGTCGAATAGTTCATTGTGTTGAGCCTTGCCACAAAAAAGTCAAAGGGAAATTGAGCGAGAAGATGGAAGCTATGCAGTTTGGACATTGGCTTAGAGCGGTACCAACTTTGAAGAGAAAGTTCCAACCTCTAAGAATGAAGGTATCTACAAGATGTAATGATGTATGAGAAGGAGTTTCTGATAGACATGCTTGAGCGGTGGCAAATAACTCTGAAACTGGTGCTAGGCTAGTGATTTCATGGTTCAACAAATCAGAATGACGATTTCAGTTGGACGAATTGTTAGGCAATAATGCAGGGGTGGTTGGTATACAGAAGAAAGGTGGAGAGGAAATTGTCGAAAGAGACGGTGTTGTCTCTACGGCAGTTGAAGGGGAAGCAGTAGTTAAAGGGGAGGGAGCAATTACACGGTTTCTCAAAAATATGAAGGGTAAGGTGAAATTGGACTTGCCTAAGGATGTGTTTCCATATGATGGGCCCAAAAAGAAGATGGGCCTAGTATCATAAAGCCTATAGAAGGGGAGGGGTCCAAAAATTTGTCAGGAAACCTGAGTAAGAAAGGGGGGATGTCTCTCAATCAAACGATCATAAGTCTATTGAGGAGGAAAAAACTGTTACAAAGGCTTCTCAGATATTGGTCAAGGAAAGTGCTGCTGGGTTCATTCATGAAAGTGATGAAGCAGATTCAGTGCAATTAGCAAGAATACCAGATTCAACAGTTGCTACATCTATCCAGGAGGATTTTCCATCAAGCAGGTGGAAACATTAGGCAACGGAAAAAGGCGAGTGTTTTTATTCTATTCAATCTAGGGTGGATAAAAAGAGAGGTTTACAAAGGAAAGATGAAGGTTTGGGATGTACTAGTGTTTCTAAAAAATAGAAAATTTCAAAGAAGAGGGCTGTTATAAACAATAATCATGAAGAGGCGGAGGCTACTAGACAGCCTCATCTAGAGCAATGATCAGGATCTTAAGTTAGAACTGTCGAAGGCTTGGGAACCCCTGGATAGTTCAGGACATTTGCTTAATAATGAAGGATAACTGTCCCAATGTTATCTTTTTTATGGAAACTAAGCTTAAATAAAAAAAGATTGCAATTTTTGAAACAAAGAATCGGGTTTGAATGTTGTTTTGTAGTGGAACCTGTTGGAAGGAGTGGTGGGCTAGTGATGTTATTGCAACAGGCACTACAATTAGAAATCTTTATTTTCTCGTAGAGGCATATTAATGCTTGGGTGTGGGAAGGTAGAGGGCAGTCAAGGTGGCTACTTACAGGGTTCTATGGACACCCAGAAATTTGCAAGAGAATGTAGTCATTGGACTTACTTGTGTCTTTAAAGCCATGAATTGACTGTGGCTAGTGCGTTCTTGGATATTTTATCACAAGTTGAAAAACAAGGTGGGAGTCAAAGAGAAGAATCTCATATGGAGGCTTTATGTCAAAGTCAATTATTTGATGTTGGATGGTCCAGGGAAAAATTTACCTAGAGTAAAAATCATTTGGGAGACTCTTTTATTAAGGAGAAGTTTGATAGGGTGGTAGCCAATGGTCCTTAGTTGGAGCTTTATGGTGAAATACGTGTAGAGGGTTTGGTGGCCAGAACTTCTGACCATAAGCCACTAGTTTGTCAGTTTTATACAATCACTAATAAACTATGCTTAAGGCAAAATATTCTTATGCTGGGCTTTGGAGGAGGATTGTTGGAAAATTATTGGTGATGAATGACAAGGGACTTCACACAATCCTGATGCTATAGGTGCAATGCTGAGTGGTATGATTAAATGTTGCAAAGGCTTATCAAAATGGAGTAAGGCACTTTTCAGAAATAGAAATCAAGATCTCATACTGAAAATTATGGGTGTAAAAAAAACCGGTGAACCGGTAAACCGGTACCGGACCGAACTAATAGGTTGGGTTCGGTACCGGTTTTATTTTTCTTAAAATAGGTCAAAATCGATCTCATTCTGATTTTTCTTTTTCTAAAACCAAACCAATTCATATATATTTTTTAATTTTTTATATTGTATATAATTTTTTATATATAATATATAATTATATATAAAATAGTTTTGTATTAATAGTTACACTAATATTATATAATGCATATTAATGGTTATACTAATACTATATCAATATATATTATAATATACTACCATATATTATCACTATAGTATTATATACTATAATATACTATATTATATATTAATATATAATATAGTATATTAAAACTGAATCAAACTAGACCAAAACTAGTAAAACTGGAAGAACTGGTTTAAGGGGGTAACCGGTGTGGAATCAGTTCTTAAAAATGCAAAACCGGTTCATACTGGTTCGGTCTCAAATTTTATCCAAAACGAGACCGGTTGCATCCCTAATGAAAACCGAAGAGCTTAAGATGTTAGAAGAATCAAATAATGCAAGAAATTGGGTAGAAATCAAGAGGCAAGCTATTAATGTTATGCTGGAACAAGAAGACTGAAAGTGAAGACAAAGGACAAAAACACACTGGTATTAGTTGGGGGTTCGAAACACTAAATACTTCCATTTATGTGCTAATCAGAGGAGAATGAGAAATTTGATCAAGTCTATTTCAGATTCTAATGGAAGAGTACTAATAGATTTACATGAAATAGGAAGGGCTTTTGTTAATCATTTTGAAATTGTGTTTACTTCCAGCAATCCAACACTTGTTGATATGGAGGGTTGTAGCAATTCAAAGAAAAGTTACTGACCAGATGAATGATGATTTGTGCAAGAATATCTCTATAACAGAAGTTGAAGAAGCTTTGAAACAAATGTCTCCACTGAAATCTCCTAGGTCAAATGGGTTTGGTGCTAGATTCTTTCAAGATGATTGGAGCATTGTTGGATCTGAGGTTTGCAAAGCTGTCCAACAGTTCTTTGAATGTGCATGATAATTTGAATTTCACTTTTATAGTATTGATTCCCAAGGTAACTAATCCATTATCTGTGCATGAGTATAGGCCTATAAATTTATGTAATGTGCTATATAAAATTATTACCAAGGTCCTAGCAAATAAGCTGAAGAGAGTTCTTCTTGTGATTATATCAAATACCCAAAGCGCTTTTATTTATGATAGGTTAATCACAAATAATATTATGGTAACCTATGAAGTATTGCACACCATGAAGACTAGACAAAAGGAAGTGATAGGAAGTATGACTTTGAAGTTAAATATGTCCAAAGCTTATGACAGGATTGAGTGGTTTTTTTTTTAGGCAATGATGGTGAAGATGGGTTTTCATTTAATGTGGATTAATGTGATTATGAGGTGTGTTAAATCAGTTCCTTATTCAGTTTTGGTTAATGGTATGCCTACTTAAAAGCTTTTTCCAAAAAGATGACTTTTACAAGGAGAACCACTATCTCCCTATTTTTTTATACTTTCTGTAGAAAGATTAAGGTTTCTATTACAGTCAACTGAAAGAAATAGGGAGATTAAAGGGATGGTAGTGGCAAGAGGTGGGCCTAGAATTAATCACTCATTGTTTGCGCATGATTGTGTTATCTCTTGTAAAGTTCAAAGGTCCGATTGGCAGGAATTTCAATCTATTTTTCAACTTTATGAAAGATCCTCTGGGCAAGTTCTTAATAGGTAGAAAACTTTCATTTTCTTTAGTTTTAACACATCAGAAAGCTTTAAGGGGTACATCAGGGAGGAATTTGGTGGAGAAGTTTGTGGAACTTATGAAAAGGACTTAGGTCTTCCAATATTGGTTACTAAATCCAAATATAATACTTGGGGTAAAGGACATATTTTGGTGCAAATTTCAGAATTTGAAGAATAATTTCTTATCTAAAGCTGGAAAGAAAATCCCTATTAAATCAGTTTTGCAAACAATCTCAACTTATACAATATCAGTGTTTTTGAAGGCTATGTGCCAGGTTGTTAAACTATGTTAAGAACTTGATTTTTCAAAGGTTCTATTTGAAGAGGATGCTCTTTTAGTGGTTAATGCTATTAACCAAGAGGGGCTTGATATGGCATATCATGTACTGCTTGTGGAAGATATCAAAAGGGTCATTAGATCCAAAAAGGAAGGCATGTCAAGTTTGCTCATAAAAAATGTAATGAAGTGGCTCACTGCTTAGTTAAGATGGCTATGGGAAAATAGGACTTTTATTGTTGGATTGAAGATGTTTCTCGATCTATTCAAAGTCTAGTGTTGAAAGAACAATATTGTAATAATTCTACTTAATGTTATGATCACTGTTTCTTAAAAAAAAAATAGATATTTATTGTTTTTTATCTAAAATTTTCAGTATTAAATAATTTATTAATATTATAGAGTCTATTTTATATATCATCTCATTCATTTAAATGGATGGAGGGAAAATTTTGAGAAAAAAATCAATTAATAGTGAATGTACGGAGATGAAATTAAAACTTCATAGATTTTATGCCCCTAATTGGTTAACATCTTTTATCAAAAATCTTGTCATGCAACTCAGTTAAAACGTCCAATCATTTGCCTAAATTTTAGTAACAGGTCGGAAAACACAAAGATGAAATTAACTTTTTAAAAAAATAAAACAAAAGATACTAAAATTCTTATTCAATTAACTTTTTAATTCTATTTATTCAAATGTACAAACTTTAATACATGACATATTTCAAAAAATTTTTATTCAAATTTTCTTATCTACTTTTAAATAATCCAATAAATAAAATACCTTAAAGAATTTTCAAAAAGTCTCAAATTTTTCCTAATAAAAGATGATTACTTTGGACAAGAAATAGATTTTATTCCTTGCAATAAAAGTTATTAAATACTCCCACAATATTAATTAACTAATATTTTTATCTTATTACTATATATCATATGATCAAAATTATTTATATAGACATTAAGGCCTCATTTAGTTACTCAGATTAGATTAGATGAGATAAGAAATTTGTAAATAGTAGTGAAATAGTTTGAGTTACAACTTTTATGGGATTTTGAAAAATGAGAAAAAAAAAAGTTTGAATAAAAAAATTATAAATTAAAAGAGAGTTAGAATATAACTTTTTAATATTATTTTTATTTTAAGATTTGAAAAGCTTAAATTATTTTTTGTGTTTTGTTTAGAAATTTTGGAAAGTTATAATGATTAGATAAAAAATTAAAAAAATTAAATATTTGATATTAAAAAAAAAAAATTATTGGAATGGTGAGATGAGATAAGATAAAATTATTTGAAATATTTATAAAATTAAACTAGGCCTAAATTTAATTTACTTCACATGCTAAATCGTGGTCTTTTAAGAGAATGTTTGGAGAATGAGATAAGATGAAAATTTTATAAATAAGAGTAAAATGGTTTGTGAATAGTAGTTAGATAATCTGAATTAAGAATTTTTTCGGTTTTGAAAAAGAAGAGAGGAAAAATTAAATAAAAATATTATAAAGTTAAAATATTGTTATAATATTATTTTTGTTTTGAGATTTGAAAAAGTTGAATTATTTTTTATTTTCTAGCTTGTTGGATGCGTTACTGCCAAATTGTGAAAATGAGTTTTCTATAGGGAGGTTTGACTTGCTATGTCTCAAGTGTGAAAGTTGGATTATTAAGTCCTGGATTGGTAGTTAATGGAGATTGACTTGGAGAGTTTTTATGTAAATTGTCAACTATTTGGAATGATAATTGTTGTGGTTGTAAATATATTGAAGATACGTGGTTAGTCTAAAAGGGTTCAATCCTAAGAACAGGCATGATAGTGGTTGCTCGCACTTCTGCTCATCACTTTAAAGCTTAAATTATCACTTCTACTTGCGCAAGTGATGCAACATCTCCCTTATGCTTGTACTTTATATACAAGGAAAAATTAGGGGTGGGCAGCAGGGCCCCGTTACCCGCTGCCCCGCATAGGGCGGGGCGGGGCATCCGCACCGTCAGGGCCGGGGCGGGGCCCCCCGGCTCGTATGGTGTAACCCAGCGGAGGCGGGGGACGGGAACGGACCCCCCCGGTCCATTTTTCCCCCGTCCCGTCCTGTATGTGATATATATAATATATAATATATATTATATTATATATATATATTAATAAGTTTAAGTTATGCTTAAATGAAACGGCGCCGTTTCATTTAGTGAGTTAAGTTATTAACCCTAACACCACCCCTCCCCCCCCGGGCGTCCGAAACCCCCAGGCCCCAACCTTCTCCCGAGTCCCGACTCCCCTCCCCTTCGAAACCCCCTAAGTCCCCACATGCAGTGCCGCACGCCGTCCCTCCTCCCTCTCCCTAGTCGACGCACGCCGGACGCACGGTATGTATAATTTTCTCCTCCTCTTTTGATTTTCTCCGTTAATTTATATATATATATATATATATTTTTAGTTTTGATCGGAGATTGGAGGAAGGATGGGGTTGAATCGGAGATAAAGGATGGGATTTGTGAATTGTGCTGTGGATTCGTTGTTTGTGACATTGTGTGATTGTTTCGGATTTCAAGCATTTTGGATGTTTCAGATTGCCCATTTTTGTTGTAAATTTCATTGAAACCCTAACCCCTAAATTGATTTAGGGGTTTCATGGATTGAAACCCCAATCCGAAACCCTAAACTCATTTATTTGTAAAGAATAAGAAAAAGACCTACCAATTAATTAAGAAAGAAATTATTTATATACATATATATAAATATATTATACTCGGGGACATCCAATGAAAAAGTATCTTCCTAACCACTGCAATCATCCAAAACCACGTACTTCCCGATCCAAATTATTTTATAACATGTCGATTGATATTCATATAGTTATTTTATAACCTATTTTCCTGAGTTGTTCTACAACCTTTGATTCCACTTCATGAAAATATATATTAAATTTTGTTTATTTAAATTCTAAAATTTAAAGACTAGAGCTGGTATTAGAAAAAATAAAAATAATAAATAATAAAGATACACATCTGAAGGGACTTGAGTTTGTAGAGAAATTCTGCAATCTAACCCAACATATCAATCTTTTAAAAATATTATGCAATGACCAAGCTCAAAATTGTATATCTTGAGAGCTGTCTCCAGGTCATTGTCACTCTAAAGAAAAGCATGGCTACTTCTAAAACCCAACCATGGAATGCAAAGGCTCACATGAACAAACTCGAGCAATCTTCAATAATGGCCTTCATTCATAATTTTTTTTAATACTTGTAAAAAAATTCATATCTAATCCAGGGGTAAAAAAATAATACCAGTGTCGGTACTATTAAAATCAATTATGGAAGGATTTAGAATCAAGTCAAGAACTTATGACTTACATGAGGTTCGCTTTAGAGCAATTGCCACTAGAACATAAACTATGATACAAGAAAGAATGCATTATGAATGATTTGTTAAATGAATGATTTTTTTTAAACAGATCATCGAAAAAGCTTATAGAAATGGGTCTTATTCAAGTTAATTTATTATGAATGATTTGTTAAATGAATGAATAAAATTATCATATGTATATATAAAGTTTTATACTCATGACTCCACATGATATATATAACGTACACATGATTAACCTAAATTACCATGCACTTGGCCTATATATAAATGACACGAAATTAACCCCTACGCTTGCCAAAACTTAAAAAAGGGTAAAAAAGAAAAAATAGAGAAGAAAATAATGCCTATTAAAGTGACCGAGAAAATAATAATAATAATAATGAGAAAGGAAAAATGATGAAAGATTATAGGCTTAGGACGGCTTAAAAAGAAAATATGAAGCATGTCTCTTCCTAATCAAATTATTTGGAATTGCTTATATGAGATGTAAAAACTTATTACAGTGTAACATTTCAATTATCATCATTATATATAAAAAGTACTTAATACATCAATAATAGTTTTGTATACAGTTTTTGCTGATTGTGTTGGATTGCACTTTGAATTTTTTTTTTTTTTGTTGGAGAATCAGGAATATCTTCAAATTTCAGTGATAGCTCGCCTTCCCCAGCCAACACCCCTACCCCAGAAACTAACCCTACTCCTACCCCTATAACGAGTACACCTTGCCTTGCTCCGAAACCCACACAGGGCAAGAAACTTATATCTATAGTTTGGCAACACTTTACCAAACTAGAGGGTGGTGACCCCAACAACCCACAAGCTAAATGTAATCACTGTGAAAAAATATATGGATGTCACTATAGGAAACGTGGTACATCCCAGCTGAAGGTCCATCTAGAGGAACAATGCAAGAAGAGTCCAATTTTAAAATCCTTAATGGAGAAGGGTCAATCTAGACTAGATTTTAAAATAGCGGATGGGAGTAGTGGGGCCGGGGGGCCAACATTGAAGGGGTATACGAAGTATAACCCCGATGAGTGTAGAAGGAAGTTAGTTCGTATGATTATCATGGACGAGCTGCCTTTTCAGTTTGTAGAGGGTAAAGGGTTCCAAGAATTTGTCCAAGAGTTGGAACCGAGATTTGTACTTCCTTCTCGTCACACTGTGGCAAAGGATATTAAGAAGATGTACCTTCGTGATAAAGATGTTTTGAGGGGCCAACTCGCGGGTTTGGTAGTTTGCCTCACTACCGATACTTGGACTTCTATCCAAAATATGAATTACATGTCGTTGACTGTGCATTTTGTTGATGCTGATTGGGTTCTGCACAAAAAGATTATTAAATTTTGTCAAATAACTGATCATAAGGGTGAGACGATTGGGAAGGCATTGGAGGCCGCAATAAAGGAGTGGGGGTTGGAAAAGATTTTTTCTGTGTCAGTTGATAATGCGTCGTCTAATGATGTTGCATTGGGATATCTAAAGAATTATCTTAAAGATGCAAATAAGACATTCTTGGGTGGTGAATACTTGCATGTTAGATGTGCTACACATATTTTGAATTTAATTGTGACTGAGGGGTTGAAAGATGTTGATGACTTGGTTGCACGAGTTAGAATGGCTGTGAAATGGGTGAGGTCTTCTCCTTCTAGATTGGAGAAATTCAAAGTTGCTGCAAAGGCTGCGGACATAACATCGAAGAAGGGTCTTGTACTGATGTTCCTACCAGATGGAACTCAACCTTCTTGATGTTGGAGGCGGCCCAAGAATATAAAGCAGCCTTTCAATTATTGGATGATGAAGACATCCAATATGTCAAATACTTTGATGAGCACGGGGGATCACGAAAGCCTAATGATGATGATTGGGTGGTAGTTTCTACTTTCGTTGATTTTCTTGGATTATTTTATGATGTCATATTGAATATATCTGGTTCTTTGTACCCTACATCCCATGGGTTTTGTCAACAAATATGTAGAGTAAAAGAAGAATTAGAAGATATGCGTAGGGGTTACAATGAAAGGATGAGGGGGATGACAGTGACCATGATGCTAAAATATGACAAGTATTTGGGAGATTTGACTAGAATGAATATTTTCTTATATGTGGCTGTTATTCTTGATCCCCGTCTGAAAGTTTCAGGCTTGTTATATGGGTTGGGACTTGTTCACGATCAGGTATGGACTGAAATTATTGGTGAATTGGCCCGAGATACCTTGAAAAAATTGTATGACGAGTTTATGGCAATTAAGGGTGGTACTACATCGAAAACACATACACCGACCTTAACGCCTTCTACAAACACCGTGACCGGGCCTTCTACAAAGAAGCGCAGAATGCTGTGGACTAAAACCCTCGCACAGAATCCCACACTAGTCCATCAATCTACGAAGGTCGTTTCTGAGTTAGACAACTATTTGTCAGCGGATATGGTCCAAGATGATGATGATCATTTCGATATATTAGAATGGTGGAAGAATGCCTCAAAGAAATATCCCATCATTTCTGAGATTGCCCGCTATATTTTAGCCATCCCTATTAGTACCGTTGCCTCAGAGCCAGTCTTTAGTACTGGAGGTCGTATATTGTATCCTTTCTGTAGTTCATTGTCTCCTACAACTGTAGAGGCATTGATATGCACACAGAGTTGGACGATAGGAAATGATATTCATGTTCCGGATATTTTAGATTTTAAGGAGACCGATGAGAGTGGTGATCAGTCTGGATTTGGACCACCTGGTAATTGTTTTTTATTTTTTTATTTTAATTTATTTATATTCATTTCCATTTCATCGTTATTAATTTTAATATTAATTTTTGTAGTAACACATGAGACGTCTAGCACCTCTGCAACATAAAAATGTGCTCAAGCCCGGGCCGCCCCAACTGTCACACCCCTTGACTCAAAGACAAGCTACAGCTGACAAGCCTCTTTAGAATGATCAATTTTTAATTATTTGTTCAAATTTTGTATTCAATAATTTGTAATGTTGATACAATGTCCGTTGGACACTTTTATGTTTGTAATTTTGTAATTGTTTAGCCTTTCAATTTTGTAATAGCTTAGTTATTATTATTAGTTTATTACGTATTAGACTCTTAGACATAACACTTTTTTTTTTCTTTTAATCTGGGTTTTAAATTTTTTTTTTCTTTTTACTTATAATTTTATGGGCTGAAAAATGAAAATGATTTACAAGCTTTTTTTGGACCAAAAATACATACTTGTGGGCCATTTTGACCCATTGCTGAGGTTTCTGAGCCCAAAATGGCACAGAAATTGCTTCTGGGCCCAATGCCCATAAATTGCTCTTGGGCCTAAGGCCCAGAAGGGGGGTGCGGGGGGGGGGGGGGGGGGGGGGGGGGGGGGGGGGGGGGGGGGGGGGGGGGGGGTGCGAACGGATTGCCCCCCCCACCCCGTAGTACCCCGCCCCCGCACACCGGGGGCGGGGGACAGGGGAGATTTTCCCCATCCGCCCCATGCGGGGGCGGGGGCCGGGGGGGGGGGGGGGTCTACCCCGCACCGTATGGTGCGGGTAGCACCCCTAGGAAAAATAAAAAATTTTGTACAATTGTAAGTAATTTTGCTTGTTTGCTCGTCGGGGCGCTAGTACTTTCTTTTCCATGATGCTAGCTGAGATGATGAGCACTTTCCTTTTCCTTCGCATGTTACTCACTTGAAACTTGAGACATTGGTGTATTTTGTGTAGAAGCATAGTGCTCACTCCCAAGTAAGCAACATTAAGGAGAGTGACATTTGCCACTTCGATGAGCAACGTGGAGAAGCGAAGTGCTCCCCTAAAGGTGAGCACCAAGAAGGGATAAAGTGCTCGATTACGTACAAGCACAATGCACACGACAAAGTTCACTCCCCCAGGCGAGTACTAGAAAAACAAATTATTCTCCAATCATGCGAGTATCAGGAGGAAAAAAAAATTATTCACCCCCATACAAGAAACGGGAAAGGTAAAGTACTCACCTACTAGACAAGCGTTGTGGAATGCAATAGTGCTCACCCCCTAGGCGAGCATCAATTATTGAAAAATTACTCGTCCATGGGCGAACACCACAAAAGTAAAAGTGCTCACCCCTAGGCCAACAACGTCAAGTAGCATGAAACTCGTGACTTCAAGGAGCAACATGAAAAAGTGAAGTGCTTGCTTAGAGGCATTACCTACACGAGTTAACTTACATAAGAGGAAAATTCTGAAGTCACCTATGTGCCCGATCTGTTTGAGTGAGGAAGAAACTGTAGAACATGCTTTATGGAGCTGTAAATCTGCAATGGATGTTTGGAGTCAAGGACCAATTGCAATACATAAAAGTTCAGACAGAGCAGAAAAGTTTAAAGATATATTTGAGAAACTAGATGCAAAATGTGAGCAGCAAGTTATGGAATTCTTCACCATTACTGCAAGGAATATTTGGCATAGAAGAAACAGGTTGATTTTCCAGGGTCTCTTCCAACATCCAACACATATAGTCAATCAATCCAAACAATCCTTGGAGGAGTACAAAACTGTTCATAAAAGAAGCAGAACAAACAATAGAGGAAGGCAAATGTTAAATACAAGTTGGAATCCGCCACCTGCAGGTTTCTTGAAGATCAATTGGGATGCTGCAATCTGTGAAGAGAAGGGTATTATTGGATTGGGTTTAATAGCCCGTGACCAAGGAGGACAGGTGGTAGGCACAAAGAAAATAACACAAGCTGGTTTTAATGATCCTCTTTTGGCTGAAGCAATAGGAGCATATCAAGCAGTAAAAATGGCTATGGAAATGGGCTATGTTTGTGTTTTATTTGAAGGGGATTCATCCCAGGTTGTTAAAGGTATCTATTCTCAAGTAGAAAGATGGGATAGAGTGTGAATGATTTTCTCTGATATTAAATTGCAGCTAATGGTTTTCTCTAGTTGGAAGTTTCTGTTTATTAAGAGAAGTGGAAACACTCTAGCTCATAACTTAGCAAAATCCTCTCTTAATGAGGAATCAGATGTAATGGCTTTATTGCCAGAATATAGTCATGTAAACTCTGCTGTTTAAGGTTTATAGAGATGTATTTGATTTCAAAAAAAAAAAAAAAAAAAAAGGAGCACGACACTAGCAACTTCAACGAGTAGCATAGAAAAAATAAAGTGCTTGTCTCTAAGGTGAGCATTAGGGAGATCCAACGTGATTGGTCTAGGGCAAGCAATATAAGATCAAATGTGCTCGCCCTTGAACACCATAGAGAGATAAGACAAAGATAAACACAGCAAAGTTTGCCTCCTAGACGATTACCAGGAAAACAAAGCTTACACCTACCAAGTGAGCACCAACTAGGAAATATATGTGTGTATATTGAACTATGAAATATCGAGGAGGGGTTTATGGATGAAGGGGAGAAGAGGCCCAAGAGTGAAAAATGTTAAACAACCAGGTGGTAAAATGGGCTTCCAATCAGCCCAAGCGCACCTTATCCTCAAAAGGTAGGACACGCGTCACTCATGCGCAGCTAATCCGTTGAAACATTTACAGCCGCTGGGGGATTGTTGGACTTGACTTCCAGCCACGTTCAAAAACGACACCGTCTGCTTAAACCCAAAATTAAAATTATAAACAATTACTCAGCGCACATTTTCATACCTCTATGGATTACACTGTAAGCAACGAAGCTTAAAGTGCGAGCGAGCTCACGGACTCAGCTCGAGCCTAGGAAGAGGAAAAAGGAGGATAGTGATAATGGTGGTTTTTGGCGGGAAGAAGGTGGGCCAGGTGGTGACTGGACTTGGCGGTAACGGTATAGGCCAGGTTCTGATCGCGGTTGCGGCTGCCTTTCTGCTCCGCCTGTTTTCGGGCCCCGGTCCTGCTCTCTTGCCGGATACCGAGCCAGAAGACCGCGAAGACAACGAAGAGTTCGACGGAGATGGAGATGCTGGTGAAGCTCCGGTCCCCGGAAAGGTTTTACCAGTGACAATTCGGTGGCGGAGCATCACCTGCTCCCTCTCCGATAAATCCTCCACGTTGGTAACTTCATTTTGTCTTTTTCTTCTCTTATGGATCTTTTTCATGTATGTGGAAGACCGTATGGTTGGTGAGAAGGTGGCGAATGAGCCAATTGTGATGAGGTTTGATTCTTCATTTAGTTAAAGGTCGGAAAACAAATGTTGAAGCTTAGCAGATCCTTCTGTAACTGTTTGGCTTAGCTCGTTTCAGCAAACAAGAATAGAATGGTTTGGCTTTCAAAAACTTTGCAGCATCGTCAAGAACTCTGATATTTCTTTCCACAAATAATTAAAAAAAAAAAAGAATTTGAAATGCTGAAATATGGGATTGGATGCGGTCTGCTCCCAGTTTTAGCTTACAATATGATAGAGAATTTTTAATTGTAGTGGCTAAATTTTCACTACTGCGTATTGAATTACTTGAATAATTAACCAATTACGTGACGGAATCTTAATCCTTAGGTTCGATTTCTACTACAAAACGTGAGTGGAGAGGCAAAACCAGGAAGACTGTTGGCGATAATGGGGCCATCAGGGTCAGGAAAAACAACTTTGCTCAACGTTCTGTCCGGTCAGCTGACAGCATCGCCTCGGGTGCATTTATCAGGCCTTCTGGAGGTCAATGGAAAGCCTAGTTCAAACAAAGCTTATAAGTAATGCATGTTTGGTCAATTATTGTTTTGTTTGGAAATTATTTTGTTTTTAATTTTGCTGGGGGTTCGTAACTTATCCATAAAAAAATTAAAAAAAAAAAAATCATTGATATTGGTATTTGCAGGTTTGCTTATGTAAGACAGGAGGATCTTTTTTTCTCGCAGCTAACTGTTCGGGAAACGCTTTCTCTTGCTGCTGAGCTTCAGCTTCCTGAAATATCATCTGTGGAAGAGAGAGATGAATATGTGAACAACCTCCTATTCAAACTAGGCTTGGTGAGATTGCCTGGACTTAATTTTAATTATTTGTAAGTAATAGATTGTATCAGAAGCAAACGTTTGGATAGTTTATGAGCACACCAAACGTCTAGTATATGCCCTGCATTGCAGAAGCAAGATCAGGTGTAGGGCTGATTTCCGCTGAATTTTTTTTTCAGCTTCTTATGAGTATCTGGATTTGACCTGTAGTTCACCAACTTTTGCAGTGGACATGCTAATTGCATGATAAATAGTTGTGTTTTGGATTGGAAAATCATGCTATGCAGAATACTATGCATTGATTTTCTAAGTAGTGTCTGCTATCCCATTGAGAGTAATTGGAAATGAAAGAATTTACTCAAATCAAATATGCATAAGAAATTTGGGTTCTTATGTAATTTTGTTTTTGCCGTTGACACTTAATTCTTTTTCTTCAAAAGGTCAATTGTGCCGATTTCCGTGTTGGTGATGCAAAAGTTCGTGGAATCAGTGGGGGTGAAAAGAAACGCTTATCTCTGGCTTGTGAACTGATTGCAAGTCCGTCCGTCATATTTGCTGATGAACCAACAACTGGTAAGCATATGTATTTAAATTCTGCTCATGCAATATGCCTCGCTAGCTCTCTCCTTACATAATGTTATGTTGCTTATGTATCAGATTAGACACTTTATCTGGCATTTAGTTTAAACATACTTGATAAAAAATAAAATGAATCATGTTCATGTTCATATTTGAACTATGGTTATGGTTAGTAGTGATTCTCTAACATTTCCATTTGCCAGACATGAAGATCAATGATAGTACCTCTGAATGAGAGAAATGTTTTTTTCTTAATTGTTCTCTCTAGAATGATATAGTCTAAATTTGAGTAGTGCAATGCAAGGTAGAGAATTATATAATGAGTTCTATCCGTGGTAGTGACCACTTATAGCCTATAACTTACGACCTCTTATGTAAATAGGTAAATACTAAATTCTCTTTGGGATACACACATGATATGAGAAGTCTCAATTTGTAAATCATGATGTTCAAAGAGCTTTACTATTTTATCCATCAGAAACTACAAGATAGCACATTAGTCCTTATTTCGATTATTAATCAAAACAAAGTCCTGTTTCTCTTATTCACAAAATTACTTGTGTTTTTCCTTTAGGTCTTGATGCTTTCCAGGCAGAGAAAGTGATGGAAACTCTTCAAAACCTAGCGCTAGATGGACATACTGTAATCTGCTCCATTCATCAGCCTAGGGGGTCTGTGTATGGTAAATTTGACGACATTGTGTTGCTAACAGATGGTGCTCTTGTTTATGCTGGTCCTGCACATGAAGAACCACTGAAATACTTCTCTAAATTTGGGTAGTTAGCTGAACTTTGTTAACTCTATATTCATTGTTCTGTTCCCTGGATGTTTTTTATGGTTCCCTCTCTGTTTCATGTGGCTAATAACTTCATCTCTACGTCAAGTTCTAACCTTGGTTTCTCAATGACAAGATGTTATGAACCCATCGATGGCACGAGACATATAAACTTTCCCTTAATGCATTGTTCCATAGACAAAATACTGGCATGTTTGACTTTTCTTGATAATTTCAGTTGTGTTTGGGGCTACTCAACCGTGCAATGAATACTGGCTATTAGCCACATGAAACAGTGAGGAAAAATAGTCGATTCAATCTATTGGTTGGTTTAATACAGAGGTGTCACATAGCCTTTTGAGATTTTGGTTCCACACATAAAAAGTTTTCTTTTAATTTTTTTTTTTTTGACAAGTAAGAATAAAGTTTTACTAAAGCAAGAACTATGCCTAGCCCAAGTACACAGGAAGTATACAACTGACCTAGTTACAATTAGGAGCTAGAGATGGATAAAGTTGTCTTCTGATTAATATTAATTGACCTTCAATTTCAATATATTTTTGAACGCCCATATGTTACTGTGGTTTTGCCTCTGCAACTTCTCTCTTATTCCCAAAAAAGGAAGAAGAAAAATTCCCCCCGGGGGGTGATAGTGATTGAGAAGAAAAAAAATGTTTCCAATGGTGCATCCAGATGGCATTTGATGAATGGTTTGTGAATCTCTACCATATTGACTGATAACTTCTGAAAGTTTGATAATGGTTGATTCAACAGGCACCATTGTCCAGATCATGTTAATCCTGCTGAATTCCTAGCCGACCTCATATCCATTGACTACAGTTCTGCTGAGGGTGTTTCTTCTTCTCAGAAAAGGATAGATGGTCTTGTTGAGTCATTCTCACAACAATCATCAACAATTCTTTATGCTACACCAATCACCAAATGGGAAATCTCCAAAAGCAGCCCAAAGTTGAGCAAGAAAATTGTAATCAAGAGGAAGGGAGGTTGGTGGAGGCAGTTCTGGTTGCTCCTTAAACGTGCATGGATGCAGGTTAGTCTTTCTACTAATATCTATTATGCAGGTATCTGTTTATGTATTGCTCAGATGAAAGTGACATGATAGGGATCTGGATACATGTTTTAGTTCCATCCACCAACACTAAATTGAGGAGATATATTCTTGTAGTTGCTCTCAATCAATGAGGCAAGGCATGAATTACTATGATGACATTGTATTGATTCACTGTTGTGTACTTTATTTTTATATTGTTTTATCGACCTATCCTTTAACAAGTCAAGCAAAGTCTCTGACAACTTTAAGTCACTTTTTTTTTTTTTATCTTCAATTACTCAAATATTTTGCACCGGACCTACAATTAGAGAGATGCATATTTGGTTTTATGATGAGTTAGGTTGTTCCCATGTGAATGAAACTTCAGCTCTAGGTTCTATTTGATTGATGCTTTTCAATGGCTGACTAGGCTTCTCGTGATGGACCGACAAATAAAGTTCGGGCAAGAATGTCAATTGCATCAGCAATCATATTTGGATCAGTTTTCTGGAGAATGACAAGATCTCAGACATCAATACAAGACAGAATGGGATTGCTTCAGGTGTGGAATGTTCTCAATACCCTAGGAGTCCCCGATCCTTTTCTTGATTTATTTTGCTGCGAGCTTACACAAGTAATTGTGCCGTATTTGGTCACCTTGATATTTAGTAGCTACTCAGATGTGTGTGATTTGGCAGAGCCTTGGAACTATTTTCAACTGTAGTGCTTCCTGTTGTTGCATAATCAGTGACATTATTCTGTTCTATGGTATGCTTGGCTGACATTCCATGCTGCTTCTCCTTTTCAGCTGTCTTTGAGTTTCACAGTCACAATCTTATGGTATTGCCAAAGTTTCCCAGAATTGCTTTAAGGGCTTGTTTGGGAATGGAATCTCATCTCATCTCAAAATTTTTTATAATTTCATTCCCAAGCTTCACTCAAACACAAACACTTTTCAATTCAAATCTTCAACTTTTTCATCTAATAATTAGCTAATCATTACAACTTTCCCAAACTTCTAAACTAAACACAAAAAATAATACAAATTTTTCAAATTTCAAAACAAAAATAATATTAAAAGATTATATTCTAACAATATTTTAACTTTATAATATATTTATTCTACTTTTTTTCTCGCCTTTTCCAAAACTCAATAAAACATATTAACTCAAACTTCACTACTATTTACAAACCATTTTACTACCATTCACAGAATTATCATCTCATCTCATTCCCCAAGCATTCCCTAATTTGAAATAAGTGGTAACAATTTTGAATTGGAAAACCTAGAAGGGTAAAAAGAGTGTTACCTGAAGATATAAACCATAGTTCAACCATGTTGATAAAAAAAAAAAAAAAAAAAAAAAAAAGAAATTACTTGTGTATTGTCAAAAAATGTCAACTTGTAAACAAAAAGTGGTTATACACTTCCAAATGGCATCGCTTGAATTTGTGAATTTTCTGCTTTGGAGATGTCACTTGCTAGATCATACTATGAAGTGATTCTTATGCGTGATAATCGTATGCATGTGTTTGTTGGTGGAATGTAGAGTGGTAGCACCATCTTTCAAAATACTCTATGTTGAAGTACATGGTGAACAAACAAAGAACATATCGGAGCTCTCTGATCATAGATATATTAGCCGGCTGTATTCAATAGACTTGGCTAAATCAACAATTTCTGAAAACAATGACTACGTTTTTTCATGTGTATTTAGGAATTATCACACTTCTGTACTTTCTTTGATACCCTTTCATGTCCATAAACCTCCTAATTCTCCTGCTGCTCATCCGTTGTTGAAAATTCAATCATGTGATGCTGTCATACTAAAAGTCAGAAACTTCTCCCATAAGCCTGCATGTTCGTTTTCTTATATGGCAATATTTGGTTAATTCAAATGTACTTTTCATTGTTTCTTAGGTTACAGCAATAAACACTGCGATGGCTGCTCTTACAAAGACTGTGGGTGTCTTTCCCAAGGAACGTGCCATAGTAGAGAGAGAGCGTGCAAAGGGATCTTACAAGTTAGGACCCTATCTGCTTTCTAAATTGTTGGCTGAGATTCCTGTTGGAGCTGCTTTTCCTTTGATATTTGGTGCTGTTTTGTATCCCATGGCTCGTCTTCATCCAGGGTTGCCCAGGTGAGTATGATAAGTCTACCAACTGACATAAGATGCAGTTTTGCAATGTATGCATTATTCTATAAACCAAGTGGGTAAACATGTATTTCAGTATTAAGTCTTACCTTTTTGGTTTTCTAACACAAGTTGCAATTCTTCAATCTCAACATTAATGTGGGAAAACATTTTCATGATATTGTGAGTTTTTCTTTAAAATGACCAGAAATAACTGGAAATAGACATGCATCCAACCTTTATAGAAGCTATAATGACTCCCAATACAATGATTGCTTTGAAAGCATGGTTTAAATGGTATAGAAAATAGTTCCTCCAAATATATTCCAGAATAGATTGATGACTATATTAAGTGGATACACCATTTTGTTCTTCTTTCGCAAAATTCATAAACAGCTGCTTAGTAGAAAAGATATAAAAATGTCTGGAAAGACTAGGAATGGCTCCCACTTTCTTCGTTTCCATTATTCTCTCCCCCCTAGGTGGGAAGGTCAGGTGAGTGAGGAGTGAATTAGAAGGTGAAGACTGCATCATCCCTAAGCACAAGGAGACCTGAAGCCATTCTGCACGTTACCAACAACATATATTATTCTCTATTTGTGATCCTACAGATTGATATATTCCCCTCCATCTGCCTGAAATACAAAGTGTCTTACATCTGGGCCTGATAAATTTCTCAAGCTGTTGCAACTTAAGTATTGACTACCTTATCAGGGTAAAAAGTCAGGTTGCTTCACTCAAAGCGTAGGACCTAGGAAAGTGTTTTAAAATGAGTCATTAGGAAGCTGTTTAATTGCAGTTCCCATCTCTCACGCATTGCTGCTTGCAGTGTAAGGTAGCTTTAGGTAAAGAGTTAATGAGGCATACGTTTCTCCATGTCTTTAGGTTGCAGGGGACAGTAGGCAGATTGGCTTATATGAGCAGAAAGGTAATACTTAGTTCTTGGGATATGAAAGTTGAGGCTTGGGTCTAGGAGGCCTAGATATTTCATCATGTGAAAGCATCACTAAAAGACCCATAGGAGCTGTAAACAAATAAGATGTATTAGAATTGAAAGTTATAAAGGCTTGACTTGTCCATTACAGTGTTTGCTGAATTGATAAAGGGGTCTCTGTTTTTTATTAACACCCGACACTCTATATAGTTCACTAGCTGCTTACTCCTTTCTTTACCGTTTGATCTTTGTGAACTCTATGAAGGTTAATGTTTTACGTTGGGCAATAATCTATTTCAAGTTACTGACTCAGAACTTTGACATCTAGGTTTGGGAAGTTTTGTGGAATTGTGACTGTGGAATCGTTTGCTGCATCTGCCATGGGTCTCACAGTTGGGGCAATGGTCCCAACCACTGAAGCAGCTATGGCAGTTGGGCCATCTCTTATGACGGTTTTTCTTGTATTTGGAGGTTATTATGTCAATGCCGACAACACACCAATAATATTTCGTTGGATTCCTCGCGTTTCTCTTATAAGATGGTAATATATCGTTATTTTGCAGTTTTAAAAAAGAGTTTTATGTATACAAAATTTGTATTTTTATGGTAGTTGTTAAGGGTGAATATGTTCATATTTTCTTATTGATGACTCCTCTATTCATCTTGCACTTTCAGGGCCTTTCAAGGGCTTTGCATCAATGAATTTAGTGGCCTTCAGTTTGATCATCAGAATGCTTTTGATATTCAAAGTGGAGAACAGGTAAGGGAGTACACATAACATTTTGCTGTTAGTTATAACTTGTAGTGAAATAGATGTCCTGTCCCTTAAGAGAACAGAACACTCACGTAACAATGTGTTCCCTATATTGAAAATACTGCAGCTATTTGCGTCGTGTATAACTAAGTACAGAGCTGAATCGTAGGAAGTTGGAACATGACCATTGCAGTACTGGGTTTAATTTTGTGATTTAAATTATTCTGAAATTAGATGAATTGATTATGCTTCTTTAATAACCTTTTTCTTCAATACACATCTTTTTTATACTTCTTTTTTTGCGTCTCTACGGAGGTTTGCTCCAAGGACCTGAAATCTATTCCGGAGACATTCAAATCCATTTCAGAAACATGCGCGTATAAGTCAATTGTACCTGTTAAATGATCTATAAGTATGGTAGCAAAATATAATCAACCGGCCAAAATAGTTATTTCTTGCTATATGTTGTATTATTTATTGTGTTAGATACCATGTGTATTAGAATAAGTTTCTTTGCATTTTGCAGGCACTGGAGCGGTTCTCCCTTGGAGGTAGTAGCATTAAGGAGACAGTTATTGCTCAGAGTAGGATACTCTTATTTTGGTATTGCACCACTTACCTCCTCCTCAAGAAAAACAGGCCAAAATACCAGCGGCTTGAACTGCCCCCTCCTGACCAAATCCAACCAGAGCCACAGCTTGAGCCTCTTGATACCGAGTTAGTCGGAAAAAACAGCCCACTCGAACCTTCTTTGCTCAAACAGGTCAAGTCAAACCCGAAGCTTGAATCACCTTCAATTGACCAAGTCCGACCATTTATCCTAGAAGGTTTGTAGTTACTTGGGTATTAATAATGTCGTTATTAGATGTACAACTATTCATTGATTTATCTCATACAGGTGCTAAATAAAGAAGATGTCTTTGCCATAAAGGAGAGCCTCGTGAATTTCATGAGCTAATGACCTGTTTTATAGTACTTTTGGAAACATTCATGTCTTGATTGTGGATGCTTTCTCATTGGTTTGGGAAGTTCTTCTAGAATGAATGGAATATGTAATGGCTCATAATTCCATTTTAACGTCTCACCCTAAGCATTACGGCTGAGAAGAAAAGGTACTTAAAACTATTGGCCATTGGTATTCAGTGACATAATGTAGATTTTATATGCTTCCTATCATGTTGCGCACAAGTCAAACATATATTTTTTTTTTTATTATTATTTTGGAGAATCATCCAAATGCACGTTTAAGGGCCAGCTTTAAAATCAGAATAACATCATCGGTCGACGGTCTCATTGTTAGAGGATATCAGACATAAATTCAATACAAAAATTAATGGTTAGGGTTGAGAGATTTGACCTCTTTAATTAGAAGGTTCGGATTAAATTGATTCATAGATGATCCAAAAATAATACTTGACACGTCTCAAAATTAAATGTGACGAAACAATTCAGACAAATTTTGTCCCAACTCGCAAGTGTCATTGAAATTCAACAGATGGTTAGACTATTTAATTAAATGACCATTTATGATAGTTATTTGTAACGAAAATAACTATTTATAATAAAAATAAATTCATTTTGACAAAATAATTGATTATAAATATACAAATTTTTTGACGATATAAATTGAACTTGGTGTAATCCGATTAACACATGATAACATAGATTCTCAGTACTCCTCTCTCTCTCTCAAAAGGAAACCAGAGCTTTGCCAATCGCCCAATTTAGAAAGTTTTTTCTTTCAATGGGGGGAGGGGGCTTAATGCTTCGGCTCCACCCACTTCCCCTCCTTGCTGGCCACGACCTTGTTTATTTTAGTTTATTTGTATTTTTTTTTTTTTTTGTTTTTTCTAATTTTTTACTGTTAGTACCGTTTCTCTTTATCGATTTGCTGCTTTCTGGCAACTTAGGGCCAACACACACCCCTTCTTCAGCTTCTCCTAGTGCCGGTCATCCAGTTCGCAGACGAAGTCTAGCCATATGTGCGGCGCGTACGCTTCATGCGCTATAGCATATGTGCTATTTATGCTACATGTGATCTTCACGCACCACCCTGATTCAGAGAGCTCTCTGCCACCATACATAGCAATTTAGGGATCAGCAACATCGGATTTTTCAGATCCAACTACTCTCTTCACTCCAGATGTCGCGCATGGCCTACACATGCCGCGACCGATAGTAACGTCCACTCTTCGACAAATTGTCATAGTTTTCAACTGCTACGTTATGTTTCCACTTTCTCTAATTAAGAATCGAGTGAAGTGGATGTGACAATTCCTTCCAGCCAGTTCAGGTCAACACGTTGCAGCACACCCCTCTTAACAACAACTTTTAGCTTTAGTTTTACAGTATGTTCATCAAATAATTTAAAAACTATTACCAAGAGATCTCCCTTTATGGGAAATGGGCGGGAGCCAATCTTTTCGTTCAAGATTGGCTCCGATTACTCACTTTATTCTTTCCTTTTTATTTTATAATGTGTGTTGGTTTTGGAAAAACTATAAGGAACTCATACTCCATCGAACTTGTATTTTATATATGTTAATTTATCTATAAATGTATTATTTGCTAAGAAAAAACATAGATTATCAGTGTTATATAAAATTATCAATATGGGCAGTAATGGGAAGAAAGAAAGTCAGCAGCATTAACCTATCATTATATGCTTCCTATCATGTTGCGCACAAGTCAAACATATAAATTTATTATTATTATTATTTTGAAGGATCATCCTATTGCACGTTTAATGGCCGGCTTTAAAATCAGAATAACATCATCTGTCTCATTGTCAGAGGATACCATGCATAAATTCAATACAAAAATTAATGGTTAGGATTGAGAGATTTGACCTCTTTAATTGGAAGGTTCGGATTAAATTGATTCATAGATGATCCAAAAATAATACTTGACACGTCTCAAAATTAAATGTGACGAAGAAATTCAGACAAATTTTGTCCCGACTTGCAAATGTAATTGAAATTCAGCAGCCGATTAGACTATTTAATTAAATAAGCATTTATGATAATTATTTGTAACCAGAATAATTATTTATAATGAAAATAAATTTATTTTAATAAAAAATAATTATTTTATAAAAATATTTAATTATAAATAAACATATTTTTTGATGATTTGAATTGAACTTAGTGTAATTTGATTAACACATGAAAACATATATTATCAGTAAATCTCTCTCGATAGAAAACCAGAGCTTTGCCAATTCCCCAAACCAGAAAATTTTTTCTTTCACTGGGGGAGGGGGTTGGTGTTTCAGCTCCACCCACCTCCCCTCCTCACCGGTCTTGTTTATTTCAGTTCATCTATGTTTTTTTTTAATTTTTTACTATTAGCACCATTTCTTTTTGCCAATTTGTTGCTTCCCAGCGACTTAGGGCGAACACGTGCCCCTTCTTCAGCTACTCCAGGTGCTGATTGTCCAGTTGGTGGAAGAAATTCGCCCATATGTGCGGCATGTACACCTCAAGCACGGCTTATGCTGCACGTGATCTTCATGCGCCACCGCGATTCAGAGTGCTTTGTGCCGCCACACATGATTGTTTCAGGATCAGCAACATTGGATCTTCCAAATCCAACTGCTCTTTTCACTCTAGATGTAGCACATGGCATGCACATGCCGCCACTGCCAGTAACATCCCCTCGCCAACAAATCGTCACAATTTTTAGTTGTTACACTATGTTCCTGGTTTCCCTAATTAGAGATCGAGTGAAAGTATATGCAATAGTTCCTTCTAACCAGTCCAAACCAACACGTTGCAACACACCTCTCTTAACCGCGGTTTCCGTAGTCTGTTCATCAAATTATTTAAAAACAGTCACCAAGCAATCTCCATTTGTGAAAAATGGGTGGGAGTCAATCTATTGGCTCCGGTCACCCTCTTTATTCTTTTTCTTTTATGTTGTAATATGTGTTGGTTTTGAAATAATTATAAGGGGCTCTCATTCTATCAAAGTATCAAACTTGTATCTTGTATATGTTAATTTATCTATAAATGTATTATTTGATGAGGAAAAACATAGGCTGTCAGTATTATATAAAATTATCAATATGGGCAGTAATGGGAAGAACGAAAGTCAGCAGCATTAACCTATCATTATTAATGAAAGATGACGAATGTGGGAGACAAATATCATAATGACAATGTTAATTACTTGTGTAATCCAAGCAAGCAAGCGATCCCACATTGTCATTCATGATTCATTCACCATGACTTCCATAATTTGCTCAGATCTCTGACACCAATCCCACTATTTCTTCCAAGAAAATCGAAGCCCGCCGACATAAGAAAATGCAATAATATAACAGCAACGATGCACCGCCATCCAGGGTCCTAATAAATATAAACAAACGCCGCCACCCCGCCCTTCCTAGAGTCAACTGAGAGACGAGGAAGACTTCTGCGCGCTTTAAATTAACAATAATAATAATATAATAATTAAAACAATCAGAACAACAACAATATAATATATATATATATATATATATATATATATATAAAATAATAACAGCATAAGACTTCTGCTTTTAGCAACTATTTATTTATAATGCGAGATGGAAGGAAATAATTAATAATATCGAGCATCCTTTGCAATATTCATTCCTCGATCGGTGGCTAAATTAATATTATTACAGCATTTTCTACCATAAAATTCGGCCTTTGGAGTATGAGGAATTGCTAGCTAAGCTCTATCGATTGCTTCTACCTAAACTTTGACCTTAATTAGTATTTATAATTCAGTATTTAATTTGAAATTCTATAGCTAGTTTCGCTTATGATCCCTATTCTCAAAATTAAACCAACATAAACTCTTTAATCATATACATATAACAAATCCTAAACATAGTCGGGTCCAATCAAGTCCAAATACATAAAAAACTTTTCATCCATAAAATATTCTTATCGATTCATTATTGCTTTTGAGTGGTGGAGTATTCTCAATATATTTCACTAATATTTATTATTTTTTTATTTTTTTATCTATTTTTTATTATTATTTAATATTTTATTGTTATTTTTTTATTTTTATTTTTAATATTCATATAATATATGAGATGATCTAAGTACCTAAAAGTAACCTAAGCAGTCACAGATTTACAAAATAGAATCAAGCTCCACACAAAAATACCCAACACTTCAGCCGTTTCATAGTGAGTGGCAGGTGACCTTTCTCATTAATCATAAGAGTAATATTACGTATAGTTATAGAGTATACAAATACCGTACAAATGCTTTAAAAAATAATAGAGTACACAATTAAAAAGTTTAATTTTTTTTTACATAAGTATTATATTAATTTCTTTTTAAAAAAAGACTGTTACGGCATAGCTTGCACAACTACAATTACAACAGCAGATATCATTTCTCTGATCAAAAGAGATTATAGCTAGTTAGGTTACGTACGCGCTAAAAGTTCAGCTGTGGCCGGTTATTGATCACACGGTTTTGAATCATTCCTGGTTGCCTAACAAAGTTTTTCGTTCAATCACATGTCCCATTACTGCTCTTTTACTTTTCTTTTCGAAGAATTCTCTTTCAATCTATAAGTAGCATAGGAAAGAAAAATTACACACACACACATATATATATAGATGTATATGTATATGTAGAGTTCCTTCCCAAACCGAGATATATCCACAATTCGTTCTTGAGAATCAGTACTGTTATTTTCTTACTTCTACAGCTAGCAATGGTGTCGACTTCTATTCTTTCTTCATCTGTTCTCTCTTTTCACCCATATCCGGGTAGCTCCAAACATAGCCTCCATGATCCAAAGAGAGCATCGAGGACTAGAATTTTCGCTTCAAGAAAAGAAGCCCATGACCAAAACTACAGCAGCCGAAGGGTGGACGAAAACATGATTGTTCTTCGGAAGCGAATCCACGAGATGAAGATGGTGGAGAAGAACTACGAGCCACCGTCGGATTGGATGGATTGGGAGAAGCGAATTTACACCAGCTACGATTCGTTTATATGTGAAGTGATGGGTTTCTTGCAATCCCAGATGATGAATAGCAGGCCAAGCTTGACTTTGGGAATGTTGGTTCTAATCATTTTCAGTGTGCCAACTTCGGCAGCTGTGGTTTTCTTTCATCTGATGGAGATTATTAACAAGGGGATCTTGGCTGGGATTCACCACATTTAGTAATTAATTAGCTAGTGTTGGAGTTGCATACATCAGAATTTATATATTCTGTATGCATGTTAATTTAAATGTATGATCGATATCAGACAACGCAGCATATATATATATATGCATCATTGATTTGGTTAATTTTTTTTTCTTTTTACCCTTTTGGACTTCTTCTAAATGATGAATATTTGATCTTTTAATTACTATATACATGATGTGGCCAACTGTTTGTTGAGTTATTTAACCAATAAATAAATCATTGCTTGTAGTACGTACAACTACTTCCGATCGATCGAGTTGATGGCCGATCGATGGCATATGATTGAGGTTTTTGTTTCTTCCTGAATATATAGCTTTATCATGATTGAGTAGGCTAGCGAGTGAGCAATTAAAATGAGTTTTGAAATAGCTTAAAGCAATGCTTGCATAATGATTGGATGAACTGGGGAATTAATGCATGCTGATCAAAGCAAATTATGACAAATTAAAGAAGTGAGTGTAGAGTTTTTATGATCTCTCTCTCTCTCTCTCTCTCTCTCTCTCTCTCTCTCTCTCTCTCTCTCTATATATATATATATAGTGGTTATCTCACACAGCCATTCACCTTCTACATCCCTATATAATGGATTACAGTATGGTGTAAAATCTGTACTGTTCTAAGATGTATCATCTCCTTTATGCACCACAAAACATTATGAAGTCTGTCTGGCCTGTGTATTAATATATATATATATATATGATGTCCTGTGCGCAAAACTTGTGAACAGCTAGCCTGCCCGGCGTTGTGCAAATCAACGGAAGTACTCTGTACTCATGATTAATGAAGTTGGAAGGTAATTCAAAACAAACGAGTATTACGATGTCCAGGCGGAGACTCTTAGTGGACATTAGGATCGATATTTCTTCCATTAAATATTGAAGAAAATCGAAATAGACTCTGAAAACTTGATGCAGTGCGGAAACAGCTAGCTGATCCATGCATGCACAATTCGTGATTAAAATAAAAATAAAAGGCAATGGGGAGCCAAAAACCCAAAAACAAAAAGGAAAGGAATTCAGAAAATAGAGTCTGATGGTCTTTCACCAGTAAACTCATGTGCGAGGCCCAACAAGTAGAAGCAACTCTTGCAGCTAGCAACATATATACCTGACCTAGTCAAAGCTTCACAGCTATGCGACACATATATCACGCCTTTCTTCATAAACAGCTTCACCTCCTTGCATTGCTGTACGTACGTAGACCAATACTTCTGAGATCCAAACAAAAATTAAAAAAAAAAAAAAAAAACGTAAAACAGCTGCATCTCCTTTCATTGCTGTAACCTGTAGACCATTACATGATTATGATCTGAGATCAGACAAAAAAAAAATCGTTAGAACTATGTTCACCTCAACTCCATATCAAAACATCTTTATGTATCTTTTAGTTTTGAGTTATTCATGATTAACATCCTATAAATGAATGTTGATGCATGTTCAATTTTCTCGTATATATGAGTTTCGTTTTCCTTCGAAAATGCAAACATGATTCTGATAATCACACATAGCATAATACAAAAGAGTAATTGAAAGATCGCTGTAATTAGTTTTATTCCACGTTACTAATCTATAATGGAAAGAATACCAAAAATATCTAGACGGAACACAGATTAAATAAAAATAAAGGATCTAACCCAACCTAAAAACTCAAAGCTACTGTTTCAAATGCAAGCTACTTATTGTGATGAATTATACACTTAATCTACAACTACAAGGGTGAAGGTTATGAAACTAAAGGGAGCTCCCTTCAGTCCAAGACGTGACAGCTTCAAGTGAACACAGCTCCTGCATCGTTGAATCAAAAACACACCTTCCTTGTACATTTTGATGAGTTCTTGAACCAACGAGTCAGCAGCTGAGTGTCAGCCCCTCGAACTGCCTCGGACTGGACTGAAGAGAGCTCCTTCTCCCATAACCTGAAACTAACTCTTCTCTTATTTTCTTTACCAATGCAAGCAGAAGCTTGACCAAGCTTGCTGCTAATATGACTGCACAAACAGGGGAAGAATATTAGCTGCTGCGAAGATAATTAGACTAGAAGGATCAAGAGGAAAAATGAAGGGGGTTATTAAGAATGCGGAGGAGGCAAGGGGCCTATATATGGGAAGAATGTGAACGCCGACATGCAAATCTATAGGCAGCCTGAGATGGAGATATGTCTGTGGCATCATGTAAATCATATGTTGTTTGAATATACGAACTATCTGCTCGTGTCTTTCAACTTAAAGGTGACAACTCTACATTTTTCGTACTCTGCTAATATCTTATCATACAGCTGGATGGCTCGTACATCTGATATTTAGAGCGCATATATATACATATCATATATATATATATATATATATATATATTATATGGCTGCAACCCATACCTTAGCATACCCTTGTGGGTGCCATAGGCCCATGCTCAATTGTATCACGTTTTCCCTAGTGGAGTGGTAGTGGGTTCTGTACTTACGATAATGATTATTGGATTTTAATTAATTTGTTAGATTTTTCTCCCTTTGTCATCCTTTTCTCCTTAAGGACCGTGACTCAAACAACCCTAGACTTGAGCACAATGTTCATCATCTGAAGAAGACATGAACTAGGGTCTACTAGGTTCAGGCTAAAAAGGAAAAGCTCAGGTAATGCCATAACAGGTTCTGCAACTTCTTTTAACTGATTCGATATAAGTAAAGTCATGGGGGGAGAGAGAGAGAGAGAGGTGTTCCCTGGCCTTCACTCGTATGATGACAATCCATCGCAATTTTTTCTTTTTCATTTTTAAGTAATAGCATAACATCCCAATATTAGACAACTGATCAATACTTATTGGCAATGTGTTAATAGCCTTTGCCTCACGTTTTCAATAATATGCAAGATGTTATTTAATCAACTCATGATGAGTAGAATGCTAAAGCTAATTAGATTAATGGAGCAATCAATATTACTATTATATTTCAATATATACAATAATAATATTAATTATTGCAAGTACGGCTTTAATTTAATTTCACAATACCGGCCCTCGATGAATAGAAATAACATATAAAATAAATATTTTCAACAACAACTTTGTACGAGGTTAAATATATATATATATATATATATATATATATAACCTGGATAGAAAAATAATGAAATCTCAATTATATATATATATATATATAATGATATACATATAACCCTTTTCACAATCTTTTACACAATTATATTTTAAATTGAGGCATTTTTATAAAATAACTTTAAAAAATAACATCATTTTACAAAAAAAAATTTAATTTAAAATACAATTGTAAAAAGAGTTGTACATATATCTTTACTCTATGTACAACTCTTTATATATAGAGAAATAAATGATATTTACATTTTTGGAGTATGTAAGTTTTGCACCCTTCCTTTAAAAAAAATGGATAAATTTGAAATCTATAAAAAAAATTACTTTTTAATAACAAATTTCACTTTTTTTAAAAGAATATTCGAAACTTACACATTCTAAAATTTTATCTAATGAATAATATATATATATATATATATATAATTCTATTTGAAAAGTCTTTACAACATGTACAATTCACGTGAAAAATTTTGATTTAAAAAATAATTTTAAAATTTAAATTTTACAAATTAAATTATTACATATGTATATGATGTATAGTGTAAATATTTTTAAATTCTACTACTCATATATATATTACAACCATGAAGATCATACGAGTACTGCAGCGCAAAATGCTCGTACAGAGACTTGCGGATCGATCAACTGATCAATACCTTGAGATTCGCATTTACTGGTCACCACTGTCGGTCCTTCACTCTTGATAATATTCCTGGATCGATCCTTGAATTTTCCATTTGAATAAGAATCTCTCGTGTACTCCACCACATGCATGCCCTCCATGCAGTACTACTATGACTTTTGTGAGTTTATATACTTCTAAAATGAATTTATATATTCATTCATCGATTCTTATGAGGAAGTAATAAATTTATGGAGCAAAGGTTATTCTTTAATTGGTCTCCTCAACAATATTTCCAATCAAATATTGTAAGTGTGCCTTCATTAGCATTTGAAAAGACTCAAATGATCTTTCAAGAAGTTATAATACGCGTTTGAATAGGCTTAATTATAAGAAAAAATTATTTGCATGTAAAAAATCTTAGACTGAGTCCTTTAGGTCAAGTTGGAATTCAGAAGGCATCATTCCAGTAGGCATCAATCAAGCACACTTTATTAAAGAAAAATCTACTCGTCATTTATTTTCTCATCATTCTCTCATTATCTCATGATGTGATATTAAATAATAGGTTTACAAGTAAAATATAATAAATAGTCTTCAATCATCTAATACCACATCATGAGATGATGTGAAAATTAATAATGCTACGCATTACTCGTTGTAATTAAATTAGTCGGGAGGATACACTTTTTGCCCTACTAACATAGCATGATTTTATATGCAAGAAAAACTTAGAAAAAAATAAGTATTACAAATTAAATATTACCACTGTGTAAATGATATGTTTTCCATACCATCTTGTATGTAAAATAACTATATAACATATTGTAGAATAGTTCCATTCTACATGAGTTTCTTATAATTTAAAGAACATATCGAATGAAGAATCAATATGTTGTACTTTTTGAATTACGAAGAATGCATACTTTTCAAAGTTCATGAATTGCTTTATAAAGTTCATTTTCTAAAACCCAAAACTCAGTTATTTGTTATATACAAAGGTTCCAAACCTTAACCAACTCAATAAATTAACATTGGACGTCAGCAATATCTTAAGCTTCCAAGTCATTTATTGCCTTAAAATGTTTGAGATTTGAACCGAAAAATAAAACTAATGATTTTTAATTAAATATAGTGACAACTAATTGTGTAAATAATAGAGGTACCATATTTTTTTCTGTGGTGATTCCAAAAATGGTAAAGTGAGATTATATTTACAGTATTAAAATCACGTGCAAGTTTCGTATATTTAAAAAAAAAAAAAAAAGATAAATTTGAAATTCACATAAAAAAATAAGTTTTTTAATAATATATATATTTTTAGGAAAAAAAGAATTTACAATCCTTAATATACATCTATCATAACTATATTGTAAAGTAAATTATCATTATTTTTATCGGGTGCATGCGCTGGCTATCCAACTTTCTCCATCCAATACATATCTTATCAACCAGTACTATATAATATATATCACATTTTCACTTTTAATTTCAATTTCGATGCAGGCCAGCTCATGCATGACGATCGACAAAAGACATGTACTCGATCGATGACATCTACCTGCTATATATTGTTCCCAGGGTAATGAATCTAATGATACCCTTATACACTCTACAACTAACATTACTTATATTCCCAACCCCAACTAAAAGCAGCTGCTGTCCCACTTCATACCCCAGGGGCATGCATTTCCCCATAATTTCCAGCCTGGCTTCTGCATGCTTGCTTACCCATGATTGGATTTCGATCCCAACCAAGCCAGTTCCATCACAAAAACTACAGTCATTTACAATCCCAAGCCCTGGTAGCTCCTGGTAGCCATGCAGTGCATGATTGACAGACAGCCGCTATCAAAATGGTTATTGGTTTGATTTTCATCCCAACGAAACCAAGCTAGTTTCTTTGCAACCATAGATAAATTAGAAAGGACAACATCGTTCAAAGTTCTGGGCGAAGACATTTCTACTTTTGGCAGATTAATCAGAAGCTCGTTCTTTAGAGGTATTGATGTGTTGGATGACTTGTTATGTCTGGCAGTCTTACTCACAGTCTAGTACCGTGTTGGACTCATCACAGAACTAAGAATTCGGGAATCTCTAACCAAAAGTACCCATGTCTTGTCATTTCACTTAGTTTGCATAATCGTTCACGATTCTCTTTTAGAACAGTGACAGCAGTCATTATAATATATATATATGGGAGGGAATATTTTAACTAAATACCGTGTGAATGTTCATGCATTATATTCATTAAATATTCGTAGCTATGATTATGTTTTTTCTATAATCCTCAAACTCATGAGATATTAATATTATGTAAAATAATATAACAAGTTGGGCGTTTCAGAGGTAGCATGGCCGGTATTGCTGAAATTTGATCCTATGTTAGTTCGTATTTTCCTTTCCATTTCATAAGATGTTCCAGAATTCTGATTGCTTTGTTTTAGAGGTAGTTGATAACTGTCTTGTATGCGTTGAAAGTTATCTTCGTGTGAAGAGTCAGTATGTGGTGGAATTGCTCTCTTGATTTTTAAATTTTCTGCGTCTTTAATTGGTGAGTCATTCTTTATGGCCTATCAACAAGTTAAACCACTTAAAGCTTTTGAAAAATTCTAAATATAAGCCTATACAGAGCATATCATCTATTTTTTTTATTTTTTATTTTTTTCTTTTACCAAATATTTAGTATATGAATAATAAATAAAAAAATTTGAATTAGTTTAAAAAGAATAAATCCAAAAATTTTTTTAAAAAATTAAAAAAATTAAAAAAAATAAGATTTGTAGTGTATAAAATTTATGAGTAGCAAAGCTCAAAGCTTTTTCTAAGAGTATCCGCGCTTGCCCACCTAATTCCCTAAATTTTAGTAAAAGTAATTTAACTTTTTGATAAAGATTTATCTCCATCCAGTTTTCTATTTTAAGAAAAGGTTTTGGAGTACGAACAGAGTTACTATTCATCTCTAAATTATTTTTATAATATTTTATTTTAACAAATATAATAAATTATTTTTTTAATTATCTACACTTTTTCTCATGCTCATATTTATTATAGCTTTAAGTAATAATTTTAAAAATATTATCATACTCGCAAAGAAATAGTTTAAATTTTTGTTTAAAACATTCACTAAAGAGTAATAGTTCAAAACATAAGAAAAAATATAAAATAGTGAGTACTTAAGTTTGTAAATGGAAGTGAGAGAAAAAAAATAATAAAAATAATAGAGAAATATTATTTTAATAGAATAGAGAAATGATAGAGAATGAAATATACGAGATTTTTGAAATATGAATAAAATTTAAGAAAAAAATTTAGGAAATGTGGATTTTAGCCAAATTTTAGGAAATTTTATAGATAATCAAATGTGAATGCTCTAAGCTCAAATACCAAATTTCTACTTAAGAGTCTTTTTTTTTTTTTTTTTTATTTATTTATTTATTTATTTATTTATTTTTTTATGGAAAGGTACTTATGAGTTAAGAGTGTGATGTAAATGACAATTCTTTATCCAAGCTATATGGAGAATTAGAGTAACTCTTAATTAATGTAAAATAGACCTTATTGTTAGGAGAAAATGTTATAAATTATGCAAAAACAAAACAAAAAATGTAAATATATTCCTCTATAAGGACATCAATGAAAAAATCCAACTTAATAAATCAACAATTCTATAAAATCTCAATAATAATGTCGATCTCTCAAAATACCTAATCAATAGAGCAAGACAAATATATATACTGGTTAAGACCGTCCAATAATTATAGTACCATTTAGTACTCAATCCACCGTACTAAAATAATCCCGCACATGCTTCCTATTTTTGACTCTAAGTTGAATCATCAAGATCATCTAAAAATATAACGAAGATAATTAGGTGAATTATTAACAATTTAGTAATTTCTTACTTTCTCAGATAATCAGCTTTTTGGATTCGACCTGCATATACATCCAATGTTGTTAATGTGCGTAGAGGATGTTATATACATTGTTCACGTTTGGTTTGGATGTATGAATCAAAGTGAAAAGATGGGTTTGGATAGATGAATCAAAGTGATCAAAAGATGGCGGAAGACGTGCCAACCAAATTAAAATTTGTAGGAAAGTGCTAGATTTATAAATAAATTTTATAATAACAAGTTTGCTTGAAACTGATAACATGAACTTAAAGTAAAAAGATTTTTATAATCTAACTTATGTCATATTAATTTATAATTTTCATTTTTTAAAAGAGAAGTTGAGATGAGATGGAATAAGGATGATTATCTCTCATACTCCAAAATCAAGTTTCTTTTCCACATCTCAAATTCAAAAGCAATATTTTGTATAGGAGAATTAATTGAAAACAAAATTCTCAAGTCTAAGAAAACCAACATAATTAATTGTGTTAAAAGTTGTTTCATCTTCAAACTTCATTACCATTTTCTTTTTCAAAATTTTTTTATTTTTTCAATAAAAATAGTTACATTTTCCACTAGATCATCTTCATCAGAATAGGTATGGTTGAAAGGTATAGAGCTCCACTCTATGAAAGAATGTTCATGGTCATCGTGTTGTTTCTCCCGAACATTGTACTCTCGAAATAAAGCACGATTGTAATACGATATTTCAAATCTGGAGTCAGAATCATGATCATACATCTTACCCTCTAGATTTTGCTCCTCTAGATGTTGGGTTAATTTTGCTATCTGCTTCTGCAAATCTACAACCATCACGTCTTGTAAGTTATGATCACAGTGACATGCTTCTTTAGTAAGAATCCGCCCACTCCGACCATGATCTATACCACCAGCCGTGAAAACTGATGATAAATCACCTCATAAAAACTTTAAAGGCTCCGTTTGGATAATTAGCTGAATGAGTTTTTTATAAATAGTAACGAGTTGAGATAATGAAGTGAGTTTTGTGGAATCTACCTAAAATGAGTTTAGATGTATTTATAAGAAGTTGAAAAAGATTATAAGTCTCATATGGTAAAGAGGTGTTGAGTTGAAAAAAGTTATAGATTCCATGTGTAAAGAGGTTTTGAGTTGAGTGATGTTTAGTGATTTGGAAGTTGTGTGTTTGGATGTTGAAATAGGTTTAAAATAGAATCTAATTGAGATGAGCTGAGCTCATTCAAGAATCCAAACAAAGCCTAAATCTCTGATGCCAACTGATGTTGGACAGAATAAGGATAATTATCCTAACAACTAATTAATCAACAAAGACTAGTGACTGAGATTGAGAAAAGATGCAAAACACTGAAACAGAGAAAAAAAACTCTAAAATATATTCACTAATGATAAAATTCAAAATTAATAAATGAAGCCCACAAGCTTGGCTAAATAGTTGCAAAACTCAAAATTATGAAAATTTTTACAAACAGGAAAAATCCATATTATTGCATAAAAATTAACTATGTAAGTAAAAAAGAATCTTGCAAAAAATTTGTGCAAAATTGAAATCACAATCACTTTTAAAACATAAAACGAAATATTTCCTAAGAAGACAAAAGTGAACATAAATTGAAGATTTGGGAAAAAAAAAAAAAGTGATATTGCCCTAATCCAAGGACGATTAAGCTTTTTTTGTCATATTTGTGCAAATTCACCTTCTTAAAATAGTTAAGTGCAATCAACGTAAAATCTAGATATGAATATCCCGTATCAACTTGGGTGTGTATTATAAGTGTTACAGCTACAAATAAATTTCATAACAGTAAATTTACAAGTCGATTTATTATTATAAATTTTATTTGTAACCAAAGTATTTCCTTTTATAAAACAAGCATTTCCGTAGTTTGTATGACTAACTTACCAAGCCAGAGAGAATATAATTACGAGAAGTATAGAAGAATGCAGGGTCTATAATTATAGGCGCCCCCCCCCCCCCCCCCCCCTTCTTCCTTCTCCCAAGTCAATTATAGAACCCCCCCAGTCTACAATGGTCTCAGATTTGGGCCCTTGGCGCTGCTTCTTGCTGGAAAGCCTCTGGGCTGGGCAAAATACTTGTCATAGGCCCTACTAATTAAGATCTTACAAACCTCAGACCCCAGCCCACACTTATGACCAACAAACCCAAATATTTTTGCAGTTTGCTTTTTTTTTTTTTTGTTTTTTTTTGTTTTTTTATAAGATTTGAAAATGTGTAGATATGTCCTAAGAAAAAACCTTATCTAGGTAGAGGTTGCTACATTTTTTTAGGCATATTAACACGGATAATTCTTCAAACCACAGTCAAGAATTTTAAAGTTTATTGTTTATCTTTTACCGGTTATTACTTCTTATCATTTAACATCTGGTTCTCTTAAAGGACAAAAAAAAAAAAAAAAAGGAACATTTAGCATTTTACTATTTATTATGGAAGAATTCTATTCTATTCATCACATTATCGTTTTATTTTTATCTTATTATTTAAAATATAAAATATTTATTATTATTGAATGATTTATTATTAAATAATTATTTATTATTTAATAATAATAAATATATTATATTATTTCTAATAAGATAAAATTAAAATAATAATATAATGTATAACATTATTCAAAATTTATTAAATTGAATATTATGATTTACTAACCATCTTAACATAAATCCGTATTTTGAAAGACCACATGATTTTTTTTTTAAGGAAAAAAAAGCCAAATTCGTTT
The DNA here is from genome assembly GCF_018687715.1 of Carya illinoinensis. Taxonomy (NCBI): domain Eukaryota; kingdom Viridiplantae; phylum Streptophyta; class Magnoliopsida; order Fagales; family Juglandaceae; genus Carya; species Carya illinoinensis. The sequence goes on from NC_056757.1 coordinate 3,022,945, forward strand.
ATTTGATGTGAGGCCCACACTGATACCTTCCGAGTTTTTTAAAAAAAAAAAAAACCGTTTACGGATATTCGGGATTTTTCTCGTTTTAACGTGGCAATTAAGGAGTTTCCTCGATCCAACCTCGCGAATCTACTCTATGCAATTCAAATCCTCGGCCACAAAAAAAAAAAAAACACCTTTTACGGATATTCGGGATTTTTCTCGTTTTAACGTGGCAATTAAGGAGTCGGCTTTCCTCGATCCAACCTCGCGAATCTACTCTCTGCAATTCAAATCCTCGGCCACAATCCTCAGATCTCTCGAGTTTTATTTCTTTTATGATTTGTAAGACCTCTGTCTCTCTCTTTCTCTTGTTTAGTTTATGCAAAGTTAGTAATTTTCTAATGTTATTGTTGAATGCATGAAAGTTGAAACCCCCATTATTGTCGTGGATTTTCTCTGTGGAAGTGGAAAATCTGCGAGACCCTTTTTCTTTTATTTCTTATGGGGTGGAGAGACCCATTTTTCATTTACTTTTCGCTAATTGGATTTCTTTGATTTGGGGTAGCTTGTGATAAACTTGTCAATGGTAATTTTATTGATTTGTTCGCCATTCACGATAATTTCTAAAATTAAAGTTTGTATTTTGATCAACGAAATTGTGGTTTGTGATAATCTGTGAGATCCATGTCGTAAGGTGGCACTCCAAAATTTATTGTTGGCTTTATAGGAACCTGAGCTTCTACTGGATTCATTCGATTTTTCGTGAATTTGTTGATTGATCTATTGCAGAAAGATTCGTTGGTTTTGGTACAAACGGAAAAATGTCGCGTTACTTGGCTGCGTTATATCAAAACAATATGAAGTCTAGTGGCGAAGATTTGCTAAGTGCAATAATCCCTTTAATGAAGCTCCTTTCCCTTACGGTTATCGGTCTGGTTCTTGCGCACCCAAGAACCCAAATAATCCCAAGAGCGACGTTTAAGCTGCTCAGCAAGCTTGTTTTTGCTCTGTTCTTGCCCTGCCTAATTTTTACTGAACTTGGTGAAAGCATCACGCTTGAGAACTTTGCTCATTGGTGGTTTATTCCGGTAAATGTGTTGGTCAGTACGGGTATTGGCTGTATACTTGGGTACTTGGTCGTGATTATTTGCCGCCCACCTCCTCAGTTCAAAAGATTCACCATTATCATGACTGCGTTTGGTAATACAGGCAATCTCCCTCTTGCCATTGTTGGATCTGTTTGTCATACTGCGGATAACCCATTTGGACCACATTGTCATTCGAGAGGGGTGGCTTATGTCTCTTTTTCTTCCTGGGTTTCTGTGATTTTGGTTTATACCCTTGTGTATCACATGATGGAGCCTCCACTGGAGTACTATGAGATAGTTGAAGAAGGGATTGAGATTGAGGAAGAACTAGCAGTTAATGATGTCAGTAGACCTCTCCTTGTAGAAGCTGAATGGCCAGGCATTGAAGATAAAGAAACTGAGCATTCCAAGACACCCTTTATTGCTAGAATTTTCCAAAGCATATCAAATGTTTCTCAAACCTCTTTTCCTGACATTGAGGTTTCGGGAGAAGGTGGTGCGAACAGCCCCAGGTCCATTAGATGTTTAGCTGCGCCTAAAGTTTTCAGGAGGATGAGAATTGTGGCCGAACAGACTCCAATACGGCACATACTTCAACCCCCAATGATTGCTTCTTTGTTAGCCATCATCATTGGTACAGTGCCTCAGTTAAAGGCTTTTTTCTTTGGATATGATGCTCCACTATCTTTTCTCACAGACAGTTTAGAGATTTTAGGTGGTGCAATGGTACCATCTGTGTTGCTTATTCTTGGGGGTATGCTTGCTGAGGGGCCAATTGATTCTAATCTTGGCCTTCGAACTACAGTTGGTATAAGCATAGCAAGGCTCTTAGTGCTTCCTGTGCTTGGAATTGGTATAGTAGCCTTGTCTGATAAGATGAATCTTCTGGTCGACGACGATGCAATGTACAGATTTGTTCTTTTGTTGCAGTACACAACACCAAGTGCCATTTTATTGGGAGCAATTGCCAGCTTGAGGGGATATGCAGTTGGTGAGGCTTCGGCACTTCTTTTCTGGCAGCATATATTTGCCCTTCTCTCTCTTTCCTTGTATATTGTTATCTACTTCAAAATAATCCCATATGTTTGAGGTAAGGATAATATTTTCTCGCCTTAGAGGCCATTCAATTAGTAGTTAGCGTAAATGCAATCAATATAATATTTTATATTGTAATAAAAAATTACAATATGTTGCCAGATTTACTTGTTTATTTGCTCTGTCTGCTCTATTGAGTAGTAGTTGTGGAGGTGAATGATGATTCTCCCCATTCAGTGATGATTGGTTTATGAAAGCTGATTTTGCAAAATGATTAATTATGGTTCTTGTTCAATAAAAGCTTTCTAGCCCCCGAGTTAGTCTTCTTATGGTAAAGTTTAAACATTTCAATACTTGTAAGAATCTTTCTATAATGAATAGGTCAGTTGTCTTCTTTGACTAATATCTATTGTTTATTAGTTCAGTTTGATATACTTTATGGTTATCAAGCTTCTCTTTAATGTTTCCAGGCCTAATGTTGTAAAATTCCTAATCCAATGAGATCCATCAGATTGCTCTTTTTATAATCAAAAAAGTTAGTCTTCTTATTCTTGATTGGACATTGTGTATTAATGCTCTGAAAGTTCTGTTAGATTATGCCCTTGACTACATTATTAGATCATTTGATGAAGCATATGATTTTTATTTAATTTCTTTTCTGGAAAGTGTTTCATTCAGAAAGGGAATACATCTTCTCTTAATGATGCCTTAATTCCCAAACAGTTTATATTATCAAATTGAATCCTAGTGGTCACTCTGATAAAATACTGAAAGGGAAATACGGAAGAAGTTCAATACAAAATTATCCAAACCATCCTTTGTCTCATATGCTCGATATAAATCTGTTGTCTTTAAATTTCATTGAAGACTTGTGATACCCCATACTAAGTGATAAGGGTAGGTGGTATATGAGATCCTACATTTTTTGGGAACGAGAAGTTCTTGCTCTTTATAATGTTTCAATAGGGCTCTAATTGTATCATTGACTAATTATTTTGCAGTATAGATTGATCAGAAAAAAAAAAAAAAAATTGCAGTATAGGCTCAAATGTGGCTTGGGCCTCTCTTAAGGCGTTACAAATGGTATTATTATAGCCTATCCCGACCAGATTTGAGTTGTGCCACTTACGAATCTATGATGGACTGATCCCCCGCGCACTGGGGGAGAGGGGTTGTGATACCCCATACTAAGTGATAAGGGTATATGGTGTATGGAATCCCACATTGCTTTGGAATGAGAAGTTTTTACCCTTTATAATGGTTTCAATAGGACTTTAATTATATCATTGACTAGTTCTTTGAAGCTCAGATGTGACTTGGGCTTCCCTTGGGGTGTTACAAGACTATATTGGTAGTGTGTACCATGGATGCTAACATCGAAGTTAGTGGATAGACAATTCTGCGACTGATTCATAGAATCAGATCATGGCTACTGAAATAAGTGATTTGACCGAATCTAGTTCTACTCACCATTTTATGTGATTTAGACTTGCTGTAGGCAGAGATAAGCATAAAAGCCATGTGAATGGGAGGGCTGATTTTTCTAAGGTTCGAGCATGCTATCAGTTTTCTTTTGTGATGATTTTGGCTTTAGTAATTGTGCCTAGTTTGATGCTGTTCTAAGAGTTATGTGTGCCAAGATACGATATGCACTCATGTCTTCACACCATTGTTTTTGTGTACGGCCGAAAGTGCCATCTTATTATAATACACATCATGTACAGGCTGTAATGGCTCATGAATCCATTAGTTTGTCTCAAAGCTTTTGGATTCAAGTCCAATATGTGAAAATAACAAAGAATGAAATGTTCCATCAGTTTACTGCTATCACTCCATTCATACAGGTGATGTAGGTGAAGAAATGTATTTTACTGTCAGTCAGTTTTGTTAAACTACAACGTATAGCCATGAAATGAGATTTAATTTACTGCATTGTGCATGAAACAAGAAGATAGACAAGAGGGTCTTGTTCCTATGACATTTATTGACCAGCTAGATAGAAGCCATACTTCTAGGAAAAATGAGTTAATATAACAGAAGGCCTTAAACAAAACCCCAGGCTGCTCTGGAGGAGAGAGCTGTTAGCAGCGAGAAACCATCTTAGAAGTCCTTAAAATTTAAAGTTTTTACTACATATGCAGGCCCCAACATTTTATTCCCATTTTTAAAGTGATTCAAAATGGGGAATTGGTATAATAGTATATTATACCATAAGGACTGTCATAGGGAGAACTCTTACCATCCACATAGGAATAAGGGAATTGTCTTTTGAACTCTTTCGAGAGATTTATTTGACATAGGAATAAGGGAATTGTCGTTTGAACTCTTTCGAAAGATTTATTTGATTCGGAGGTTGAATTCATAGAGAATGTGGTTTTTGGGTTTGAAGACTCGATTCAAATATTGGTTTATGCTTATTGCATTTAAACTTCTAATATTCTCTGCATGGTCAAGGTTGTTCGATCGTCCTAGATAGATAAATGACAATTCCTGACCAAACCTGTTCCTAAGCGGAATGTGGATCAAGACCGAGACTGACTGGCAAATCCGAGAATACCATCCCATGTTTGTTTCATGTTTGGAACCGTGCACATGAAAAGCATGTCGTTCGTATGTTTTACGTGGTCAAATTGAACTTGTCTGTTGCTTATCTGTCCATAACATCTTATCCTTTGAATCAAATTGCACAAATTGGCTACTTATACACAGAGGACCGGTGAATAAAAAAAAGTAAGACTAGTACCGTCTTAAATAGACAAGTTTTATTTAAATTCTCTGTAAAGAAAATAGGTCTTATTAATAAAAAATAAATTTTTTTATATATTTTTAAAGTGGAGTCTATTTTTTTACAAAACGAGATTTATTTATTTGTAGTTTACATAAATTATTTTTAAATATTATTATATATCTTACTCTTATTTTATTAAGTAAGATGTGATATATTCAAGTGATGAATGATAAAAAAGTATGCGATAAATGATCATTCAATAGTAATAAATATGTTACATCTTATTTAATAATATGAAAGTGGGAGGATAGTATGGTGTGTAGAATTTTTATTATTTTTGAATAAAAAAAATCGATAAAGGAAGAGAAGATGAAAGGTAGAAATTCACCACCGACATCTATCAGACTACGTGTGAACAAGGCTTCTATAGTAAAATTAATTTTTTCTGTAATAACCTACCGGTCTCTGCCTAACTGCTTCGAGCCTTTGATTCAGCTGCAGAATTGCAGACAACCCCGGTTGGTCTTCGGTGGGTGACAACCTCCTTATTTGATAATATTTTTGTTTTTTAAACTCCTTATTTGAAATCGAAAGAAAAACAGTTCTCGTAAATTATGATGCATGCATGTTGCAGCAATTTCTTTGTTCTTTGTTTTGTTGTGTTTATTTCCAAGAGCACCACTGCTGCGCTGGTTCCCAAATTTTGTGGCTGGTGAAGACAAAAATGGCGGACGTGTAGAGCTGCATAGCCTAGCAATTCACTTTCCCAAGATGGTTTTTATTTTATTTTATATATATTGTAAATTTAAAGCGGAGCAAATATAATATATTAAATTATTTAAAATATATCATAACAATAAATAAAATAATAAACTTTTCAAATATATTTTCACATTAAAAGTAAATAACATCTGGTTTTATAGCACAGGAAAAAGGGAGAGAAGGGGACAAATAAATGGCAGGGAAATGAATGGAGTGGAGCGATGGGGTGTATATGCGGAGATTCGTGATAAGAGAGAGCTCCACGCCTTGTTTCCCACTAAACTTGTTAAAATAATACAAAGAAGTCTATGATTTCATTCATTCATTCATATCAAATATGGATTTGGATTGGCCGTGTCCTAAAAGACAACCTCGATTCCATTAATAGACACCACTCGACACGATGGATGGTCCATATTAACCAACCCCACCACTCTTTTCAACTTTTTCTTGACCTTTTGCAGATTTTACTCAGATTTGGCTTTTATTTTCCCTATATTCTAAACATCCCCCCGGGGGCTTAAAAAGAAAGAAGAAGTACTAACATATAGATGTATAAAACTACTCTAATCTATGTATTATTCTCACTCACGAGGGATCATGTTCATGATCAAGTCCATACATGCAACCTCCTTAATATAGAATACGATATATTTTTTGAAAAAATAGTTTAAAAATATAATTATCATCTTTTTGAAATTGAAATTAAAAATTAAAAATGTTCCCATATTCATATAAATGTGGGTTGTTCATGCTTGGATAATACCATTATAATATTTGTGTATTTTAGTAAATAAATATTTGTGTAGTATTTCATTTAGCTTTATATAGCTGTATTATACTAGTATTTGGCAATATATATATATATATATATATTTTTTGTCAATGCAATAAGAATGGATACTACCAATTCATACGACAAGGATCTAATTTATTCAACATAAAATTTAAAAATATATGTAAAAATAATAATGTCACGGCTAATTTGAAGAAATTCTCCGATGAGTCAAAATACAGGTAAAATCCTTAATCCTGAAAGTGCAAAACACCCATAGCCATAGGATTTAATTAGGATTCTGGTCCTTGCATTTGGAGGAATCTCTTTTCCTCCCTTCCACACTCCCTTTTTTCCCCTAATTTTCTCCACCATCTTCCCCGCAACACCCCGCCTCCTACCTCCCGCCTTCCCTCTATATAATGATAACCACACACAAACCCCATGTGTCTGCGCCTCCTCCTCCTCCTCCTCATAAACGCCCCCCCTCTCTCTCTCTTCACCACACGTTCCAAGATAACCCATATCTCTTCAGATATTCCTTATTGCCTTTTTCGTTTTTGTAGATTTTGCGCACCCCAATAAAAGCCATCTCTAACCCATTCGAGTTTTTGGGTTTCCTTCACACATCAAAACCCTAGATAACAATAAGTTCTTTTTGTACTTTAATAGTCTAGAAACCCAATTCCGGTTTTTTTTTTTAGCCAATTTGTTTGGTGGGGGTAAAGATATTCAAGGAGATGGCTATCGCTTATCCCCATTTTATTGGTTCAGAGAAATCTCCCATGGAGACGGGGATTTTAATGCCTTCTTCTCCATCTTCTGCTTCTGTGTCTCCGGTCATTCTGACCCAGGACGAGCTCAAGAAGATCGCGGCTTATAAGGCCGTGGAGTATGTGGAGTCCGGCATGGTCCTCGGCCTCGGCACTGGCTCCACTGCCAAGCACGCTGTGAATCGCATCGGAGAGCTCTTGCGCCAGGGCAAGCTCCACAACATCGTCGGAATCCCCACGTCGAAGATGACCCATGAACAGGCCGTCTCCCTCGGCATCCCTCTATCTGATCTCGACACCCACCCTGTTGTCGACCTCGCCATCGATGGCGCCGACGAGGTTGACCCTTTCCTCAACCTTGTCAAGGGCCGTGGTGGGTCCCTTCTCCGCGAGAAAATGGTGGAGAGCTCTTGTCGTAAATTCGTCGTTATTGTGGACGAGTCCAAGCTCGTTAAGCATCTGGGTGGTAGTGGGCTCGCCATGCCTGTCGAGATCGTGCCCTTTTGTTGGAAATTCACGGCGCATAGACTGCAGACCCTGTTTGCTGATTCGGGTTGCGTTGCAAAGCTCAGGACTTCCGGAGAAAACAGCGAACCCTTTGTGACCGATAACGGGAATTACATTGTGGAATTATATTTTAAGAAGGATATTGGGGATTTGAAGGCTGCGAGCGATGAGATTTTGCGGCTCGCTGGCGTTGTGGAGCACGGGATGTTCCTTGACCTGGCCACCACGGTCATTGTAGCGGGGGAGCTTGGCGTGACGGTGAAGAATAAGTTTAACTGATTTTATGATCATTGATTAACTTTATTTTTATTTAGGGAGGAATATTGGAAATTTTTTGTTTCGAGGCAAATTGGGGAAAAGTTTAGGCAGTTATTATTTGTAACAGGGGATAATTTTGGCCCTTTTGGTTCTTTAGAACCATTGATATGGTAGAAATTTGGGGGGGAGGATCTCCTCAAATTTTGAGATTAAAGAATAGGAAGAAAGAATTAGGATTTTTTTTTTTTTAAATTTTTGTCGACAGCTGAATGAACGGCCTTTGGAATGTCGGCTGTAATGCTCTATTAGAAATGAAATTCCGCTTCTTTATCTCATTTGTTGCTCAGAACTGTTGGCAATCGATGCCCTGGAATTTCTGCTTTTGTCTGTTTTGCATACGAGGTTTTCTTCTCTTTGGACAGAAGTGGTATTGCATAGTTGTTGCCCTTCAATGTTGAATTCCGCATAGGTATTCATATTATAGTTTGTATGTGGAACTCGGCGGATCTGGCACATATGTTTTTGTGAATAGATGCATATGCTAATTTAATGTAGTTCCAATATCTTTGTAATCGGACTGGGCCACTTTTGACTTCATGAAGAGATATTTGGTATGATTCACCCTTTTTTCTTCTATTCGTGTAGGTTGGAGAAGAATCTGTAAATGTAATTGCTGGGTTGATCCTTCTCAAAATATTTTTGCATTCATTTTTTTGCTAACATTTTTGTTTTGACTCTTTTTGCAAATGTCTGGAGTCTATTATGCATCTGTTCTGAATACGGAAGGTTATGCTCAACTATAGTGAAGAAACAAGCGGGGTGTGGGGAGCTGTTGCCTGTGTCAACTGAGAAGTGAGTGCTACTGTCATCCGTGGTATATGTAACACATGTCAAATAAATTTATTATAGAGGTTTGATTGACCTTAGGAGGTATGATGTTTCTCCATTTGTGATCTCTTGATTTCTTGGTTGCAATGGAGATTGAAATTTCATTATGATATGTTATCAGATTCTTTTTTATTTCCGTGTTAGTATAGTTTTGCATAAAGAGAAATGTAAGCTTGTTGTGCTAGGTCAGATTGTAAAACTCTTTTTACCATAAAGTAAATTAAACTTATCACATCTAGTAACATTAGTTTGTGACCTTTACTTTTCTGAGAGATCTCTGTGAACCATGCTCTGGGACATTCTGATATGTGAACGTGCAGCTGCCTGATTTACTTGGTTCTGCTCATGGTAGTGAGTCTTGGACCGTTGGGGATGTTAGTACAAGATATATGAAATGTTCAAAAAGTTGTTTGGAGTAATTCATTTGCTTTGCTGTGTAACAGACGAATTTCTTCGTATCCATGGATTGAAATCTTGTATCTTACTTGATTGGGATGAATCTACAGAGAACTAAGTCATCTTTTGTATATGGCTATCTTTTATTTTTCATATCATTGAGATGATTAAGATTTACTTTTGGCTACTCGTTTTCTTGGCAGACAAGCTGCTCACCTAATATTTAAGTATGTTGGTTACAATATTACATTCAGATGATGATGCGTTTGAGGCATGCTAATGATTCAGGACACTTGACACTACTTTCTGGTAGTTATAACATTTCCAAATCTAACTTTGTTTTTACTCGTGGTTTAGGAGTGCATGCTCTGTCTCACGTAGTTTGGTACATAGTTTAAACAGAGCATTCGTTCTGTACGCAGCACCCAACCTTTTTCGCACTTTGTATTGAATCTGTATGTACTATGTAGCACTAAACCACTATCATATTTCCACGAGCAATGCTATCTTAAGGCCTGTGGATGGCGTGTTTGGTGTAAAGGCCTTGTAATAGAGTTATTCTATTTCTACTGTGGCTATTCCTTTCCTTCATTATTATTAGTATTATTCCAGTTTAGTTGGTCTGGGAAATCTGAAGTGAGACTGGTATTATGGTTTCTTCATTGGGAACGCATTTATTCACCGATCCCATTTTCTATTTTACTTCAAATTGAGCCGAAATTAAACTACAAGAATTAGAATTTTTTCCACATTGCAGAAGATAAAATATTTCTTCAGCAAGTATATCTTACTGGTTTCAGTTTTAGTGCGGTTCTTATGCATGACGGTGGCCGCCATGAATGAGGCTGATTCCGTTTTCAACCTCATTAAATAGCGCATGTGGCGGTTTTCTCTGAGAGACATTGCTGAGGTGGTGTGCGGGAAGTTTGTTCTACCGCTAGTATTGACGAGATTAACGATGGATTTAGGTGGTGATAGTAGGATCGTCGTGCCTCGACTGCGAAGCTAAGTCTCGTTTGGATATACATGAGATGAGATAAAAGTTGAATAAAATATTATTAGAATATAATTTTTTAATATAATTTTTATTTTAAGATTTGAAAAAGTTAAATTATTTATTATATTTTGTGAGAAAATTTGAAAAAATTATAATGATTCTAAATTTCTATGAGATAAGATGAGAATACCATACCAAACCAGGCCTCCCTACCAAACCAAACCAAGTCTTGTTTGGTTAACTTTCTGAAAATTCTTACTCATTTTTCTTATACCACATATCACACATAAATTTTTTTTTTTTCTTTAGCAAATGTGTAGCATATGACATTTGCACATTCTTTAGTTATAAATATCATTTATGTAAAATAAATATAGGTGTTTTTGGGTCAATGGTCATATCAAGTCGGGCCCTCGGAGTCGGAGAAACGAACTGTACCCAAAATGTCAACTCTGGATTATCTTTTGGGTTTATATTATATTATTCTGAAAGACCAACATTGGGTTAATTTCCTTGGGCTGGTAGAAAATCCTGCCCAATGGCCTTGCATTCACGGATAGATACACAATAAGTCCAATAAAACAAAAGGGAACTCGAAAGAATCCAACCTAAAAAAGAGAATAATGACATGATTTGCACAAAAGAAAGATGGTTAAAATATAAAGAGAAATGATATTTGTAGTAGTGGTTGTACAAGTGGTATACAGTTATTTTGAAAAAAATGAATTAATATGGGACCCACATGAAAAAAAAAACTAAATTTTTAATCGTGAACCTCATTCTTTTTCAAAGCGATTGCATGACGTTTGTAATTCCACGACTGTATGTAGTATTGCCGAAATATTAATGGTGGTTGCAGGTTCATTTTGAACATATTCATCTTTATATTTAGTTTTAATCATTCCTTCACAACTTTTTATAGTCACCCGTGAAACTCGTACCACCAAATATAAATATTAAGGTAATATTAATGAATTTTGATACATATAATTATTTTTATATACTCTTTGTACACTTAATTGATGTAATTATCTAAAACAGTTATTTTATATTAAAAAATAATGCAATCAATCATATTAATAGAGTGTACAGGAAATACACAAAAATAACTACACAAAAAATTTCTCTTCATTTTTTTTTTAATGAAATAATATTGCTCTTCACTTTTTTTTTTTTCCCTTTCCTACCAATGCAAGTAAATAAATAAAAGGAACCCTTCTTCTGTCAAAAAGAAAAAAATAAAAAAATAAAAGAGGTTGTAAGTTCATAAAAAGGTATAGAAAGAATTATTAAGTTGAGGAAAAAGAGGAAAAAGGCGATCTCCTAATTACTTATCTCTTCCTATTGCTTTATCTTTGCTAGGCATCATCCCTTTGGTCGCTTTTTTCTCTTTGTCAAAAGGTGAAAGGTAATGTTAATGATACCAAGAGTCCTCCCTCGTAAATAAATAAATAGAAAAATGTTAGTATGTTACTTGTTTTTGTTTTTTCATTTTAATCACTCATATATTTAAATATTTTTTATTTAATTATTAAAAAAGTAATTTTTAATGTATTAGTATATATTTTTTTATTTTTTTAAAAATATTTAAAAATGTTAGAAAATCAAAATCAAAAATCAAATTTATATTAGACGGCACATCCAGGAGTCATTGCTGAACGGCAGTTTAGCATCGCTCATATATATATATATATAAATATATATATATATATATATATATATATATATATATAATATTTATGGAAAATTAGTGAAATCTCCGAATTTAGATCATCGTTAGGTTCTTAAGAGCTAAATGGCCAAGATCAACAAATCCCATCAAATGATTCTAACTACGACCTAACCATGAGAAAGACAAAATGGCAACTCAACATTTCCAACTTTCTTTTTCATGTCGATTTCTCCTTTTCATCGCATTTAAGTCTAAATCCATCAATTTTTGGTCGAAAGAATGCACAAATTGTGCTTACTTTTTTTTTATCAATCCCTTCACTTAAAAAACTCACCGTTTTAAGCTTGGTTCCTTATTATATATTATTTTTTTATCTAAATTCTAAGATCTAAAATGGGGAAGAGAGAGACAGAAATTTTTTTTGTTGGATTTGAATTCATACATAAAGAGGCCGCCAAGTCCATATGTTAGAACTCAAGAAAATATACACATGATCATCCTTAAAGGCTAACCTTCATTACCCCTTAATTCTAGGCATACCAACTTGAGTAATGCCAAGCGTTAAGCCTGGCAATTTAAAAGCTGGTTGAAGGGCTTGCCGACACCCCTCTCCATAATTTATTACACCATATGTAAAGTGAAGTAATTTTGTGATGAAAGAACATTGGTTGTTGCAATGTCTGATCAAGGTTGTTATACAAACATCAAAATCCAAAGTTAATTAATGTTTTAAGATAACATCTTATCAATCCTAATCATATCTTAGAGCTCTTGAAAAAAACATAATCAAATCCTAAAAACCTTTGCTAATTTAGATACACTACATGATGGACTATACATACATACATACATATATATATATATATATATATATATATATATCATGTACTCGATCAGTACTCAATACGTACATGCATGCATGCAAAAAGATATAAACTCTTATCTCATTAATCTTGATCTTTGTTACAAGATGGAGTGGGAGGAAAAAGAAATATGAAGTTGGAGAAGAAGAAGCCAAGTTCCTAGTTCTTAGATCATTTTCCTTTTTTCTTTTGATTCTTATTCTGTCTTTCCCAATCAGTAGTTTTTACGAGTTTTTATTCCCATGAGACGACCCATGATCATGTTTCGTCATAAACAAGTAAACAATTAGAGAAAACGACAAGATCTTTCCAAGGTTTGACCCTCAGAAAGATGGAGTTATCCAATACCATTATACAACTCTGAGTCTATGGAAACCAATTGCATGCATTTTCTCTTTAATTACGCTTTAAAAAGTAAAGATCATTGTCACAATGGTGTTACGTACCAGTTTTGCATTCTTTTAACCTACTTCGATAATTTAACGTAGGAGCAACCTTTCTTTTTTCTTTTTGCATTGAACCAGCTTATTAATTTTGTCTTGCGCTTTGGTATTTTGCCTCCAAAAAGGACTAAAAACCATGTAATATGCCAACATATTGATATACCGACCCACCTTTGATGCAGACCTCAAACTACTCCTATTAAAACGAAACGGGTAAGCCAAGCAATACCCAACAGAAACAATAACGTACGCACAGATCATTAGGCCCAGCCCTTCTCTTCTCCTTTCTCGAAGTTGGACTCAGCCTAGAAGGAAGTACGGGGTCATTCATTTCACGACCTAAATGGTGGCCCACCCTTCATTTCTTTCTTTTTTTTCTTTTCTTAAAAAAAAAATTATATATTTAATTATAAATAAATTACATAAAAATAAAAACTAACATAATTTAATATTATGTGTCAAATTATAAAATTATGTTTAATATAAACTAGATATAACGTATCATATAAAATTATGAATTTATTTTTATATAATTTATATATATATTATTTATTATTATTATTATTATTATTTTCCTGTCCAAGGCTCAAAGCATGGCAACTCCAACGAAAGTTCTGGATGGGTGCTGGACTTGATGTTTAAGATTTGAAAATTGTCCAAAAGCAACAAATCAAGTCTTAAAAGATAAGTAATTTATAAATTTATTTGGTTTAATGTGACATGCATAATCTTTTAAAATAGAGTAATACTACTCGTTTATCACCATCCTCTCATAATTTTGTTATGTGTATTTGAATATTATGGAATTAATTTATTTATATTAATTAATTAATTTAATAAAAAAGACTAATTCTATATATAAAGTTTAAAAAATAAAACTTATGATATTGACATAATTGTTAGAATTGAAGACTAATTAATTGAAAGGACAGAAGCAACAGAATCAGCGGCGTTCGCGCAGCGTGTGGTAGAGGGAGTAGGCATTGGCCGCTGCCTTTAATGCGAAAAGCATTGGCGCTGCCGACCCTTGTAAATGCAGCAGCGTAGGTAGTCGGCAATTTCCGTGCTTTCACCTCATCCATTTTTATAAAATAAATTCCTACCAAGGCGACTTTGTAATCTTTTCCAATCGAATTTCAATATTCTATCGGGATATTAATATTAATGAACACCTGAATTAGAGCTTTTGAATCATTTTCTCATTCACTTTCTATGCCATGCAACGAATGCATACACATGCAACAGTAATCAATCGCCTTCTTTCTTCTCCTTTCTTCGTGGCTTAACTACTTTTTCTGTCAAAAACTTTTTAAAACCTATGATAAAAGATAATTGTTATAATGGCAAAGGTATCCCGTAAAATATATTTTACAGTAAAATGGTTTTATAATATAACGTATTATATTAAATATGTTAATTTATAAATTTATTTTTATAAAAAAAATTTTGTGCCTAAAACACTTTTTTATAAAAACTTTTGAGTTTTATAAAATTAAAAAATATTTTGGAGTAATAAATATATAATAGGTTTCGATTATTACTTCTAAAAAAATTCTATATACTACAAAATTATCTAACTTTCATCTCATTAAGTATGATGTAATACATTTATTATAATTGAATAATCATTTATTACATGTTTCATTTTTATTTAATGATGATAAATGAATTACATCTTACTTAATATGATGAAAATAAAATAAAAATATGATATACATTACTCATAAAATATTGAATCGTAATTTTATATAATATATTAAATTTATTTTATAATAAAATTACCTTATACTTATGGATGACTTCGATAATAAAATTTTTATATATTAATATTTTTGTATATATTTTTACAAACTCTATTAATATTAATTATTTTAATCAACATACACAAAGTCCACTTGCAGCGAAGATATTTCGGTTACTTAATAGAGTCATATTGATTGAAAGTAAAAGACACGAAGAAAGAAAAAGGAAAGAAGGAGATTAGCCGACGCCTAAGTAACTTTATTAAATAAAAAAATGGTAACCCGCTGTTTTGGCTTTCCTCCACTCGGACTCCCGTAATCAGCGTCAGGGTGACTCCCACCATGTGAGTCTTTTTTCTTTGCTGTCTCTTTTGCTGACTCCCTCTTTCTTTTACCTCCAAATCTTTGTCCTATAAATCTTCCCTTCCCTTCCCATTAATGATTTGCGCCAGTAAACAGAAAATGCTAATCAGGGTCTGAAGCTTTGTGAAAGGTTTGGACGGACAAGATCTCAGAAATGAGCTCGATTGCTCTGGCGCGGTGGCTGCAGTGAGTGATACACAGACAGAGAGAGCTAGTTAGAGGGAGATTTTTTTTTTCCTATGAAATGAAGGCTTTCTTGGTTGCTGGGCTCTCTTCCTTCTTCGTTTTGGTCTCTCTGAGCTCGATTTCAGCTCTGCCAAGCAATGTACCGCGCTCGGATTCTCTTAAGTTCATTATAGGTCCGTCCTCTCGTCTTCTTACAATTGTTATCCGTCTATGTAGTATTAGCTTTTCTCTTTTCTCAGTTTTTCGTATCTGATCAGAGTAAGTGGCTCGATCACAAGTGTCGTTTCGTTTTCTTGTTTGGTTGCTGTGAAAACGGAGGAAAAGGAAAGAAAAATATCCCCCCCCCCCCCCCCCCCCCCCCCGGGGCCCGCGGCGGGGGGAATCCAGCTAATGAGAATTCTTTCTGTTTAAAATACAAAAGAGAACCATTTTCCAGCAAACAAATGAGACATACCTTTCATCTTTTGCGAGTGTTACGGTTTATAAATTAATTTCTGTCTGATTTAAGAAACGTTCTTTTTCTGTTTTTGAGTTGAATAAGTAAGTTGCGACTTGCGAGGGTATATTCATGTTGTTGTACATGCAGGAGAAGAAAATCTAGGACCATGGAAGAATGGAATATCGGAGGCCGCACAAGCTCCAGGGCCTTCAAGCGATGATGCCACTCAAAGCACGCTTGTTTTGGCGGCAAACAGGACGAATAGGCTGGACATTCTTCGTGGGTTTCGACGCTACCAAGGTGGTTGGGACATTGCGAATCGGCATTACTGGGCAGTAAGTCCTGCTTCCCCTATTACTTAAAAAAAAAAAAAAAAAGTCCTGCTTCCCCTATTACAATACAGTGGTAGTAAGATTTATGTGTTTAAATTTGAATGCCCGACAAGTTTGGTTTTTTCTCCGTGTTGGGGGCTACGCAGGAAACTTCGTAATTATTTATTACGTTAATGCATTACCATCATGCTGAAAACTAATTTCTTTATGTTGTCCGGTTCCAAGAGAAAGCCAAAGCTTTTAATGAAAAATATGAAAATCTTCAGGACTTGAAGAGGAATACATCTGCTTTTACTTCGTTTATTTTTTCTGATACTATTCTCCTGTCAACCAGGTATTCTTTGGCTGAAAAATTACAGAATGAATCAAAGCTGTGGAAGCTTAATTCGACTGTTGCTTATAAGTAATAACTTGGATCGGCACCAAAATGGAAAAAACCCCTGATTAGTATAATGAATCAAGAGGATTGTATTAACTTCTATGACAATCCTTTATTGCTTTTCTGAAGTGTTGCCATGTTGAACTGCTCGAAATCAGGGAATGTACCACTACCCAACATATTTTAATTATCAAAATAACCAAGTTATAAATGCACATATTCTTACCAAATAATTCATCCACTGGTGTATAAAATATTGGTTCCAATCAAAGACTCGAGCATATCCACAATATCTCTTAAGAAGGGACAAGGGCCTACTTATCAAAAAACAAAAAGAAGAAGGGCCAAGGCCCTTTGGGTTTAATGCTACTTTCACCCCTTATTAAATGGAGTGGATAAGCTATTGGGTTCGATGCTTCAAGTACCCTAGAGTGTGTGAGTTGCTTACCAATCAAAAAAGAAGAAGAGTATGAGAGTGTTGTGGATATGACAATGGGAAACAATTCCTTTGGCGTCTTGGTGTTTCTGCAATAGCTGTAGTTGAAAACGTTGTAGGCTCATGATATTATTTGGCTGAGTAATAACATGCAAAATCCTGTCTAATAATATTAGGCTCATGATATTATTTGGCTGAGTAATAGCATGCAAAATCCTGTCTAATAGAGCCTGATTCATATGAAACTCAACGCATATTAACTTCTGGGTTTGTATTACATTTTTTTACAAGTTATTAGATGAAATTTTTAATTGGTATTTTATCCACTCAGTGTATTTTACCCTTGGTTTTAAGTCTTCTATTTTCAGTTTGTATTTTCTGCATGTTTCTTCCGTCTTCTTGTTTTGTTGTTGTTGATTTGTATTCATTATTATTTTAACCATCATCTGCAGTCTGTTGGATTTACAGGTGCTTCTGCTTTCATTCTTGCTGTCCTATGGTTTGTTTCTTTTGGCTTATGCCTCGTGGTTCATCATTGCTGTGGTTGGAGGATAAACATAAAAGGAAAAGGATCACACCGTTCACAAAGAATTTGTCTTGTACTGCTTTTAGTCTTCACATGTGCAGCAGCGTAAGATTCTGAACTTCAAAATTCAGACATTATCAACTTTTCAAATATCATTCTCTTTGTATGTGGAGATCTTCCTTATTTTGTTTTTTCAATTTTCCACTGACCCATTGGTTGCTGGTACTTGTATTTAATCTCTTCCTTTCCCTTGCCTATATAAATCTAAAAATGGACTGGTAGTGCTGTAATTTATGTAACTGATATGAAAAACTATTCACAGAACTAGATTTTATTTTGACCTTCCATATTGAAACATTTGCGTGTTTCTGTTGAGCAGGCTGAAAAATTGGTGAATTTATATTTTTTCTATGACTCTTGCTAATGCCGTCTTTTTCTCCCACAGGATTGGATGTATCCTTCTTTCTGTTGGGCAAGATGAATTTCATGGTGAAGTGTTGCAAACTTTGAATTATGTTGTAAACCAGTCAGAATTCACCGTGGAGACCCTAAGAAATGTCACACAATATCTATCCCTAGCAAAAACTATTAGTGTGGCCCAGGTGTTCCTTCCTTCTGATGTCATGGATGACATTGATAAATTGAATTTGGACGTCAACACCGCAGCAGATACACTAACCGACAAGACAAACGAAAATTCTGTCAAAATAAAGAGAGTCTTCAATGCCGTGTATGTATACACTAACCTTGCTTCAAAAGATCTATATCTAGAATTATTTTCCAAAATCAGGATATTAATTGGCTAATATTTTATTCTTTGCTGCAGGCGTTCTGCTTTAATAACTGTGGCAGCAGTAATGCTTCTTCTGGCTCTGATTGGTCTTAGTATGTATCACTGAAAATATTTTATCTATTCGTCTCCTCTATTAGATTCTTCCCTCTTCTTAACTAACTGATTTATATTGTGGCAGTCCTGTCTATCCTTGGGCACAAACATGCAATTCATATGTAAGTTTCCTTTGCAATTTGGTGGTCATGTGCCACATTCAGTACTATTCCCCCTTCAAAATGCAAGACACTTTTCACTTTTGTATTTGACGTTACATACTTAATGTTGCAGATTCGTAATAAGTGGTTGGTTGCTCGTTGCAATTACATTTGTGCTTTGTGGAGTTTTTGTTGTCCTCAACAAGTAAGACTTGGTTTTCATTTGGATTCTTTCTACTAAATGTTCTTTTTCTTTCCCCCTATTTTTATATTTTTTACTTGTTCATGTACAAAAAACTTAATAAAGCAACACCAAGTTTCTAAGTTCTTTTCACAGGTGATGTTGAGAAAGTTGCTTGCCATAAACAGTTCAAGTTCTGTGTTTCTTATCTGTAGTTCTTCTATGTATGATTCAGCCTGGGTCAAAAAAAGAAAAATCCTTGCCAAGATATTTTACTGACAGTAGTGTTTTACTTTTGGCATTTCAGTACAGTTTCTGACACCTGTATGGCCATGGAGGAATGGGTAGAATATCCACATGCAGAAACAGCTCTTAGCAACATCCTCCCATGCGTTGACCAAAGAACAACAAACCAGACACTTGTGCAGAGTAAAAAGATTATCAATCAAATTGTAAATGTTGTAAATGAATTTATCTATACATATGCCGACACATATCCCTCCCGGGAAAATTCTTATTATTACAATCAATCTGGTCCTCTGATGCCGCCACTCTGTTACCCATATGACTCTGAACTGCAAGATCGCCAATGTGGGCCTCAAGAGGTGTCTGTGGCAAATGCTTCTGCGGTATGCTTTATCAATTCTGATTATTTGCTATCTTTTGTATTATGAGAATCTGCAATCTGCATTACTTATTAAATATGTATCTGGACAGTACTTGGTTATTGAGGGAAACAAACATTAGAACTCTACTTAAGACTGTAGAATTGGCTTAACACCATTGATGTGTCAAGTTTAAATTATGTACTGGAAAAATCTTGTACAGAATTTTAGCTGGAAACATCATGTTGAGATGAAAGGATTTAGATCTCATAGAGTTTGAGTTTCTATGTTCTACCCAAACACTAGAACTAGAGTGGCTGTCCATGTGAATGCTGCAGGATTAAATATTCAACAAATATTATTAGACCACTTCATCTCTCTCTCTCTCTCTCTCTCTCTCTCTCTCTCTCTCTCTCTCTATTCACTTTAGGCCCTTAAAACTGTAGAATCGGCTTAACTCCCATGACATGCCAAGTTAAAATTCTGTATGGGAAACATGATGTTAAGAATGGGAGAGAGACAGATACATGAGTGGCCCCTACAACTTTTATAGTTGTTCGAGTGAATGTTGTAGGACTAAGTACTTAACAAATTAATTGGACTACTTTGTGTCTTTCTCTCTCTCCATTTTAGGCCCTTGAATTTGGATAGGGGCTCTAGGGAATCTAAAACCGAGATGAAATTATAACAACTAATCATCTAATAAGCAACCCCTAATAATTTACTAGGCTAATAGCTTTTTCTGCATATGAATTTTTGGTGGCTTTCTTTTGCAACATCACAAATTATGTACAAATGTAGATAAACTGAGTAAAGGCCTTTTGCTTTGCTCTCACCATCTAGGTTGCTTAACTATGTTTATCATTATCAGCTCTTGTTGAAATTGAATGAATTGTAATTGTTTTTCTTCTTTTCAAAAGACTCTTAAATATTGAAGGTTTTTATGAATCTCTCGCGCTCTTTCTATCTCTCACAATTTTAATCTTACCTTGAAGTGTCGATCTAGTTGTGAACTTAAAAATGATATCAGAGGTAGCAAGGGAAGAAAGCACGGAGGTTGGGGCATGTTAAGAGACTATGACAGGGAAGGGTTTAATAAATGTGGGTTTTGTAGTCCCATTCTAAAATTTTGTGGGTGTCATTACCTGCTTTCTGCTTGAAATGAAGTATTTAGCATATAACGTACTCAAAACTTTGACCTCTATGAAGTAATCAAGTAAGATAGATGGTTAGAGAAGTATTCATCTTCAATAGAATGGAATGTGTTCCCTTCTCCAAAATGAACCTCGCCTAGGAGCTATTGAAAGAGATACAAATGTCATAAAGGTGTAAATTACTTAACACGGCATGAAGGCTTCCATATATGAAATCCCAATAAAACATTAGCCAATGTAAGAAGAAACAGCACTTGAAGAAGGAAGTTGACCTTGGTATTTTTTTAGTGTTTCCGAGTGACTGGTAGTGGAAAATTCTTTATTATCTCTTTAATAACATGTCACAGATTTAATTAGCTCTACTTTACTTGGCTGTGTAAACTTTTCAGGTATGGCAGAACTATACATGCAAAGTGTCACCAGCTGGCTTGTGCACCACCGTAGGGAGGGTGACCCCGAACATCTACACACAGTTGGTGGCTGCAGTTAACGAGAGCTACGCCCTTGAGCACTACACACCGCCTTTACTTAACCTCCAGGATTGCAATTTTGTCAGAGACACTTTCAAAACGATCATCACAACTTACTGCCCACCGCTGGGTCGTTATCTCAAAATGGTGAATGCAGGATTGGGCATGATTTCAGTAGGAGTCTTGCTCTGCCTCGTTCTTTGGATACTGTATGCAAACCACCCCCAAAGGGAGGAAGTGTTTGCGAAACTATCATTACCAGTAAAAGGCAGCAGGAACTTCAAGAACTGCTTTACTAATGACATCAAGCGTGAGGTACCTGTATCAAACCCAACGAGTGAAGTGTAGTCCGTAAAGTAGAAAAACAGTATTAAGGCTAGGCTCATCTTTTGAGTTTGATTGTACCCCTATTAGGGGAACAAACCAAAGTGGGGCAAAGCTCCATTTTGAGTTGAGGGGCTAATATCGTAGTGTTTGTTATGTCTATATTTTAAGTATATCCATTACTTGATCTTGAATCTATCGTGTCAACTGCACCAACATGATCTGTGTTGAACTTCTGTGTTGGTACAAAAATAAGATCATAGTGCCTGTCAGGATGGACATGGAAGAACTATGCCCAAGTTCAATTGTACAGCGTACAATCTTCCTGATTAGCTCAGAAGATACACACAATTGTCAATTATACATTGCACAATTTTATTAGCCGGGCCGTTGCCCATGACCTCATAGGAAGCATTTTCAATGTTTCACGTCAAGAATTCCATCTCATGTACGAAACAACATCACATACTGTCTCCATCATTCAGATAAAAAACAAAGAAAAGAAACGAAGCAATGAATATGGCTTGTTCAAATTTCCATGTTAGTAAAACATCCCATCTCGAGGGTCCCCCCCCCCCCGGGGCACCGCCACACCCACTGCTACTAAATAGCAGAACATTGACATTCTGTTTAGGCTTTGCTTCATATATTTGAGAGTTTTTTTAATTTTTAATTTTTAATTATTTTCTCGAAAATAGGGAGCTAAGGCTCGTTGGAAGTGTTTCATCTATTCTTGTATCTTATTTCATTATTATAATTTTTTTTAAATTTTTATTTAAAATATAATAAATAATTTAATTTTTTTAAATTTAAAAACAATAATAATATTAAAAAATATATTTTAACAATATTTTATTTAATTTTTTAAAATAGAAAATAGGTTTCATTTCATTCATTGAAACTAAAATTACAGCTGTAATTGATAAATACAGAGAAAAATTTAGATTACAAGTCAAACTACACCTCTGTTTGGAGCTTCCCCGCACACAAGTTTCTTTGTGACGGATATTGTCTTAATTTTTTTAAGCTCTTTAATGACAAAACTTTCTAAAATATGAGACTCTGTAAAAACAGATATTTCAATTCCAGTTTGTCTAAGAATATAACACCATGTAAAAATAGAGATAACCATTCCCCAACTTTCAAAGCAAGAAAGGTGTCCAACCTCCATCTTCCAAATGAGAAGAGGGAAATCCACTTACCATCTTCCAAAAGAGGAGTGAGAAAACCATCATCCATCTTCCAAAGGAGGAGAGGGTTCTCTTGCTATGGACAACATGTCTAATAACTTATTTCTTTTTATTTTTACCTAACAACAGAACATAAATACATAGGAAAATTTGAAAAAAAAAAAAAAAACAACAAAACATAAACTTGAAATAATACTAAAAACGAAAAAAACACTGAGCAAGGTGGCTGTAGTGGTGCGTGAAGGAGACGTGCCACACTAGGAGGCGTGCCACACTAGGAGTGTGCCGGACTGTCAATTTTGAAGCTACCAAAATCGCTGGTCCTAGAAATGTCTCGCATGATGGCAGCAGAGCCCTCTGTGTGGTGGCATGTGGGGGCCATGCACACACTTTGACCCGGGTGTGTGGATTACGCGCTGCTCCTTTTGGCAAAACCTTCGACAGTCTGAAAGATTGACGGCTTAGGAATCATGCGGTGGGATGCGTGGTGGTTGCTAGCCACCGGAAAATATCAAAAGCTGCTTCTCCATGCTTTGACTGGAAAAACAAAAATAAAAATCAAAACATCAACTGGAAAATTGAACACTTGGAGAAACTATATATGGGAGGAGGGAGTGAGATAGGAGATGAAGCTCCCACTCCCCTCTGGGATGATATACGATTTGGGTTTCTAGAGAGAAGGTAGAGCTTCTCTCTCTAGAAATATTTAGGACCGTCTGAGAAATCCTAACTCTTGAATATATATATTTTTATTTAATTTTTAACTTTCATCTCAATTGACTATCAAAACGGCATCTTAATTTTTGGCTTGAATTTCTTTCATTCTGACGTTATTAGCTTAAGGGAAATCATAGTTAAACCTACAAAAACAAATGTTAGACTGAACTAATACTCCACTTTTAGCTAATGATACGCCATCAACTCACCTGTTGTATACTGATCATACACCAACCTCCTATCATCCTCGCTCTTCTGATCATTTTCGATTATATCTAAACAAAAATGGACAATTATGTAAGAACAAATAAACACTTGATCAATTTTTTTGATGTAGAAAGAGTTGCTATATTTAGTAGAGAAATAATATTTACAATCGTGGAGTGCACAATTGTCTTGCAATCTCTAATCTAAATACATTAAAAAAAGTAAGTAAATATGAGATCTACATTAAAAAATCTAATTTTTTAATAGTAAATCTTTTTTTTTTCAAAATAATTACGCGATATTTACGTACTCCATGATTATATATAGCATTATTCTTTCTTTTGACGTGCTTATTTTGAAAAATGAGAGCAGCAAACAACAACCATTAGCCACACTTTCTGAATCGATGACGATTAATAAATCAAGCACCGGTTTAGAATCATGCAGCCAACACAAAGTATGGGTATTTTTGGGAATTTGAGCCTATGTACATGCATGAGTGGCATTTCGAATTTCCCTCAAAAGTCATTGTGAATATTAAAGTCAAGTTATGAACACAGCTCTTTGTCTATAAAAACAGGCAAATAGAGTTATAGACAGGCAAAAAGAGTACATGGGTGCCTATCAGTTTGGTAAGCTACCCATCAGTATTTTATCTGAGCATTCACATCCGGTATCTCATATTACAAAGTATTAAATTTCTTATCATTTGAGATTTATTATAAGGTTTTGATCAAAATATCCCTACATCCAGATCCTTATTTTAAATAAAAAGTTTAAAAATAAACAGTAATTCTTCATATTTGGGAAACTACTATTTATTCCCTAAACTATTTTTTATCAATAGTTTATTCTAATACATAAAATAAATTATTCTTTCAATCATCTACACTTTCTATCATACTCATATTTATTATAGTTTTAAATTATAATTTTAAAAATAATTTAAATAATTACGAAAATATAAAAAAATAATTTTAAAAATATTATCATACCCACAAAAAAATAATTTAAGTTTTTGTTTAAAATATTTACTAGAGTAATAGTTCAAAATATAACAAAAAAAATATTGAGTAGTTAAGTTTGTAAATAAAAAGTGAGAAAAAAGTAATAAAGAAATAATAGAAAATTATTATTTTAATAGAATAGAGAAAGTATAGGAAATGAGATATATGAGGTTTTTTAAAAATGATTAAGTTTAGGAAAAAATTTTAGAAAATATCATTTTTAACTAAATTATAAGAAATTTTACAGAAAACTCAATGTAAATGCTCTCACAAGGTGGGGTTTCATTTGGAATTCCATTACCTTCGCAACCATGGTTCTGGCTGTAGTTGTTGCTGCTTTCTTCACTTACCTATTTTTTATGAGTTGGAAGATGGAGCAGCCGCATATTTGAAGGATATTTCAGTCGAGTTCTTGTGTTTACACACAAAGAGTAAGCATACAGTTTACTGTGAGAACTATTATAATTACATAAAAAATCATAACACTAAATTTTTTTTGAGTTAATTGTAAAATCAATAGATGAGGGTTTTGGTTTTTACAAATGGAGGCCAAAGTTTTTAATTTTTGCCAAATTGATACCTAAATTATAAAGAATTCATAATTTTACGTATTTCCATCAATCTCTGGTTAGAAACTGATGGGAGGAATGCCATTTGTCAATTTTAGATTGACTAGGGTGTCAATCTTTGCCTTGATGCCATGTGTTATCCAATTACAGACTGACACATGACATTGGTATGCCATGTGGTAAGTCTCCCGTTAATTTGTTAACGGGAAACCAATAGAAGTGTCTAATTGCAAGCTTTTTGAAATTCAGTATTAATACTTCAAAAACTAATAACTATAGTATGGAGTTATAGAAACATAAAAACTTGGTTGCTAATTTTGGAAATAACCCTTTTGTTATATTGACTTATATGAAAGTTTTTCACATCAATGGTATATTAAGTGTATCAACAAGTAGAAGTGGCAATTCATGCTCACAAGTTGTATTCGTATCGTGCCAAGTTATGGATATTTGACTATATGAGTCAACTTGATTACGACCCGTTAAGTTAAACAGGTCAGACCTTTAAATCCTAACGCTACCCATTTAAATAACGGATGACATGATATGATCTGTTTAATAATTATTTAAAATTGGTCAACACAACACAACTCATCTCAATCTATTTTATGTAAATGGGTTGAATTGACCTACTTAACCTATTTGACTAGATTAACATAATTTCACGTAAAAGTTAAAATCTATATTTATTAGTAGTCACAATATCTCAAAGAAAATAATACTAACTACTAAAAAAAATCAATATTTTAAAAAAATTTTAACCTATAATAAAATCAATATTATAAATATTATAAGCCTAACAATAATAAATATGAACACAGATCCAAAAGAATAATCCTAACAATAAAAACATAAGCATATTGGGAAGTGGTGATGGCGAAAGAGAATGAGAGCTGAGTGATAAGTTAGGGTTTTTTAGTTCTTATAGTTTAGAGGGTATAATTGTAATTTTAAAATAAATGTATTTAGGTTGATTTTGGGTTAAGCGGGTGATTCGTTTATTAATCATGTTTTAATGAATCAATCTGTTTTAACCTAAACCTATTAAAATCAAACCAAACTCACTAATTTCATGATATAATGTCGTATTCATATTAGATTCATGACTCATGTCACATATTGCCACATACATCAACAAGGAGGCCTAACTCCAAACATTTTAAAAAAAATTCCAATCTAATTATTTGCAAATAAGACTTCCAATCCATTTTATTTGAAAATATGGCCCTATATTGAAAATATCACCAAAATATTTATTCTCTATTTAACACATGCTATTACTATATATGGTTCTTTTTTACTAGTGGTATTGATGGTATAATTGGTAAGATATCATAATCAATACCCATCACGAAAATACTTCGGAGATGAATCTTTAGGCTTGGAAAAAATGTTAGGCAGAACTAATACTCCACTTTTAGCAAATAATGGATCTCAAACTCACCTACTCTATATATTGATCATACGTCCCTCATGATGTTCGTCTTTTACATATACCAAAAGCCTATTTCTATTATACTATGAAAACACACCTTTCTCAGCTGATTGCTCCCATGCAATGATACAAGCTCTAAGTGGTTGTTCAACCACATCTCATCAGCTTAAATATATGTTTTAATATTAAGGGGATCCGATCTGTGACACAACTCAAATATGAAGTAATGGCATGTGTCTCTCTTAGGACGTACTAAGATATATATTTTTTATTTATTTTTGTGAGGATGCAATTTAGACCCATTTGGATACTAAAAGTGTTTCATCTCATCTTATAGTTACAAATTTTTATATAAAATATAATAAACAATTCAACTTTTTCAAAATTTAAAATAATAATAATATTAAAAGATAATATTATAATAATATTTTATTCAATTTTCATCTTAACTCACCGTCCAAACTGTACTTTAGAGTGAGGTGTAATGCAGAAAGAAAATAATCAGAGTAAAAGATATTAGAAAAAAAAAAAGTGGGGATTATATTTATGATCTTGACCTCATCGATGAGATATGCTATTATCCTTTTCCATGGTTGCCAACCAAACCAATCAAAAGAAGTCATACAGATCAATGAATTTTGTGAAAAGAAAAAATAAATAGAGTCCACCCAACCAAACACGTGGCATAGTACGGAAACTTCTGAGAAATCCAAGTAGTCAGCAGTCAAAGGTCCAATTTGGGTATCTAAGCCAAAAATTTTGAACTTTTCCCATGTTTGCACCATAGGAATTGGAAAAATTAATATGATCAGATAAAGAGGACCTCATATATAATACCTAAATCAACCACATGAAAAACGTGAATTCTGAATGAAATATTTGACGATATATAAAGGATAGATTCATAGATTCCTATAATACGTACGAAGTTGCATATATGTACATATATATACATATACAAGAAGTTTTCCTTTACATTGTATGATATTTTCTGAACTGTAGGCTTGCACTTAAAGGGCTGCATGCACACACCACAGTTTAAAATTGCACTTCAAGTTTTATGAATGGTAACGAGTAAGTGATGCAAGATGATGATCATCATTTTCTCTTAAGTATCACCTCATTAAGATTCGTATAAATCACAACATTTTTCCATTGCATTGACTTGATCTTATATTCCTTGCTTTATATAGATTTATAGTGAAGAAAAACAAGAAAAATGAGCCCGGGTTTGAGAGACGGAAACATATTAAGTAGACGCTACAACATTTACTAATATTTATGTAAATTAACGGATTATTAAAAAAGAATATAAAAACATCAAAGAAAAAAGCTAAGAAAAAGGTTTGAGATTCGAGAATCGAATAATACACTCTGGCGGTCTAAACGGTAATAACGGTGTAGTAAAAAGGACGATCGTTGCAGTGGCGAACTTGGAATCTCTCTCTCTCTCTCCCTTGCAAGACAAGACATCATAAATA
This sequence comes from Carya illinoinensis, assembly GCF_018687715.1. Taxonomy (NCBI): domain Eukaryota; kingdom Viridiplantae; phylum Streptophyta; class Magnoliopsida; order Fagales; family Juglandaceae; genus Carya; species Carya illinoinensis. The sequence continues at coordinate 3,050,842 of NC_056757.1, forward strand.
TAGTAAACCAATGTTTGTATGCTGCAATCTGCATACACGGCGCCAGAGATACAAAATTTTATGGTTATCCGTCGATGTAAATTTCGGCTTATAAATTGGGTTCCGAGGAGGATGACACTCAATCTCTTGCTTCGTTCCAAAACAGAGATTTCCTACAAACAACATAGATAAACAGAGAGAGAGAGAGACCTTTGTCTTTGCTTCAAGAAAATACGATTCCCATCCTGTAAGTCTCTTCCTCCTTCCTTTCCTCCGCATCTTTGTGTTAAATTCCTTGCCTTGTGCTGATACCTTTGCTTTTTTAAGTTCTTGGTCTGATAAAGTGTGTTGTCCTTTTATATGAGTCTAGGTCTCTCTCATTTTCCCTTTCTTTTTCTTCATGTTTCCCTTTCTGGGTACTTTCTCCTTGCTTTTTTTGCCTTCGAAAGTTTTTGGAGACGCTTTCTTTATTGGGTTTCCTTCATTTTTCTGTGATTGATAATTAAAGTCTTTTGATGTTCATAGATATACAACACCTTGTTAATTTTTTCCCCTTCTTCCCTCCTTAAATTTCAAACTTTTCTCCTAAAACTTCACGTGTTTATTGGTTTTCTTCCTCTTATGCCAATTTTGTTGAGCTTTATATGTTCTCGATGGTGTAGCCTATTTCATTGAAACCTGTTTATCATGGTTTCTGGTTTGGCCAACTCTTTCTCTTCTCTGTTTCAATAGTCTCTCAGTTTCTGTTTACTGCCCTCTCGTTTTGTAGTTGTAATAGCAGTAGTGGGGCCATAGTTTTTCCTGTTCTGTTTGCAGGGAGATGAAGGTTTCGAATCCAAAAACAGAAAAGGGGTTTCTTCGTTGTTATAGATACTGTTATCCCTGCGTAATTGCATGTTCCTGTAACTTGCTTTGTTTTTAACTGCGATGGTTCTGATTTTCAGGAGTTCTTCGAAAAGATAAGAGCCTGTGCAAGGAGTGTTTAAGGCTTGGATATAAGCTTATTTCCTCTTGAGTTTTTTTTTTTTTAAGTCTTTTGTGGGGGTGTTGAGAATTCGAGGATGGGGGATCACTTTGTCTTGCTGGTTGATCGTTTGCTCACCGAGTCTACGTTAGAGGCTGCAATTGAGAGCAGAAACTGGTCCATGAAAGCCGCATCCTCTGTAACTGACGAGAAGAAAATCGATAATGCTTCCAAGGTGGTTGGTGAAAATATATCATCTCCCGGGAAATTGGTGGAGTGCAGGATATGCCAGGATGAGGATGAGGATTCAAATATGGAGACGCCCTGCTCTTGTTGTGGCAGCTTGAAGGTCAGTTGGGCTCTCTCTAATTCCAACTTGATAACGTCAATATTGTATACAAGCATCCTATTCTTTCCTTTTATGTTCTTCGTATGGTCTGTTTTAGAATTTTGATCATATATTAGATGAATTGTCACCATCCAGTACCTTTCTGCATCTGAAGCCATCTGAACGTCAATACCAAAATTGTGTAGAATTTCTTTATGATTTTGATTCAATCAGGTTTTAGTCTACTAGTTTTTAAAAAACGCGAGCACATCATCAGATTTTTGACACAGTCAACTCCAACCTCACTGACCCTACCAAGTACCAACCAGAAACATTAAAAGCAAAAGAACAAAAAAGTCTATCCATATTCATTTTGAAATTCCCGTCTTGATTGACTGAACCTGAAACTTTGGCTTCAATTTGACTTTCAAGGAACACCATTCTTGGGTCTGCCTGCTTAAGATGTATGTGCTTGTTGACAACAAAATCTTAATGCAACTATCCCATAATGTAGCACACTGTTATCACAATGATCACATACACCATCCCACTTAAGCCTCAGCATCAATACTTCCCTTTCTTGGATTGATATAGGGCCTTCGTGTTGTTTTGTTACTGATCGAGGTTAAGACAGTCTAGCATGCACTGGATAGAGGTGCATTGCCACTTGCCTCGATTAAAATCATCAAAGAGAAATGTTAAAGCATGGTGATTTGATTCGAGATCAATTGTTTTAGCTGCAAGTTTGCGCCTAAATTACCTACCTCATGGTGTAAGTTGACCATAATGCTCTTTAAGCTTTCAATCTGGTCTCTTCCTTAACTCTTCTTCTTCGGAAATTGGTGTTTGGGAAGTTTCACAGATGTTATCTTATTTCTCTTTAATAGAATGCGAGGAACACAAACTCAACAATGGCTGATTTTATCACGTAATAGTATGATTTCTTCAAATGATTATAATATTATTTGAATGCAACTGGTATAACTGGTTGCACTGCAAACTGTTCTTGTGGCATTCATGTGATGATTTCAATTCCCATCTTTAGGAGTAGTTTATTGTGAGAAACTTGGTCATGAGTTACCTGATTTTTGCAGTATGCCCACCGCAGATGCGTACAGAGGTGGTGTAATGAGAAGGGTGACACTATCTGTGAGATATGCCAACAGGTGATCCAAGATTTTTTTACATCACTGTTAGTTTTGGATTATTGGATTGTTCTCCATTTTATCCATGCCTTATGCCAACCATTACATGCAAAGCTATCGTATTAAGATTAAATTCTTGAATTGCAGCAATTTAAGCCTGGTTATACTGCTCCTCCCCCACTGTTTCAATTGGGGAGTGTTCCAATGAACTTCAGGTAATCTTTATATAAACTTCTTATTTCAATGGCTGTAATCTGGAATACGTTGTTCTTCTTTTTCAACTTCACACACCAATGTGTTTTTCTGACTATGATGGATTAACCAGGGGAAATTGGGAGATATCTAGGAGGGACTTGCATCGTCCACGCATCATAGCAATGGTTTCAACTGACCGTAATTTACTCACTCCTGACTACGACGAGTATTCAGCCTCTACCACAAGAAGCTTGATATGTTTCCGTTCAGTTGCTGTCATTGTAATCTCTCTCTCTCTCTCTCTCTCTCTCTCTCTCTCTCTCTCTCTCTCTCTCTCTCTCTGTGTATGATGATCAACTTTATTCCTCTAATCTATAAATGTTGAAAAGTGCACTTTGCACCCTCAAATTACCAAAAGTTTTACATTTGGTAGTCCAAACTATTAAAAACTGACAATTTGCACCCCAATTGAATATATAACCCATTGAGATCAATGAAAAATATGTGATGTGGTACAATCTTGACCATCAGATTTGAATGTAGGGTGTAAAGTGTCATTTTTTTCAAACTCCGGGTGCAATGTATGTTAATAGTTTAGAGTGTAAAGAGCAATACCCTTGATAGTTTGAGGGTGGAAAGTGTATTTTTTTCTTCATAAATTCTAATTAAGTTTTTCACTTTCGAGAAACCTTAGCTCAATATAGTTTAGATCAAGTCGTAATACATCCTCTTTATTTATTCCTTTTAACTTGACCGATGCCTCTTACAATCCCATTCATTTTCTCCGGTGCAGTTCATGGTTCTACTGATTCTACGCCATACTCTTCCCCTCATTCTAAGTGGAAACAATGAGTACTTTTTCCCACTATCTCTGGTAAGAGAATTTAGGGCTTGCTAATTCATTTCATGAAGACAAAGGTGGAACTTCCCTTGCAGATATTACAATCATCTTTCCTTCTTTGCATGTAGTTGCTACTTCTAAGAACTGCTGGGATTGTTCTTCCGATCTACATTATAATGAGAGCAGTAACTTCTATTCAGCGCCGCCGACATCATCATCAGGTACATTCATTCCCATATGATCTTCTGATTCCTTTTTTACTGTTTAAAGTTCATTGCAACTAACTATGAAACATCTACCAACTTCAATTTCCTCATTAGGAGGAGCCTTCAATTTCATCTTCATCGGATGAAGAAGCTGAGCCTTCAACACTGCAGCCTCAGCCTCATATCATTCATTTTCACGTGTAGCTGGTGAATTGAAGAAGCTTCACAACAAGAAAATGTGTGCAAGATGGATAAGAAAAACGGAAATTATGATGCAGTGCTTTAATCAGTGTGGTGTGCTGTAATTCCAAAAAGGAAAGAAAAAAATGGAGGATCAAGTTTCAATTATGATGTAGCTAGCTATTAAGATGTGCTCTCTTCTGTTGCTCTTGCTGCTCATCGTCTGAATACTTTCTACAGCCCAAAAAAAAAAACAGTTTATCCCAAAAGCCAATATACAGACTTTATACCAAGAAAATAGAAGCCAAGCTAGTAAAGGTGAAGAATGTTCTTGTATATGTCATTCTGTAAATACCAAGTTTGGGGATTATGACTCAAATACCAACTTGAGTAGATACAAGTTAAGGGTGCGAGACAATGGATTATTGTTTTGCTTTAATATCTTTATTTGCATCATTTCTTTGTTATGGACATAACATGGCTAGAGAAATTTGGATAAGCTATTCAATCCTAGCATCTTCCATGGAATCCGTGTCAATGGCAAACTTGAGCAGGTCAATACTATCCACTCGTATGATATGGTTTTTTCTATGAAAATCCCTACTCCTGAACCTTGTTTTCTTGCTAAAACATCTATTTTTTTTTCTTCCTTCACTCTCACTAAAAATCAAGAGCTCCCTTACAAGTTCGAGAATTTTGACCCATACAGTTTCACAAAACTCTGAAAAGAATGCATAGTTAATTTGCTCGGAAGGAGTGCAGCCTTGGCTTTGTCTTGGAATGCAAAGGAAATGTACATTCATCATCGTTACAGAAGGAAAGTGCACAGGGATGATGTTTACATAATCAGTGTTGATAGGAAAGGATTTGCCAATTGACGGGATATTTTGAAGGCACTCATTATTTCCACAAGGCGCTAATACAAAACTTTATTACTATGAAATTTCGAAAGAAAAATGAAGAGAGAATTGGCAGCAAATGCCCATTCAAGATCCCGAAGACTACTGCATTGATTCGTGGAAATAATGTAATGCTCAAGTACATCAAAGGGCATTGGATTAAAATGATATATTCTCTCCAAATATTACTTTTTCCCATCTTTCTTAACAAAAACAAGTTTTTTAAAAAGTACACAGATCTAGGATGATTCTATCCCAAAAATTATGAATATGGTAAAATTCTGTACAGTCCATTATAAATGTTAAAAAAAATACAGCTTAAAGGAGGATACAGAAGAGGACCTCAGGCAGGGCATTTGTACAAGGCTTTGATCAGGATTCCCCCTATTCACACACTGAATTCACCCGGGCTGTGCACCTTATAGTCTGTCTGTTTTTGTCCTCTTAACACCTTAATTTCAGCTTCTCCTTGGCCTGCAATGTTGTGGAAAGTAAACAAGATAAGAAAATTGGAAAGCCCCTAACAACCAACTCTCTCTCCCTCTCTCTATCTCCCCTCTGTTTTTTTATTATTTTTTCTCTTTGGTCTGATGATCCTTTACACTTCTTTGAAAGAGGTCATTAGTCTCCTAATTATCATATGTTCTTTAAAAAGAGTGCAGTTGGTAGAAATACTTCCGACTCTTCTGCTGTGAACGCCAGCAGCATGCAAGTGCCCCAAATGCACAGCTAGCGACAGCAATTGCCAATGCAGCCCCCAGAGGCACGGCAACTGCATTTGCTGAGACCGCCAAATCTTCAAGAAACCCATCAAACCTATCATTCCCAAGATTTTTCTTGTCCTTGCGTAGCGATACAAGTATTTTTCCATAGTAATTAGTCAAAAATTTCAACACCTCCTCCTGGTCCCAATCAATACCATTATTTTTCTCGCTCTGAGAGAGACGGCAGGAAGAGCAAAGCTGCTTTGGAGGCCAAATCATTTTAGGAAATTTAGGATCGCCAGTCCCAAGAAATGCTTCTTCTTTGAATAATCTCTCATTAACCTTATTGTGCGCACTCCACAACCAAAGGGCGAAGTCACGGCTTGTTTTGAAAGGACTAGAGACACTGGAAATCAAGATTACTTATTTTCAGATTAAGTTAGCTGAAAGAAACTTAAAAGGACTGTAAATATGCACAATTCTCAGTAGCATACCTTGAACACATGTCATAAAAATGTTGGCGGCATTCCTCACAGACAAAGAAGTTGTGTACAAATTCACATATAGCTGTAAATGCAAATTGGCTCTCTCCATCCTCAATTCTCACAGACAGTGAATGCAGCAGAACCCACAATCCACAACTGCAGAAAGAGAAGAAAGCTACTTTTCAATAGAATCACTGGATGGAAATATCATAGTCGGGAGGAGTTAAAAAATAAAGGGAGAAAAAGGAAAATAACTTTTAGCAGCATAGCCAAACAACAAAAAATAAAAGCAGCAGCTTTTATTGAGAACAAAATATTGGGAATGATAAGAAGAAAAAGTAAACCCAAAAAGCAAAATCAATCACACACGACACACAAGATTTACATGGTTCGGCTAAGTGCCTACATCCACGGAGTTGCAGAGGATTTTATTCTCTTGAAAGTTGAATACACTATGCGGCAATACAATGAGCGGCCGTACGGAATAGTACAATATATATTTTTTTATAAGCAATATCAACCAATATATATATCAATATGGCGTATTAGCGCGTTAACCCTGATTAAGGGTCAGGTCAGACCGGTTTAGGACCCATCGGCCCAAGCCTCATTGAAAACTCACCAAAAAAACTGTAACAAGTTCTTGTCAGGCCGGGTCATCAAATCGGGCCGCCACAATAATAAACCAGGCTCCACACAAATAAGCCCAACACAAAAATCAACATTGAAATTGCACAAGTGATTGGGGTTGTCAATATGAAAAACACATAGTTAGTGGGGTTGTAAACTTCTAGTAACCAAGAACGTAAATGACATCATATGCAAGCCACCAAATGATGGCCTAACATAGATGTCACTTCATAACAACACTTCTTGCTGTTTAAAGCCAAGGCCTAATACTTGCATGAATAAGATGAGTGAAACTTGTGCAGATAAAAGGAATATATTGCCTTTTTTTGTCAATATCAATAAATACATAGCCCGGTGATGAATTTAAAGTTGCCTTCTACGTGGGCACGTGCCCACGCGCACTTGTAACAATGGATCCAGAGATAATGGCCTCTGAAAGCAAAATTATGGAGACAAATAATCATGCAGAGGAGGCTATAATTGCAATTAAAAAAATGAGCCTATCCCCATAGACTAGCTACCTCCTAGATGCCGAAACTGAAAAACAAGGTTGGTCATTGAAATCCGCTCTTAGAATATCACCATTATCATGAAGCAAAAAAAGAAAAAAGAATATCTCATTGTGCATGGAGCAAAGATAACTGCATGTTGTAATTTTGAGCTACTTAAAATATGAAACTTACTTCTAGGCACACAAAAAAGTGAAAGTTTATACTTGCTGTGTATGATGACTAACAAATTGAACCAATTCCAAAATTTGGAGACCTGTGTACTTGGCCTATGACTTTAGCTTTTACTAAAAAAACCTCCATTGCTTATTAAAAAAATGGAGACCACTACCTGAAGCCCCTTGTATCATTCTTGCTGCCTCGGCAGAACATCTGGAAGGGAACACAAAAGATTGTCGACAAAGTTAGGAATTTGCTTCAACAAATACAATATTACATCGTGATAAAGTTGAGTCAACAGCCAATACGGTAACCAACCCAAAGAAAAAGGTGAATTTTCCAAAGAAATAAATGTACCGGCCAGCTATAGCCTATAGATGAAGTAATTAGATGATCTTACTGTCTAGGTATTTAAGAGCATCCCAAACTATGGACTTAATAAATTACTCGAGCACTGATTCCCCTCATATAATAAATCCACCATCCATATACTTCAAGAAAACCATATCAAATTTGGATGCAATTTCAACTTCCTCAGGAACTTCAACATCTCCAAATTAGCAACTACACAGAATAAACCACCGGGCAGAAAGACAGTTTTCAAAGAATAAATCATAAAAAAATATATAAGAATTGGTCATTATTAAGTTGTATACAATGTGAAGAGTCATTAAGCACTGACAAAACTCACTGCTAAACAGAAAGTCCAAAGGACGCCAACCAGCAATCTCCAACATCAAGTCAATTGGACTGTCTAAAGTGATTTTATCAAGCATCTCATTTACTTTTCCAAATAGAGGAAAGATAATGGGAACAGCGTCAATAAAGAATGGACTAGGTACAGGGCATAGTTTTTTAGGCATGCAATATTGACTTTCCCAGCAAACAGAAAATCTAACTTCACCTATCACATATTAAAGGTAAGAAGATGTTAATCAACAAGCTTATAGTTTGAGCCTGATACATCCCAGGAAACAATATAGACAATAAACTGATATAGCCCAGGAGGTAGGTCCAACACCCAGAAGTGATGATGGACCAAAAGATGCCTGAATGTATGGCTAAAAACCTTGCAGATATGATATTCTGCAATTTCCAGCAAGATTGGTGTTAATGCCATGAAATATGCAGAATATTTGTAACTATGGAGCTCACAATTGAAGCCATAGAGACACAAGGGAAACAAAAAAAGAAAACATTGTCTTAATTGTCTTCTTTTGCTACACGCACAACCCTTGATTGAGCAAAAAAATGTAGATTTTATGGTCCCTGAGCATATTACTTGAAACCAAACCTAATTAACTCCAAAAATAAGCTTAAAAGGACTTACTTATAAAACAAAAAACAAAAAAAACAAAAAAAAAAAGCTTAGAAGGACTCAACTACAAAAGTAGCACTGACCCCTAATATAAAACTTAAGCCCCTTCACAGTAAAACCCAACCCAGCACTGGCTTTAACTTGAAAAAAGCTAATTATATTAGAAGTAATCAAAGAAAAGTCCCTTCATCCACTTTTTGCATCTAAAAGTCTCTGTTCAATATTAATTGCATCAATGATGAAGACAAACAATACTTGCCTGTAGTCATATTTCCATCTCTTATATGGGCAAACATCTAGCTGGAAGGGCATTCTATACTGCTTAAACTATTTATATTTATGGCTGTAGAAGGCCTCATGTGCTTCTTTACAGCTAATATTCATCACCATACAATGTCAATAATTGTGAAGAAAATATAATCAGTAATTGAAAAAAGAAATCACGTATATATCTTATTGTTTGTAAAAATGGCTCAAAAGATATCAGCCACAGCCAAATTTAGGTATAAGATTATTTTGTAGACCCCAACTGAACAACTGATGATACTGATATGTTATATAAGCAGAGTATAGCATGATATCAAAGTTCAAAAGGGTAAATACAGCCTTTGAGTATCTACCCAATATCCTCGAGGTACGCCTTTTCCACAAATCTGAAAATTTCCCAGTGTGCCCTCTCCATTATTATCTCCCTGCTTACTAGGTGACCACATGTCTAATGGGCACAAATCATCAAAGTTCACCAGTACATCAGCACTTCCCCTCCGGCACCTGCCATATATATCTAGATTGAAATAATGAAGGAAGAATCATATTTGGCAAAGAAAACTGGCATACTAGATTACGTCGGTACCTCCTAGAAGGATGATGAGCCACCAAAAGTTGCAGAAATTTTATTAGTGAAGCTCGGGTTTCTGATTTGATCATCTGCAACACAGGCATAAAAAAGATGGGTAAATCTTTGGCAATCATGGGCCCAAATAAATAAAGCCTGACTATATAACAAAAACTATACCTTGTGTTCTAAAATAATCTCAAAGGCTGTTGATGTTACCTCCTCGACATCATACACAGCACGTGCAATCTTACAAAAGCATGTGGTGCAGGAGTCAATATGTTTTTTATATAGAAGAAACTTTAATTTGTAATAGAACTGGAGAAATTATATCTAATGTTCTCTTAAGGACCTGCACAGGGTCTGATACATTTGATGAAAGATGCTCATTCTCAAATTTCTCATCATCCAAACCAAAAGAGCTGCAAAATTATAAGTACGTGAGAATGCAGTAATAAGCACAAACTCAATGCTAAAATTCACATTATAAGTTACAAAACAAAATGTTATGTGCCCATTATCATCTCCCCGGTGCTTGGTTGGTCATGTCTGATAGAACATCAGGCACCTTCTCATAAATACTAGCACATGGACAAATTTGTTCATGAGAATTATGGTTTAGTTATTTGAAACGAAGAAATGTAATGCCATCAACAGTTATCAAAAGTAAATGTACGGAGTGGTTTAGCCTAATCCATCAACAGCTAACACAAGTAAATGTATAGTCCTGTTATCCATAGAGGTGATTCAATTTTTATACACTACATTTTGCTATAGTAACCTTTTAGCATATAGCTCAGAAAGAGAGAATAGTAATACATGTTAATGCATACCCTAAACATGGACTTTTGATGGCAAAGAGAAGTCTGCCTAAAAGCTCAACAGCTAGAATAATAATACATGTTAATGCATACCCTACACATGGGCCTTTGATGGCAAAGAGAAGTCTACTTGAAAGCTCAACAGAGGACTCATGAAGGCTTTTTTTTCAAGGCTAGATCATACCATTATTTGCCAAGACAGGGTCCTTCTCATGTTTTATTGTCTCATTAAAAAATTTTAGATCTATATTTATGTTCTGGTACCTTATTCTTTCTCACTTTTGTTTTACTTTTTTTTTCTCCTAATCCCTGCAGACAAATATATTAATTTATTGAACCTGTTACGGTTGCAATTACTTTTTTATCTTTTCAAGATGGAAAATAATGTATTGGCAAATGATGCAATAGTTACATTCCATAGAATTACCTCCCTAAAGGAATCAAATGTATGATCCACATAATTAAATTTGATGATTTTTTATTCTTCTTCAAATAACAAAAGGATGGAGGAACATAGGCTGGGGGCGAGGGGAGGCGGGCGCTCAAAGGGGCACATAGGTCATTTACCAATTTTATCTTTGTCTAATGATACTCATTTCTACCTAAAAAATAAAAATAAATGATACTCATTTCTTGTACAATCTATATGGTTGGTAGGTGTAAAATCCAAGGCCTACTAAGCCATGAGGTAAAGCATAAAAATTTATATCCATAAAGAAAAATAATAATGATTAAGCATGTCAAGAATGTCTGAACACTTTTTAAGTTTTATTTAATTTTAAGCTCATCAATTGAAGGACTGGTTTTTCCATTAATTAAATCATGGACCTCAAACGTAAAAAAGTATGAGATCTTTCAAAAACCCGGGATATGAAAACCATTAAAGTTACCTACACATTACATACGTCACAACACTCATTGAGTAAATTCCAACATTATAACTCCTTTGAGTAAAACATATGGTGAATTATACTGCCTTCAACTGAATACCCCATACCTGTCTGTTTGCTTGTTTATCCAATTAATCAGTCGGTCAGCTGTCCGTCCATCATCAATGAGACGTATTTCACTTTTCTCTTGTTTAGGTTCCCAACCTCCGGCTACAAATTTAGCAGGAGGACCCCAAAAGAGCATAGGATAATGAACAACAGAAAACTTATCACAAAGTTTAGTGTTTATCTGTGCTGCCAAACAAGTGAAAGTAGAAGGACTAATCATCAAGCCATACATTAAGATTCAGGTATCATTCAAACAAACAATAATGGAAATGCAACAACTACATGAAGAGAGGGCTAACAGAACAATGCCAAAACCTGAATGATGATAAGAACAAAGATGAAAAATCATATATATGGCAAAATCTATCAATAAGGTGAACCATGGTTTAATAAATATTGATCTGAAGGGCAGCTGTCTACTTTAATTGGGTGGCCACTGCTTTAGCCCTCCATTGAGTATATAATTTATCCCTTAACAAACAAATCTATCAATACAAGAGAGAGGCATGTCTAGAAGGAGAAAAATAGATAAGAAACTAATGAAAGTTGTCATTAAAGTCTATAGCAGCTGTCCAAAGGAGGATAGTATTGAAAAAGAAAGATTTGAGCTCATCGAACATTCATTCAAGTCCTCAAAATCTCGGCCATTGCTTCCCTCCAAATACACCATATGAGGCAAGTAAGAACCATCTGAAAGTTCTTTAAAATTTTGAATTTAATTTAGATAGACATTTGATGGAGTATCATTCTTATTCGACCAACATAAGATGGTGAAGTGGATTATTTTCTTCATTCTTTAACCTTTGGTACTCTACCAGGTAGGGGGGTGGTGGTGGTGAGGATAGGATCTAGTGGGTCCCATCCAAAAAAGGAGGAAGTCTGAGTACAGAACATTTTATAATGCTTTGTACCCGCCTGTACTCCTTTTCCTTGGAAAGGCATTTGGCGGAATAGAGCTCCATCATGGGTGGCATCTTTGTTGGTCAGCTCAATAGAGAAGATTCAAACTATGGATAATATGAGGAGGAGAATCATAGTGATGAATTGGTTGTATATGTAAGAAGAGAGGGAACAGTTGACCCTCTGTGCTCTTAATAAATCAAATGCCTTAAAAAATCAAATAAAAATCATAATTAACCAAAATGACAATCACATAGGTGACTTCTAGATAACTCAAGAACTTTGCCACTCAAAAATAATACATCGTGAGCCATACAACACATATAAGGCTTAATTTAGGTATTTCCTTTCCAATCTTCACCAATGTTATCACTTTATAGTGGGTTTCAAACCGCTGAAACAGTTCAACAACTACTAGTGCTCAGGGAAAAGGCAGTACTACTGTTCATAAATACAAAACGTACTAAAACAATGCAGGCATAAAAAAAATAAAACTCTGAAGACAGTGATCAAGAGAACACGGCATAAATACCTTCAGTGCACAATCTACCCTACTCATCAATATGATTCCCGGATGCACTGCATCAGGTCCATTAAATAGCCTAGCAACTTTTTCATAATGAGGCTGCATAATTTATTCTCAATCAATTTCAACTGATAAACAATATTCCTTAGGAACTATTCGTCACAAAATTTAACACAACAGACCTTATAATTTCTGCAGGCTGGGCACCTGAAAGACCAATCAAATTATGTTCAATTTAAAGTCAAACTCTACATGAAATAAAAATATCAAATTTCAAGTTCTTCAATAAACGCAGAGAGGAAAAAACGGCAAGGTCATTTTGATAATAAACAAAAAGATAATCACTGATCTGCTGTTACACGCACCAAGAAATAGAGAGAGAAAGAAGATGTAATAGAGAGAATTAGAGAGAGTGACAAAGGTTGTAAAACACGTTTTGAAAAAATAATAAAAAACGACAAAACGTATTTGAAATTATTCAAATTTTAATACGTATTGCCTGTTTCATTATGGAGATTTCAATGAAAATAACGAACTATGAAGTAATACCGAAGTAATACCCAAGAAATTGCGCAAAATAGCTTCAATGAGCTCAAATAACATTTCCACGACAGTAGCTTCGTTAAAAAATTTAAATACTTTAATGCAAACGAACCCAGGGAATCTTCAAATTATAGATCTTAAACGTTAGTTAAACAATTTGCTACACGGAATACAAACAATCTTTTTCATTTTTTTGCGTACTGACCAGTGGGCAAAGAACTCAACGACGGCAAAGGTAGCAGGGGTGTCCCCGATGACCGAATCGAAATTCGAGGCGTTCAAATCAACGGCGTAATCGTGAGGACCACCGTTCTCGTTGTCGATCGCCCGAAGGATCGAGCGGGATCCTAGAGACAACGAGGTAGCTCCGGAGCTCAAGGAAAGCAGGCTCAGAAGATTCAGAACCAAAAGTACCTGAGACATGGGATTTGACCCGACTGATAGAGAAAGAGAGCCAAATCCGATGCGACGAACCTCCTTCCAGCACTAGGGTTTTGTTTGGTAAGAGCTCTTGAGATGAGTGTTTTGAGTTTTCGGAGGTTTTGGCCGCCTTTTCTTCCTTCGGGAAGTTCGGTTAGAGAATGGATTGGTCGATTATGGTGTTACGGGTACGATCGTTGACGGAAAGAAATGTGGATGCCCTTCTGCCGTAGTTCGTAACTGTTTAACTTATTACAAAGAGAACGGATAGTTCGAGTCATGACTGCAAGTCTTGCGATTACTTTTTTTCAATTACTTAAAAAAATGTATAAATGATAGATTTATATATAAAAAAAAATTAATTTTTAATAATAGATCTTAATTTTTATCAACGGTACGATATTTACACATTTTATAATTTTATCTAACATTACTTAATTAAAATGACAATTTTAAAAAAAAAATGAAAACGGTAAGGGTTTGTAGGCTTGTAGCAAACAGAAAATATCTAATAATTTTTTAGTTAAAATATTTTATTCTATTTTCTAAAAAAAATTAAAAAAATAATTTAATATAATTTTTGTTTTAAATTTTGAAAAATATGTTTTATTTTTTTAGAAACTTGAAAAAATTGTAATAATCAAATAAAAAATTAGAGATTTGAAATTAAAATGTATTTTATATTTAAGTGAATTTTGTCTTTAAAAATAAAATATCTGAAAATACATAAGAATAGTTAAAAACACTTATATTCTCAAACTATCTCTAAAATACTCATCGTATTTCTAAAATATTTCTTCAATTTTAAATTCCATAGTGTAAGTTCCGTATGTTATGAGAAAACTTTAAGAAAAAATGATACAAAAGTTTTTTGAGTATGTATATTTCGAGTAGCAACTCATGTTTTTTTCATCAACAATGATATGTATACAAAAAAGATATAGAATTCAAACAATGATATAAGCAATGACCCCTGTTTAGTCACTATTTTTCACGATACACTTCCAATATTTTTGTTTTCTTATATTTGTGTTGGTAGTGTTAGGACTTGATTAGAAAATAAAATGATCAACTCATCTTAAAGTTTTTCATAAGTTCCTTCGTAGACATCACTTAAACATAAAATGTAATTTAATTTTTAATTTTTAATTTTTTCATCTGATCATTACCTAATCATTATAATTTTTTCAAACTTCTAAATAAAATACAAAAAATAATACAACTTTTTCAAATTTCAAAACAAAAATCATATTAGTAAATTATATTCAAACAATATTTTAACTTTATAATATTTTTATTCAGCATTTTATTTCTCCTTTTTTAAAACTTAATAAAACATCTTAAGTCAAATTATTTAATTATTATTTTCAAACTATTTAACTATTATTAACAGAATTCTCATATCATCTCGTTATCTAAATATACCCTTAGTTTATTTGTAAAACTCGTTGCATAGACTTTAAATAAGATGTGGAATGTCAAGAGGACAAAAGTCATTCCTCTTAGTCATTTCTTTTAATTGTGTGTTACGAACGCATTAACAAATTTTGTATTATGTGCACATTATTCATAACGATTAGATCATAATTACTATTTTTTTTATTTTTATAAGAGAAATGCTACTTCCACTGCTCCTCCCTCCCGTTCCTCTCTCCCACTTGACGTGGAATGCCCACGTTACCTGTTTTTAAATAATAATAAAAACACCGGAATACATAACTTCTTCTTCCCTCTCGCCGATTTTTCTTTCTTCTCTCCCAAACCAATCCTTCGCAAGGCAGATGCGTGAGGGTGAAGGGAAAGAAAGAAGCTCATACTGACTAGTTTTTCTTTCTCTCCCAAACCAATCATATATATATATATATATATAGAGAGAGAGAGAGAGAGAGAGAGAGAGAGAGAGAGTAGGAAGAGAGAAGCTCATATTGATCGAAATTAATCTAGCTCCAATCCAGATGTGTGAGGGTGAAGGGAAGGACACCACTTGCATTATGTTTTGGTGTTTGAAGCATATTGTTTCAGTACATTGGGATACCCACCTAATTACAATAGTTTTTGGTTCTCCTGGTGATACCACTTGTGACTGAACAAGATTGCATTTTGCAGGTGCAAAGATGGAAATCGAAGAAGTTCCTACATAAGCATCAAGAAAGAAAAGTAAGAAAAAGAAATCAAAAGCTGCAGCTACAAAGAATGGTTAGCCTATGGTCCGAAGATAACCCAACTGCTGTTTCAAATGGTGAAGCTCTGGAGGATTCTAAATCAGAAAAGAAGAAGAAGGAGGAGAAGCGCAGAATGGATCAGGAGCTAGAGCAACAAGAGGACCAAAACACCCTTCAAAATGAAACAGATAAAAAGAAGAAAAAGAAGAGTAAGAATGAAGATGAGGGGAGTTGCAGTCTGCCGTTAATGGTAAAGGGAAAAAGAATAAGTGAAGAAAGGAAGATGCTGACTGAATTTTTTGTTCTTTTTTTAATATTTTAATATAATAACATGTGGCATAACATGGGCATGACACCTCAAGCGAGATGGGTGAGCGGGAGGGACGAGCGATAACTGTAGAATGACTCTTTTATAAAGAGATGACGTAAAACTCACGAGATCACCCTCCCTTTTATCACTTACTATAAAAGAAAGAATATTCTAGTTAAATTATCAATCAACATGACGTTCTTATTGTTCCTATCTAGCATGGAAGGCCAACCTGTCGTTCTTATTATTTCTATTTAGCATGGAAGATCATGGTTAAACTATCCTGAATCTTGCGAGTCTCTGCCTATCTCTGATGGAGCGCCTAAAGCCATATCGAGCACACGTCATAAGTCATAAGACTTGCACTTTTGTTCATTGTGATGTTATACAAGTTCTTCTATTCAGAGTCCTTACACTGCACATGACCTGCGAGTTGGATTTCTTTTTTACCTCAAATGCGCATTTTGGAATATGAAACAGTAACCCCATTTCAAAGGGTCTCTATCATTTCTGTATGTATGGACTACAAATTTAGTATGAGGTGGAAAAGATTGAAAGAGATTTTCTACCATTTTTGTACATATAGACTAAAAATTTAGGTGAAAATTGAAAAACTTTCAACTTTTCTGTAATCTTTTCAAGGGGTTTCTGTCATTCTGGCAGATAGAAGCAACCAAACATGGATGGTTTCTCCTTTATCTTTGGGCTCAATAGATATAACCCCAGATCCAGCACCCACTAGCGAAGAGTCTTTATTGCCAGACAATTGAAAAAATCCCTTCTCCAGCTCCTATCAGTGAACCTCCTCCAAGTGGAGCTTCTTCAATCTTGATTAGCTCTATTAGTTCCCTTGGAGCATCCATTGCTTCATCTCTTCTTCTATTATTCTCAACTTGAATATATTTGCATGATTGAGTTGATTTTTTTTTTCCTTTTTTATTTTATTTTTATCACCATTGATTTTCGTACAAACCTTCAGCTTAGTGGTTTCAACTGGGTTTTCAAAGGTTGAATGGCTTTTTAAATTCCAGTGATATTGAAACGCGACGAAGGGGGAAGCAATGGGGAAAGAAGTTTGCCCTAGAATTTCGATATGGTTGCATGAGAAGGTTTGCCCTAAAATCGGTCGAAAGGGAAAGTCAATTTTCTAAATTGAGAGAGCAAAGGGAAGCAATGAGAGAGAGAGAGAGAGAGAGAGAGAGAGAGAGAGAGAGAGAGAGAGAGAGAGAGAGAGAGAGAGAGAGAGAGAGAGAGGACTTAAGTGTGTTTTGAAACTGAGAGAACTTGAATACACAAAACTTAACATATTAAGTAGACCAGATTTGCCACGTACATGTGCGTGTAGTGTGTTGTGGGGAACCGGCCTTTCAAATAGATCTTTCCATTACTATATGCCTAAGGAAAAATCTATTCGGCTATCGGTTTTTTTTTTTCTACACCGCACACTTGACGTGGCAAACACGATCTAGGTGGCCAAATCACAACTCTTAGCTTGAGGTCCTCTTCTAATTTTAAAAGTTTCTAATAGTGTAGCAGTTGATGCATGTATATGCATGTGTGTGTGTGAGAGAGAGAGAGCTTCGCTAGTAGTAGTCGATAAATTGTTGTGTCAGAGAAGATGTTCTAGCCTAGAAAAAAAAGTGTTTCAGTGATAAAACTAAGATGTAAATTTAAATAATGAACTTTTATGTCCAAATACTTGAATATGATGTGTAGTATTGAAGTACTTGACATCCATACATTTTAAAATTTATGTTTGTGCGATTGTTGTTGCTGTTGTTAAGATTATTGTTGTTCTTTGGCATTGTGAGATTGAAAGTTCAATATCTAACCATAATAGTAGTGACAGATAAAATGCTATGAAAATGTGATGAAACCATATGTTTCACACTTAGGGAAATTTGCAAGACCCATGTTGAAAAAGTTTTTGATTTTAGGAGTTTGGATATTTTGGAAGTTATGCATTTGAATTTCTGATGACTAACTTTTTTGAATTTTGTGGGGCAATTAAAGGATTAGAGAGATGACAAATTTGTTTTTTCCAGCATGAACATTTTATTTGTTTTAATTGTCATTTAGTTTTGTTCTCAATTAGATCACCTATGGCATCGAGTCAATTATTATGTGTAGTTAATGTGCTTCCAATGGAATCACCAAATCACAGCTCTCACAAAAGGCCTCCTAAACTAACAAAAATTCTGGAAAGAAATTCTATGCATGCCTGAAGAATAACACAATAAATTGTTTTTGAATTTTTCATATTTAACGTTTAAAATTTTTGAATTGTATGCAAGGAGAAATAAGATGTCAATTTTTCATATGGACATATATAGTTAAAATTGATAGAGGAGAAAACTTGGACAAGAGAGTATGTAGTTCAAAAGAGGGAGGATGATGTATTGTTGCATTAGTATGAAGCTCATAAAGAAAAAGATCTAATAAAGAGAGAGAATGTTCTTCACAAGTAAGAGGATGAATTTCGAAAGTGGATCATATAGAATAGATGTGCACATATATTATTGTGTTTGTACTGGTAGTTATCTATTATAATAATTTTTTTGTTAGTTTGGACTATAGATGTATAATGTTACTGCTGATTGTAAATGGATGGTTTAGACCGTAATTATAACATTATATTCTCTATGAATATCATTATGGATGTGTATGGTAATGGATGTTAAATTTTATGATTTATGAAATGGCTAATAATGGTACTGGATCATTTTGGGATAATATTAATAAGGAAAAACAACATTCATATAATATTTTACAAAATCTTTTAAAGAAATCAACAGGTTACACAATTTCATTCCCATAAATTCCAAATAAAAAATCATTTTCATTTTTCACAACAACTTCTCCACAATTTCATCCCACAACACTTGTGAGATCTAAGAAATATGGACTTCTGTGGGTTGACAGTACTATGATTGTGAGCAATCTTAATGGTGGTCATAACTCATACCCTCTTCACCAAGTGAGCATTTACCTTTACCGTACAATCCATTTTAATTGTTGATCATGGCCTCAACTGGTTACTGTGGTTAGGATGGTATTTGCCGCCATGCACATGCTCAATTGTCACATATTTTGCACTCCTATCTACCTCTCTCTTCGTCCTAAATGTCTTCACACCAAAACCCGATTACTTAGCATATCGTTTGTAATAGCCCAGAAGCTCTTTCTCAGTGGCAAACTCTACACAAGATTCTGGCTCTTCAACTCATTCATCATCATCATCTGATACTTCATTAGTCCCCTCCACCTTCGCCTCTTTATTTACAATAGATGTAGTTTCCAAAAATGGAAATGAATGGTTGAGATTAACATTTATATTATATACACTGGATGTTAATTTATCGGTTAAAAGTCTAATACTGTTAGTAATATGACAACTTTGATCAGTTGTGTGATGTACCTCTAATATTATTTCACTTTCAACGCTATTATGCGCAATTGATGAATCACTTATGCATTATGAGTCTTTTCAGATTGTCTCAACTCCTTTGGATTACTTAATAGAAGGTAGGGCATGATTGGTGAATGCTGCAATTAGGCAAGGTATTAGAAAGATTGAAACGCAGGTACTAAAAAAGATTAGAAAAATAAAAATAAAAGGTATTTTCCTGGATAGGCTCTTGAAATCATCTCAACACCTTTGGATTACTCGTTGGAGGGTAGGGAATAGTTGGTCCAAAATGTGCAATAGTTGATAGATGCTGCAATTAGGCACGATATTAGAAAGATTCAAATGCATGTACGAAAAAAGATTTAAAAAAAATAAAAGGCATCTACCTAGATAGGCTCTTGAAATTGTTTCAACTCCTTCATATTACTCGAGGGAAGATAGGGTTTAGTTGGTCCAAAATGTGACATAGTTGATGGATGCTGCAATTAGGCATGGTGTTAGAAATACTCAAATGCATGTACGAAAAAACATTTTTAAAAAATAAAAGGCATAGATTTGGATATTAATTTTGAAGCATCATAAATGACGAGTTGAATGGATATTCGAGACCATAATGTCCCTATAACACAGAAATAAACAATACATTAAGTAAATGAAAATATCAGACACAACTACATATCCAAATGATCAATGTGTATCATACCTAGATCGATGAAATCGATGTAGAAGACTGTGTGGCCTTCCATCTACCTCTTTACCCACCATGCTATTTCAACTGGATTGGTGAAATCGATGTAGAAGGCCTGGTGCACTCTAATGCTCAATCTCTTTCATTTTTTATACAAACTTTTTATTTTGTCTCTTATTAGGTACAAACAATTTTCCTTGAGCATCAAACAAAAAAATTAGCAACCAACCATAGATCCAACAAACCAATAAAAAACACATCCAAAAACAACACAAAAACATACAACAGAAACACATTATTCTGTATCAACACCCACGAGTTGCCCATGTCCATCATTCAACTGCTAAATCGCCACTTACAACGTTAGAGTCGACCAAAGTTCTACAATTAATATATTATATTTTTTCCTTTAATAATTACCTTTGATATAATCTCAAGAAGTGGGTAAGTCACAGAAAATGGTATTACATAGAAAATTAGAGGGGGCGACAACAATCTCTTCCCTTTAAGGGCTTTGTTAAGAATTCAACTGGGTATAAAAAAGAAGACATACCTATGCAGAAGACAACCAAAAACACATCCAAAGTGTTGAACTCAAGATTTCAAGTTTCATGTGATTATAAATCTACACATGGATTTTGATGATAACAAATGAATTCAAAGAATAAAGAAGTCTCAAGCTCAAGTTGTCTACACAATGGAGTCAAGCACATCAAGGAAACAAGCATGAGCAAGAAGGGAACAAGTTCACATTAAAATTATAGAGTAATGTTGTAAATCTCTTCAAAATTCGAAATTAGGATTAATGCTCAAAATTAATATTTTATCATAAAGCATTAAAATACATTTTCCACATGTGCATGAATATTTTTGAAAATTAAATTTGAAAATTTTGAAAGATGATTGATTGTCATCTTTTGCATGTGCATGCCTTGATTAAAGGGTTGAACTTTGAAAATATTAAAGATGATTGATTGTCATCTTTCACATGTGCATGTTTTATTTGAATATTTTCAAAAGTGATTGATGCTTTTTTAGACTTATACAAAAAGTAAAAGATTAGGTTTGAATTTTTTGAAAATGAAAGTGTGCTCATTTTGTCATATGCCAAAAGTAAAAGATTAGGTTTGATTTTTTTGAAAAAGTGAATGATGTTGTCTTTGACAATTGAGAAAGAAGAACCTTTTATTTGAATTCTTTGAAAAAGTGAATGATGTTGTCTTTGACAATTGAAAAAGAAGAACCTTTTATTTGAATTTTTTGAAAAAGTGAATGATGTTGTCTTTGACATGTGAATCTTTTTAAATTTGAATATGAAGTCTCATATGCCTATAAATAGATCATTTGAGAGCTTCACATTCACAACACCAAGAGCATACAACATTCATTCAAAGCTTTCATTCTCTCTTCTCTAAACATTGAGCCTTAATCCTTGTTCATTTTGAGAGATATAGCTTGAGCTGTATTGTTTTTATTTCACTCGTTGAGGAGTGTTTTCTGATAACCTACCCACTATCAGCTTTTGTATCAGAAAAAGGGTGTGTATAACCCTTGTGTGTGTAGAAAGTATTCTACACAGGGAATAGTTGAATCACCACGTGTAAGGTGATTGCAAGTGTAGAGGGTGTTCTACACGGATCCTTTGTAGCGGTGTTGTTCAAAGGTGTAATAGGTTTCTATCTCCACCTGAAGGAGGTTGAATAGTGAATTTGGGAATCCTCAAGGGGTAGCTTGAGGCGAGGACGTAGGCAGTGGGGCCGAACCTCGTTAACATACTGAGTTTGCTTCTCTCTTACCCTTACTCCTTATATTTATTGTTATTTCATATTTTGTTTATATTTTATATTATATATTTGATTTATAATTGTTAATTTTTTTTTAATACAACTCAATTCACCCCCCTCTTGTGTTAGTCATCTGGGCAACAATTGGTATCAGAGCTAAGAGCTCTATTATAAGATTAACTATCTTTTGAGTTAAGATCTTATGGCTAACATTGCAGCTTCATTTGGTGAAGGTCAATCTAGTAGTCGGCCTCCACTCTTTTGTGGAGATAATTACTCATTCTGGAAAGTTAGAATGAGAATATTTCTTCAAGCTCAAGGTAGAGAAATATGGAAATGTATTGTAAATGGACCTTATATTCCAACAAAAGTGGTTGGTGGAGTAAAGGTCAAAAAGGAAGAAGAAGAGTTTGATCGTGAAGACGATAGACTTTATACTTTAAATTTAACTGCTATGAATTTATTATATAATGCTCTTAATGGAAATGAGTTTAATAGAATAATGAATTGCGCTACGGCAAAGGAAATTTGGGATAACTTGGAAGTAACTTATGAAGGAACTTCGCAAGTCAAGGAATCAAAAATTTATATTCTTACTCATGAATATGAAATGTTTAAGATGAATGATGATGAATCTATTTCTAGTATGCACACTCGTTTTACTAACATCATAAACAGCTTGACAGCTCTTGGCAAAGTTTATTCCAAGGTAGAGATAGTAAGAAAAATTCTCAACTCTTTACCAAAACGTTGGGAATCAAAAGTTACAGCGATTCTTGAAGCTAGAGACCTCAAGAAGCTCGAAGTCAATGAACTCATCGGGTCACTTATCACCCATGAGTACACATTGAAAAGAGGAGAAGAAGAAGGAAAGCCAAAGAAGAGTTTAGCACTTAAAGCTGTTCCTCATGAAAGTGAAAGTGATGAAGATGAGGAAAATGACGATAAAGATGAAGAAGTTGCGATGATAACAAGAAGAATTCAGAGGTTCTTGAAGAAAAATAGAACTCCTCCGAGGAAATCTTTCAAAAAGTTTTCCAAGAAAGATTCAGGTAAAAACGACACTTTAATTTGTTATAAATGCAATAAACCTGGTCATATCAAGCCAGATTGTCCTCTGCTAAAGAAAGATCGAAACAAGGGCAAGAAAGCAATGAAAGCTACATGGGATGATGATTCAAGTAGCTCAGATAGTGAAGCAAGCAATGAAGAATCAGCAAATCTTTGTCTTATGGCTAAAGATGACATTGAGGTAACAAATCTTGATAATATTGAAAATCCTTCATATGAAGAATTGCAAAATGTTTTAGAAGAGATTTATGAGGAATTTGAAAAATTGGGTATCAAGTATACTGCTTTGAAAAAGAAAAATTCTTCTTTAACAAACGAAATTGAAATTTTAAGAAAAGAAAGTATCATTTTGAAAGATGAAAATCTTGAATTGAATAAGAAGAAAACCGATTTAGAAAATATTGTTGAAAACTTTACGAATGGAAAAAGAAATTTTGAAAAACTTCTTGGTAGTCAAAGATGTGTTTTTGACAAGGCAGGTTTGGGATATATGCCAAAACAAAAATACAAACCTTATAAAAATTTCTTTGATAATCATTCTACCTCAAAGACTAATATTCAAAATTCTTTTCATAAAAATAATTTTGTCAAAAAAGGATATTATTATAATCATTCAAGTTTTTCATATATGTCACATGCTATTTGTAATTTTTGTAATAGAAATGGTCATAATTATCATACTTGTCCTATTAGAAGAAATCATACAATGACTATTAGGGCCATATGGGTACCTAAAAATCTTGTTTCTTCTAATACTAATAAATAAAGGACCCAAAGAACTTGGGTACCAAGAAAAATCATTTTAATTGTTTTTATAGGTATGCATGAAGTCATCCACAAGCAAAAATAAGTGGTTTTTAGATAGTGGATGTTCAAGACACATGACGGGAGACAAGACTAAGTTCTTTGATCTTAGATCTAAAGAAGAAGGACACGTGACATTTGGAGACAACTCGAAAGGGAAGATCGTGGGAATAGGTAAAATTGGTAATGAATCTTCTCTCATAATTGAAGATGTTCTACTTGTTGAAGGTTTAAAACATAATCTTTTGAGCATAAGTCAATTATGTGATAAAGGATTTACAGTTACTTTTAAAATGGATAAATGCATTATTTTGAATGATCATGATTGTAATATTTGTTTTATTGCTTTTAGAAACAATAATGTTTATACAATTGATTTTGAAGAAATTACCTCACAAGATGCTATTTGCTTGTCAGCTCAAAATGAAACTAGTTGGTTATGGCATAGAAGATTAGGTCATGCCAACATGGAACTTATTTCCAAACTTTCAAAAAATGATCTTGTGAGAGGTTTACCAAAAACATATTTTCTTAAAGACAAAATTTGTGATGCATGTCAATTTGGTAAACAAACAAAAACTTCTTTTAAAACTAAGAAACATATTTCCACTACTAGACCATTGCAACTGATACACATGGATCTTTTTGGACCAAATAGAGTTGCAAGTCTAGGAGGAAAATATTATGCATTTGTTATTGTTGATGATTTCTCTAGATATACTTGGGTCATCTTTCTTGCTCATAAAGATGAGGCACATAATGCCTTTACCAAGTTATGCAAGAGAATTCAAAATGAAAAGGGCTATACTATTTCAAGTATCCGAAGTGATAGGGGAAAAGAATTTGTTAATAAAAATATTGAAACATTTTGTGATGAAAACGGTTTTATTCATAATTTTTCTGCTCCTCGAACTCCTCAACAAAATGGGGTAGTAGAGAGGAAAAATAGATCTCTTCAAGAGATGGCAAGAACAATGCTCAATGAGAACAACTTGCCTAGTTATTTTTGGGCCGAAGCGGTAAGTACTGCATGTTATGTTATAAATAGAGTTATGTTAAGGTCTAAATTAGATAAAACCCCCTATGAGCTTTGGAATGAGAAAAAGCCCAACATTGGTTACTTTCATGTATTTGGATGCAAATGTTTTATTTTGAATGACAGAGATAATTTAGGCAAGTTTGATGCAAAATCTGATGAAGGTATTTTTCTCGGGTATTCTACTAATAGTAAAGCTTATAGAGTATTCAACAAAAAGACTTTAACTGTACAAGAATCTATGCATGTAGTATTTGATGAATCTAATTCTCCACTCTCCAAGAAATCTATTGATGAAGAAATAGAAGGTATAAATAACACAGAAAGTCTCAATCTCAACAAAGAGAAAGCAATAGAGGAAGTTCAACATGGAGCCATCAGGAAAGATCATCAAAATTTAATACAAGATGCAACCAAACAGTGGAAATTTGTGAAAGATCATCCAGTGGAACAAATTTTGGGAGAACCTTCACAAGGTGTAAGTACTCGATCATCTCTTAGAAATATTTGTAATCATACTGCTTTTCTATCTCAAATTGAACCCAAAAATATTGATGACGCACTTCTTGATGAATCTTGGATTCTAGCTATGCAAGAAGAGTTGAATCAATTTGAAAGAAATGATGTTTGGACACTTGTTCCTAGACCCAAAAATTATACTATTATTGGAACAAAATGGGTTTTTAGAAACAAGAAAGATGAGTCTGGAGTCATTACTAGAAATAAGGCTCGACTTGTAGCCCAAGGTTTTAATCAAGAAGAAGGAATCGATTATGATGAGACATATGCACCTGTCGCAAGATTAGAAGCTATTCGAATGCTACTTGCATATGCTTGTTATAAAGATTTCAAACTTTTTCAAATGGATGTTAAAAGTGCTTTCTTAAATGGTTTTATAAATGAAGAGGTATATGTTGAGCAACCTCCAGGTTTTAAAAATCATATTTCCCCAAATCATGTTTTCAAACTCACAAAAGCACTATATGGACTTAAACAAGCTCCTAGAGCTTGGTACGAGAGACTCAGTGGTTTCTTGATTGAAAAAGGTTTTTCAAGAGGAAAAATCGACACAACTCTTTTCATTAAATATGAAAATGATGATATTCTTTTGATTCAGATTTATGTTGATGATATAATATTCGGTGCTACTAATGAAAATATGTGTCAAGTTTTTGCTAAGACTATGCAGGAAGAATTTGAGATGAGCATGATGGGTGAACTTACATTCTTTCTCGGATTGCAAATTAAGCAAGCAAAAAGTGGGACATTCATCAATCAATCAAAATATATTAAGGAATTACTGAAGAAGTTTGGGATGGAAAATGCTAAGGAAATTGGAACACCAATGAGCCCATCAACTAAACTTGATAAAGATGAATCCGGTAAGCCAGTTGACTCGAAGATATATCGAGGTATGATTGGTAGCTTATTATATTTAACAGCCAGTAGACCAGATATTATGTTTAGTGTGTGCTTATGTGCACGTTTTCAATCATCTCCAAAAGAATCACATTTAATTGCAGTTAAGCGCATTCTTAGATATCTTAGTGGTACAATTAACCTAGGGTTATGGTACCCTAAGCACACATCTTTCGATTTAATCAGCTACACAGATGCAGATTATGCTGGCTGTAAAATAGATCGAAAAAGCACTAGTGGAGCATGTCATTTCTTAGGTCATGCATTAGTTTCCTGGTTTAGTAAAAAACAAAATTCTGTTGCACTATCTACTGCTGAGGCAGAATATGTTGCTGCGGGTAGTTGTTGTGCTCAAGTTCTCTACATGAAGCAACAACTTGAAGATTTTAAACTCATGTATAATCACATTCCAATCAAATGTGATAATACAAGTGCTATAAATCTTTCAAAGAACCCAATACAACATTCTAGAACTAAGCATATTGAAATAAGGTATCATTTTCTTCGAGATCATGTGCAAAAAGGTGATATAATGTTAGAGTTCACAAATACACACGATCAGTTAGCAGATATTTTCACAAAACCTTTACCAGAAGATAGATTATGTATGATCAGAAGAGAAATAGGTATGATGCATGCTATGAATATCTCTTAAAAGATAGACCTGAGTCAATAAAAATAGAGATAGATTTTTTTTTTTAATACTTTTACATAAATTTGAGATTCTTAGCCTCATGTTTGAGACGCTCATTCTCTTCATACAATATCATGTCATTCTTATTCATGGGAACCGGCAAGCGGAATGAAGAATCTAATAAAGATTTCAACTGTTTATTCTTCTGCCGAATGATTCCTTCCCTTGTGTGAGACTCTTGAACAATTTGTTGAAGTACAACAATTTGTTCTTTGAGCTTTTCAACTTCGTGATTTTTGGCTTGTAGCCGCTGAGAAAAAGCCACAATAGAGGAAGAGTAGCGAGTCCCAAGACTCACCAAGTCATAAATAGCATCAGAATCTGACTTATTAGTCAGATTATTATTTTCTTGCTGCAACATGGCACCAATGGTAGCTGCAGAAAGAACAGGAGGTTGAGATGCAGAATGCCTCATGGATGGATCTAGAGAAATGTTAGAAGAATGAGCCATTGAGAAAAGAATAGAAGGCTTAAAACGAGAATGCTGAAGGAATGCAGATGAGTTATAGAGATGAGATGAAAACTTGATGCGGATTAGATGAACTTCAGGACTGATTTTATAGAGATAGCATAAAGAATAAGACAAACTATTTTCTCTTCAAATCTTATTTAGTCAAAAGAAATACAAGATATGCTGGACACACATTGTCAAAAGTTTTCTTACTAAGCCAGCGAGATTAACAGTAGATTGTCCCTATTTTTCTAGTAAACGATGAACCTCTGCTGTTATCTGCCGATGTTGACCTTGTATCTGAACCCTTTCTCGTTCTAGCTCTTCTATTCGTGGTTGCAGATCATGAGCATACCAATCTGCAAATTTTTTCAACTCTTGGTTTTCTTGCTTTAGCCTTTTATTCTCACTATCCTTATTAGCAAGCTTCTGTCGTAACTCAGATATTTGCATGTTAAGATGATCAATCTCACTCACCCTCGCCATTAACCTTCGAGACATGATCGTAACAGAGGCAGCATATTGATTACTGAGCATTCTTGATTCTGCAATAATCTCAGAATCAGCCTTACTAGAAAAACGGTTCACTGCTCCTATCATGGTATTGACGGCCTCAGGAGAGAAGATTGATGATTGATGCGTCAAGGGTTCCTGATTCAAGTCTGGAACATTAGTGGAAGAGAATTGCTCAGCCATTCTATCGTTGTGGAAAAACAGAACTCAGGTCAAGAAGTGATTATTTTTTTGGCATCCGATAGATGAAAATGATCATTTTTTATAGAAACTCGGAGCCTTCAATCCCGTTTGTCAACAACATCAGGCGATTGTTTAAATCTTCAGCCGTATTAAATTCATAGAGTTAGGCCTCGAGGCTTTGCAGCACTTGTCGGGTCACGGACGGCTCCATTTTTCAACTATCTACAGTGACTATTAAACGCATCGTTTTCTTCAGTCCATTTTCTTGTTGCGGATCCTTTTTAATGATGCCAAAAGGGGGAGAAGTGTTAGACTAGAACATTAACATTGTTTAAATTGCTAAACTTGTTATATATGCTTGGAATTATATTTATACTTTTGCTTGAAAAACTAACGCATATTTTCAGGGGGAGCTTAAGTATTAATATAGGTTTCAAGTTCTATCAAATATTTGTCATCATCAAAAAGGGGGAGATTGTTGAACTCAAGATTTCAAGTTTCATGTGATTATAAATCTACACATGGATTTTGATGATAACAAATGAATTCAAAGAATAAAGAAGTCTCAAGCTCAAGTTGTCTACACAATGGAGTCAAGCACATCAAGGAAACAAGCATGAGCAAGAAGGGAACAAGTTCACATTAAAATTATAGAGTAATGTTGTAAATCTCTTCAAAATTCGAAATTAGGATTAATGCTCAAAATTAATATTTTATCATAAAGCATTAAAATACATTTTCCACATGTGCATGAATATTTTTGAAAATTAAATTTGAAAATTTTGAAAGATGATTGATTGTCATCTTTTGCATGTGCATGCCTTGATTAAAGGGTTGAACTTTGAAAATATTAAAGATGATTGATTGTCATCTTTCACATGTGCATGTTTTATTTGAATATTTTCAAAAGTGATTGATGCTTTTTTAGACTTATACAAAAAGTAAAAGATTAGGTTTGAATTTTTTGAAAATGAAAGTGTGCTCATTTTGTCATATGCCAAAAGTAAAAGATTAGGTTTGATTTTTTTGAAAAAGTGAATGATGTTGTCTTTGACAATTGAGAAAGAAGAACCTTTTATTTGAATTCTTTGAAAAAGTGAATGATGTTGTCTTTGACAATTGAAAAAGAAGAACCTTTTATTTGAATTTTTTGAAAAAGTGAATGATGTTGTCTTTGACATGTGAATCTTTTTAAATTTGAATATGAAGTCTCATATGCCTATAAATAGATCATTTGAGAGCTTCACATTCACAACACCAAGAGCATACAACATTCATTCAAAGCTTTCATTCTCTCTTCTCTAAACATTGAGCCTTAATCCTTGTTCATTTTGAGAGATATAGCTTGAGCTGTATTGTTTTTATTTCACTCGTTGAGGAGTGTTTTCTGATAACCTACCCACTATCAGCTTTTGTATCAGAAAAAGGGTGTGTATAACCCTTGTGTGTGTAGAAAGTATTCTACACAGGGAATAGTTGAATCACCACGTGTAAGGTGATTGCAAGTGTAGAGGGTGTTCTACACGGATCCTTTGTAGCGGTGTTGTTCAAAGGTGTAATAGGTTTCTATCTCCACCTGAAGGAGGTTGAATAGTGAATTTGGGAATCCTCAAGGGGTAGCTTGAGGCGAGGACGTAGGCAGTGGGGCCGAACCTCGTTAACATACTGAGTTTGCTTCTCTCTTACCCTTACTCCTTATATTTATTGTTATTTCATATTTTGTTTATATTTTATATTATATATTTGATTTATAATTGTTAATTTTTTTTAATACAACTCAATTCACCCCCCTCTTGTGTTAGTCATCTGGGCAACACAAAGTTTCGACTGTGGAGAAGGCTACAAACTAGGGGTGTTCATCCGGACCCGGATCTAGATCCATATTTCAAAATCCGGGCAGTTATCCGCCCGGATTGAACCCGGACTCAGTTCGGTCAAATAACCGGATTCAATCAGGATTGTAATCGGATATCCGGATTTTTTTGTTTTAAAAAAAATAAATAAATAAATAAAAATGTAAACTAGATAATATTTGTTGTTACATCACAATGCAATACATAAATTTACAAAGAACAAAATAAATAATAATACATCACAACTAATTAAACTAATACAATATCAGAACTCTTCACATCTTGAATCTTGAATCTGGGGGAAAAATTGATTTCTTTCACCTTGATCTGATAAATGGATGGCCTGTAATCAACAAATTAAGAAGCAAATCATATAGACATATGGATATTTCAAAAAAGATATTTAGTTTTATCCATATTTAACATCTACTCTATGAAGGTAAATTGTTATTTAAGGCTAAAGTATTCCTTTAAAGGGGTGTTCTTACTCTACTGACGAACATTGAATACCACATAACATTAAAATGGATGAAAACTACATATACCCTGACTAAGGTAGAAAGTTGGGAATAAAAGGCTTTAAGTTTGGGTTCACCATCTATCGATTGTTCTTTGCACCTAACTAATCTTCTTCATCGTTTAGAGACCATAAATGTTAGCATCATACTATGTAACCTCTTGTGCACAGGACCCCCCGTCAGGTAATAAAGAAAAAGGCAAAAGTTGTAAGAAAATACAAACATATAAGACTACAATTCAGGCCCATATTTAATTAAAAAAGTATAGATCACCATGGGGAAGAACAAATAAACGGGACATGCAACGAAAAGTGAATAGTTATCCCAAATGTATGAAGGTATAATAGACAACTGCACATAGAAAGGACAGGTTATAATTTATATCCCCAAGAGGCCTTTCGAGTGACCAAACCATCACAATTCAATAAAAAAAAAAAAAAACTCCAAAACTAGCATAACTAAATTTGCTAAAAGAAATAATTCATAAATACTAATCACAAGTAGTTAGCTCATACCATACTTGGGGGTACAATTTACAATCAAGGGAGTGTCTTGTTCTTGCTTACCACAAGATTTCTTTACACCAAAACATTGAGCATTCTAGATCAGCAATAGCTCTAAAGGGTGGGAAAAACAATCACCTTTTACCCTTGCAACATGTAAGCAGGGCATGGATGCCTAATTCATACCAACAGACGATGCTTCAAACACCATTTTAAAAGATATTAAAGTAACAGTTTGGAGGATTAAGGAATGACGTTGCCTTCATATTTTCAAGTCTCCAACAATACCTAATTGAGCTAGTTAGGCTAGAAATCATTCAAGCATTTCACAATATATTGTGGATTAGTTTCAAAGAAAATGATCCAGCACACCGTTAGTAGTCATAGAATAAGCCCAAAATGATGTAGAAAATGACTTCCAACATCAAAAGTCAGGTTAGAAAATGATTTTCTTGGTCATTAAGTAAGGATTAAGAAATGAGAAGTAATACAACTAGAAGCTAAACAACCTCTCTCACACACTCATTTCACCATGCATTCCAATGCTACTTCGCAAGTTAAACTCACAAGCAACGCTAAACGATGAATACAACCTAGATTCACAAAGTAAGAAGCCTTATTCTTTGTGAATCTTGTCTCTTTATCTTTTCTCTCTCTTTTTTTTTTGGCTACAATCTAGCGCACACCACATGTTCCAGAATGACTCTGCCTCTTCCATTTTACTTAGCACTCACCAAATAAATATTTAATTACATATCCATACGATGCATGGGTTTCCCATTTATCGGTATTTTAATGGGTTATTGAATAAATGCAATCTGAAGTAACTTTAAACTCGAACCCATTACAACATTGCATCACATCACCCATTACATGACAGAGCATTACCAACAGAAAAAAACATAATATGAACCACAAAATACTAAACTCAGAACATCAAACACAAACCCAAGTGAAAATGAAACACAAATCTAAACAGACCCAAACGAAAATCAAACACAAATCTAGAAAAAAGGAATCTAGCTAAATTGAGAGAGAGAGAGAGAGAGAGAGAGAGAGAGAGAGAGAGAGAGAGAGAGAGAGAGAGAGATTAACATACCGTAGGTTGCGCAATCGCATGGCTAGGGTTTTGGATTCAAGAAACTTGAGTTGAGATGAGAGACGAGAATCGAGAGTTGAGAGAATAGGATTCGAGAGACGTTAGAGTTGAGAGATGAGCAAGATAGCGACGAGAGATAGACAAAGTTGACAGAGTCTGAAGATTAGAAGAAGTGAAGACTGAAGAGGATTCAAGAATCAAGAGACCATGTCAAAAAAAAGAAAAAAAAAAAAAGAAAAAAGAATCAAGAGACGGCGATAGAGGAAATCAATCAAGCAGGGCAGCAACGGTGTCATTTTTAGAAGGGGAAAAAAAAAGCATATAACCCGGTTACAGATAACCGGGTTATAAAACCAGATCCGTAAGCAGATTCAGGTTTCCCTTAACCGCCCGGGTGTAATCCAAGTGGATAACTACCCGAATTTCAGATTTCCGGACCGGATCGGAAAAAAATCTGGTCCGAATGAACACCCTATTACAAACAACGTCTATGGACAACAGTAGAGGGAGAGAAGTTGAATACAATATGGGCTAGATCAATGAGGGCTTTCAATCAGCCGTTTTTCTCAACGGCCCAGATGGTGGCAGACATAGAAGATATGAGTGAGATTGGTAGAGGGAAGAATACGGGTAGAGGGGGAGGGAAAATTTTGAAATAGAGTTCAAATAGGCAAAACACACGTCTTTAGTTTAGGTTAATAGTAAGGGGAAAAAAACAAAAAAAATCCTCAACAGGTGCGGTGTAGAAATAGGAGGAGGTAACCGAGGAAAGAACTCGTATGCCTAGACATCGAGTTGTAACCTTCTTTTGGGTGTAAAACGGGCTATTTATCTCATATTACGTCCCTTTTTCCAAAGTTGGGCCGAATTGGGCTGAATGGGCCAGGCCGACCTGGCCTCTTGCCGTTTCTCGCCGCCAGTCCGCTCGCACACGAAACTCCGTTCCCAGCAACCATTTGTCTCGTTATCCCGAATCAAAATCCACCAGTATAGAATATTCAAATCTAGGGCTCGTTAAAACCTTTTGGATCAACCGCTGTGCCACAACCCAAATCCGCCGAAATCCCGCTCAAGTCTTTCCAGCAGTTTGACCGAATTCTGCTCCAACGGGTACTTACAATTGTTCCCTTTGCTTTTCAATTCGTTTAATCTGGTCTGTTTTCCGGCTTCGCTGTCGTATTTTCATTCCTGTTTGTTCTTTCTTTCTCTTTTTGTATTAATCTCCGATTTGTGGAACATATTCGGGTTTATTGCGTTATTATAGCACTTGCAGTGCTAAGTTACCTATCTTTTTTTGTGGGTCATCGTTTGTCGTCGTTATTTAAGAGTCAACGATGTAGTTTGACAGGGGATTATAGGTTGGACTTGTATATATATTTTTTTTTCCTGTTTGTTGAATTTATTTACAGTTTGAGGTTGGTAGTGCAGTATTATTACCAAAACACTGAATTCTATAATGTTGGTCTGTTTCTCCGAAGTTAAATGCAATCTGAGACCTATGCCCAATGATTAAAATTTTGTTCTGCGGGAGAACAAAAATATTGGGTTCATAATTGAAGAAAATGTTGAAGTGGTAGAAATATTTGCCATTGTGGGGGTTGAATCATTGCATTGCGGCCTTCCTTGGAACCACTGACCTATACCCAGTTGCCACCATATTCTATTTCAAAAGGAGGTTAATAATGGATGACGATGAACATGAATTACAAAATTGGAAAGACATGGGTTGTGGGTGGGTGGGTGGAGTTCTCAGGTGGAAATTTTGGCACATCGTATATCTACCAAATGAGCAATGAGAGAGCACAAAGCAAAGGGGCAAATGGGTTTTGTCAATGGTGACGGCTGCAGAAAGAAATGTTGGTGAGGATGGTTGAAGATCTTTGTGGAGATGGGTTTAATGATGTTGGGAAAGAATGGACGATGATAGTGGTGGTGGTGATGTGGGTATTGTCAACTGGAAATAATGTCGGTCTTCTATTAGTTGTGATGATGATAGCTGATGGTGGTCTGTCTTTATGGTGAGCAGATGGCTTCTAATTGCGAAAAAAATCATTTGGTACGAATTTGACAAGGGAACAAAAATTATCCTGTAGGAGGTCATGATTCCCGATCGGAGAAACTTTCCCTCTTTCTCCATTTTCCTTGTTATTTTTCTCCTCTATTGTTTGTTGCATCAAGTTGATAGGGTTAGATGTTGGTCTTCACTGTATAATGAAGGTTGATGATAGATAAATTGTCTGTCCAATCAGGTATCAAGATATGCTTATTCTTAAAGTCATTTTTTCATATTACATAATTTGTTTTTATCTTGATTATTATCGTCATCCTTTTTACTGTTATTATTGGCAAAGTCACAAAGTTGGCCGAGTGGCAGGCAATAATTAGGTCTGGTTGTGTCAAATCTTCACGAACTTTACTTATAAATAAATAAATAAATTTCAGGAACTGTTTCTGTTTTGGATTTCAAGATCTTATAGCTGTTTAATATGCTTGCTGTTGTCAAAAATAAAATATGCTTGCTGTTGTATGTTGAGTGGATTTATGTATACTTCCTGTGTCTCGGGATAATAAACTTTTCCATCGTTCATAAAATTTATCTTACACATTTATAAAAAAAAAAAAAAAAAAAAAAATACATGCTGTTGAGGACCAACATTTTGCAATCTAGTAGCTTCCAAAAGCTAAACTGCTCTATTTCATGGTTCTTTCTTTGTATAACCTTTTCCATTTGTTCATAGTTGTTGTTTATCGAACAGGATCCCTGGGAGATTTTAAGTGTTAGTATATTACCTACTGGATCAAAATCATTGCCATCATTGGCAGTATACTCTCCATGAAGTTCTTAGAATACACTCCTCTGGATAGGTAATTGTTTAATATCTAAGTCAAAGAATTGAACTCTACTTACTTGACTACAATAAGTCCACCTTTTTCTCTGATTTCAGCATTAATATTTATTTCTCTATAATATTTTTTTTCAGATTAAATGATTTCTTGACTCATTTAAATCTTGGAGACAGTACCATTAAAGGATGCCTTGAGGCTTACTCGTGTAAGAACAAGTTTACTACTTTTTTTTTTTAAAATTATAAAAGTATTTGCTATTAATTCAAGATTGACTTAGTTCTCTTTTGTTTCTTTTAGGCAAACACACTGGAACGGATAAGAAACTGTCTGTCAGCTTGGAGAATGAGGTAAATCTGGCATGTTAAATATTTTGCAGGTTTGATTATTATGTTGGACAACTTCCTTAAAACATTTTCTACTTTTTCCTTGTCCTTTTAGATTTTTCCCACCCTTTTTTCAGCTGTTAGGATTCTTTGTCCTATTGGATATGCCATCTAAGCTGAGTATCTTTTCTCCTAGTATTAATTTCTACAGAGAAGAAGGCCAAAAAGGAGGGAAAAAAAGCTCTTCTCCTCTTTATTTGTTGAATAAAAAGAGATAAATTGCTTAATTATTTTGTCTTACATGTCTTTTTTTTATTCAACATTCTGACTTTTACTTCAGATCCTTGATTATCTTGGGAATTCTTCAGACACTGACTCTTCCTCGCCATCTGATTTCTTGTTGAGCCGAACCAGGTAGAAATGTTAGCTATATTTGTCTTGGAAAGTGTAGGTTATCTCTTATGTTTCTTTGACTGGTTTTTATTTTTGCTCATTCCAGCCGAAAGACATTGATCTACCTGGTGCTTACACTCAATCACATGTATCCAGATTATGACTTCAGGTATCTCTGTATGTTATGTTGTATAAAGACATTTTCATTTAACATATGCCTGAAAGGAGGATTACGGGTAATGCCATGGTCAGCTTATTCGGCGACTTGGCAACCCACTAAATAATCCTCTCTTGATTGCTGTGGGAGTGTTGTCAAATGGTTTGACAGACAGTTTAGAGGACTGTTGCTCTGGAAGGAGCTGAGAGTTCAAATCTCTCCATTTCCCAAAGTATAATGTGGTCATTCTTACGGTTGGCTTATTTGCTCATCTTATTCCTATCATATGCATACCATAGATGATTTGCTGTGGTCTTTTCTATGGTTTCCTTATGTTATTATGTTGCCTACATCGTTGGGGTTTTCTAGTACAGTGAAAGCTCACCAATTCTTCACAGAGGAAAGCTGGGACATTTTTAAGCAAATTTTTGATACCTACATGTTTGAAGCCTCAAAGGTATTGCCATAATAATGTTTGTTAGGTTTCTATGAATATTACTTTTGTCTAGCTAGTGCTATATTAGTTTTTAATATTATTCAACCTATTAAATGTCATGTGCACCCCAATCTACATGTTCTTGGATGACCCATGAACTTATGATCCTAAATAGATGTTAGTTTGGGGTGCACTTCGTGCCTTCTGCAACTAATCTTTTTCACGCTACTAATTATTTCTTCCTTGGTTGAAGTATCACCTTAGTACCTTACCCATGATTAAGCACCATTATCATACTTTGGGATATAGACTGGATACTTTTTCTGAAGTATGGTATGGTTGTCTGATAGGTTAATACCTGAATTAGAAAGAACTATGGAGCTACTGATTTACTTCTAGAGATGGTTGCCATTGTCTGAAATAAATATGTGTAGTGTTCTGATTACTTATTGCATGAATTGGAGGAAAGTGGTTGCTCATTTCTTTTGCTTGTATGTTCTAGATATGATGATGCATAGTTATAGTGGTTTATATAACTTAGTGTTTATTTGACTAGGTGATTAGTGTTATTTTGAAAAATAGCTGCATGACCCGTATTGTTGGTTTGTTGGTCTATTCAATTGCAGGAATGGATTGAGACCAATGGGAGCAGTTCTCTGCTGGAGACCTTGTACAAGGCTTTGGATGAGGTGAGCTTAGTTTAGAGAATTGACCCCTTAGGGTACAAACTTGTGGTCAAAAGGCAGGCCTGGGATGAGCTGTAGACTCGAGCATTTTGGGTTTGATTCCATTATAAGAGTTTCCCTAGATTACTTGATACAAAGTTCCAGACTTCTAGTGGGTGGGTTCATGTATTTGGAGTTTATTCCAAAGGGGTGGGTCCGAAGAGACCTACTTTGGTGAAGTTCCACATCTTCCAAAAAAGAGAAAGAAAAAAAGGAGTGGATGCAACTCATACCTAGTGACAATTTTATGTTATCTTGTGATGCAGGTTGTAAAGTTAACAGAATGTGAAATTTACAGTTACAATCCAGACTCTGATGCTGATCCTTTTTTGGAGAGGGGAGCCATGTACGTTTTGATTGATCCTTAATTGGCGTTAGTCTACAGATTTGCAATATGACTTGGGCGCACTTATTTTCTTTTCAGATGGTCTTTCAATTTCTTCTTCTACAACAGGAAACTAAAACGGGTTGTGAGTTTTCGTTTGTGCTGTTTAAGGTAGGCTATTTTTTTTTAATACCGTGTTCTCTTTTAATTGTCATTGGTAGTTTTTGGCTCAATTGTTGCTATTTTCTGCAGTAATTTGGTGGCTGATGAATTTCGTATGGTTGAATTACCTTGTGAGGAAGATTCGGAGATCTTTGATGTTTTCGATGACATGGACATGAGAGTACAATAAGCTGCTGATATGATGATTACATGTTAAAGTTCTTCACACAGGTAGTTGTGCAATAACAAGTGCTGCACTCTTGAGGCTTTGGCGGCTTTCTACTTTCCTGTATGTAGTTGGTCTCAGATAGTTGGGAACATTTCTGTTGTATGAATGTATGTAAAAATATAACCAGGCTTGTAAGCTGATATGGAACAACCCAAGTTTTTCAAAGACATTCCTCTTTCCTGTATGCATTTATAGCATATTGTAGCCGGTGTCGTGTAGTTAGGAACAATGCTGTCTATATAATCCAGGCTTGTAAGCTGCACATATAAGACGACCCAAGTTTGTCAAAGATGCTCCTCTCGTCTTTCTTGACAAATGGTGTTCGTATCAGTGATCTGTTTTTTTGTTTTATTTATTTGTGTTTCATATCGTGTCGCTTATGTGGTTTTATATGCATGTATTTATGCTTTGGAATGAACATGAAAAAGTTCCTCTTGAAGACTTATCGAAAGTAAATTTGGGAGGACCATGTTGTTCTTGCCCGAAATTCATTAAGCAGTTAATTTGTGTTTTTGGTTTTGTAAAGAGTTTTCATTCAGACATCAAAAAATAGCATGGACATGACATTGAATCATGAGGGGGTCGATTTTCATTGCTTTTTATAGAGTATGCTCTTAAGTGCTATTAAATATCTCTTGGTTAAAGTAATGATGGGAGGTAATGGAACTCTTACCACTATCTTTAATGAATCTTGAATGCTAGAGCACTTGACTTCATCCAAGATGATCATGACCGCACTTGTACAAGCTTAGTGATCTGTCATATCTCATTATGCAACAACTTTATCTTTACTGCTAGAATTATCATTCTTGCAATCAATCCAAAGGCACTAGCCATTCCAAATTGCATTAAAATACAAACTAAAGGAGTTTAAGGTGGTAACTTATATGATTACTCTGTCATTGTCATTCTTTTTGCACTTTCGATGTTTTCCAATCCTTTTTCTTTTTCAGCAAAAAATAAATAACATAATGCACTAAGCCTAAGGGAGGATTACAGGAGTAAAATGTTCAAAACTGGTACATATCTACTGCTATGGGGCACCCATTAACTAACTGTTCGGACATGAAACTATAAACTGGTACAATGGAACATAATTTCACCAGCATGCGGGGAAGCTAAATGGGTTGCACTCAAAACCGTCCCGGCGGAACCATCATGCCATTGTACTTGCCCAGGCGCATTGGATAACTTTAACAACTTGCTGGGATGACGCATTTCCTCCCCCCCCCCCCCCCGATTATAAGTTTATTTCATTGACCAAGAAAAATTTTAAGTCTTTGATAACCTTCCTGTAAAGTCTCTAGCTTTGGTTACTGGACAGTTTCTAATGGCGACTTAGATTTCTACTGGGACACAAACTGCTTTAAGGATTAGATTCTTTTGAGGTTTTGTCCGAATTTAAGAGTATCAAGCAAAAGAGAAATAAATGAGTTTTGTAGATATTTATTACTTATTTAACGTTGTCTTATAAGATAAATAATAATAAATATTATAAAACTCATTTCATGAATACTTTAACGTCTCATTATAAAATAAATATTTGTATAGACAATTTTAATTATATGTTATCTATAATTGATCATAGGATATCATGAATACCACTTGATCATCTTATTCTAAAAATGACTAATAATTTTTCGAAGAGAGAATAAGTTTTAAAAAGAAGGAAGCAATCCTCAGAATGTCGTGTCGTGGAGTGATAAGTTTAATATTCTTTGTTTTTTTTATTAATTTTGTTCTTATTTTTAAGTTACGTTATGGAACATTATGGTGGAATATAATTGTAAAGAAATGTGGCAAATCATGACTATTTAACTAATTCCACCAAACACTATAGAATTATAGAGAGTTTGAAGATTAATATATGCCACATCACTTTTAATTAGCATTCTTAGAAAAATGTGAACAAGTACTGCATGAACTTCTCGTCTATTTTGAAAGAGGATGGGGTCAAACTCGGTCGATTTACGTGCATAAATTGTAAAGCTTGGGTGTGCTCGCATGCACGCGTTATACAATTGACCTGAAAGTAAACCAGTTTTTGCCTTTTGGAGATATCAGAGCCATCGTCCTTTATTTTATTTTTTTTCCATTTTTAGGATCAATATCTCATATTTCTCACGTGTATATATTGCTCTGTGTGTGTGTCTATATATATATATATATACATATTTCTATGATCGATCTGCAAACTCATCCAAAACTCAAATTAATCGAAAAAAATCAGACCTTTTAATGATAACAATATCAGATAATAAAAAGTACTATAGATATATATTCGTTAATTTTTCTTATTTTTCCGTTAAGTCTGTTATTTTCTTGTTTTAAGAATACAATTACTTTTTTCAATCTCTTTCTCATTCTCGATTCCTTCTATCTTCTCATCTCGAAGCTCTCTCCCACTCTTCGATATTTGCCTCTCTACCTACCCTTCTCAAACTCACTCCCTCACATATTTATCTAAAACACTTAGATCTTAATTTGAGTATCAATATTCAGATATGTAGGAAAAAAAATGGCAATAAAGAATAACAAGTGCCAAAAAAAAAATAAAAAAAGATTGGCTCTTTGCACCTAGCTTTGGTGTAGCAGCTATATTTCAATTCATCCTCTTTTTCCAAGGGTTTCATAATTGGACATTGAACTTATTTCATATGATGGGGGTTGTTGGTGTATTGGGTGCTGCTCTGCTATGCGCTATTCATGGTGCTATCGTAGAAAATACTTTATTTGAAGATGATGATGGTGCAAATACATTTTGTGCTTTTAACCCAACTCAAGCTGAAGAAACCTATTCAAAAGAAACCATGGCATCTATATGTTTGGAATAGATTTCATTTTAAAAGAGTTGAAAAAGTACTATCTCGTTGAAAAATTCTATACATCTGCCCTCTACAAAGAAAAACATTCAAATCTAAACAAGATCTGTTTAAATATGTCGATATTAAAAAAAATTATATCAAAACACATGGTTTAAATTTATCGTCCAACATCTTTAAAAAATCTCAAATATTATGCGTTCTTTAAGTGTAATGGTAGTATTTATTATGGTGGCAATAATGCTATTTTTGTTTGTCTATGTTATTATAATGTATCTTGATTTTAATTTTAAACTAATCTTTTTATTTTTTAATGTAGCTAAATATGTAATTATTATACTTACCGATTTATCATTATTTAAAGATATTTACTAAAATTTACTTTTTTATCTTTATGCATTAAATTATTCATTGATCAAATTCTTTTTAAAAATCATAATATTTTTATAAAAAATCTGTTTAACCCAACTAGACAAGAAAAAAGCTACTCAGCCTCCGGTTTGCCTAACGCACGCCACACTCCTTCCACGTCACGGTTTATTATCAAAATAAACCGGGTTGCCCTTTACTCTGCTCCCTACGCACTCTCTCTTCTCCGTCACCCCTCAATCCGACGCCCTCACCTCAGACTCTTCTCCTTCTTCATCTCCCCTAAATGCAGCTACCCTCTACCATTACTGTGAGACTCTTCTCTCTCACCCATCGCCCTTCACGTCTCTCTCCCTTGAACGAATGCCCATTTCTCTCACCCCCTTCAATTCCGAACCCTAGAAGAAATCATCCTCGACGGATTCCAAGACCCACCTGACTCACTTCCTTCAGCCTCTTCTTGCCATCCCCGAAGGCACTTTATTTTTCTTTTTCTTTTTAATCTCTACCTTCCAAAATGTCTCTTTCCTTCCTTAGTTTTGTGTTTGTTAGATCTATGTTTTGTCTTTCAATGGTTGCTGAGTTTGGGTATATTCTCATCCGAGAATGGCATAAATTTAGTAGTGATGTCGGGGCGGGGACTGAAATCGTGCCAAAACTGTGAGGCTGGAGGACTGAAACCGTGCCGAAACTGTGAGGCTGGAGAACCCGTACAGAAATGGTGCACCCAGAGGGGAACTTTTGTTCCACCGTGACGGAGTGATGAACCCACACAGTTCCCTAGTGATGCCGGGGCGGGGAGAGGGTCAGGCCGGCAAAGGACACGAGCTGGGGGCGTGGAGGAGAGAACGCGGGGAAGAGTTCTGAAGAAAGTGAAGACGAACCGGGGGAGGGGGGGGAGAAATTGAAATGTTCTGATCAAAACTCGCGTTTTTATTAAAAAAAAAAAAGCCACGTAGGCTGGAGTGCGGAGGTTGAGTGAACAGTGGGTGGTTGTGTAGTGTAACTCACTAGACAAATGTGTTATAACGTAGTGTGTGTATATATATATATATATATATTTGTTTATTAAAGTGAATTAAACACAAAACTGATTAATGGTATATTTCAACGGTTCAGTACTATACTTAATTAATATCCTATTGAGAAATTTATCACCTATATATAGCGATTATTGTAGTCCTCATGACTCCTCAACTTCTTCGAATGCAAATATCTAATGATAAAGAGAAGAGAAAGGAAATCAAACGTATGAACCGACTAATTTATCACTATTAGTCAACACTATAATTGATTGGCCGGCCGGTCAAAAATATCTGCTGGTAAAACTGTTGATAATTAATGAAGGTTGGGTCAATATTGATCTATTCATCAAGTTTTAAGTTACTTTTTATTAATTAAAATTTAAGAATAGTAACATAAAGAATAGTATTACTTTAATAAAATAAATAAATAAATGTTATTTTTCATCTAATTACTTCTATCATTCATATTTATGATTTTTTATGTGACATATTTTTAAGTGGTTTCCATTTGAGTAGTTAAAATAACCGATCGATGTGATTAAAATAATAAAATTGAATACGAAAAATCACATCAATAAACAAAAATAAAATTGACATAGAAATCTAAATTCCTTGCTAACAATTCTTTTCACAAATTTTACCAACATTTAGGAAAAAAAGAACCAATTAATTAATGCCTTTTTTTTGGGAAATTCAGTCTCACTTTTTTTTTTTTTTTGTGAAAAAAGTTGGAGGAGGTGACCAAATATAGCTTTCATATCATGACGTGACCATAATAATACCCAACCTGCTTGGGAGCCCGATAGGAGGGACCTAGACGACAAGAACCGTAATCGTACCCTACAAGTCGAACTTGAGTCATAGTCTGACCTCAGCCCTGACCACAAGGGCATTAACGATCCATGAGCCAATGACCCTACAAGTCGGACTTGAGTCATAATCGGACCTCAACCCCAACCACAAGGGCATTAACAATCCATGAACCAATAAATCACCAATAATTATGAATGCTTCCAGTTGTAGGATTCAACCTTAAGACTCAATGCCGAGAGACTTAAATATATATTGATGCCACATTTGGAGGTTGTTTGGTTGGAGAAACACTCTCATCTTATTATTACAATTTTATCAAATTTCTGCATAAAATATAATAAATAATTCAATTTTTTCAAATCTCAATTAAACTTTTTCAAATCTGAAAATAATAATAATATTAAAAAACAACATTCGAATAATATTTTACGTAACTTTCAACTTTATCTAAAATCATCTCATATCATCTCATTAGTTTACCAGCAACCCAAACATAACATACCAGTACGCATCGATCAAATTCCAGCATCAAGTTTTACAAGTTTGCCAGCATGCATAATTGGTAATTACCCATGCACTAATTAACCCCTAAATAAATAAATAAAACAGCAATCATCTCCGCTCCAGGCAAAAAATAATTAAGAGCAAATTCATGAATATTCACTATATCATCAACATTAATTAGATATATTCCTACGTACCCTATGAATTAATTACCTAAATACATGCATATTTATAATCTTATCTTGAAATTATTTGCTCTTCCTTTATCGTTTCCAATACTGGCTTCCTTGATCTGCATACCGATAACCTATACTTCATCTCTAGCCCAGAAAGCCCCTCAATTCCGTCCTCCAAACTCAGCCTTGAACCTCGAACCTCGCTTTCCTCCGCCGCCGCCGCCGCCGCCTCATACGAGGAGGCCTCCTCTTGTTTACCACTGGTACCGGACTCCGGCAAGATCCTGACTTTTCCACCGGATATCCGCTTAGCTGCAGAGTTGGCCGCCATGAAAACAATCGCCATATCCGCTGCCGTGATTATAGAATTCACTCTCCTCATAGGAAACGTGACGTAAACGTTGCCAAGCTCTAACTCCTCGTCGGCGCTGAGTGCGGAGAATCTCCGGCCAATGTGAAGGGACTGGGAATTGACGAGGAAGAAGTTTGGGCACTCAAACATGAGCTCGGCGGCCTTGACGGGTTCGCGGCACTGTCGGACTTCACCACCGGGAAAGATCACCCTCGCTGCCCTCTTATTCTTGATCAAAGGGGTGGCAAGAGTGCATGAAATATAGTTCCCCATATTCTTAAAAAAGGAAGAAAATTCTTGGGAAAGAGAGAGGTGAATTAACTCAGAAAACTGGTATATACTCTGCTTGGAGGGGGAGATTTAAGGGTGGGAATTTATATAGAGAGTGACTTATAAAAACAAGTCAATGGAAG
Organism: Carya illinoinensis; assembly: GCF_018687715.1. Classification (NCBI taxonomy): domain Eukaryota; kingdom Viridiplantae; phylum Streptophyta; class Magnoliopsida; order Fagales; family Juglandaceae; genus Carya; species Carya illinoinensis. The sequence goes on from NC_056757.1 coordinate 3,094,995, forward strand.
CCTAAAAACATAGATAGAAAAGCAGAAGCGATTAAAAAGATCGTGTGCGTGTCGCATGATAGATAGAAACTAGGGAAAGGTGTGGTCAGTGGTCAGTGGTGGGCTGTATGTGTTGTGAATGCGCGTACTGCCTGCTGGGGATTGAATGGTTGGGAAAAGGTTGAGAAAGTGCATGTTCATTGTTTGATGCCTGCTTTTGACACGCGAATTTTCGCTATGAATGCGTGTGGGGCCCGCTGATCAGGAATCTCTCCGTAGCTAAGCCAGCTAGCTGTTAATGGTGACCGACCAGAAGAGGTTGAATTTTCATCTTGTTCGTTGGAACAGTAAAAGTGTTTCAATCTCCTTTTATTTTTATTATTTTCTTAAATTTTAATACAAATTATAATATATAATTTAATATTTTTAAATTTAAAAATAATAATATTAAAAAAATAATATTTTATTCACTTTTATCTAAAATCATCTCATCTCATCTCCCTATTTAAATTATATTTATAAATTTTAAAAAAAAAAAACCCTATAAATTTCTTGATATTTTTGGACGTACACGGGGGGTATGACTTGCTGTCCTCCTCGTCAACTTCACGGGCACCAAGATTAATCGTGGGGTTTCGGACACTACTTTCCGTGCCTTTCCACGGGCCTTTGTGATGCGCATGTGGATTGCATCATCACCTGGGGGAGCAAAACCTTCATGTGAAACAGAACTCATACAATAATCAAGACAAAAGACAAGGTGATATGGTTTTCTTCATTATATATATTGTTGGGACTTGGGACAATATTAATACATTAAGCAAGTTTTAAGTTTAATGTTCAAATCCATACTATTTATGACTCTTTTTTTTTTTTTTAATTTAGACAATAATAATTAATCTGAAGATAAATAAATAAATATATATATATATATAATATGTAAATTTTACCTTACTTTAATGTTAAAACCCACATATATCATTCATGGCACTAACAAGTACTAGTGCGATCCTAGGTGCAACTTCAATGTAAAGTCAAACAAAAAGGCCAGGATATATAAAACACAAGTTCGTGGGTATATTCCAAGTACTCCATATAATTAAAGCTTACTACTCATCATGAATTATGATCTGCTAGCTACCATGCTTGGATTAAAAGTGACATGATGCCTGTCGCTTATGTAATTTTCCTATTTTAACATTTTCTTATATAGTTTGCCTTGAAGAATATTGTACGTAGTTGTCGGTGGGATTCATGTCACATGCAAATTAAATGATCCTACTCGCAACTTGGGACATGAGGCAAAATAAAGACGATTTAAATCTTGAATCCCTGTGTACGATAAGGACGATCCAATGTCCTATACATTAATCATCGACAAGAGTTCGAGGCCACGTACGTACAGCTAGCTAGCTATCTGTTTGGTGGGCTCTTGTGCTTAATTTAACAGTGAAAAATGAAAATTCAACTGATCAAATGAATGGGTTTAAGCAGTGAATTAATGGAGCTTTGGCCCAATGGCTTTGGCATTTTTCTAAAGGATTATAATAATAATAATAATAATAATAATAATAATATATGGTGGTGGATGGGGGCACGCGCGCACTTGTAGAATTTTTGTTTAATTCAATGATTGCATCAAATTAAATATAAGAATACGGATGCAGTGGTGGGGGTGGGGGTGGGGGTGGAGCCCCAATAACAATTTAATTATTGCAGGTGAGACAGCCCAAAAATATATATATATATATATATATATATATATAAAATAAAAACGTGAGCAACGTATCCAAATATTTAAAAATAATTTTCATTTCTTCTTGTCTTAATTTATCTAATTTTAATCTATTTTATTTTTTTCTCAAATATTATTTAAATGCAAACACTTCCAAACTAATCATTATAATTTTTCCAAACTAATCTTAATGAATTTCTCAAATTTTTAAATAAAAAATAAAAAAAATCAACTTTTTCAAATTTTAAAATAAAAATAATATTAAAATATAATTTTATAATTTTATAATATTTTTTATTCAACTATTTATCTAATTCCGTTTTTCAAAACTTAATAAATATTTAATCCAAACTATCTCATTATTATTTACAAAATCTTCATCTCACGATCTCGGTTTCCAAACATTCCGTTAATTAATTTTAAACTTTGTATTTCTTGGTCGATCGAGTCGATGAGGAGAATGTTGAAAATTGTTTTTGAATATAATCCAACTAGTAATCTACATGTTGAAAATTGTTTCTTAATATAATCCAACCAGTAATCTACAAGATAAAAAATAAAAAAAATCAGATCGAGGTGCCAACAGATCCAATAACAAATATCATGTATTCCTTGATCACGTAAATGAGATGAGATGTAATGTTATATACACTTATAAAAGATGTAAATGTTACATAATTATTTTAAAAAATAATAAAATTTTTTATTAAAAAATTATTATTTTTATGTAAGTCTCATATTTATTTATTTATTTATTTTAAAATGATTACACAATATTTACATTCTTCACCACTACAAATATCATTTCTCATTTGTTTTATTGGTAGTTCATTTTGTACTCTTGAATGAACAGTATTAGATATAAGTCCAAGGCTTACAAGCGTCGTGTTCTTGAAGCTGGAATGATTCTAAACACCAACCTTTGCAAAGGAAAAAGCTAGGTGATAAGTAATTGATTGCTCGGAACGTTAATTAGTTGCAAGCGGCCGGCCACCGGCCAATGTCGATCTGCTACTTTGGTCATTCATAATTTTGGGTTTGGGACCTAATTGGGTGGAGCCTGATCATTTAATTATAACTTCATGACCGGCAGCTAGCCTCAACCGTACCATGCATATTCTATCAACCTAAGTCATATGTTTTTGGCTGCATGCTCGAATATCGATGTCGACCTATCAATTACGCACCTAGTCATATTGATCATAATGAATGAGCTCTTTAATCAGGGATGATTCGGCATGTGATCTTATTCTGGTCCACCGTACCATATACATGTTTACTGGATATTGTTGGTGAATGGTACTGGTGATCAGAATCATTCTCATGCAAGCAGATGATGTAATAAGAAGCAGGCCGGGTTGATTTTGTCTTTGCATGAAAGTGTGTTTTCCCTTTGTCACCATCCCTGCGGTCTCAAAGCTCACAAAATAATTTATACCTTGTTTGACAATTTGGAATCCCAAAGATTGCTCGCACTATATATTTACAAAAGACTGATCATCAGGATCCAACACTCCCACTACGAGCAAGAACTGAAAGTGTGATATACAGAGAAGTGATGGGGGAGTACTCAATAATCGCAATGAACGGTGGAGAGGGCCCCAACAGTTACACCCACAATTCCAAGCAACAGGTCTGTCTGTTCTTTTTCCTACATGAGCAGATGAAAAAGTAAATGAGGTGAAAGCTAGCTTCGATGAAAGCAGCTCTCATGTGGTCAAGTGAATGAAACTAACATAATAACTGTTTATGAAGCCCACCATAATATATATGTTTAGGTTAACCTGAATCGATCATAGAATGAACAAAAGCTGAAAATTTTGTCAAAGTTCCAACCTGTGCGTGTAGACTGTGATAGTACTCAACTGATGAATGGAATTACACGTTGCATGGGAATGAGAAATTCTTTCGTTTATAATGATTTCATGGGCTCCAATTGTAACATGGAGTAGTTTTTTTGGAATATAAACTCATACCTGATTTGGACTTTTCTTTAATTGCTTACTGTCGTCTACTTTCGTCTCTCTTCATTCCTTGATTCGATTCCCTTTTAGATTCAGTTTTTCTTCTTCTTCTCTCCCTTTTTTTTTTTGTGTGCGCGCTAATTTACTATGAATCTATGATCAAAGTGAATTCTAAAACCAAGCTTTCCATTATACTAATTGAACACAGAGAAAGGGATCATATCGTGCAAAGGTCTTATTAAGCAATAGCATCCAAGAGAAGCTAACAGTCGAAAACAAATTGAATACTGCAAACCAACAAGTCTTCAGAATTGCGGATCTTGGATGTTCAGTTGGACCCAACACCTTTGCCTCTGTCCAAACAATAATAGAAGCAACGGAGCTTACTTTCAAAACCCAGATTCTCGAGTATAAACCGCCTGAATTCCATGTGTTCTTCAATGATCATGTCGGTAACGACTTCAATACACTGTTCAAAACGCTTCCATTTGATAGGCAATACATGGCTGCCGGAGTCCCGGGCTCTTTTCATGGGCGACTGTTTCCCAAGGCCTCAATGAACTTCATGCATTCCTCTTTTGCTCTTCACTGGCTGACATAGGTTCCTGAGGAAGTGACAGAAGAGAACTCTTCCGCATGGAATAAGGGGAGAATTAGCTACGTGGGTAGTTCTTCTGAAGTTGTGAAGGCTTACACAGAACAATTTGTTAGGAGGGTTTCTTCAGAGCAAGGGCTGTAGAATTGACCAGCCATGGATTGATGGCAATTCTCATGCCTTGCCTCCCAGAGGGAACCCTTCCTTCTGAGTCAATTATCATGCAAGTATTTGAGATTTTGGGATGTGCGCTTACAGATATGGCTAAAGAGGTAAGATTTTGATCACTTCCACTTGTGGACTAATTCACATGAGTGTGTGTTCATCTCTGTCCATCTCTCTCTGCACTGAACTATCTTTATCAGTCAAGCAATTGGAGAGTATCTGAACGGCAAATTTGTATAATTATCATATTTGGGTAGGTTTTTTTGTTTTTTTTTTTTTTATTTACGGTTCTCCTAATTCTGCCTCCTTAAAAACATGCATGCAGGGGCTGGTAAGTGAAGCTCTTGTGGACTCATTCAATCTACCCATTTTTATCCCAACTGGCAATGAAGTAAAAGGAGTGCTCTCAAATATCGAGCATCTTACGATTGAGAAGTCAGAGGAAATAAACTACCCACCAAACCTTAGCAATCTTGAAGATGTTCGATTGTGCATTGGTCATGTAAGAGCGGTAATGGAAGGCATCTTATGCGAAAACTTTGGAGCTGAGCTCCTTGACCAACTTTTTGAGAGGTACTCAGACAAGGTTGAACAGTTCTCCAAGACCTCAGCCTTTACTCGGATTGGGAAGTTGGAAAACTTATTTCTACTCCTGGAACTAGGATTGCTCTAGAACCGCCATTAATGAACATGCTTCTATCAACAAATTTCAATCCGAAGGAATAATATCAGAAAGATGCTGAAATGTTTTGTCACTGACTGTTGAAAATTTCAGCATTTTCATATATAGGTATTAATCATTTGGTGCAGTTTGATTTGATTATTCAAAAGCTGCACCAAATTAAGTAATTACGTTTATGACGCATGTACCAACGTCTGTGAGCAAGTCAAGAAGAAATAAACGGAGTTTTGTCTCCAATTCTTTGAGACCCACATGAACAGAATTTATAGTTACAGAAATGCATTTAGAGAAGAAGACAAAGAAGCCAATATCCTTTGATCATCCTCCTCTATTTTGCCTAGGTTGAAAAAAGAAGGAAAAATTACAAGTACGGAATCATGATTTGCGTTGCACCGATGGTGTGTTATAGATGATGCATGCAGCAAGCATGCAGGACAATTAGAACACAGTCAAAGGAAGACCTACTCCTTTAATATATAATGCTAACAATTGAATTACCTCTTTAATTGGTATAATTTACTGATGTAATCTGATGCATGGCTAAATCTAGACCTCTCAAACAAACATAAAAGTTTGCAAAGAAATATTTCAATGCTTGGATATATGCCCCCTTTATTTCACTACTGCATAGCTGATAACTGAGAAGAAGGGAAAGAGCTATATCAATCATGATAAGCAGCTTATTGCGATGAACATGATGAGGATATCCAAGAAACCTAGCTACTACAAGATCGATGCATGGTAATCCTTGTCCCTTGTGACACGCATATTACTTTTACTCTTACCAAAATTAGTCATTACAGTACTGATCATTCATTACTGAGGTCAAAGTCAGTGGGAGGGGGGTAGGGAGCTTTGTTCAATGCATGGAATACACTATAGAACTAGCAGTCAGTGTTTCTGAATAGCCAAATAATCAAATGGATGGAGTCCACGATACTTTAAAGACTCCTAAAATGCTGGCGTTTAAAGTTGAACAGTGGAATATTCAATTATGTTTTTCTAGGTTTAATATTAATAGTTTCCAGAAGCCCATATATAATATTCAAAGCTTTCTGTGCGAAGTTAATGCATGCATGTAATTAAGCCACGTGGTGGCCATGCCTTACTTCTTGCGAATGGGGCATGGGAAGAAATCTGGCAATGGCAAAAGGCTGTAATATCATTCTACATTAATCGTGGTAGCGATAGATTTGGTATATGGACAAACAATTTGACTGACTCACATATCTTAGTCTCATTCATTTTTAATTTTTTATAGTCAAATGACTCAAATATTTCCAATGCCATGTTCATACGTTTCGAAAAAATATAAAACTTTTACAATAATATTAATTTTTATTTTAAAAATTTTAAAAATGGTATTAATTTTTTTTGTTTTTTTTTTTTCATATTGAAAAAATTAATTGTGATAATTAAATGAAAAATTAAAAAATATTTTATTTTTTTAACTAATGTTTGGGAAGGGAGCATTAACGCTATTCATCATCTCAATTATGATCTTCATCTCGCCATCCCATGATGTAATATTAGATAATTAGATAATATTTATTATATCTCATTTATGAATAAATTATCAAATGCCACATCATAAAATAATGTAAAAATAAATAATGAATAGATTTTTTTTTTAATTTAAATTAATACATGATATTGATGGTCAAGACTTTTGAGTAAGACAAAGTAAACCAAATTATATTTTATGGATCCACTATATATATATAGCGTATAATTAATAATTCAAGCAAGAATACGTAAGCAATTACCACTTGTTTCTAATTAAGTAGAGCAGAGTAGTGTATTTTTCCATATCACATATCAATTACTCTTACGATGTGTCGGCACGCAATCTGATGATCCTGGTCCACCACTTTTTATTTATTTTAAGAAATGTTTTTATCCATTTCACAAAATTAAAATCATAAATTACGTTACTAATCACTTCGACATCAACACACTTTCATCTAGTACTTCTCCAAAGTTAGTTCTGTGTATAGCAGACTTGGGTTGTTCTACAGGAACCAATACCTTCATCGCTGTGCAAAACATAATAGAGGCCCTTGAACTCCTATACAGATCAAGATCAAGAGGACTTGACACTGATCAGATTCCAGAATTTCAAGTGTTCTTCAATGACCATTCTTCCAATGATTTCAACACTCTCTTCAAGTCCCTTCCTCCCAACAGACAATACTTTGCAGCTGGGGTGCCGGGTTCTTTCCATGCCCGCTTGTTTCCAAACTCATCTCTTCCTTTCATTCACTCCTCTTATGCGCTACACTGGCTGTCCAGGGTCCCCATAGAGGTCATGGATGAGAGTTCTCCTGCATGGAATAAAGGCAGGATTCACTACACTAATGCGCCAAAGCAAGTTGGGGAGGCCTATGCAACTCGGTTTGCCAAGGACGTGGAGTTCTTTCTTAGTGCTAGAGCACAAGAGCTTGTGGCTGGAGGGCTGTTGGCACTCTTCCTACCTGCCGTCCCCGATGTCTTGAGCAATTCTGACACTGTTATTGGCACAGAACTAGACCTTCTAGGATCTTGCTTAATGGACATGGCCAAAGAAGTAAGTGAATAGTTTCTTAAAACAAAAAATCACACTAGGATGGAAATTGGCACTGTTCTTGTTTGCATGAGGCATACACTGTGCTTTGTAAATGATGGTTTTTTTTTTTCAAACTGCAGGGATTAGTGAGTGAAGCAAAGGTGGATTCTTTCAATTTGCCCCTTTACTACACTTCCCATAAGGAATTGAAGGAATTGATTGGAAGAAATGAGCATTTCACCATTGAGAGGATGGAAAATCTGAATAACCCGAAGAAGCATGTTATCTTGCCGAAGCCCTCAATGCGTGCTTAATACATGAGAGCCAAATTGGAAGGAGAATTTGTGAAGAAGTTTGGAAATGAGATCATGGATGAGTTGTTTAATCGCTACTCTGAGAAAGTTGCAGGCTCCTCCTTTTTCTTATATCCCGAGACCTACAAATACATTACATTGTTTGTACTTCTAAAACGCAAGGATTAAACTTTAGTTTCATCAAACCAAATAATAATGGGATTCCAATTCCTTCAGCTCTTAGTGTAATCAAGGTCAATGATCTATTTTCTTTATATAATCTAGAGGGAAATAATGTGACTACAGACTCTTTTCTTTTACATTTTTGTTTCATGTATGGTTCAATCTAGTTTTAGAACAATCAAGAACAATGATTCCCCGAGATCTGATCTTTGAGATGAACAAAAAAAATTAAATGTCGCGTTACAATCTTAATGGATAAATCTAAAAAAAAGATCAGTTAAACTTGTGTTTCAATCTTGAGATCATACGTTCACTTTGTTCCGTTCCACACAGATTAAACAAAAATACTGAAGTCACGGGAAAATTTAAAATAAAAAATAAAAAAAATACAGGGGAAAGAGAGATCATACGTTCACTTTGTTCCGTTCCACACAGATTAAACAAAAATACTGAAGTCACGGGAAAATTTAAAATAAAAAATAAAAAAAATACAGGGGAAAGAGAGACTTGACAGGAAATTCTCATCTTCAACGTTTCACGAGAAGAATGCCTCCCTAGTAGATGGAAGATTGTCTATCAAACATGTACAATAATTAACGCCATTCTATATTTCTCATCATTCATTAAAAGCTATACATAGGAAAATCATCGTGTATGCTATTTATTCACATATAAAGCACATTACGCAGACCAACAGAGGGATCATCAAGATGATAATCTACACAATCATAAATGAGATTTAGTTTTAATCCTATCCATTTAATGAAGGACGGAACAACATGACAGATAATAAATACAACACAAGCAAAAACAAATTATATAGTCAAAAGGGTCAGAAGCTACCCAGATACGCTATTGTTGATTATAGTAGCCACTTTGGTGAGGAGGAGGATAGGGAGCTGGAATGTTATAAGGAGGCCGAGGAAGAGATCCAGGTTGTTGTGCGTGAGCATTGTAGTATGGGCCTCGCCACCCCGGATAAGCAGGTTGGCCATACTCGTGGCTTGCAGGTAGCTGCTGTTGGGCCTGAGGAGGTGGATATGGAGCAGCAGAAGCAGGTGGAACTTGGTATGGATGAAGCGGCGGCGGCGGCTGTGGGGAGCTGTAAGGGGCAGGCGGGTGACCGTATCCTGCCATTGTTGGCTGCTCACGGGTATGGTAGTAAGGTGTTTGTAAACGAGGATCTGCCTGCTGATGTAAATTGGATCTCTGATTTTGATATCCTACTGAAGGGTAATTGTTCGCAACTGTGTTTTTGCCATCTTGGAAACTTAGGCCGGCCATTTGTCTTTGCACATCTTCAATCATTTCCCGGCACTGGATGCCTCTGGTCATGATAAAATCACTGCATTGCTGCTTTACATTTGTGATTGCATCCTATTGGAAAAACACACCTCATATATCAGCTAATTGTGTGAAAATATACCCCTTTTCTCAACATAAAAATAGGCCAAGTTTATAAAGCAACAACTGATCAACTTATTACCTGAAAAGTAACATAGAACTTCAATCCTTCATTTATATTCTCCTTAATCTCACGAAACTTTGCAATGGCAGCTTGAATCTGCTTGTAACATTTTTCACGCGATGCTGGAAATATTGAGGGGCAAAAAGATCAAATCAAAATATATGAAAAGAGAATACCATACTCCTTTGAATTGTAAAATGCAGCCTATAAGCATCATCAAAGCAAAAAGTTATAGTAGAATGTTTAGAAAGAACGCAAGGACCTACTTAAGCAAAAATAAGCATCATTAGAAAGAAGGGACAATAGAGGAAAGGTATAATCACATTTTTTTTTTAATTAAAAAAAAAAAAAAAAAAAAAGAAGAAAATGAATAATAAGATAATCCGAGAATGTGATGTCATTTGACCACCAGAATGATAACCTCGGAGAAACACGAATGGTAGAGTAGTATTGGATGGCCCAGCACAGAAACAGACCCCTATACATGCAAGTCCCGGGATTCAGGTTTATTTGTTAGAAACAGATTGGACACGGATCCTTGCTCCTAAAAGTTTTCAGAAACCAAGGTACACACCCATGAGTTGATTAACATACTTGAGAAACAGGTAGGTCTCATAAACCATTGAGGGTGGAATGAGATGTCAAGAACTTTGCATTGTGAGGTGTCAAGAACTTTGTGGAATGAGATCTTTAGAAGAATTGATGCTCCTTGGGTAATGCAATGCCATTGGAGGTGGTTGATCTACTTGCTTGTTGGAAGGACATTCACGGCTGTCCTCAGGTGGGGGCACTTTGGAAGATGGTAACGTTGTGCATTATGTGGTGTATTTGTTCGGAAAGGAATGCATGGTGTTTTGAAGATACGTAGCACACTATGGCGGAGCTTCAGAATTTTTTCTTACACATGTTAATGCTCTGGTTTTCAGCTATTGTGCTTCCCGGAACCAATGTTCATGACTTCTTATCTTTTAGCATGTTTAGAAAGTTTTTAGGCGTTTCTTCTGTATACTCCCTGTGTACATAGGCTATGCCTATTTTCATTCCCTTCAACAAAATTTGATTATTACTTATAAAAAAAAAAAGGTCTCATAAACCATGTCATAGATGAACTACTAAATCATGGTCATATTGATTAGTATTCCATGTCCATTTGAAAAAACACCTAAGTCAGACTAGCTAATAGAAACTGATATGCCTGAAGCATAACGTAAATGTGAAAAGTTTTAAATGGCATTGGGCTGTAAAATGCTTAGAATGCATGAAGATCTTTCACACATTTAACAATAAAGAGTAAAGAAAAAAAATTGAATGTGTCCTTAAAAAAGAAATGACCCAACCAAAAAACCAACCTTTATAATCTTCAAGGTTAAAGATCGCTGAAAACTCATTATTTTGAGCCTGTAACAAAAATAACAATGTTATTAAGATGCTGAAAATGCTTCATCCAAATCTCCTTTTTAACCTCATGAATATCAGAATCTAACAGTTATAACTTATATGGGTAAAAATGTCAAGTTGATGCATAGCAGGGAAAAAAATACAAAGATGCCATTAAGAGAAAAAATGAAAAGCTGGGAAAATTAAAAATTAAAAAAAAATAATTGTGAAGCACCCAATTTGCAATCACCACTCACCACTCTCAAACCGTCAATTTTAACAATTACCATCCTAAACTACCAAAAAATGGCAATCCACAACCTCCATGAAAAGTTTGACATCAATAAACTTAATAAAAAATTGAAAAATAAAAAGTAAAAAAGGGAAAATAAAAAAAATAATTTTTTTAAAAAAATATTCAAATAAAATAAAAACATAAAAAATGAAATTTATTTTTTTAAGAACAATTTAAAAAAAAGGCATAAGTAATTTTTTTCAATCAAGAAAAACTAAAAGCACAAAAAATAAAATAATCATTTTTTCCTTAATTAAAGTTTAATCCTTTTATTTTTTTTATGAAACATTTTAGAAAACATTTATATTTTTAAATATTTTCTATAAAATTTCTCTAATTAACAGGATACTTTGTCCTTTGGATCGAGAACTTTCAGAGGTGACTGTCTTTTAAGGGAAAATAGGGTACCGAAAGTTTTTCCTAGTGTGGAGTCGTGATTCATCATTGCCAAATTGATAGCATGGGGTTAATTGTAAATTAAGTGATAGTTTGAATGGGGTTTTGTATTTTTCCCTAAAGAATTAGACCTGGATTTGCAGCAATAATTGTTCTTGCGCCTCAATATTTTGGGCAATTTCTTCACAAATGTGATCATACTTTGATATCTCCTTCCTGAAAAGATCCTCGTAGGAGCCAGTTGATGTCATCAGCTTAGGTAGTATATCATCCTGAAGCCATATGTAGAGCATAAACACTTACTAAATATATATACATACATATATATATATATATATATAGAGAGAGAGAGAGAGAGAGAGAGAGAGAGAGAGAGAGAGAGAGAGTATAAGCACAATCGAGTATGTCATAATGTATCACTGTAAAACTACCAATTACGGGAACAACAAACTGCATAGAAGGAACACTTGATCATTATACAATTTGATCACAGTAATAGGCAGCCACATTTGTAGAAAGCAAACATCCAACTTATTGATTTCTACATGCAAAAGACACGAACTATAATACAACATGCTCTTTGGAAAACACACATCAGATTATGCTTGTGCAGAAAATGCCAAAAACAAAGACAAGTGCAAAAGAAGAATAACGCAAATTTTTTTTTGTGTTATCCTTGTTTTGCACTTATCTTTGTTTGGTTCATATCTTAAAAACAAGAGTAGCAATTGCAAATTTTAACTCCGTTCTTACTTGTATGGAATATTCAAAACCAAAATTATTCAGCTGGATTTAATAGTTTCTAATATTCACTGGACATTTTTTTATATAAGTAAACGATTTTATTAATGATGATAGGCATAGCCCAAGTACACAAGATGGTATACAAGATATAGGACCTATCCAGTTCGCAGTAATGAAAACAAGAAAGCCATGAAAATCTAGGCCATTAAAGAGATAGGACCTAATATTCATTGGACATTATCATAATGCAGCTATTAAAGATAAAACTTTTTTGATATAATGAACAACAAAAAGTACAAGATATAACCTTAACAACACAGATTTTAAACATTTTCTTCTAATTAGGCAAATGCAGCAAACGACTAATGCTTGAAGATCGTTTTGCAACAATTATACGTAACTTTAACCCATCTAATCCTTTTCATATTGATGAAAATACATGCAATAATAAGGACCTCAAAACAATCCAAAACGATATCTGCATCTTATGGTTAAGAGTCATTTTATTAGAAATGACTTAAGATTAAAAAACAAGTGAAGAATAACCATTAGTTCCGCGTTTAGCTCAAGACAAAGAGCCCAAGCAAGTATACATGTTGAACCAAAAAAAAAACCCCTAGTTGAAACCAGAGAACATATCAGTCCACAATTTTCTTCTGGGTCAGTTTGCCTCTTTTTCATTTATTGGTAAGTTACGCACCCGATGGGTCATGAACTCAAGACCTCACCTACACTTTATTTTTATAGGAGAAAATGCCATTTGAATTTCATTGGCATTTTTGGTGGGATTGAGGGGAAATACAAATACCAATGTCACCTCAAAAAATAAATAAATAAAGACATAAGACCTGGCCGCTAAATAACCATATGCATGCAATAAAGAAGTCAAACAAGGCATAACTCTGCACTTCTTCTGTACAAGGGTGCACTCTTTTCTTTCAATGAAAATCTATCAATTATTGATAATAAAACACACCTTCCTTTTCATCTCTTTAAGCATGTCTTCAAGACCAGCCCGTTGTGCACCAAGAGTTTCCAATTGCCTCTGTATCATTAAGCATGCAAAGTTAAAAATAGTCAAACACAAAAGTAGTACATACAAACCTTAAAACACCTTTGAGATTAGGAATAGGACCTTTAGATCTAATCTCAAAGCAAAATACTTGATGGATAGATCTTATTTCTGGGACACTTTACCTAAGAGGCCTTTGGAAGTAAGAAAAATTATGTATTCCAGTTTACACCAATGTTTCCAGTTCCCAATATACCATGTACACCAAGATGTAGGTTTTGAGAACATGTTGACACAAGAAGTGGATAAGTTGGAGATGCACGCATGCTTGTATGTATGTATTTATACAGATATATAGATACATTGCATGCCAATGTACCACATGCCAGTCATCAAGCACAAGTCCAAAACATCAGTGCAACTGGTCAATGCTTAACTTCTTTCCTTGTAATTATTCACAAGCAAAAGTGATTTTTTATTAAAGCAAGAATTAGGCATAGCCCAAGTACATAGAAAGTATACAACTAAGAACACCTAGTTACAATTAGTAAAGCAAGAATTAGGCATAGCCCAAGTACATAGAAAGTATACAACTAAGAACACCTAGTTACAATTAGGAGCTAGAGATATATACAACGAAATCATGGAACTTGACCCATTCAAAACAATAACCGCAGCCCAAAAAGCAGAAAGTAAAAAACTTATGTGTCACATGCAACTTATATTCGCAACTCTTAACAACTTATGTGGCGCATGCAGTGCAGAAACACTTCTTTCTCCAATCTTTCTACGAATAGCTAGGAGTTCATGAGAAACCTATCCTTCTACCAATTCTAAGCATTAAAAGTCAGACTTTCCAAACCTAGAATAGCGATGCCAAAAGTAAAGTCCAACCACAGAAAACAAATCAATATAAATATATGATACCAATTATATTTAAGTAAAAAATGTTAAAATCATATATTCGATAAAAATGGAATAACATCATACCATTTTTAACTATTAAAACAGCATGACATCTACACGGTAAGTTATTTGAAACAACCAGTATGATGTGACTAGATTGTTTACATCTTGTCTAAAGCTTCAAAACATTCTCCAAACAAGTTCAGCCCCTACTTGACACGTGCTTTATCATTACTATATTTTACAGATCAAGAAAGTATTCTCCAAACAAATGAGAGGATGAAAATATATGAATGTACATAATACTCTGCCAAAAAACTTGTATTTTTTTTTTTTGGGTGTGGGGGGGGGGGTTGCTGGGCCAGGGGGAGGAGTGAATGATAAAAATAAAAAAAAAGGCATAATCAAGCATTGGAAAAATGTGGAAAAGACATCTTTGGCTCATATAAATTAAAGAAGGGGAAAATCTGATCTGTGTTCTTGAGGTCTGCCTATTGTCATCAATAAAATTAACATTTCCTTATCAAAAATATTAAAGAAAATATTTACCAAGCTCTGCTTCAGGGCACCGACGACAGCATCTTCATTGGAATCTAGGGACATTATGGGTCTTGCTAAAGATGGGAGGGCCGATTCAATCTGACGAAAGAAAATCCACATATAGGATTTCATGGCATGTTGAACCAATAGACAGCAGTAAATTATTTAAAAACATGCTAAGGTAAACAACGCTGGCCAATCCATAGCGTCAAAAGCTATACCCAGATTGCTAATCTAAACAAGACAGATACAGGATAAAAACAAAATGAAGCAACTAAATGAAACAGTTTGTCGGTAGTTTGTGAATTCTGATTATCCCAAAAAAAATTAGAAGTGGGCACTGCAAAATGCTTTCATTATTGGTGTGAGAAAAGGTGAATGAAAACTTGGGCTATATTTGTTTCACTAAAAATGAAGAACAAAGAAATAAAATCCTAACAACTTCTAAAGATTTTTTTTTTTTTTTGACAAGTAAAGTAAAACTTTATTGATAGGAATACACGTGGCCCAAGTACACAGGGAATTATTCTAAAAAATTTGGAAAAACTAAAGTCTTATATGGTAGGAAAATGCATCCAGAATTCTATTGCAGAACGTATTTAAAAAATAAAAATAAAAAATAAAATTAAATAAAATTAAAAAAAATAAAAAATAAAAAATAAAAAAGAAGAAGAAAGCTAAACTTTTGAGGTGCTGAGTTTATTTTAGAGATATTTCAGAAAGCAAAGTCCTCATAAACTGAAAGTATCAATACCTTCATTGTCTGAGGTTCTTTCCATTTCTCCATTCTAATAAAAATAACTCAATCCTAAACCAGTTGAAAATTGGAAACCACATGTTTTAGTAATAAATATCTTTTCAAGATATCATTACCAAATAAAATAAACTTTCCACTAAAACAAACACAGACTAAACTTAAAGTGCTACAAATTTTGTCCCAAAAAAACTAAAAATGCAAAAGACAAAACAATGGATAAAGGAATGCCTTTGAAACTCTTACTAATGCATTTTCCATATAGTCAATTTGCTTAAGTGCATGACTGATGGATCCCACAAGAACTATATTATATTAACCAGATTTTCCTTTTTTTTAATAGGTGACAAATGCACGAAATTCTTTCACAAAATGGCTAATTCACACCGTAGACATGATGCTATTGAGGTTCTTCATGTAGGTGATAATCTAATTACTGATAATGGGGAGATTGGAGATCTTTTTGTGAATTATTATGAGAAGCTTTTTCGGGAAGAATATTCTTGGAGACCTAAGTTAGATGGGCTGTCTTTTGAGTCCATTGATCATCTTAGTGCAGATTGGTTGGAGAGGTTTGTTGGAAGAAATTAGGGATTTTTTTCTTAAAACGCTATATCTTTGGGCTAAGGCTTTTGTATTGAATAGTGATGAATTGTTGGAGTTTTTCTAGTTTTTTTTCTTTCTTCTTAGCTGTTGTATGTAGGTATTTCTTCTTGTATACTTCCTATGTACTTGGGCTATGCCTATTTACGGTAATAAAACTCTTATTAACTATCAAAACAAGATAAGGCACGAGTCCAGATGGTTTTTTTATGGCATTTTTTCAAGCATGCTGGGATATTGCGAAGGAAGACATATGAAAGTTTTTGGAGAATTTAATTCATTCTTAAAATTTGAGAAGAGTTTTAATACTACTTATTCCTAAAAAGGCAGGCGCTGGAGATATGAGGGATTTTCGCACTATTAGCTTGGTGAATGGGGTGTATAAGATCATTTCTAAGGTGCTAGCTAACCGCATGAGTGCGGTCATGGACAAGATTAATTCGAAGTCTCAGAATGCATTTGTGAGGGTACAACAAATCCTGGACTCGGTTTTAATTGCTAATGAATGCTTGGAAAGCAGAATTAGAATGGGTATATCTGGAATCTTAGTTAAATTGGACATGGAAAGGCTTTGGACCACGTCAATTGGGACTTTCTTCTTTATTTAGTTGGGAGATTTGGTTTTGGAGAGAAGTGGTGTTTGTGTATAAAACATTGTATTTCGACAGCCAGATTTTCTTTATTGGTGAATGGCACTTCAGTGGGTTTTTTTAATAGCTCCCATGGACTAAGGCAAGGAGACCCTTTATATCCTTATCTTTTTGTATTAGTTATGGATGATTTGAGTCGTATCATTGAAGTAGCTATGAAGAGGAATTTTTTGTCGGGATTTATGGTGGGAGATGACTAACAGGGCAGCATTACAGTTTCAGATTTACTTTTTTTGCACACAATACTTTAATCCTTAGTGATTCAAGTCAAGATCATCTCCGTGCTTTGAGAGCCTTATTGCTATGCTTTGAAGCTGTTTCAGGACTTAGAATTAACTTATCTACGTCTGAAATTATTCCAGAGGGTATGGTCAGGACTATTTTTTATTTGGCTAATATCTTGGGATGTAAGGCAGCTAGATCTTTACCTTTGAAATATCTTGGATTACCTTTGGGTGCTCCTCAAAAAACACTTTCTATATGGGATGGGGTTATTGAGAAGATTGGGAGGTGGCTATTTGTTTTTTGTATACTTCCTGTGTACGCGGGCTATGCCTATTTCTTTCAGATCAATAATATTTTTCTCTTACTTATTAAAAAAAAGGGGGGGGGGGGGGGGGGGGGGGGGTGGGGGGGAAGAGCTACATTGATTAAGAGTACTTTGTCTAATCTCCCCACATATTTCCTTTCTCTTTTTCCTTTACCTGTGGAGGTTGCAAAAAAAAAAAAAAATAGAGAGGATTTTTCAAATTTTCTTGTAGGATGGTAATGGGGAGGAAAGAAAATTTAATTTTGGGAGTTTCGAACAAGATTTGTCAACCAGTTTCATATGGAGGTTTGGGTGTGAGAAATTTAAAGCTTTTCAATAAAGCTCTACTTGGGAAATGGCTTTGGAGATACCATTTTAAGAGTAAGAATTATGGAAAAAAATTGTGGATATTGGGTTAGGTTTGGAAGTCTTTTCAAACACAAAATTCTCATATCATCTCATCTCATCATTACAACTTTTTCAGATTCCCACATAAAATATAATAAACAATTTAATTTTTTCAAATCTCAATTCAACTTTTGCAAATCCCAAAACAATAATAATATTAAAAAATAATATTTTATTCAATTTTCAACTTTCATCTCAAACTAAAAATTTTCATCTCAACATCCAAACCTAACCCCGAGGATGTGGGGGAGCTGGTGCACAAATAAAGTTAAAGGGCTGTATGGGGTGGCTTGTGGAAGTCCATTGGTTAGTATGGTGGGCTTTTTATGTGGGGGATGGGGCAAATATTTATTTTTGGCATGATACTTGGTGCGGGGATTCAGCTCTTAAGTACATTTATCCTAATTTATTTAGGATTGCTAGAGATAAAGGGGCTGCAATGGCTGAGTCTTATAAGATTTCTAATAACATGCTTCAGTGGAATGTGGATTTCGACAGAGATGTGCAGGACTGGGAAGTGGGTGAGGTACCTGACTTTTTGGGAAGATTATATGACATGAAAATTGATCAGAATAGAGAGGACAGCCTGATGTGGTTGCAAACAAATAACTCCAGATTTACTGTAAAATCTTTTTATAAGGCATTACTTAGTCAGGGAGTTAAAGACTATCCCTGAAATGCCCTGAATTGTATTTGAAGGGCAAAGGTGCCTAGCAAGGTTGCTTTTTTCTGTTGGTTGGTGTCTCTTGGGAAAATATTAACCACGGATAATTTGAGGAATAGAGGTTTATTTGTGGTTGATTGGAGTTTTATGTGTAAGAATGATGGTGAATCTGTATACTTGGGCTTTGCCTATTCGTATTAATATTATCGTTTACCTATCAAAAAAGAATGATGGTGAATCTGTTAACCATCTTTTTCTTCACTGTGAGGTGGCGACAATATTGTGGAATGAGATTCTAGCAAGAGTAGGCATTGCTTGGGTGATGCCTATGCATGTGGTGGATTTTTTGGCTTGCTGGCAAGGTTCAGTGGGATGTAGAGGCAGTGCAGCAGTGTGGAGGATGATTCCCTTATGTTTGTTTTGGTGCTTACGGCTGGAAAGAAATGGGAGGTGTTTTGAAGATTGTGAACGTTCTATGGGGGAGTTTAGGGATTTTTTCTTTAGCACTTTATATTTTTGGGTGAAGAATTTTGTAAGGGATGGGAATATTTGTAATGTTTTATTTTAGTACTGTTTTGCTTTAGCTTGTGTTTAGGCATACTCACTTGTATACTGCATCCTGCGTCCTTAGGCTGTGCCTATTTACTTGGAATAAAATCTCTTATTGACTTAAAAAAACAAAAAAATAATTAAAACCATTGAACAAACATACAGGACGGCAATCAAGGATTGACATCAATGCTGAATGTTCCCTGACTGATCGCTCGATACGGCCATCACTTTCAGCTGCTTGCTTCAAGTTGGCCGCAAATCTATTCAACCTATCCAGTAAGTTCTTTGTTAGAGTGCTGGACTGAGGTCTAGTCCAACGCGTTCCAAATTGGCTTCTAAATTGAGCATCTTCTCCTTCCTCTTTCTGCAGGAGTTCCTCTATCTGGACCAGCACTTCCTGGTTTACCCTCCTCAGATCCCTAAGCTGCTCCAACTCTGCTTCCAAACCAGCTGGGCCCCCACTTATCTGGACTGCCTCCACATCTTCTTTAAGATCTGTAGGGAGAGTAAAATTGCCTTCTAAGGCAAATATAGATTCCGGTTGATCCATCTCCTTGAGCCTTACCCGGGTCAACTCACTGGCTTGTTGTAATTTTTCAGCTTGTGTTCGGATAATGTCATCCACCATTTCAGTGTACCTGGAAAGAGCCTTAGCACTACTGTCCGGAACAAGACTTGCAAACATCTTCTCCTTGCTTGCATCCAATACGTCATTCATTGCCATTGACTTAACCAAGGAGAATGCAGGAAGAGGTGGTAAAGAACTTGGGGAAGGAACCCTCATGAGGTAAACCCTATCATTCTCCTTGATGGCCCTCTCTAGGTTTCGATTTAGATTAGCCTCCAACTTGTGAATTGCATCCAGAAGTTGTGCTGCAGCACCCTTTGAGGATTTCTTTACCTCGGTTAAAGCACTAACCCCACTCCTCAACCGTGAGATTTCTTCCGCAATCTCTTCTTTCTCGTGAAGCTCTAAACTGTACCTATAGCATGCTTCTGAATAAAACAGAGCTGTCTTCAGTTGCACGTGAGATAGCCAGCCCTTGTCAAAATGCTGGTTCAAAGGTGGAACGTTCAGGGCTGCCAAAGCCTCCTCATAGTAAACCCCCACCTGTAATGACGTCCATATCTCTAAGCAACTTAAGACAAAAAGAATATCGATGACTGAACAAACCCGACATAATGATACATCAAACTTTATTCTACATGTGGGTTACAAATATGAACTCGAGAATTCCAAATTACAATTTAGTTCACTATAGCAGCACGTTATCTCTATTGCAAAAATCCCAGTTTCAAGTTTTTTACGAATGAGCCAAATTACCAATCCTATCTATTTGACCAAATTTGATCACTTATCTAATTCGTTTAGTTGTTACCAAAGAAATTTTTGTACACAGACCTGCCTGGAGATCTTGGCGCAGACTCCCGGGGTGCTCCCTTTGGCGATGGTATTCTCGAACACGCATTCCTGCGCCTGAGCCAGCATCAGGCGCTCGAGCATGCCGGCACACTCGATGGATATGTCCACGGTGGAGGAGCTCCCGATAGACGCTTTTGTAGACGCATTATCTCTCAGAAACGCGAACGCCCCAGCCGCCCCCATGAACGCGTGTGACGCCTGCCTTCTTCCATCTACCGTGGCCCGATCGTAGGAGAGCCCAATCCGGCTGTACACCGCGCCGAGATTGAAGAGCACGGCGGCCTTCTCCAAATGAATGTTCTGCTGCGAGGCCTTCTGCTTCTGCTTAAAAGCGTCCTGCCAGATGAAGGTGACAGTGTTTATGTGGTCCTTGTCGGGGGAGATGGGGAAGCGAGTCTCGACGAGGCAGAGGGCCTTGAAGTAATTCTGAAGGAGATCTCGACGGGCGGTAGGTGTAGGGTCGGATAGGCGCTCGATATCGGAGCGAAGTTGGTTAAGAGTTTGGAGGTCGTCCTCGAGGTTCTGGGCCTCGCGGTCCGAGTAATTGAAGGCGATAAAGTTCCGGAGCGGGCGGTAGAGGTCGACGGAATTGGTCCTCTTCTCGAAGATCGCGAGCATTATATTGGTGGTAGTAGCCGATGATGACGATGCCGATCCAGCCATAGCAGAGGAATCGGACTTGGATCGAAGAAGAAGAATTGGGCGAGTCAATCCGAGACTGTCTTTCTATTTCGGGGTGATGCAAAGCAGAGCAGAGTAGTCCGATTATGGATGGGTGGGGCCGTAACTACGTATGTGTGTATATCTATATATATTTACACGCAACCATCGGACCTTAAAGAGAGAATTTCTGCAGAAAAGTGAAGGGTAACCCTGAGAACGTCAAGCCCTAGCACAAGCACCAACTCGGCCCCATCACCTTCGTTACTCTTGGATATAGGTACGGGATTTTCGATCCTTGGTTTTGCGTTTTATCGATCTGCTGAGTTTGCCTTTGTTTACTTGATTGATTTTTTCCCGAAGATTCATGATGTGGAAGGTCCAACTATTTCTGCATATTTGAGAATAAGATGGTTCTGTTTCTACACATAAGGTAAGAAAGCCGGATCAAGTTTGTTTGCATTCGGCGTTCTTTGGGTTAAAACCTTTAGGAACATACATTTCTATAGGTCAAAAAGTTTCAACTGTGATAGATTCCATATATAGGGCCTTATATATGATAAGCAAGCAAGGGAGTCCTGAGCCTTTTATAAAGAATGTTATACGCTGCATTTGTAACACACCCATGGATTGATAGTAAATAAAATGAGATATCCCACATCGAGAGTGAGAAAACCTCCAAAAATTAGAAGGAAGAAGAAGAAATGAAGATGATTAAGATTATATTAATTTCTGGAAAAGGAAGAACGATATAATCCACTACAACTTTATGTAAGAATTCCCAAACGCCTCCCATCTACTGGGCCTCGTGGGCCATGGCTTAACAAACTAACATAAAGCAACATAAAAGAAATTAAAGAGGTTCATTACATCTTTACACTACAGGTGGAAAGCCGATGAATTACTTGGTCCGTGTGATGGGGACGCATTACACAAGTCTGGGGTTTAACCAGAAAAACCACCCAAGTGAAGTTAATAATTGCTGCCCATGTGCAGCTCGGCTCTCCCACCCCATGTGCCCTGAATGTTGATTCTAGGGCTGTGCATAAAGGGCCTTGGGCCCGATCCATCCGAATAACCGACTTGCCCAACCCGAAAAAAAACAGGTTCATCGGGTCAATGTATAATTGCGGGTTGAAACAGAGTCGAAACTGTGAAACCGATTTTCATACCTCTCTCGTATCTTCTCCCGAGTCCCCACTGCGGAAACCCAAGCCACTGCCGTTCTCCGTCGACGTTCGCCGTTACGGTTTGCTTCCATTTCTGCTTCCCTGGCCCAGGTTACTCTCTCTTTTGCTCAACTGTTAAAATCTGTGTCTTTGTGTTTCTTCTTCTTGCTTCTCTCGTATGCAAGATTGGGTCGATGAGATTAGGAGCCTGAATTTGCCGGCTTGGCTTCTAGGCTCCCCCATCGAGCTCATGGTTGATTTTTCAGGTTTATACTCTTGTACGTTCGGCCTCCATTCAGATTTGAGTCTTTGACTTTTCTGCCAAGATTTTCAAAATCTGCCTTTTGATCTGGCATCTCTTAAGGGGAAAGCCTGTGTTTTTCTTCTTCTCAGTGTTGGCGGAAGCGAACTTCATAAGCTTATGTTACACCCTCTGCAAAGAAGCGGGGCAAAAGCAATGGGGATGGTACCACTTGAAAGATTACTTTGATCACATGCATTCACACACACATTGGAGTTGCACTTTCCTTCTTCACACTCGCAGCAAGGGATTTTCCACTACACAAGAATATTCCTTCAAGCTTCAAGACTCTGTGGCTCTTATCTTTAGACCTTTCTATCTAACCTCTCCTTAATCACCTACCCATGCCTTGCCTCCCTCTTTCCTCTTGCTTTGAATGTCATTTTTCTCGTTTTTTCATATGTACTGATAAAAAAAAAAAAAAAAAAAGGTAAAATAATTTTTCATACGTATTTTTTTCTTGGTTTCTTGAGTTTTTTTCCTGAATAGTTTCACTCGATTAAAGAGTCATTGGTTTCTTGGGTTTAATACTTAATTATGTTATCATGCTACTGCTGCAGGTGGAGTGGGAGGAGGAAGGAGCATCATTCAAAAGGTTCCAGGGAACCGGAGGCAGAGAGAGAGAAGGGCTTTTCAAGCAGCGGGGAAAAAAATGATTGCGGGCCAAGTCAGGTCGGACCAAAAAAATGATTGGGTGGGCCAATGTGCAGGCCTAGGTTCCAGGAACACAGAATGTTGCTGAGGCGACCTTTTCTAGGAACCTGGAAGCACAGTCAATGGAAGAAAATCTTCCAGCCTTTCACAACGCTTTATCAACCTCTGCAAGCCACTCACGATCACATAGTCTCCACCAACATTTCTATAGCCCAGCTCTGCAAGATTGGGCAACTTGACATTGCACGCAAAATGTTTGATGAGATGCCCGAACGAACTGTTGTGTCTTGGAACACCCTGATTTCTGGTTACTCCAAATGGGGAAAATACGATGAAGCCCTAAAACTAACTTCAATCATGCACCACAGCACTATAAAGCTAAATGAGACTACTTTTTCCTCTATACTAAGTGTGTGCGCGCGTTCGAGTTTGCTATACGAGGGAAAAGAGCTTCATTGTTTGGTTTTGAAATCTAGGTCTGAAAGATTTGAGTTTGTGGGTAGCTCATTGTTGTACTTCTATGCGAGCTGTAGTAAGATTGAAGAAGCTAAGCGGGTGTTTGACGAGTTCCATGATGAAAATGACTTGCTGTGGAGTTTGATGCTTGTAGGTTATGTGCAATGTAACTTAATGAGTGAAGCTATGGAAGTTTTTAAAAATATGCCATCCCGAGATGTTGTGGCATGGACTACGTTGATTTCTGGATTTGTGAGGAGTGAGGATGGGTGTGAAAGGGCTTTGGAGATGTTTCGGAGGATGAGAAGGAATTGTGAGGTAATGCCAAATGAGTTTACTTTGGATTGCATTTTAAGGGCTTGTGGAAGATTGGGTAGCCTAAGCGGAGGGAGGACTGTCCACGGACTTTTGATCAAATATGGATTTGAGTTTGATCACTCGATTGGTGGTGCATTGATTGAATTGTATTGTGAATGTGAGGCTATTGAGGATGCCAAGATAGTGTATGATAGAATGGGAAATCCTTGTTTAAATGCTTCAAATTCACTTATTGGCGGACTTATATTGATGGGTAGGATTAAAGATGCTGAACTTATTTTTAATGGACTGCTTGAAAAAAATCCAGTCTCATGTAATTTGATGATTAAAGGTTATGCAATGAGCGGTCAAGTCAAGGAATCAGAGAGGATTTTTAATAGCATGACCCAAAAAACTATAATTTCTTTGAATACTATGATTTCTGTGTATTCCAGGAAGGGTGAACTTGATAAAGCTTTGAGGCTATTTGAAGAAACCAAAGGGGAAAGAAATCCAGTGACATGGAATTCAATGATGTCGGGTTATATTCAAAATCATCACCATGAAGAGGCTTTCAAACTATATGTGACCATGCACAGATTATCAATAAACTCTACTAGATCGACATTCTCTACTCTATTTCATGCTTGTACATGCCTTGGATCTCTTCAACTAGGACAATTACTTCATGCCCACCTGATCAAAACACCATTTGAATCAAATGCTTATGTTGGAACATCTCTTATAGATATGTACTCCAGATGTGGGAGCATCCCTGATGCTCAAAAATCATTTAGTGGTATCTCTTCACCCAATGTGGCAGCTTGGACAGCTCTTATTAATGGGTTTGCACATCATGGAATTGGCTGCAAAGCAATTTTACTATTTGAGGATATGTTAAAGCAAGGAGTTTTTCCTAATGGAGCTACCTTTGTGGGGATTTTGTCTGCGTGTGGTCGTGCTGGTCTAGTTGATGAAGGGATGCGAATTTTCTATTCAATGCAAAAATGTTACGGAGTAACCCCTGATTTAGAACACTACACATGTGTGGTAGATCTTCTTGGTCGTTCAGGCCATCTGCAACAAGCTCAAGAGTTTATAAAAAATATGCCTATTGAACCAGATGGGGTTGTCTGGGGAGCTTTGCTGAGTGCCTGTTGGTTGTGGATGGACATAGAGTTGAGTGGGAGAGTGGCTGAGAAAGTGTTCAGTTTGGATCCCAAGCCAATATCTGCTTATGTTATTCTATCTAACATCTATTCTATTTTGGGGAAATGGGGGGAGAAGTCAAGTGTGAGGAAGAGATTAAGGGGCTTAGGCATAAAAAAGGCTCCTGGTTGTAGTTGGATTGAGCTGGACAGTAGAGTTCATGTGTTCTTTGTAGAAGATAGAACCCATCCTCATTGCCATGATATTTATACAACTTTGCAACATCTAACATCCAATAGTGGAGGCTGTTTACTTTAAAGCAACATACTCATTGAAGATCTCACTTCAGTTGTCATTTTTCTTTCTTGTTAATTTTTTTTCTCTCCATACACCCTCTTGGCTTTGGTTTTATTTCTAGATTTTGGTATGCTAACAAATTAGATAGAGTTTTTAAAAAATAATTGATCTGAAATTATCGGTTTAGGTTATCTTCCTCCATATGGATGATTCACATATTTGTTACAGTTTATCATAACAGTATTATCTCTTTACATCTATACTATAGGTAGATGCAGTTCTGGGAAATATCCTGTGTTTTTGTTATTTGCCACAAACATTGTTTTGTTTAGGGTTAAGCTCACTGTAGCAAATCTCTGCAAGTATTGACTTGGGTAGGTATAGGCTTTAACCTGTTTAAAATGGTTCTGATTGTGTTTGCAAATATAGTCATATTCCTTTTCCTTCGGTTGAGCATTATGAACAGGTTTGTGAATGGGCTCAACTTGTGTTACATATTCTTCAACGCTGGCCCATACACCGTGGTGACAGAATATTCCAAATGGAACCTTCAATATGTCTTTTTTTTTTTTTTTCACTTTCCAATTGCATGGTGGTCAATCATCATGCATGCTGGATGATTGTTGGAAACCACCCAAGTGAAGTCAATAATTGCCGCTCATGTGTAGCTCAGCTCTCTCACCCCATTGCACCGAATATTGATTCCATGTAAGCTTCCATGTGCACCGAATGCACATGAGCACTGCACCTTTACATGGCCACCAAATGCACCGAAAGGCTACTCCTCCTTTTCAGCATCAAAATCTGCTGAATTCTTGCACCCATTTGTGCTGCATTGCTGCAAGCCTCTCCTATTATACGAGAGGTTTGCTGAAGAATAAATCATCCTCACATTGGTGAGTGATCAAGGGCAGAGAGCGAAATGTAGGGACTGGGGAAACCCAGTACAGAGGGCCATTTGAGAGATAGAGAGGTTGTTATGAGTGTTTGTAATTTTGTACAAACATATTGAAAATCGAAGTTTCCGCTCCAGTGGACGTAGGTAAATTGTCGAACCACTTAAATATTGTTTCTATCCTGTATATGTGTGTGTTTCTAGGCGGTCCTGGGCACAACAGTTCTATTATTCATTAAAAGTTCTTTATCATTTTCACGGCTATGATTTGATGATGGAAGAACTAACATTGTTTTTTCACTTCTGTGAGATGTACTTCTGGTCATCATCATACCAACATGCAGGAATTGAGCTGGTTTTTATATTTCAATGGATGCCAAGAGGTTCATCCAATTGGTCGAGGAGAAAAAGAAGAGAGCTGTGGAAAAGAAAGAGGCCCCTTTGAAATGGGAACAGAAGCTTGAAGCTGCTGCAGAGGCAAAGTCTGATGCTGAAGCCAAGGAGCGGAAGCTGAAGGCTGCAAAGCATAAAAGAAAATCTGTGTCCCATTCCGATAGTGACAGTGATGGTGACAGCAGTGATGGGGGAAGAAAATCAAATAATAGAGCCCACAAGAGGCACAGAAAGTATTCCCACTCTAACTGGGGCAGTGACAATGAAAAGTGCAAGGAGAAGAAATCCAAGAAAAAGTCTAGGAGGCAATCCTATAGTTCAAATGATGACAGCGATGATGAGTATGAGAGGTACTCTGATGAATAAAGGAAGAGAAAGAAGCGAAACCACAGAAGGCGCCGGCATCACAATTCAAGATCTGATTCTAGTGCTGATGGCTCTTCAAGTGATGATGATGATGATGATGATCCAATAAAGAGGAGAGGCTATGCTAAGTGTCACAAACACCATAGGCTACTGGGATCTAGTGGTTCAGATTTTCATAGTGAGACATGATGGAACAATTCAAAGGAGAAGTCATCCAAAGCTCCACAATCGCCATCACCAGTTGGAGTGTAGTGCTTCAGATTCTTCAAGTGATGAGGAAAATGGTGTAGTTAGGAGGAAAATCCATGTGAAGCACCATAAACATCATAGACGATCGCATAGGGTGGGGTCAAAGTCATCTGATTCAGATGGCCACAGACGCCATCAAAGGAGTGAATCTATAGGAAAGTCATCAGATGACAATCATGAAGAAGCTAAAGACCAACGGACAAGATTTTTGGCCATCACCACCACAAGCATTGACACCATCACTCATTATGATGATAGAAACCGTTGGCTCAAAGCAGAACATGATTGGAAGGGTACAGAGGATGCGGAGCAACATTGGGAACAAAAATTGCTGCTCACGATGGTGACAAGTAGGGTGACTTTTTGTGTATGAGTTGATTAATATGCCACATTAATTCTTATTAGCTTTATATTGTGGCTCGAGCGGTTGAGTTGTTGAAACGTTAATGCGGACAGATTGGGTTTGATTTGTACTCGAAATAAGGCTCTTATTCGGACTTGGTTAGTAATTCAAGATCCCTAACCTATTGTTAAACCAGTCTGTTAGTATTTGATCTTTGTATTTCTCTATGATTCTCTTTTTGCTTGGTTTATAGAGTTGATACGGCTACTTGATGTTTGAGTTTAGCTTCCAAATTGGTTGAGCATGATCTCCTACGACTTCTTGACTGACCTCTCCTCCCCCATTTTCTTCGTGGTGCAATCTGCAGCCGCTTTGTCAAGTATTGTACGTATTTTGAACTGTGGAGCTGGGACGAGATGCTTGGTGCTTGTTCTTCAGTGAGTGGACTAGTTTCTAAAATATGGTTTATGTGAACGTCGAAGCATGGGTTCTCCTCCCCATGCTTCGTGGGGAGGAGAACTTTCAAATTGGTTTATAGAGTTGATACGGCTACTTGATGTTTGAGTTTAGCTTCCAAATTGGTTGAGCATGATCTCCTACGACTTCTTGACTGACCTCTCCTCCCCCATTTTCTTCGTGGTGCAATCTGCAGCCGCTTTGTCAAGTATTGTACGTTTTTTGAACTGTGGAGCTGGGACGAGATGCTTGGTGCTTGTTCTTCAGTGAGTGGACTAGGTTTCTAAAAAATGGTTTATGTGAACGTCGAAGCATGGGTTCTCCAAATTAGGGGTTCAGTTTTCCTCTGAGCATCGAAGTGTCGTTAAACGTTGACCTCTTTTAAGATTTTTGAGAGAATCCTTCAAATCCCTCCGACAGTGATAACAACATGCTTAAATATAGGTATAATTAACCCAAATACAAATCTATGGGATAACAAGCCTATCCCGCATAGCTGATTCCTGCCCAACGAGACAAAAGAGTTTTATCTCTTATTCAATAAAGAGCAACCACTTTGGTCACTTCAACACAATGGCTCAATTTCATTATTCGGAATGGAATTACCTCCGACTTTTGTATGCTACAACGAAGTATTAGGCACAAAGTGGATTGCCATGAATTCAGCGAGTTCGTTCACTCCTTGTCAAAACTTTAGTATGAATCCTGCAACCTAGCTTGCTTGAGAGGCAGTTTTCATTCTGTATTGGTCCTAAAAGGATGCTCACAAACCCTAAAATTATTTTATTTTCTATGCCAAGCTGAGAATATCTTCAGCGATTGGAACAAATAAATCACTAACGGTTGCTCAACAATATTACAATAATACAGCCTCCATCTGGTTTGTCAAAAGTTCTTTAGTATCTTCTCACTTGACACCCCATCTGCTACAAGAATTGAGGTAATCTCCTGCAAAAAAAATAGACAAATTATCTTACCATCAAACAATTGAACTTTAATGACCATGACATGATGTTTGAATTGGGAGGTAACGCCTTCTGCCATGGGGCTATCACGTATAAAAACGAGATTTATACAAACATTAAGATGCAGATAACACGCTGCTGTAATCTATCTACAATTAAAAATGGTTTCATAATTTTTATGTGCCATTGTTCTTGCTATTTCACTAGGATGTCCAAAAGCATCGAAAATATTATGCTCTCTTTAATATGCCAATGCATTCTTCTTCTTTTTTATAAGTAATATGCCGATACATTCATGCACCAATATCAATAAAAAGATGAGCATATCACTTCTTGCAGACAAAAGATGGACCAACAAGAACAGTGATTATTCACGGCCATGAGCAAAGAAAATAAGTTATAACATTAGTCACAAGGAAAGGACCCTGAACAGTGGCAGATACAAACAGTAGAAACAACAAATTATGTAGCCAACACAAAATTGCTGCTATCCAAGACTTCTCTGAGCTAATTGTTGAAATCAATCTGAGAAAAAATGCAACTATTACTAAGTTTCTTGCAGAGATGATGGGAAACTGCATCCATATTTCCAAACTGATCCTTTTTTTAAGTAACAACATGAATATCAATGGGAACTCCATTTACTGTCCGTCTGCAACCACCCCCTCCCTCCCACAAACAAGAAAGAGGAGAAGGAGAGAGACCACAGAGACAGCAAGATTTCCAAAAAACTGTAACAGGTACTTCATCTCAAAATAGATGACGTGATTTTGCAGTGACAAGATTATGTGGAAAGCTAAAATGTATAGAGATCTTCCTAAAATACCTTTTATCTTATCGAAGTGGCACAACTTTTGACAATAATTTTGTTTGGTAGTTGGAAAAGAAAAAGTGAAGGTAATATAGAAAACTGGAGAAGTATGACCTTCTAATTTTGAAAGGTTCCATACATTTGATGGAACTCAAAATGATGGGCCATCTTCTATTTTGAGAAGCAAGAAGTAAAACATAAAATAATTAGACTAGAAAAGTGGCAAACCTCAGTCATCTGTTTCTGCCCACAGAGTACAGCACCAACAGACTGAGGGCTGTAAATTTGCTTCGCTCTACTGAAAGCAGCCTGCAACAGCAATCATGTGTGGAAATGCTGAATTGATTCTAGGGACAAATAAGATCAAAAACCCAATTGCTCACACACACTCTACCTGTACATAGCCACTTTCGCCCGTCCAACTGTCATCCGGTTGGGATAACACAGGCACAATCTTAACCCCAGAAGATTCCCAATCTCTAAATCTATCCTATAAAAGGAAGTAGCACAAATTTAAAATCAGCTTCCAAATAGTGGACTAGCTGTGCTGATTCTACAGAAAAGGTATGTAAAACTGGAAAAAAAAAAAAAAAAAAAAAAAAAAAGGACATCGGGCAAACCTGATAAGCCATTCGCTTAAGGTTTCTAGCCCCATAATAAAGCCTCACATCAGATCTCTTAGAAGCACCAAAACCTGACTCAATGAGAGACCGAATTGGACTGCAGATGAGAAAGTCAAGAGCATTAGTAACTGATGTGGAAATGCAGATGGAAGAATAACCGCAAGCAATAACATGCTAGCTGAACGATCCGTTGAGAAATGTTACATTGTGAACACATGGGTGCACCGTGCAGCAAACACTTGCCTTCATAGATTAAAAACGAAGATTTATTTATTTTAGGCAAGAAGCCTAATTATCAGTTATGGACTGCAGTTAAGCAAAATACAACAAATTACAATAAAATGGAGGAGAATTTAAGAGAACGAAATACATTTGATCAAATTTTCAACTTTCATTCTGGCGAAAGAAAATATTCAAATGGAAAAAACCACAACTTCAATTTCATTTCGTAAACGGTCCTTTCGACCATTAAGTTCTTTCCAGGGACAGAACAGGAAAATAAGCTTAAAAATCAATCAGAAATCTGACCTGATCCCCGATCCGGTGGCGAAAATAAGAACCGTAGGATAAGCATCGGGCGGCTCAATCCGGTCGATCCCGAAGCCTCTCCCCATGACCGGGCTGAGTTCAACCACATCTCCTTTCCTCAAGCCACAGAGAAGCTCGGCAGTGGAGCCGGCGATGCTCTTCACCAGGAACTCGAAGTTGCCACTTGCGGCGGCAAAAGAGGGCGGGGACGCGATGGCAAGGAAGGAGGGCTTGTCGGAGACAGGAACTCGGAGCTGGAGGTACTGGCCGGCGCAGGTGTGGGAGGCGGCTAGGTCAGGTGAGTCGGAGATGTCGATGGAGACGTGGAAAATGGACTCGGCGGCAGGCTCGACTAGGGAGAGAGGCGCTGGGGTCCAAACGGTGGTGTCCTGACGTACAGCAGCAGCAATGGAGAAGCGGCGATGGGGGTGGGGCCTCAATTGGGGGAGAGAGAGGCGGCGTAGGACAGACATGGGAGGGCTAAGGTGGGCATGGGGAAGAGACGGAGTTAGGGAGAGGCGGCTGGGAGAAAGAGTAACGGCCATCAATTTTTTTTTTTTTTTTTTTTTTTTTAAGAACTGTTAGTCAAAGGAGTAGGGTAAGACGATACCTTTGAACTTTCAAGTCTTCGTAACTGGGGAGGGAGGGTGGGAGGGACTGCCGGCGGTGAGGTACGTAGCTGGAACGTGGACTGTTATATAAAATCCGACGCGTGCTAGATTGGTTGATCCAGGTGACCACACGTGTCTTCTTTCCGAGTGATCCGGGGAACCTAGAGGATAAAGCGGCTACAAAGATCATAATAACACCAAGAATAATTCTATGAAATATGTAAATATCACGGTATCATTTTGAAAAAAATAAAATTTTTTATATTTTCATATAAATTTCATATTATATTTACTTTTTCAAAACAATTATACAATATTTACACAATTCACGATTATTAATATCTTTTCTCCTCCAAAACGGGTAAATGTGGCTAAAATTCAGCATCATTGCTAATACAACTACTGTAGCAATGCCATGTAAATGGGACGTGCATCAGTTCAAGGATTACAATCATCCACTCTGGACACTGTCGATTTGCCAATTAAACAGTCATGCTACAACTTTTGAGGCCAAAGTTTGGAAGAGACGAGCAACATTTCAATGTTAGCAAGTCCTTAACACAAGGCAAGAAGATATAATCAACAGATTTCAATGTTCCCAACACGCAAAAGGTAAAAATATACATGTCCGCTTTCTTTTCCCCCTTATTTAAACACCAAGAAAAAAGGGGCAGACTGTCCGCTCCATTTCACTTTCACACTCTACAATAATACGATTAAAAACAGAAATGGAAAAATCCTCATACATTCGATCTCAAAAAATGAACAATCCCATTGCCTGGCACTCTGCCAGCAACTCCTAAATTATTGGATTTCGCGATTATCAAGAAAGGTAACAAGGAGCCTTGAGGGAAGGGAAGAGATTTGTCTACGATGCAGATTCCCTGGCAATCTTCTCTGCCTTAGCAATGACCTCATCAATACCTCCAACCATGTAAAACGACTGTTCTGAAAGGTCATCGTATTTTCCATCCAACACTCCCTGCCAACCAAAACAGAACATCAATGAGCAAAACTCGCACACTTCCGCAAAAGCTAAACACCAAAATTCCTATGCCAACATTGTCCATGCACATATGTATGTGTCTGCCGCTATCCGCATGGTATTTGCCAGTGGATGCCTAATGCCTTGTGTATGTTTGCACAATCATTTTGCAAAACAAAAAACACAAACGAACCCATAATACTTCAACAGCAGCAAGTACAATCACCACAGCCATACTAACCAAATGAAATGGCCATGTAATATACAATGTGCCTCAGAACCACAAGTAGGATTGTTATTTTTTCAATATATGAGCTTCTCCAGAAAAGAAAGGGAAAACAAAAGCCTTTTCATTGGAGCTCTAAGAATACTTTATCAAGAACAGAATTCCAAGCTTATTCACCATCAATTTAACCAAGAAAGATAGACAAAGTAGGTACCTGGAAGCTAGTAATACTCTCTTTTAATTCCACGTACTTGCCAGGAGCACCAGTGAACACTTCCGCAACATGGAAAGGCTGGCTCAAAAACCTCTGAATTTTACGTGCACGAGCAACAGTCAGCTTGTCATCTTCACTGAGCTCATCCATTCCCAAAATAGCAATAATATCTTGCAGATTTTTGTAGTTCTGGAGAACCTTTTGTACCCCACGAGCAGTATTGTAGTGTTCCTCACCCAAAATGTGGGGGGAAAGCATTCGAGATGTAGAATCTAAAGGATCGACGGCAGGATAGATACCAAGCTCAGAAATCTGTTTAAATTAAAGCAACAGAGATATAAGTAGATGATAACATGGCAATAATTATTCAAAAAGCCACTAGTACAGCATGAAACATAGAGAAACCTGTCGAGACAACACAGTTGTCGCATCCAAGTGAGCAAAGGTTGTGGCAGGAGCAGGATCTGTCAAGTCATCAGCGGGCACATAAATAGCTTGCACAGACGTAATAGACCCTTTCTTGGTAGTTGTAATACGCTCTTGAAGGCCTCCAAGATCAGTTGCCAGAGTTGGCTGGTAACCAACAGCAGATGGAATACGTCCAAGCAAAGCAGACACCTCAGAGTTAGCCTGCAGGATGCCCCAGAAAGAACAGAGAGGATGGCGCAACATTTAGGAAGATGAATCAAAAGATACAAGGAAATCTTCAGGTACAGAAAAGGCTCCTTGGAAAGTATGCTTACTTGGGTAAAGCGGAAAATGTTGTCAATAAAGAGGAGCACATCCTGACCCTCGGCATCACGAAAGTGTTCAGCCACAGTCAGACCAGTGAGACCAACACGAGCACGAGCACCAGGTGGCTCATTCATTTGACCATATACAAGAGCACATTTGCTTTCAGCCTGAAAAAAGGAAACGATGCAATTAAATTCTAACTAGGTGTTTTTACATCCTTCAAGTTTATTACTAAATCTTCAGTTACTTAAACAATCAATATACCAATAAAAAATAAAATCCAAAAAATGTGAACTGCATTCTACTAACCTGCTTTTCACCCAGCTTAATGACACCACTCTCCATCATTTCCCTGTACAAGTCATTACCCTCTCGAGTACGTTCTCCAACTCCCGCAAACACAGAGAAACCACCTGAAAAATAAATTAATTGGTAAATAAATTTAGCTAAAAAAATGATAACAGTGCATGCAGTACATATTTGAGTAAACCAACCATGAGCTTTTGCAACATTGTTGATAAGTTCCATGATAAGCACAGTTTTTCCTACACCAGCACCACCAAACAGACCAATCTTACCACCCCTTTGGTATGGTGCAAGAAGATCAACAACCTGTAGAAAAAATAAATAAATAACTAATTTTGTAACAGCTATTACACCACACTCGATCCCACTCTAGATCACATGAGAATCCAAGTTCTACAGTAGAAGGGTCGGCCAAAAAGTACCTTAATTCCCGTAACAAGGATTTGTTGTTCAGTTGCCTGCTCAACAAATGATGGAGCTTCTCTATGGATTGGCAAATAGTGATCGGTTTCTGTTGGCATATCACCAGTAAAATCGTCAGCAAACTTACATCATGGGAATAATGACCAAAAAGGGTGACCCATTTACAACTAGACAGTCAAGGTGTATATTTCTTACTGATTTCACCCCTCTCGTCAATGGGCTCCCCAATAACATTCATGATACGGCCGAGAGTAGCTCTACCAACAGGCACCTAAAGGAACACAAAAAGTAACTCAGCAAAAAGAAATAAAAAGTTATCAATGACAACACAATTTTTAATTTTTTTTTTTTGTAATTAATAAGAATTTTATTACCAAAATGTATACAAATGAATGTATACAAAGGAAATACCTACTACATTCTAGAAAGCAGGAAAACTAAAACAGAAACAGATTCAATACGTTATCACCATTCCTTACAAAGATCTGAGGCCACAAACTCAAAGTAGAAAAGAATAAATTTCAAAGATCTTCAAAAAACCGCTCTGTCTTCAAAACATCTCCCATTCCTTTGTGTTATGTGGTGTCTATCAATGACAACACACTTATGCGCAAAAAAAACAAACATGCTGATAAACGGAGAACAGATTGCCAAAATCGAAGAAAAAATAAAGAGAAGACTTCTACAATAAAAAATAAAACTCAGAAAATATGAATTGCAAAATATTGAGAAAATGCAACGTCGTAGGACTGAGCTTTTGGTGGAATTCAGCCGCCGACCCTAGTTGTAGAAACAGAATATTGATTCGTAACACACTAGCAAGTAGCAACGTGTCAAACGGAGTAAGTTAAAAACATGTCCACTTTTCACATCAATCAGCATCATGATTACCATTTCAAACATTCATGCATCTTCTTAACCCCTCGACCCATGTCAGAACAAAACTTAGGCATCTTCTTGATCCCTATCAAAACAATGACTCGAACACTATAGAGGAGATCTCCCCTTATGACAACGAAAAACACTCTCCCTGGTTGCGCAGAGAGAACAGATGAGAAAAACCAAAAAAAGTTACCACATTGATTCTGTTACAGGGAAAAGGGTGCAACCAATTTCGAAAATAAAAAAAGCTCGTTTAGGACTCGTTGACCAGAGGGTTTCACTTTGGAAAGTCTCAAACAATTGAAAATATACTTTTTATAAGTGAAACAATCGAAAAGATAATATTAAAAAAAGCTCGTTTAGGACTCGTTGACCAGAGGGTTTCACTTTGGAAAGTCTTAAACAATTGAAAAGATACTTTTTATAAGTGAAACAATCGAAAAGATAATATTTTAACTTCCCACATTTTCTCAACACACAATGAGAAATAACACCCAGATCTATAAATCACAAGAGCAACCAAATCTCTGTTATTCCCACATTATAAACATCAAAATCCCCAACTTTTATAATCAAGTCTCGTCAATCAAAAACAGTCAGCTAAAGAAACCAAAGAAATATAGCTCACAGTTATAGGAGAACCGGTGTTGAGCACTCGCTGCCCTCGGACCAATCCTTCGGTACCGTCCATAGCGATAGTACGAACCACGTTCTCCCCCAAGTGCTGCGCCACTTCCAGCACCAGCCGGATCGAGTTGTCAAGAACCTCCAAAGCTGTTAGGATCGGCGGAAGCCCCTCCGCGAACCTCACGTCCACGACGGCACCGATCACCTGGCACACCTGCCCGATTGCTCCGGCTCCGGTGAACTCGTCGGTGATCTTCCCTCCCTTACCGGAGTCCTTCGGTGGAGCCGGTGGGGAAGGCGGAGCGGCCGCAGCGGCCGAGGTCGAGTATTCCGCCACACGCGAGAGGAGATAGCCGTATGGAGACGCGCGGCTTGGGGGTGCTGGGGACGCGAGTCTAGGGCTGGGGCTCGAGAGGGGCGATCTGGAAGAAGATCGCCGAGTGGACGATCGGAGAAGAGATGATAAAATCCTTCGGGAAGCCATGGCGGAGGAGCTTCAGTCAGTGGGAGAAGGGCTAGGGTTTGTGAACTTTTGGGCGGTGCTATAAACTACGGCTACAGTAGCCAAATAGGAATATTCTTGCTTTTCTTTTTCCGATAAATATGGAAAATATATTAAAAATAAATTTATAAATTGAAGTAATTATTATAAAATAAATCTAATAAATTTTATAAAATTACGTTAATTTATAAATTTATTTTATAAATATCTTTATATTTATTGAAGATATATACAGTTAATTTTAGTTACTAATATATAAAACTTATTAACTTATTAATAAGTTTTTAATTTTATTTATAATAATAATAAGTCTCAAGACAAATGCTATAAATTAATTACTAAGATGTAAAACTTATTCACTTATCTCAAAACAAATGGTATATCCGTACATTAGTTTTTAAGTCACCGAATTCTTCTCAAATTTATGAAAGAAAAATATTGTTATCTATATCAATTTTTCATCTTTAATTATATTAGTTAATGTATCATATTTACGTTATTTTTATTAAAATAATAAATAATATTACTCTTTATTCTAGATATTAGCATCTCTAATTGAAATAACAAAACTAAGAATAATTTAAATGAGAAAGATTGGGATTGTAGTGTATTAGAACACTCTTATCGGATTATTTAAATAACAAAACTAAGAATAATAATCAAAATAAATTTATCTTATATTATTTTATTATTATATAAAGAAAAATAGCAATTTCAATGTAAAAACTTATGTGAATGAAATAATCAAAAGTTAAATTCATCTCATATTCATCAAAATGTCCTTTAACTTTGCCTAATCCACTAAGGATGCTCTAGTTTGTTATCTAAACCTTTTAAGTTTGTAAATTTGAAATAGGCAACATTGGATATTTTATTTTATAGAAAAACAAAAAATTAAAAAAAAATCACACATTAAGTCTAAGAGGGATGTTTCTATTAAGATTTTTACTACGCATCATCTATGCATATCATATATCACACTATTTTTATTCTTTTATTTTATTTTATTTAAAAAAATAATTTTATTCTTCTTAAACTGATTAAATTTTTATACTCGTAATCCATATACCATATATTTGATAAGAAAAAAATTAAAAAATATATATAGTATGTAATATGTGAAGATGCCGAGTACAATTTTTTTTCTATAAATTATAATGATCTTAATAAAATCTTCTATTTAAATCATCAAGAATTTTTTTTATCCGTTGTGAAAGAGTCGATCACTATAAATGGTCAAAACTCAAAAGTTTCATGAAGAACAATTTTTCCCAATAAGCACATTTTATAAACCTTTCGCGAGGATGGGCAACGGCAATATTATAAGATTCAATGACAATATTTGACATGAGTGAACCAATACGATATAAAATTAGTAATTTTGATTTTGATATAAATAGATTTGAATCAAAACGAATTGATTCATTAAGACATGATAATAAATCAGTCAATAATGAGTTAACTCCCTTAATCCGAAATCAACCCACAAGAATACGATTAAGTTTTATTTCAAAAGTATAACTTTATTATTATTTGGTTGTAATATTGATATTTTTTAACGAGCTCTTCTACATATTATCCTTATACTATTGTCACCACCTAGATTTTTCTAGAGAATTTCCTAACCTTCTAGAAGCCTTTTAGTCCTTTATAATCTTGTGGAATTGTGTAGAGTGATCTAGAAGGGGCGTTATAGACAATTCTAGAGTAGTAATCTAGAAGGGACGTTATAAACAATTCTAAAGTAGAAATCTAGAAAGTTCTTTACCCTTAGATTGATGACAAGTGTCACAATCCTAACCATTCTTTGTACCAAGAGTTCCCTATAAATAGAGGGGCTCTCATTTGTGTAAATCACTAAGCAATAAGAGAAACAAGTTCTCGAGAGCATCTCTCTCTATCTTCTCTCTCTAGCTTTGTTCTCTATTGTCTTGAGTCCTTTAGAAGGCTTACTTAGGAGCTTTAGGGAGAGAAAGCCTCATAAGGCCGCACGGGTCGAGTGAAGAAATTCTAAGTCCGTGACAGTTGGTATCAGAGCTATCTAAGTTGGGATGGCAGATCCAAGCGAGATCACCATGGAGCACCAGGAGACACGAAAGAGCAAAAGGTCGAAGGACTCAAGCTCATCTATGGAGTCTCGTCTTGATGGCATTGAGAGGGTCATGGCCAAGATATTGGTCAAGATCGAAGAATGTGATCAGTCTCACAGGGAGGTGAGCACCCTTGACAACACTGTGACGAGGATGGAGGTGGCGGTAGCGGATGTCAGGGACCGACTTGACATCGTGGAGCAAGGTTTGGAGGAGCTAGGATTGGAGGGACAATCCGAATCGCTCAAGGAGTCCATTCTGAGCACCATCCACCCCACCATCGAGGCACAACGTGTTGAGAACGTTGCTTTCCAAGACCGGGTCTTGGGGAAGCTAACAAAACTCCAAGAGCAAATAGAGGAACACCGCGTCGGTCTGGAGGAGACCAAGGTGGATTGGGCTATGTGCAAGCGTGCAGTGGCCAATGGGGGCGCCGTCGGAGCTGGAATGATGGCGACACCAAGGGTGGATACCCCCAAACCAAAAGAGTTCGATGGCAAACGGGATGCCAAAGAACTAGACAACTATATGTGGCACATGGAACGCTACTTCGAAGCATTGAACATGCAAGACGAGCATGTCAAGGTACGTACTGCCTCTCTCTACCTTACTAATCTTGCTGGTACTTGGTGGCGTCGTAAGCATAGTGAGATAGAGAAGGGTACTTGCACTATTGATTCTTGGGAAGAGTTCAAGCGTGAACTCAAGAAGCAATTCTATCCTGAGAATGTAGCTATCTATGCGCAGAAGAGAATGAAGGAGTTGAAGCACACTTCTTCTATCCCCAACTATGTTGAGGAATTTTCTGTCCTCATGCTTCAAATTACAAATATGAGTGAAAAAGATCTCCTCTTCAACTTCACCGATGGTCTCAAGTCTTGGGTGGCTCAAGAACTCAAGCGTCGTGGAGTCAACGACATCTCCACCGCCCTGACCGTGGCAGAAACTTTAGAAGAATTTAAGTATCATAAGAGTGACAACTCTTCAAAACCCAAGTCTTCAAAGGATAATCACACTAAGGGTGGGGGAGCAAAGGGGTTCAAGCCTCCACAATATAAAGATCGAGGTGACAAGCCTTCAACATCAAAGGAGGGCAAGAAGGACTACTCTAAAGACAAGAAGCCAAAGGATGCTTGCTTCCTTTGTAACGGACCACATTGGGCTAGAGATTGTCCTGAGAGGAAGGCCCTCAACGCTATGTTGGAAGAGAAGGAAGTTCAAGAGAAGTCGCACCTGGGGTGTCTACAACTTCTCAACTCCCTCAAGGCAAGCACAAAGCCAACCACTAAGGATGGATCTTTGATGTTTGTAGAGGTACTCGTCAATGGGAAGAAGAGTCACGCCATGGTCGACTCAGGAGCTTCTCATAACTTCATTAAGAAGGAAGAGGCCGCACGGCTAGGGATTCCTCTTAAGAAGGGTCAAGGATGGCTGAAGACCGTGAATTCTGAGGCCAAACCCCTTGATGGCGTAGCTTACGGAGTGGAGCTACAACTTGGCACGTGGAGAGATACGGTGGATTTCTCTGTCGCTCCCATGGATGACTTCAACATCGTATTGGGGATGGAATTCTTGAGACAATTCAATGTAGTGTCTCTTCCCCACTACAACTCGGTGTGTATCTTGGAGGGCGGTCCATGCATGATACCCACCGTGTCCAAGCCAAACACCACCCAACTTCTATCTACCATGCAATTCAAGAAAGGATGGAAGAAGGGCGAGGTGTCTTACTTGGCTTCTATGGAGGAAGGTGAAGTGAAGATTTCCTCCCCTCCACCCAAGGAGATCCAAAAGGTCCTCAGGGACTATGAGGATGTCATGCCACCAGAGTTGCCCAAGCAACTACCACCTAGGAGAGAGGTGGACCATCAGATCGAGTTGGAACCCGGCGCCAAACCACCCGCCAAAGCACCTTATCGCATGTCACCTCCAGAACTTGAGGAACTAAGGAGGCAACTTAAGGAGCTACTTGATGCCGGATTCATCCAACCCTCCAAGGCACCATATGGGGCACCTGTGTTGTTTCAAAGGAAGCATGATGGGTCTTTGCGGCTATGCATTGACTATCGGGCTCTAAACAAGGTAACCATAAAAAACAAGTACCCTATTCCTTTAATTGCTGATTTGTTTGATCAATTGGGCCATGCAAAGTACTTCTCCAAACTTGATCTAAGATCGGGATATTATCAAGTGAGGATTGCGGAAGGGGATGAAGCAAAGACAACTTGTGTAACTCGCTATGGAGCATACGAGTTCCTAGTGATGTCATTTGGCCTCACAAATGCTCCAGCCACCTTCTGTACGCTCATGAACAAGATCTTCCATCCCTATCTTGATCAATTCGTGGTAGTCTATCTAGATGATATCGTCATCTATAGTTCTACTCTTGAGGAACATGTGGAGCATTTAAGGGTTGTTTTCCGTGTCTTAAAGGAAAACCAACTCTACGTCAAGAAGGAGAAGTGCTCATTTGCTCTAAACGAAGTCCATTTCCTTGGCCACAAAATCCAAGGTGGAAAACTCAGCATGGAAGAGGGAAAAATTGAGGCAATCAAGAAGTGGGAGCCTCCCACTAAGGTTACCGAGCTTCGATCTTTCCTTGGGCTTGTCAACTATTACAGGAGATTTATAAAAGGATACTCCACAAGAGCATCCCCCTCACCGACTTGCTCAAGAAAAACAGGACATGGGAGTGGTCATCAAGGTGTCAGGAAGCCTTTGACGATCTGAAGACAGCCATCACGGAGGAACTGGTCTTGGCCCTACCAGATTGTACCAAGCCTTTTGAGGTACAATCAGATGCATCAGATTTTGCCATAGGGGGAGTTCTTATGCAAGAAGGACATCCCATTGCATATGAGAGTCACAAACTCAACGAGACTGAAAGAAGATACATCGTACAAGAGAAGGAGATGACGGCTATCATTCACTGCCTCAGAGTTTGGCGACACTATTTGCTTGGCTCCCGTTTTGTGGTCAAGACAGAAAATATTGCCACTAGTTACTTCCAAAGTCAGAAGAAACTAAGCCCAAAGCAAGCTAGGTGGCAAGACTTCTTGGCAGAATTTGATTTTGTCTTGGAGTACAAACCCGGGAAGGCCAACCTCGTTGCTGATGCACTGAGTAGGAAGGGAGAATTTTCTGCTATCACTCAAGCTCAAGGAGAGCTACTTGATGTGATCCGTGAAGGCATGGAGCATGATCCCTTAGCCAAGAACTTGGTAAGTATGGCCAAGGAGAGGAAAACTAAAAGATTCTAGGTAGAGGACGGTCTTCTCTACACCATAAGGCGGCGAATCTATGTTCCAAAGTGGGGAAACCTACGGAGGAACCTTATCAAGGAATGCCATGATTCCTTGTGGGCTGGACATCCGGGCCAACGACGTACTCGAGCTTTGCTGGAAGTTTCCTACTATTGGCCTCAATTGAAAGATGAGGTGGAACTCTACGTGAAGACTTGTCTTGTGTGTCAACAAGACAAGGTGGAGAATCAAAGTCCTGCAAGATTGCTAGAACCACTACCCATTCCTTCTCACCCATGGGAAAGTGTGAGCATAGATTTTATAGTGGCTCTACCTAAATCCGAGGGGTGCGGTACCCTCATTGTAGTGGTAGATCGATTCTCCAAGTATGCCACCTTTATCGCGGCTCCTAAGGATTGCTCAGCTGAAGAAACTGCAAAGTTATTCTTCAAACAAGTGGTGAAGTATTGAGGCTTACCACGGAGCATCATTAGTGATCGGGATCCTCGCTTCATAGGAAAGTTCTGGTCAGGACTATTCAAGCTTATGGGGTCTGCCCTACATTTCTCTACCAGCTTTCACCCTCAGACAGATGGGCAAACTGAGAGGGTGAATGCCTTGTTGGAGTTGT
The DNA here is from genome assembly GCF_018687715.1 of Carya illinoinensis. Taxonomy (NCBI): domain Eukaryota; kingdom Viridiplantae; phylum Streptophyta; class Magnoliopsida; order Fagales; family Juglandaceae; genus Carya; species Carya illinoinensis. Next base: position 3,137,543 of record NC_056757.1, read on the forward strand.
ACTTGAGGCACTTTGTAAGTGGCAACCAATCCGATTGGGCTAAGTTATTGGATGTCGCTCAATTCTCCTATAATTTACAAAGGAGCGAATCCACAAATAAAAGCTCATTTGAGATTGTAATGGGACAGCAACCACTTACTCCCCAGTCATTGGAGACAAGCTATGCGGGGAATTGTCCAACAACCTTTAAGGTTGCTAAGTCTTGGAACGAACAACTGGATGTGACCCGCTCCTACTTAGACAAAGCAACCAAGAAAATGAAGAAGTGGGCTGATCAGAAGAGAAGGCACGCGGAATATCGTATAGGCAACTTGGTGTTAGTAAAGATCTTGTCGAGCCAACACAAGTTCACAAGGAAGCTACACAAGGGGCTTGTACGACGTTGTGAGGGACCATTCCCAATCATCAAGAAAATAGGGAAGGTATCCTACAAGCTAGACTTACCCTCCAAGTTCAAACTTCATCCAGTCTTCCATGTCAGCTGTTTGAAGCCTTACCATGGTGATGAAGAGGAGCCAACACGAGGAGAGTCTAAGCGTGCACCATTGGGCATAACTACCACTTTCGACAAAGAAGTAGAAGAAATCTTGGCGGACCGTGTCATCAGGCGAAAGAGTCATAAGCCACGCTAAGAATACTTGATCAAGTGGAAGGAATTGCCCGAAAGTGAGACAACTTGGGAACCAAAGGAGTCATTGTGACAGTTTGAAAATCACATCCAAAGGTTCCATGAAGACACTGCGTCGAGGACGTCGCGAAGCTTGGTGGGGGAGAATGTCACCACCTAGATTTTTCTAGAGAATTTCCTAACCTTCTAGAAGCCTTATAGTCCTTTGTAATCTTGTGGAATTGTGTAGAGTGATCTAGAAGGGGCGTTATAGACAATTCTAGAGTAGTAATCTAGAAGGGGCGTTATAGACAATTCTAAAGTAAAAATCTAGAAAGTTCTTTACCCTTAGATTGATGACAAGTGTCATAATCCTAACCATTCTTTGTACCAAGAGTTCCCTATAAATAGAGAGGCTCTCATTTGTGTAAATCATCAAGTAATAAGAGAAACAAGTTCTCTAGAGCATCTCTCTCTATCTTCTCTCTCTAGCTTTGTTCTCTATTGTCTTGAGTCCTTTAGAAGACTTACTTAGGAGCTTTAGGGAGAGAAAGCCTCCTAAGACCGCACGGGTCGAGTGAAGAAATTCTAAGTCCGTGACACTATGCATCATACTTGATTTTATTTTATTTTTTATTTTTTTTGCTTTTTGCTAAACTAAAGAGATTATTATATTTATCATTCATACACTACACATTTTTTAAAGAAAAAATAAATAAAAGTAAAACATCAAGTGTAGTGTAAAGATGATGAGTATAATTTTTCTTTCTCAATATGCTAATGTTTTTATTATTGGAATTATAATTTTGGACATATACTTATATCTGTTATTGTTGGGTTTATAATATTGATTTTATTATATGTTTAAAAGCTTACAAATATTGATATTTTTTGTTATTAGGTAGTCTTATTATTTTTTCTAGATATTGTGACTACTTATAAATATAGATTTTAACTTTTATGTGAAGTTATCAGGTCACATGATGTATGCGGGACAATTCAATTTATTTATATAAAATAGGTTCAAATTGATCGTGACCCATTTATAATAAATATTAAACAGGTCAAAATTGATTTGATCATGTCATCCATTATTTAGGTAAGTCGTGTTAGGTTTTGAATAGCTTATCCACTTAGCTTAACAAATCATGTTCTAGTTGACTTATGTAGTCGAATGTTTATAACTTGATATAATATAAACAAAATATCTAAACACAAATTGCCACCTTTAAAGATCCCTCCCTCTTAGTAGAGTAGCCCTTGCTCACATGCAGAATTAGGGGTGAGCATTGACATGGCCGAAGTTGGATTCTCATAAATCCAACTCCAACTTCAATTTGTGTAGACTTTGATCAAATTCTAATTTGTCAAACCAGAGTCGAAAATTTAGCTTTTTTTTTATCTTCATATTTAGTCCTTTTTTTAAAAGGAATTTGTTGTGGGATTTTAAATTTTAGTGTTTTCCAAAAATGAAAAACTAAAACTAAATTACTCATTGTTGATTTACTTCTATACTAATATCTAATTTTTTTTTTATATTATACTCATACCATGGTGTCTAATAATATATTATTCTATAGTATTACATATTATTTATAGTGTCTAATTACATATTATTATACTATACTATTAGATGTTATTATATTATATTAGTATCTAACTTATTTATGCACTAGACTTATTTATAGTGTCTAATTACATGTTATTATATATTAGTAAATTAGTATTATGTTTTATTAACTTATTATACTAGACTTATTAGTTATTTCTATACTAGTATCTAATTTATTTCTATACAAGACTTATATTATAGTGCGTGATTACATGTTATTATATATTAGTATTACATATTATTATACTAATATCTAACTTATTTATAACGACTTCCTAGTGTCTAAGTATATATTATTATATTTTAGTAATTTTAGTAAATTAGTACTATGTGTTACTAACTTATTATACTAGGCTTATTTCAATATTAGTATCTAACTTATTTCTATACTTGATTATATGTGGTAGTATTATTATCATATTTACATATATATATATATACACTAAATTATTATTAGTTTATTTATATTAGTATATTAGTTTAAAATAATTAACTCATACTAGTATATTATTGAGAATCTAATTATATAAATTCTAGTTATATAGCTATATAAATATACTAAGTATGTATGATAAATATATAAATAAATACATATTTTTATAACATATGTAAAATATCATAGTCAGATTTGATGTCAAATTCGAAGGGCAAAGTCAGATTTGATGTCGAATTTGGAGGGCAACTCTAACTCCGACTCCAAATGAAAATTTAAAAAAAAAAAAAAAATCTAACTCCAATGCCATTGCCAGAATCAAACTAGAATCAAATTGAAAATTGAAAATTTGAATTTGTCTTAACCTTAAATCAAATATTCAAAGCCCACATGCCCACTAATAATCTCCAACGATGCAAATGCCACTAAATGAAAAGCACAATGTTAGGATGATTATTAAATGTACTCGCTAGTATGAATGAGCTTTTTATTTATTTTTATTTTTCTTTAATAATTTTTTAAACATCATTAACCATTAAGAAAAAATATAAATTCACTAATTATCACTTTCTTAACTATTAAGAAAAAAGTAAATAAAAATATATGAGTGCACATTTAATGATTGGATTTAGTGGTGATAGTATTATTTTACTAAACCAAACTATTACTATTAGGATGCCATCCATTTCTCCCAAATTCATCTGATCCTCGAAGTAAAACAAAAAAAAAAAAAAAAAACCAAATCCTCCGTTGTGCTTATTTCCTTATTTTTTCCGATATATTTATTTGTCTTAATATTTTCTCAATTTTTTTATCATCAGACAAGAATAAAGTCTTGTTTGGATAGTTTGATGAAATGAGATAATTTGTAAATAATTTATGAATAATAGTAAAATAGTTTTAATTAAGATATTCTATAAAGTTATAAAAAAGGAAAGAGAAAAAATTGAATAAAAATATTATAAATTAAAATATTATTAGAATATAATTTTTTTATATTATTTTTGTTTTAATATTTAAAAAAGTTGAATTGTTTTTTTATTTTGTTTGGAAGTTTGAGAAAATTGTAATTATTAGGTAATAATTAGATGAAAAAGGTAAAAATTTGAAATTAATTAATTAATTTTTTTTTTTTTTTTTTTTTTTTTTTTTTTTTTTTAATGTTTGTAGTGTTTGGATATTGAGATAAGATGTGAGACTCTTGCTAATCAAACAAGCCATAGAGTCGTTTGAATACTGAGATGAGATGAGAAATTTGTAGATAGTATTCAAATAGTTTTTGAATAATAGTGATTCGGTTTAAGATGTTTTATGAGATTTTAGAAAAGAAAATGTAAAAAAATTGAATAAAAATATTATAAAGTTAAAATATTGTTAAAATATTATTTTTATTTCATGATTTGAAAAAATTGAATTATTTTTTGTGTTTTGTTTAAAAGTTTTGAAAAATTATAATAAAGAGATAACGATTAAATGAAAAAAATAAAAAATAAAAAATAAAAAAATTTATAATTTTTATGATGTTTAAATGTTGAGATGAGAAGAAACATATTAAAATCTAAACGAGATTGTCAACTATGAAGGTAGAATAAAGGCGTAAAATAAAACATAATTGGATAATTTTAAAGTCTTTTAGACGATAAAAAATTTAAATAATAAGTATAAAGAAAATGGTTATAAGCTCCCGCCAAAACGTAAATTTCCTTTCCCTCCACATTCACTACCGGCTACAGCCGGTAATCCCGCGCTGCCCAATCGAAGTCGAGAGTCGAAACAAAGCTACCACATAGCCGTATATAAACATAACGCCGCCCAACTCTATATCTTCTCCTCCTCCTCGCCAACGTCATCGGCCTATTTCTCTGTTGCTGGTTCTCCATCGGAAGCTGTTGCAGTCTCTTCATCTCCTCGATGTGGGTAATCCAGTACAGTCTTAGAATTGACTCTAATCCGAAAGCAGCAGAGTCGTCCGGTTCCAATTCGAGACGATGAGCGCTGTCAACCTCACCAACGTCGCCGTTTTGGACAACCCCGCTGCGTTCCTTAATCCCTTCCAGTTCGAGATCTCCTACGAGTGCTTGGCCCCACTTAAAGACGGTATTCTTGACGGAACCTTCATTTCCGAGTCGTATGCTGTGATTCTTGTTCTTGAGCTTCGTCTAGGGTTTCTGAAATTAGGAACTTTATATCGCCTTTCTGGTGTTGAATCATAGAGATATAAACTTGTTTGGGTATTTGAAAAGAACATAAGTTCTAATTTGTTCTTTGTGTGTTGTGAGGTGTCAAGAGAGGAGAGAAATTGTAACTTGAGGCATCTACAAAGTTGATTTTTTTTTTTTTCATCTTTTGAGTTCCGTTTTTCCCCATTTCAATGTTGTAACTCAATATAACTTTGCAGATTTGGAATGGAAACTCATATACGTGGGGTCTGCCGAGGACGAGACTTATGACCAACTTCTCGAAAGCGTGCTTGTTGGGCCCGTCAACATTGGCAACTATCGATTTGTCCTTCAGGTTAGTTTTTATTGCTGCGTTTTGTCCAGAACTCCCATAAAAGTGCCAATTTGCCTGTATGAGAATAATACTCAACTGTTTCTTACTTATCAAAAAAATACTCAACTGTTTCTTTTTCGAGCCCTGGCTGGCAGGCAGACCCTCCAGACCCATCAAAAATCCGTGAAGAAGATATCATTGGGGTCACGGTACTGCTCTTGACATGTTCTTATCTAGGACAAGAATTCGTTCGAGTTGGATACTATGTGAACAATGATTATGATGATGAACAGCTACGGGAGGAACCTCCCCCTAAGGTGTTGATTGATAGGGTTCAAAGAAATATTTTGGCTGACAAACCCAGGGTCACAAAGTTCCCAATCAATTTCCATCCTGAGAACAACGAGCAAGTTGAAGAAGCCCCTTTGCCTGATGCTATTGAAACCAATGAGAATGGAGAGGAGCCACCCCCTTCACCGGATCAACCGCCCGGGGAACAGTAGTTGTACATCGAAGTAGCTGCTGACATTCGGGACATCCCCTCTTCCAATTTTGACGAACTGATCATTTTGGGTGAGCTTGATCTTCCAAATATTGAAGATCTCCATCCTTGATAATGTCGCAAACTGATGTGTTGTGAAGTGTCAGTTGGAATGTGTTGTACCATTTTTTGTATGCCAGTGTTGTTACAATCTATAAATCTTCCTCTCTCCACAGTTGGCACATTGATTTTCTTGCCGAGGGCTGTGCAGCTCTGGGATTAGTCTGGTTTAAGTTCTTGGATGTCAGGTGCCAATAAAACAAAAAACGTTGGCACAACGAGGATAAAATAGATCTTGGAATGATTTATTTCAACATACTCACACGGATTCCTTCTATAAGTTTGGGTATGTCCATGTTTCCTAGTCATTTAGCTGCACTATTTGGAAACCTTGTGTCAAACGCTGAAAGCCTTCTCTCTCGAGAACTAGATATGAACGATTTGCTTACCTTTTCTTGGCATTTGTTTCATACTGTAGGTTCCATTTGTGTTCCTGGTTTACTTTTAAAATCCAATATATGGTTCTGCATGTTTTCTTGGATTTGTGAAAACCCAATACGTGGTCATGCATAAGAAAATTTTTGCCAATTTTATGAATACCAAACACAGCTTTCATTGCCTGAAGAAAGAAATAAGAGGCATTATTTGAAAGAATCGTACAAGATCACTTCTTCATTTGTTATAGAGCTTTCCTCGCACAAAGGTTCATATATTAGCATACCATGCAGCTTTCCTTGTACGCCCCACGCCAAGATTGTAGTAACTCCTACAATTGCGCCCTCTGAAAAGGTCACTATAATTGTTATGCTCTTAGGCGCTTCCCATAGATATTCATAAGACATTTTTGAAATAGAAGTATCACTGCAAAGACAAGTCAGTCCGTAAAGCTGTTTTTTGTATGAAGCAAGTATTTATCTTTGAAGCTAACATGATGGAGATGGCAGTCTTGCACCAACATGCTGATTTATGACGAACTATAAAGAGTGGAGATGATGCATTTAAAAGGCAATGCTTTATCTGGGTGATCAAACTCTTAAGACAAAATTCAGACCAAAGCCGGCGCGCACAAAAGTTCCAAAACACCTGCATCTTGATCTAAAAGTGTTACGGGCATAGTTGCATCTATCAAATCACAAATTATCACAAGACAGATTAAAGTAAAAGGAAGTATTTGGATAACTTTCTTCGATTCATCTCAAGACCCATTCCTAATAAATGGACTTCGGAAGCGAGTAAAAAGCATTAGGCAGGCCTACTCAATTTTAATCCAGAATTAGGAGCCCATTGGGATTATGAAATCATGTCAAGACAGACGTGCAGACCCAATTCTATACTCTAGTATGCTTAATATTGGCATTGGCAGGTTGGTTGCATCGTAGGCAGGGCATGAATTATCAGATGTATTCTGTAAAGTAGTGACATCTATTCATTTATTTGTTATAATCAATCTCATCCGTTTATGTACAGAATATAGCACATGATCTTAATCGTTAGATTTTAAATTATGTATCTCCTGGTAAAATCACGTTGCTATAGCCTTTTATAGCTGTGAAAAGGGTACTAATTAATTCGCTTGATCCACAGGTAGGTACGCAAGGATCATGGCCAATTGTATCTGTATGTCCTCACGGAGAAAGCTAGCTGTAGGTTAACACTGCTATCCCATTAATTTTCTTTCTTTCTTTCTTTTTCTTTCCGACATTTATCAAATCCTTTTTTCCTCTCTTTTTTTTTTTTTATTGGAATCCCTAATAAAAATGTGATAATCAGCTCTGTTTTAGGGTTGACTATTATACATATAATGCGGTATTATGACAGGAGAGGACGTGTCTGTTAGAGATTGATGTGAGGAGTTGGTCTGAAAACTTCACATCCTCTTTCTTGAATAAGGAAGTAGAAATGTCAACCCCGCCGCCCGCCCCCCCCCCCCCACACCACCAAAAAAAAAATCAGTTTTTCAATGATGTTTAAGACAACGTGTGAGTACGTCACACGTCGTTGGAAATGGAGTGCCCAATCTTTTAGCCTTGACCATCTATCCACATCCAACCACCTCCGGACTACGAATCATCCTAGGAGATCTGATCCATTGATCAGCTAGGTCTATACACCATTTCAAAAGAAAGAAAAAAGAATTAAAAAAACCAAAACAGATCATGGACAGGCTGCCTGAGTTAAAAACACATAGGCAATGGAGATCATGCTGCCGATTCTTTAATTCCTACACTTTTTTCTTGTCCATCAAGTTTATGCGCCTTGATTATATTGTAGTACCGCAAACAAGGAGGGACCGATGTTGAGATGGATGCAATAACGTGCACGCCAAGGACATATATAGATTCTCTCTTTTATATATTGTTTTCACCTGTTAATTTCTCACATATCGTTTTCGATCATGTTAAAGATTTTGGACTTTTTGGGAGATGAAAGAGACTTTTTAAATTTTTCTTTGAAGTGAAGTAGCCTCCTCACATGTCGAATGGGCATTGCAACGCAAGCAAGTCTTGTCACGTACTCGGGGACTCGTTTAGGGACTCCACGACAATCTGCTATACAAAAGTTTTTGTTTGTGTTTATGAAAATATATGGACTAGGTCGCACATGGGAGATCAGGGGGATTTTTTGCTGCCGAACCGGGAAGAAAAGAGTAGGGACGGAGAGATCAATGGGTGTGCTTCCTCTCTGTGGAGGGGCGTGCATGTGTCCTGGCCCTTTCCATGGACCATAGGTCATGCACACCAAAGTTTTCACTATAAAAGTTTTAAGATTTTTCTATTGAATTAGCTCGAGTGAATCAATGGATTACATAACCAAAGAGAATTACAACAAATCTTAAAGACTTTGCTGATTTTGGAGTAGTCCTTTAACAAAATCTATCTCAGGCATATACAACTTTGGTTTAGCACGTGCAAATCGTTTAAGCTTTTGAAGAAATGTGGGATTCATTCAAAAAACTTATTTTTTAATGATAGGTCTCATTTTTTCGAAAGACTTATATGCAACTTGCCTACCTTGAACTTGTACCTAGTATTTATTTACTTATTTTTTAAATGTTCAACGAATTATAAGTCAGGTCATTTATTCTCAAAGTTGAGCGAGTAAGAAGCAAAGACTACGTACCCCCACTCCTACAGGAGACAAAGAGAAAGACTTGGAAAAGAGTCTATTTAAAGGAGTTTGATCATAAGATAAAAATCAGAAACTCCATTACCTCTAGGCTCTAACAGGTCGAGGTGCGTTAATGCTGATCAAGGGGTTGGACGTTCTCGTTAAAATAATAAGGCTAATGGTAGGTGGCATGCTGTTTGATTGAAACCCACATGATTTTTTCCCATTCCCAGCCACTTCCTATGATTAATTTTTTAAGATAGGTGATGTGTTGAAGCCCCATATCGCATGCAAGGACATTGATTCTCTTCTATGTACAGTTTTCACGTGTTCGTTTGTCCCATATCGTTTTCAATTATATAACGTTTTTGTACTTTTTATGGGAGATAAAAGAGACAAGGTACTTTTCTTTCAAGTGAACTTGGCTGATGGATCATATATAGCTCCTCATCGGTGGGGCTCCTTGCAATGCACGCAAGTCTTGTCACATATCGTTTTCAATCTTTTACCGAAGTTTCAGACCAAACAGAAAAAGAAAAAGATCTTGAAAAGGACAGGAAGCAATCAACACCTAGTCGGAGTGACTCATGTATACGGGGCCCCAGCGAGGGGATTCAGGGAAGACACACCATGCCATGCTCCCCGTGCAGATTGTGCAGCCAGTTGTCTGCAAATCTCATGCATTTATAACAGCTGTCTGTGAGAACAGAACCTTGACTGGCAATATTATACGATCGATCGACCTTCTTCTTGGATGATTTACTTTCGTTGCCATGGAGACTTGTTTGGTTGATCTACTTGGATCAAACCATCTGATATTTGAGTAAATTCCCATTATGGAACATTTATTTGTTTGTAAACGGAAGAAATTATGAGTTATTAAGTAATTGAAGATATGTGAAAACGATCAATATATTCCATGATCAATACATTATATCACCGTGTAGTCTGTACATTGATAAGCTTATGATTTTCCAAACTTCAGAAGTTCACCCCTTTCTTGCCCACATATATAATATATTGATCCTCGGCATACATATTACACACACACATATAGAATAACTCTATTATATATATATATATATATATACACACACAACACACACATACATACATATATGTATGGATCCCGTGAAGTACTTTAATAAAGTTCAGAAAAAACCTCTTCACAGGTGTCTTTCTGAGGTCCCAAAGTTGAGCGTGGGGCTCAGAGCACCGACTTCCATGGGAGACAAAGAGAAGGACACGATGGAAGAGAGTTTATTACAAAAAGGAAGAGAAGAGAAAAGATCAGAAGCTTCACCTCTAACATGGGGTGTGCTCAAAGAGGAGCTCAAAAGGTTGGGTTTCTTGGCAGGTCCTATGGTGGCGGTGACCCTATCACAGTACCTGTTGCAGGTGATTTCAATGATGATGGTGGGTCATCTGGGTGAACTTGCTCTCTCTAGCACCGCTATAGCCATCTCTCTTTCTGGGGTCACCGGCTTCAGTCTTCTTGTAAGCCTATCTCATCATCTATTCTTTTTTCTTAATTTGTTTTCTGTCTTGATTACGTACATATCTTAGATTGTTGTTCAATCTTCGTTTTGTTGAAAAATTTGTTATAGATTCTAATCTTACCTTTCCAAAAAGAAAAAAGAAAAAAAAAAATGAAGAACAAGGGGACAAGAAAAAACTTTTCTATTGCAGTTATGTTTGCCTTGGTTGCGTAGAAATTTGGTGCATTGGGAGTCACGGATAGATGCATGACTTTTCATAAGATGTATGTAGCCTACTTTTTACGATACACCCTAATTCTTCTCGGTTCAACAAGCTGCCTTTGAGCAGATAACGCTCAATTACTGTGGTAATTTAGCTGGATTTGCCACCTTACAAAATATTCGGACGGTCTTAAAAGCAAAAAGTTCACAAAACTAGAAAAAGATATTATAAGAGCCTGAAAAATGTTCCAGAAAACACATAAAAACTTAAACACGAAGGAAATGCTGTAGCCACTAAATAATTCTTATAAAGCTCTGAAAGAATTATATATTGCATGAGGAAATCATGTGCTCTTTATAGCAATCTCTCAGGAAAAATATGCTACAGGAAAACTCCGCACATTCTCTAAGAAACTAAATAACTTGTCCTTAAGTACTCCTTTCTTTTGTTCTTGAACAAATTGTTTGGTACACATGAGTATGACCCTTAAAGGAAGGATTCGGAGGCGATGAGGTAAGGTAATAAGCTTCAGTCCGCTTAAGATCAGTCATCAGTTAATACAACTGAGACATTGTTCAAAAGCACTGCTTTTTTCCTAATAATATTTCAGGTGTAACCACCTAGTTTATTAGGTTGATCATATACATGGAGGTATGGAACTAGCAATATGCTGATGCAGTTCCATAATATTACTTGGACTTGTGATATGGCTTAACTTTATGAATGCTAGTGTTTAAAAACATTTGCTTAGGATGGATGAAATTTAACAATGACAGTTACTTCGAATTGCTACCAATATATGTGGGTTTTATTAAATCAGAGCTGGTAGACAATACGAGCAAGTAAAATGTTCTAAAGAAGAATTCAAATTAAATTTTGGGACCTATTTATAATAATAGAGTTTGAAATTATCCATTTCATATAACCAAGTGGATTTGTATTTTGTGTGCCATGAACAGTTAGGAATGGCAAGTGCCCTGGAAACCTTATGTGGGCAAGCTTATGGAGCTAAGCAATATCGAAAACTCGGAGTTCAAACTTACAGTGCTATATTTTCTATGATATTAGTCTGTATTCCTGTGTCTTTGATATGGATCAACATTGGAAAGCTACTAATCTTGATAGGCCAAGACCCTCTAATTTCACATGAAGCTGGTAAATTTACAGTTTGGCTTGTTCCTGCACTCTTTGGATATGCGACACTTCAACCCCTCGTTAGATACTTTCAGACGCAGAGTCTAGTCATGCCAATGCTTATCTGCTCTTGTGTTACTCTTTCTTTCCACATACCCCTATGTTGGGCTTTAGTATTCAAGTCTGGGCTGGGAAACCTTGGAGCAGCCTCAGCTATTAGCATTTCGTATTGGTTAAATGTGATTTTGCTCGGATTATACATGAAGTACTCACCTGCCTGTGCCAAAACTCGCATTCCAATTTCTATGGAGCTGTTCCAAGGAATTGGGGAGTTCTTTCACTTTGCAATCCCTTCTGCAGTAATGATTTGGTAAATTTTTTATTTGTCTTCAGTTGAAAGAAGAGCTTGTATGTCCTGTTGTAATATACTATTCTTGTCTGATGTATATATTCATTTTGATAATTGCAGCCTTGAGTGGTGGTCTTTTGAGCTTCTTATATTACTTTCTGGACTTCTACCAAATCCACAGCTTGAAACTTCTGTGCTTTCAGTATGGTGAGTTTTCTTGCAGTATTTCAGATCAAAAGCACTTTTGATTTTCTGAGAATTTCTAATCTTTATGCGCAACTAATACCTATTCCTCATAAACCCTCACTTCAACGCTTGGAAATGATCCTTATTGTCAACTTCTCTGGATAGTCTCACAACCATCTCAACTCTGTATGCAATACCATATGGACTTGGTGCTGCGGCAAGGTTTGATCAATGACACATAAGCCATTTATTAATGCATTTTGTACGTGTCTATTGTTGTTTAAATTGCACAAATGATAATTTTTTCTTGTTTTTGGTTTAGTACTAGAGTTTCAAATGAATTAGGAGCAGGGAACCCACAAGCCGCTCGTGTTGCTCTCTTTGCTGTGTTGTTTCTTGCAATCATAGAGACAAGTATAGTAAGCACAACCATTCTTGCCAGCCGACATGTTTTTGGTTACACTTTCAGCAATGTGAAGGAAGTTGTAGACTATGTAACAACCATGGCTCCTTTAATTTCTCTGTCAATTATACTGGACAGCATACAAGGGGTACTCTCAGGTTGAAAATCTCTCTCTCTCTTTTTTTTTATTTGACTACCACTAAGAATGTATGTTTGACACTGTTGATCAAGAGTTGTTAACTCAGGTGTTGCTAGAGGATCTGGGTGGCAGCACATAGGGGCTTATGTCAACCTGGGGGCATTCTATCTTTGTGGAATTCCAGTTGCTGCAGTTCTTGGTTTCTGGGTACAGTTGAGAGGAAGGGGCCTTTGGATTGGAATACAGACCGGTTCTTTTGTTCAGACACTTCTGCTCTTTACAATAACAATTTGCACTAACTGGGAAAAACAGGTCTGTTCTCCACTTTTTATCTTGCTTTTTATCTTAGTCTAGTCCAAGATTGCTATTTGTTCTGCCCTGTTGCCAAGATATTTGGGGGAAAATAGTAGAAAGTTTGGGATTGTTTTGAAAACCTTTATAGTTTCTAAATGCTTATTAAATACAAAATTTTTACACTTTCTTCCATGTGTTGGTAGGATCTGTTCTTTATATTCTTGTCAATTAACTGAAGACATTTGAACTGTGAACCCCATTTTAATAATAGTCAATCACAACTTAAATCTCTATTTTTTGATATTGCAGGCTAGCAAGGCCAGGGAGAGGATATTTGCTGGTAGAGAGATCCAAGAGATAATGAGATAAATCATCAGAGAATTTTTGTGAGCTAAAGTTTCATACCCTTAAATGTTTCAAGGAGAAACATTATTAATACTAGTGAGCTTAGTATCTCTTTTTCATATGTTTCTTTCTGCTTTTATTTCGTATAATGAAGTACCACGTGAGTAATATATAGGAATTCAAATATGCCGAATCAATAATCTTATGATCTTCTACAATCTATACATCCTAGATCAATCTTCTTGTTTCTTCATCTGACTTATGTTCTTCATGGAACATTCAGACCGAATGACTCTATGAAATTAGGTCAATACTTCCATGTCATTACAACTAATGATTTAGCCTACTTGAACTTGGTTTAGATTATATTTCTCATAAAATTAATGAAGTTCAAATTACCGATCCTTCTTCCTCTGTAGAATTTGTGGGATGATGACATAGAGGAAGGATGATGAGTAATGATTGTAACCCATTGCTTATTTTAATAGAAATTATAATATATAGACAGCATAATGTAATTTAATGGTTTTAGATTAGTACAATTAATGACTTGTAAAAAAAAAAAAAAAAAAATGATTGGACGTCCCGATAGCAACCCGCCTGTCTTCTTGTCATCGAATGTGCTAAATAAGGAAGTTGGCAGGCTTATTTTGAATTATAAACATGTAATGAGACACGTTATGAGACAGAAGATGAGGCTGCCAATCAAGTCTATTTTAAAGGCTTGAGTTGTGGGGACTTGGAATCAATGGAATTCCTTTGGATGTACATGCAATCTGGCCATCGGCTCTCTTTAACATGCACGGACGCTAAAAAATACACGCGCTATAATTATATGTATATATACATTGACACACACACACACACATATATATATATATATAATTTTTTTAATAAGCTACGTGGCTTATTAAAAAAAATTTAAGAATACAAACATGAAATGGTGGAAGGAATTTAGGGTTTAAGTATTCCTTTTTTCTGTAATATTTTCAAACACTATTTTATTTTAAATTTTTTTAATAAATCACGCGACAACATAAATGATAAAATGAATAGTATAAATTATGGGATACAATAACATTATTCTATATTTACATCAATGTTCCTTAGTGACAATGTATGTGAAAGGTATAAAAGGAAAGGTTGAGATTGAGATGCTTAGGAATTCCATGTTATGATTGTTACAACCCATAAATAGTTGAAAAATAGAGCTGATAAATAGGTCTAGCCTAAGTTTTGGGTCTGATTGGGAACATAATTGTTCTTGGATATTCTCATACTAATTCTTTTCTATTTACAAATTATTTCATTACTGTTCACAAAAGTATTTATGAAATAGCTATTGATGAAGCAATCAAAATACCATGAACTATTTAAATAACAACCACTTAAAACGTACCGCATCATCAAATATGACTGATAATTTTATAGTTTTTTGTGGGACAGCGTGTGAACCTTAGGTAGATGTAGAAATAAGATATGGGGTTGTCATTTGGGGTGAGTGGTGGAACAGGTGGTTGTTCTAAGGATGGATAGCATTTTTTTTTTTTAGTCAAAAAATATTTCCTTTATTGAATTAAAAATTTTATGTACAATTACTTTTATGTATTATTTTGTGTACTTCATTGATATAATTAGTTGTGTATTAAAAAAATTAATAAAGCCAATTATATCAGTAGAGTACACAAAAAATATGTAAAAGTGACTACACGTAACATTAGCCTGATCTGCCCACACTTCTTCACCACTCTTAATGCCTTCACTACAAGCTGAGAATCCCCCTCCAGCACCACCTTTGATGGTCATAGCTCTAGACATAAAACTGCTGCTCTTCTTAAAGTCAGGGCTTCTGCTACAATTGACTTCGTTTGATAATCAACAGTTGAACACAAGCATGCCAACATATCACTATTTGAGTCACTGATGGGAACTCCAATACCCACTCTCTTGGCCTGAGAATCCACAACAGCATGATACCAATTTGCTTTTAGCCCCCCCTCAGCGGCTTTTCCCATTTCGCCTCTTCTCTGTTCATACCTCTATTGTTCAAGCCTTTTGTTGGTATTGTTGAGCTGCATTAAATCAATGGAAAGCATTTGATACAACACAAGAGTAATACTTTTGGCTATCATTTGAATATGCCTTTGATCCTCTTTTTTAATGCTTCGCATATAAAACATTCTTATGCATATATATATGGTATAATATCATGTTTGGCACTGTGGGGGTTGTTCCTCTGGAGTTTTCAACATAAACGCATTTATTTGTACATTCTCAAGTATATATATTATATTTACACAAATACAATAAAAGGAGAAAACGAATTAAGATTAATACTTAATATCCTTTGAAGCCTCCCCACTTACATAATCTTGATAAGATCAACATGATCATTAATTGGACCAACTGGTTGTAAAGTAGGAACTTTTTTTCCTTAAATTTTAAGTAGGAAGATCTTGTTATTAATAAGGGAGAATCTCGACTGACCTTTTTCTTGGCTAATTTACTTTTGTTTCTGTAGACTTGCTTGGTTTATCTCCTTAAATCAAACCATCCGTAATTTGAGCAAATTCCAATTACTGGTGATCACTTTTATTGTTTGTAAATGGAAGGATTTATAAGTTATTAAGCAATTGAATAAAATGTGAAATGATTAGTACATTCATTGTTCAAGTAGAGCAAGTACAAAAAAAAAAAAAAAAGTAGAGCAAGTAAAGAAGAGGAAACTATATTTCATTACCGTGTAGTCTGATAACTTGTCGATTTGCCAAACTTCGATGGGTGACCCTTTGCTGGCCTACTAATGAAGTAAAATCCTCAGCATATATATAGCCCATGAAATGCCATAATTAAGTCGAAAAAACCAAAAGAAGTTCCTTACAGCACTCTTCTCTTTCCTGAGATTCCAAAGTTGAGCGAGTGATCAGCGGCCAAGACCACAGACTTAATGGAAGCCGTAGAGAAGGACTTGGAAGAGAGGTTGCTACAAAAAGGAAGAGATCAAGATAAAAGATCAGAAACTCTACCTTCAACATGGGGTGCTCTTATTGAGGAGCTCAAGAGGTTGGGTTTCTTGGCAGGTCCTGTGGTGGCTGTGACTCTATCACAGTCCTTGTTGCAAGTCATTTCAGTGGTGATGGTGGGCCATCTGGGTGATGAACTTGCTCTCTATTGCACTGCTATTGCCATCTTTGTTTCTGGGGTCACCGACTTCAGTCTTCTTGTAAGCCTTTGATGCCATTTTCTATATATAATTTATTTTTGGTTTGTCTCTCATCATTTCTTAGATTGTATTTCAATCATCCTTTCCCCCCCTAAATTGTTTAAGATGCTTTCATCTTTCAAAAGAAGAAAGTAGACGTGAAAAGCGTACGTAAAGACTTTTCACTTCCAATCATTAAGAGTGACCAATAAATGCATGCCTTTTCAATAGTACTAGGGCGTTAGTATCATATGTAAGATGCAAATTGTAGCCTATTCTTACGATATAGTAATACTCCTAATTCTTCTCGGTTCACCAAGCTGTTTTTTTACCCCATTTGGTTTGCATATTTACAATATAAATATAATGTTTCTGAAACAAGGCTTAACTCAGAAACCTACTAGTCATTTTGGTTTGGTAATGCTACCGTACATGACTTTCAAAGTCATGATAATAGCACTGAAGAACATTCTCACAATTATCAGTAACTTTTCTGTAGACTTTCAGAAATCTGTTTCACGTAGCTTGACAATGTACAACGTTTTGCTAAGGTGGCATGCACGTTTCTCTCTACTTTATTATTGCAGAGAGAGATACGCCTGTAGAGATTAGAATCGACAACTTGACCCTTCCTTTTGTTATTTGTATATGGAGGAGGACATATAAATTGAGCAGCGAGCACCATGTCAAATTGTAGTGGTTCTAAAGAAGCATTCAAATTGAATTTTGGGACCTAGTTATGTGCGTGAAGTTTGAACTGATCTATTTTGAAAAACTGAGTGTATTTGTACTTCTCGGACAGTCAGGAATGGCAAGTGCACTTGAAACTTTATGTGGGCAAGCTTATGGAGCTGAACAATATCGAGAACTTGGAGTTCAAACTTACACTGCTATATTTTCTATGATTCTAGTCTGTCTTCCTCTGACTTTGTTATGGATCCAACTTGGAAAGTTACTAATCTTGATAGGCCAAGACCCTCAAATTTCACATGAAGCTGGAAAATTTACAATTTGGCTTGTTCCTGCACTTTTTGGATACGCGACGCTTCAACCACTCCTTAGATTCTTTTAAGCTCAGAGTCAGGCCATGCCAATACTTTTCTGCTCTGGTGCTACTCTTTTATTTCACATACCCCTATGCTGGGCTTTTGTGTTCAAGTCTGGACTGGGAAACCTTGAGCAGCCTTAGCTATTAGCATTTCATATTGGTTAAATGTGATTTTACTCGGATTATACATGAAGTACTCTCCTGCCTGCGCAAACACTCGCGTTCCAATTTCTATGGAGCTGTTCCAAGGAATTGAGGAGTTCTTTCACTTTGCTGTCCCTTCTGCATCAATGTTATGGTAAATTTATTCACTTGCTTCAGTTGAAAGAAGAGCTTATATATTCCGTGCAAAATACCATTATTCTTTAAAGTAATTCATCATTTTTGAAAATCGCAGCCTTGAGTGGTGGTCTTTTGGGCTTCTTATATTACTTTCTAGACTTCTACCAAATCCACAGCTTGAAACTTCTTTGGTTTCTGTTTGGTAAGTTTTCTAGTAGTATTTTAGATAAAGAGCACTTTGGATCTTCTAAGAATTTCTAATATTTACCAGTAATATCTGATCCTCTTAACAATCTGATGATTCTAATCCCACTCTCCAACACCGGGTATTGATCCTTATTGTCAACTTCTCTCGACATGCAGTCTCGCAACCATATCAACACTGTATGCGATACCATATGGACTTGGTGCTGCAGCAAGGTTTGATCAATCGCACATAAGACATTTATTTATGAATACTACTGGTGTCTACTGTAGAGACTGAAAGTGCACATCTCTAAGAATTTTTCTCTTGTTTTTGGTTTAGTACTAGAGTTTCAAATGAATTAGGAGCGGGGAACCCAGAAGCTTCTCCTGTTGCTCTCTTTGCTGCGTTGTTTCTTGCGGTCACAGAGACAAGTATAGTAAGCACAACTATTCTTGCCAGCCGCCGTTTTTTTGGTTACAGTTTTAGCAATAACAGGGAAATTGTAGACTACGTAACAGCCATGGCTCCCCTAATTTCTCTGTCAATTATTCCAGACAGCTTACGAGGGGTACTCTCAGGTTGAAAATCTCTCTCTTTTGTCATTAACTTTAAATAAGAGTTCAAGTTTTGCACTGTTCTATAAAGAGTTTGTTTGACTCAGGTATTGCTAGAGGATCTGGGGGGCAGCATATAGGGGCTTGTGTCAACCTGGGGGCATTCTATCTTTGTGGACTTCCAGTTTCTGCATTTCTGGGTTTCTGGGTACAGTTCAGAGGAAGGGGACTTTGGACTTTGGATTTTTATACAAACCGGTTCTTTTGTCCAGACAGTTCTACTCTCCATTATTACAAGTTGCACAAACTGGGAAAAACGGGTCTGTCCTCCACTTTTAACTTGTGATGCTTTTGATCCAAGTCTGATCCAAGAGTCCCTTTTGTTTTAATTTGTTGCCAAGATGCTTGGAAGGAAAGAGGAGAATTTGGATTGTTTTAAAAACCGTTGTAGTCTTCAATTCTTGTTAAAGCTCCATTGGATTCTTGATATTGCAGGCCAGCAAGGCAAGGGAGAGGATATTTGCTGGCGACTTCCAATAGATAATGACATAAATCAGCAGAAAATTTTGGTGGAGCTAAAGTTTCATAATCTTGAAGTTGTAAGGAGACATCATTTATTTTAGTGAGCTTACAATCTCTTTTTCATCTTTGTCTAATTGTCTTCTTTTTGTTTTTGTTTCTTCAGTTTTTGGGTGGAATACCCCAAATCAGTACAACCGAGCAACTTTGTAACCTACATGAACTTGGTTTAGATTCGAAAGGATATTAGGAGAGACTTGAGAGGAACAGCCTTCCTTCAACACAAGCTGGCAGAGAAGCCCGGGAGGAGGCAAAACTAATGGTTTTGGTGCCACACATGGAATGGTAAGGAATAATCTCATATGGGTTTTCTCAAGGATGCAGGTTCAAGTCGATAACTTCCTAATCTGGTTAGCCCCATCATGTTCCTCCTCATGTTTTGATGACCTAAACTGTCAAATAGTTCCAATTATGTATTTCTCACCCGCCTCGTGGCCCTCAACAAGCTTAGAGCTTTCTGATAAAGACGTCTTCGTTGGACTTTAAATAAAAATATAAGATAAGTTGTCTGGAGTTAAGACAGAAAATCAATCCAAACTAGGAAAAGGCCGTTCATAGGATTTCTCTCCATATTCAATTCTATTTGCCCTCCATCCATTGGAAGCACCAATCTATTTTTCTTTTCTTCATGATGTATATATTCACTCCACTTCCAAGGTTTTGCTGCTGGAGAAATAGTAAAGCAATCAATATAATAATCTCTGTAAGTTATAACTGCCCATAACCAATAAAACTTGATCTCCCAAGTCAGAAAGCCAGTTAAAAGTTGTGCACTTCTTTAAGATGATAACTTACTTATAGACTTCTAAACATAGAATAGTTGTGCACTTGATAAAGTTATGCAATTACACAACTTCTACAAGTGACTGATGTTCACTCTGAACTTGATCAATTAGTTTTCAACTTTTAAAGTAGGCTTGTGAGGAGATTTTTCCCAGGCCCAGCCTCTTGGGGGAGGGTGGACCCACTAGGAGAAGGGAGCAATAGGAGAGAGGTTGTGTCACTGATAGACAAGATATGAAGAGAATGAGAGGGGACAAAAAGGGACTAGGGGGTGGTGGTGTCAGGAGAGTGAGAGAGGCAAAATGGGTGATTTGATGTAGCCCCCTCCTTGCACCCTAGGGCGGGGGGTGGAATTTTCACACCTGCGCGGGGCAGATTCCTAATCTGGCCCGCCTCATGTTTACTCAAAATATGGACTACATTTCACTAGGTTTAAAAATTATTTCTATATCTAAAAGTGATCAAAAATATATTTTTAGATCCAAATTATAAATTTAAATTTGTAGATATGACTATAATTTAAAAATTATGTAGTTTTTAAATTTGCTAGTTCATACTTTGTGAACAAATCTAACAAATTATAATATACATATTTATATATACACAATTTGTAAAATATAAATATATATTTACGTTACTGTATATATATAAATATTTATTTATTTATTTATTTATATATATAATATATATGTATAAGGAGGGGTGGGGCGGGGGAAATTGGGGGTGGGGTTGCCCATCCCGCCATGCGAGGACTGGGTAGCGAGGTGTGAGGCCCCTCTGCCCACCCCTAATTTGATGTAGGGTGTTATGAGAGAAAAATGGGAGACGTGACTTAAAGTAAGGAGGAGAAGAGATAAAAAGGAGGGAGACCTACGAATTGGGGGATGTTTTGACAATTGGGACTTTTGGCTAGATTTTAGAGGGGTAATCTTCATCTTCTTCGACCTGATGAGAGAAAGACTCCAGTGTCGAGAGAAAAATGAGAGAAAATAACTCTATTGTACAGTGAGGATGAGAGGTTACAAGAGACTGTAGACAAGGTTATTATAGTAGAAACTCCTCTCCCCAAACCCCTCGTGGACATAGGCCTAGTGCCGAACCACGTAAAGTCTCTGTGTCATGTCTATTACTCATCTGTATTTAAATACTGTTCATCATCATGAATGTATGTGCCGACGCCATACAGACACTCTGAACCACTGCCGGAGGCTCATTACTAAAAATTTGAGTCCTTAGAACCTAGCCCAAGGGTGTACAAAACACGACGTTAGCAAGACTTATTCATTGGCACTTCTTTGCATACAGGGGAGAGGTAATGGAGATTGATTGACACATGGGTTGGAGCATCAGGGAAAAACAGAATGCGGCGAGATTGGCTAGTCCAAAGTCAAGCCACAGGTCATGTTTTTGCATGTGCCACCAGGTAATGCCTTCATCCAAAGAGTGACTGATTGGAGTCTGCTCCTCTCCCACATATGCTTACCTTAAAAACATGAAACAACACTTGGGTGATGATGAACCAGCAAACAAGGCGCCTCTCCAAAATGCCAGAAGAGGTGAGGGATGAGATCTCACCCTGGTTCATAGATAACCAAGCAATCAAGGAAGATTCTTCCGAGAAAATCATTAAGTTGGAAAGTAAAGCAAAATATATGAACTCCAATTTGAAGGTAAAAGACAACACAGCTTCAGTGCCTCATTCTACTCATTCCAACAGCTAAAAAAGAAGCATACGCTGACTATTGCAATTTTTCCAATTGGTAGCCCAAGAGAAGCGATTTGGATATGAACCAACATGTAAACAATGTGAAGTACCTAAGATGGATGCTTGAGGTAAAGCACCAATCTGCAGTCAATCTTCGGCCTATCATTTTTTACCCATTTCTTAACTCTTTTGAGTTACTTCATTTCTTTTTCCACAGACCATCCTAGATGAGATTTTGGAGTCTCACCAACTATGCAGTATCATACTAGAATATAGAAGAGAGTGCGGGAGTTCTGACATAGTTCAATCACTTTGCCATCCAGACGAAGATGGAATTCTGAAAGATGGATTGAAACAAAACAATGATATTAGTCTGCTCAATGGGTTTTCACTTGTATCAGAAATTCTTGAAGGTGGTGGACTCCTGGGCTCCTATGAAAAGGCACCATTAAGGTATACACACCTTCTGCAAACTCAAGGTGAGAGAGGAAGTAAAGAGATTGTCAGAGGTAGAACCACATGGAAGAGAAAGATGTCCAGTACCATGCCTTTCTCCACTTAGTAAAATAAACTAGGCAATTGAAAGGGTTTAAGAAACTTATCCCCTGTGAACATAAATTCAAATATCTCAGCTCAAAAAGATCTTATCAAGTAGTGTGCAGATTCCAAGTGTCCCAGAGATTTCTTTCTATGCATGAATATGCTTTGGGGGAAGCTGAATGAAGATCCTATTAATCGTGCCCGAAGTTTGATGCAGAGTAATTCAAGGGTGCCACCAGAGTAATTAAAATCACAGATCGAGCTGAGTGAAATAAGTGATATAAGTTGTGTGGTGATTATTGTAAAGATCTTAGGTTGACATTATTTGAAAAAAAAATTACAAAATCAACTTTATAAACCTACTTAATTTGAAGTGATACATCAGATTATAAAACTCATTTTTAGTGTAAAGTAAATCTGACGCATCACATCATGTCATGTTAGTTTATAAGCTTTCATTTTATAATTCTACTTCGGTCAAACATTTATCTCTTCTTCATACATTCAAATCGGATCATTTTCCTTCAACGAGCCTCCTTGACATAGAATCCAATCCATCCGACTCAAAATTTATAATGTCATCAAGAAGCAAACTTATATAAATGGGAGGATTGAGAGGGGAATCCAACCAGCTCTCCTCTCTCTTTTCTTCCAGGCTAAGCTGCCCACATTATTCTGTTTAGTTCCTTTCATTTCACATATGGTACCTAATTTCTGGAAGAAATGAAAAGGACAAGGGTCTGCTAAGAGAATAACCCCTCGATTAGATGACTGGAGCCTAGGCCCGTTCACTTTTTCTACATTATCCAATTGCAGATGACAAAAATGCTCTGGATGAATAAAAAATTAATCCATTTGCAGATGTCACAACAAAATTATCCAAAAAAACTGAACTACAACACGAAAACTTGGGATGTCCATAAAGGCTCAACAACAAAAAAAAGAAAAAAAAAAAAGGAGTTTGTTACAGCAGCAAACCACTCAGGAGCCTTGGATTAGAAGCATTTCCCAGTACCTATAATGTAAGAAAAATTTCTCTCTTCTCAAACATGTGATCCTCTAACCTTAGAGATGGCATTTACAGATGTGAAGGTGTTGGATATTTACAGAAATGGATGCATATCCTCAAAGAAAGGAAGCATCAAAGAATGATGTATCTCAATAGCAATATCATCGCCTCTTTCTACCTAAACTCTGATGCAGTTGCCAAGACCAAACTAGGAGAAACATGAGGAGGGCCCCTCCAACAGACATCCAGAAAATGGCCAACCACGAAGGCATTGGATTAGGATATAATCCTGATGGAAGTCGAGAAAAAGGTAATTAAAATCAATAATCAATAATGAGAATAGTTAAATGTGCGTATCACCAATGTTAAAAACTTGGTTGGTTAACAATAAACAGCCAAAAACTTATAACTGCTTCAAGATGATTGATCTAGACTAACATACCATGACCAAACTTGATGCAAATGAGAAGCTCAACAATGCAGATAGCAAGTGAGAGCCAACAAAATGCTCCAACTTTTTTCACCGGTTTTCTGGAAAAAAGACATGGTAATTAATCAGGAATAAATGAAAATTCTTTCTTAGTAAATATATTCTTTTAAAATATAGCATTTTTTTCATGTAAATATGCTGCGGCAGAGAGAGTATCTGTACCGGTCTTGAAGATATGAATTGTATTCACGAATCGTTGGTATTGCAATTACCCACCACAAGATCAACCTATACACAATCACCGGGTTTCGCGGAGGAATCCAAAGACAAAACTTCAAAAAGAATGTGTTCAACTCCACAGTCAAAAACACAACGCAAAGACTGAGAACTTGAATGAACCGCCATGGACCAAGCAGAGGGTGCCACTCATCTTTGTCCCACTGTGCTGGGGTAAACTGTCCTAATGTTCGCTTGAACTGAAAAAAAGTGAAGGACACACGTCTATAAACAAAACTAGTAGAAAACAAGAATATATACTGAGAAAGAACATGGAAGATCTAATGTGTAATATCAAGCATCAGAATCAGTTTAATCTGTCCGGAATTGTATTCACGAATCATTGGCATTGCAATTACCCACCACAAGATCAACCTATACACAATCTTTGTCGCAGAAATCTAATGTGTAATATCAAGCATCAGAATCAGTTTAATCTCTCCAGAAATTTAGATACAACTACCCAATGTCTCATTAGAATCTCTTTCCATAAGGAAAGAAAAGTTTGTAGCTATCAATAATGAGTTATTATAATGAGTATGCAAACAACAGAAGTAAGATGAAATATAGTTCTTAAACATACTTTTTCAATTATATTAGGCTGACGGCTTAGGCCAACCCAGTTGTATGTTTTTCCATCGAAGTACCTGACGGTATGCATCCCTGCCCAGATGCCTGCAGTAGGGCAGTGTAAACCAAACAGAGCTTGTCATAATGGAGTTATTTCCGAAAAATGCCAATCTAGATATAAAAGATTTTTTAAAAAGAAAATTTAAGTTGTCAAAAATGAAAGACTTGCTCCATCAATCTTGCTATATCATGGCTCGTGCTCCACTTTGTAGCATTGTTGATCCAAGTAATAGGTAATTTAGGTAACAATGAAAGCCATGACAAACTAAGTGCAAAATTAGAGAAGTAAATGTGATATGAGGGATATATTCAAATTTTTTAGTTAGAATTTCAGAAGGTAAGCTCAACTAGAAATGGGTTGGAAGGGAAAAAGACAGGGAATATGGCAGAAAGAGTTTCACAGGGTTGATATACAACATATTATAAGGTTCATAATCATGGTCTCAAATTCTTAAAGAACTAAATATTTATACTTTTTACTAGCTCCTTTAAACAGAACCATACATCCAAGATAGCAAAAAGATTACAAGTGGCTTGACCCTGCTGTTTTCATAACTATTTAGGGGCATCGTGACATCGCAAAAATTCATGTATTCATTAATGGAAAACTAGTTTATAAATAAGAAAAACTAGAGGCGAGTATTTAAGACAAAATGACTTAAAATCACATCATCAAAGATATCATTCTTTAAAGGTACACCAACCAAAGCGATAATAAACCAGGGTAGAAAAAATGGTTGAGAATCTCACCAAACCAATTGCAGATCAAAACGTCAAGAATTATGCTGTCCCACCAGCACTCGTTGAAATTTGGCAACATGTGGCGGAATGTAAACTGAAAATTCCAACAGAAAAATAAGACTATAATCAAATAGCCAGCTTGAGCATACAAGGATAATTAAACTTCAGGCACATAAATTCAGACAATGAATCCAAACCGAAAATGCGAACCACAAGAGTGGCATGTCACAGATAAAGGAACAAACCTCCATCATCTCAAATCCTATTGATAACGCCCACAGAAGGGGCTGGTTACGAATCAATATAGCTTTACCCCACCATCCAATAATATGAGCTAGCACAAATTCATCGAAAAGTGTTTCCTAAAAAAGGTCAAGAAAAAAGAAATCAGAATCCTGCAGCACCGTGATATTATACCGATGTACGGCAACAACAAAAAAAGATTTAGGGGAATCAACTAGACTTAAGATACGGTGAAAGAAGAAATCATACATAAACATTTTTAAACCTGCTTGTGGGATTCTCAGGTACATATATGCGGCAGTCAGCACCATATGATCTTTCTGGAAGTTCTGCATGAAGTCATGCAAATAAAATTAGAGTTACTAAAACAACCAAAAAAGATTTGTTAAATACTTCGGAAATATCACAATACATCACAAATCCAATGGTCAGCAAATCCTCCTAATGACTATCAAAATTAAAAGTTGAAAAGCTGTGGATTACCAACACCGAGATCAGGATGGAGAAACTTCATAAATTGCCGAGAATCATCACGCTTCTGGAAAGTGAGAAGGTGAAGATTTAACATCAGTGGCCACTCATTAAGTAGGAAATTGACCGAGGGAGAAGGAAAAAAAAACAGACTGAGTTTGCATATCAAGAATGCCCCCAATAATTTGACCTCGTAACATATATATGCACATGGTTAAATCAGGTTCGTTTTACACAAACTATAAGAAAAGCTTGGTTCAGAAAAGAAATCAACCTGAAAAAGCAAAAATGTGAGGGCGACAAGGTACACAACAGCCATTCCATGTACTAGGCGCCAAATTGCAGGATGTGGCCTTATTAGGACCCTGTAATAAGGATTCTGACTGTCATGTGACAGGTTCATTAATAAACAAGATAGCAGATCGAAGTCTGAATTAACTTACGTAGAAGGAGCTTGTAGCAAGCAGTAAGCAAGAAAAACTGCAATCATAGCCCATACACCCCTACAAAGTACAAATCATTTGGAAATCTTAATTGCAAAAGAAAGAAAATTTTATATAGACTTCCCTAAATTAAGAAATACGTACAACACAAACCTTTTCACAGACGTAACAAGATCACCAAGTGCACCACCTTCAGGATCAAGGGCTCCGCTTGCCCAACTGTTTGTACAATATCAAACAAGCATTCAAACAAAAAGAAACAATAACAGTTAGATTGCGTCCAATCAAAGATCCACAACGAAGATGTTACATATGATACAAACACTGCATTGTGTTGAAAGTGCAGCAGCAACAAAAAAGCACACCCCAAGGCATGCTACTTTTTAATGAAAACCAACCCTCTGCTTGTAGGAAAATTAGACCGAGAACCATTTCTGATCTCTGCTGTTTTATTAGAACCCACAGGCGAAAGACGTATAAGAAGAAAGCACAAAAACCGCTTAATCAAAACACAGACTACTCTAAAAAATAAATCCATTAAGATGGATGCAAAAGCTCACAAACGAGGGGCTGGAGATCGTTCTTTGCTTCTCTCCTTGTCAAAAGTATATATGGAGCGATAAAGAGTCCAATTTGTAACACTAGGGATGCTAAAGTCTTATCTCATTCACTGGTAAATATATTAAATTGAAGGGAGAGAAGATCGAAGGCTTATTTCGGCTAGAAGTATTGCATTAGACAAGCCGAAACAGAGAATAAAAAGCCTAGAATTTCTCTTCTAACAAGGAAAAAAGCATGTTCAATATTTCCACAAACCTATTCATGCGAGTCCTATTCTGAAATATTAGAGACACCAACCAGCATTGATGCATCTCCCAGTGTAAATGGAACTCATGATTAGATAAGCTACGACAATCAGAGCAGCAAGATCTATCACAGTAAGATCTATCTGGTACTGGCTACTAACGGTAATAGTGAAAAAATTAGGCTCACAATATAAAGGGATCCACGATAACCAGCATATACTTATCATAAAAAGGGAATATATAATTATTGAACCACAGAATTAACTGGAAAATGATTGATCGATACTTTGGAAAATGAGTCAGAACATTATAGACGAGAAACCCTTGTTGAGTGGAGCACTCACATAAGAAAACAGGCACCAATAAGTAGGAAGGACACAGTACGAGGTTTGTATGCCCATGCAGTCCATGGATCAAATTCTTCACCAATACTCAATAGACTGATCCCACCGCCATTTTCCTGTGTATGATGATCCTTTCTCCTTAGTCTCATATGCCCGTTAGGCTCCATATATATGTTCAACGAACAGATGCAACTTACTTACTGCCCACAAACCATAAAAAAGAAAAGAAAATAAGGCGGGTATTCGAGGCAAGAAATTAATAAATTCCGAACTTGCCAGTAATCCTTGATAAATAAAAATAAAAAAACAAATAAAAGAGACGATAAAAGCTAATATAAATCTAATAAATATAATGCCAGTACATGTATGTGAGCATATAGCCTACAACTACTCTACAATAATGAGATATTTATATCATGGATACACAGGTTATTCAAGAAACCACACACACACACAAATATACTATATATCTATCACTAAACCATAAATAACTCGATGTTAAGTCAGCCTGATCAACACCAAACCAGATTAAAATGAAAGACTCTTTATCGATCTATAGAAGTGTTGCCATCGTAGTATGTGGTTGAATGTCCAAACCCAAAAGTGAAAAATAAAAATAAATGAAAACAAAAAGCAAAGCCAGAAAGGCCAGTTCACCATGCAATATTGAACGTCCCATTACTGCCATGACGTGCAGTGGATCGCAGATAGATATATATATATATATATATATCTAAGCAATAAAACATGAGGTACATATCAGAAAACCTTATAAGTCATTCAACTAGACTATACCGGAATTTTAGATAAAAGGCAACTTGCCGAGTACTTCGAGTATGCAACAGCTGGCCTTTCAATAAGGTCAGAAGATCAAATTGCTCGCCTGGAGTTCCTTACATATATAAATGATCCAAACAATCCAAGAAGAATCTCATGAACACCATGCCGCAGAAATTCATACAAATCTAAGATTACCAGAACATTAACAGAAAATTAAGGTAAAGCATATATAAAACTTTAATATTAAGCTTTATACTATGAAGTGAATGACTAACAATATTTACTCAACATCAATAGTCAAATACATAACAAACAAGAAATATCACTCGAGTTATAAATGCATGCTAGATGTCATTTATATATATATATATATATATATATATATATAATTTTGTGTATAAATCCATCATAAAAGGAGCCATTAAAGATAATGATAGCAAAAAATTTTGAAATTGAAAAAAGTTCACATAGATCTGATCAAAACTGCAAAAGCCACACAATGCAATGAGGTTGGTCAACAGCTTCCGTGGCCCCACTATAATTGATAAATTCATTTCATCATTACCCGAGAGAAGCAATTCGATCCCGCAATACTGAAAGAGATGGATGCATATGGTAACTTTCATATGTTTAATCTAAACATATCTTTTTTAAAATTTTCTTTAATTTAATTTAAATATCTTTTAGACGTCAAAAAATTTCTATTTCTAAAAACAAATTCATATAAGCATTGCATACCCAGTTTTATGTGGGAAAACAAATAAAAGATAAAAAATAGCTATTACAAAAATTTAATAAAAAAAAAGCACCTCATAAAAATTTTATCCAAACAACTTCTCATGTCATTGATCTACACGCAACTACCTTTTTCTAAGCAAAAAATAGAAACCTATAACACATTAACTAAGCTTGATCTACCTACTTTCACAAAACTCAATACAAAACGCAACCTTACTTCCGTTTATTTATTTATTTATTATAAGAAATGTAAGCTAGCTCATAATAATTACTTCTGTCATCTAAGGACAGTAAAATATTTCAAAAAAACAAAAAGAAAGAAGAAGGATCCCAACTCTAAGACGATTTGCACCACAAAGATAAAGAAATAAATTATTCCCTACGAGATCGATAAATCATAATAATAATAATAATAATAATAATAATAATGATAATGATAATGATATTCATAATGATAACGATAACGATAACGATAACAACAACCAATCCACGTTTTGCTAAAGATATCAATTTAGATCCTATCTGATCCAAATGTTAGGGTAAGTTAATTTGGCGGAATTTTTGAACCTATCGAAATGGGCAGTAAATAATTAACTTCTAGTAGCCACCTTCAGACAACATTTCAACCATCTTCATTAAAACTTGATTGAAGGTGGAATTAAACGTACTCAAACCTCCAAGTAGACCACATATTTACTCCAGCTTAAAAGTCAAATTAATCAATATCAGAACAGTAAAATTTGTAAACTTAATATATCAGTATTAACCATAAAATAAATACGCTACGGAAATCATTGAATAAATTAAAGAGAATTACAACTTATTTCATTATACTAAAAGAGAATGACAATATAAGAGTCAATAGGAAAAATCTTTAGAAAATGAAAAAAAAAAAAAAAAGAAAAAAAAGAGCTGGGCTGTTAATTAACAACAAAAACATAAAATATCTAATTAATTTAACAGACTGAAGGGACGTGCTCAAAATAGTATTTTAATATAATCAAGTAAAAACACTGTTCATGAGGAAAAAGGTAAAAAGACTGTTTAAAGTTTTATAAACTCGGAAAAGAAAGTAACTGTTTTGAACTTCGCTATCTCTGGTATACCCCACGCAGATCCCCATCAAGAACAACGTGAGGCGCTTTACAACTCTAACAAAAAAATTGTGTGATCCCCATCAATGCTGAAATTTGGATATCATATAAATCAAAGAATCGAATCATTGCATATGATCTGAAACAAGCATTATAAATTCAAAAGGAAAACAATAAAGCAAAATACACATCTCAAATATTGTCCTAATAAAATTGAAAAAAAAAAAACAAATTTATTTAAAATCAATCCTAATGAATGATTTGCATGGAAATAAGAAAAAGCAAATGAAAACACAATTACAAGCATTTAAATATACAAATATATATATATAGCAATTACGAATAAAGACTGGAAATGAAGGCTCGGAACTATTAAAGCATCATGTTTAATACGATAAAGATACGTACACAAGTGGGTTTGTATATACATCTATACATATATGTGTGTATACATACATCTATATATAAGAACTGAGAGACAGAGAGAGATAAAGGAAAAATGATTAAGAAGAAAGGGGGAGGAGAAGAGAGTGCTACAGAGAAAACAGTGAGCCGAAAAAAGCGGGGGGGTGGGTAAGGGGAGTTACTTACGTAGAAAAGCTGGTGAGGAATCCCCGACCCCAGGCGTGAGATTGGAGAAGAAGGCGATGATGGCCGTCGGATCAGGTAGAAAGCAGGGAGGGAGAGAGGAGTAGTTGAAAAACGAGGGAGGGAGTTCTCGAAATCGGAGAGGCAAAAGGAGGAGGAGGATACCATGATAGGGGGAAGAAGAACTAATAATAGACTTTTTGTGTCAGTGGCGAAAAAGAAAGAGGAGGAAAGACTCACAGTGTATCTGAGAGAGAGAGAATCTCTGCAACAGCGGCGAAAAGGTAACGAGGGATTTTGATTATGATGATCATTATAATGATGAATCAGAGTCATTGGTGAAAATACAATAAAATAATAAGACAGATAAAAAGTATGACGGTCGAAAAACAGAGCATGCTCCCTTCCTTCTCCCTATATTACCCCCATCTTATTGGGAACCTTGCAAGTCGCCGGGTAGGTGACACCGTAAATCGGGTTAAATGGGTGGATTTGATCTGATAATGAGTTTGGAGCAATATCGTATCGGTTCTATTTTTATTTATTTTTTAAATCAGTTAAAAACTTAAAATCGGTCTCGTTTCAGTTTTATTTTTTTAAATACCGAATAGGATGGATTTATATAATATTTTAATTTTTTATATTATATAATATTATATAAATTTTATATATAATTTTAATATATAAAATAATTTTATATTATATGATTAATTACTCATTAATATAATTTTAAATTTTAAAATGCTATATAAATAAATATATATAGTCTATTATATTAATAGTTATACTAATACTATATCATTATATATTATAATATATTATAATATATCATTATATTATATATTATTATATATCACTATAGTGTATAATGTGACGCCTCCAAATTCTGTTTGAGATCGGACGGACATTTGAAGCGTCGAGACATGCAACACAAGGTTACATGCCCCCATTCATGACATATAAGATGTAATATTTCTAACATGCATCTAACATTATGCAATATTCACAGCGGATAAATTTTTTCTTTAGCAATACTATGCACCAAACTGAAAATATCCCGAATGCTTAAAACATACTTCATATATAAAGACCCATTGAACAACTAAGATCACAACACTAGTTCAAAATGCTTATGATCCAAAAAGTACTGGAGATGCAACTCCATAGTACAAGTAGTAATTTACGTTAACTACTATATTAACATTGACGTCGCATCGTCGCTTAGTCAACTTTGTCTAGTTGATCAGCTCCTGATTTTCTTTCAGGTCCTGTAACAAGGTCTACCATTCGGGGGGAATGGTAGTTGGGACTACCAAAGTGAGATTTGTAATCAAATCTCAGTAAGTTAACAAACAAACTTCCACACAGACTAATGATGCATGGATGACAGTAAAAGCATGAATGCATAATCAAATTCATAAGTAATTGAAGCATAACTTGACGTACAATATAGTAAAATTGACATAACTTAAATTGAAACGTGAACTGAACTTGACTTGACATGAACATGATATGAAACTTGACTTATCATGAACTTGTTCTGAAACTTGACTTAACATGAACGTGATATGAAACTTGACTTATCATGAACTTGTTCTGAAACTTAACTTAACATGAAAAATACATACTCCACAGTTGTTGTGGTCCCATATATTCTACGTGTAAATACATACTTCACAGTTGTTGTGGCCCCATGTATTCTACACATCACAATGCAGTTAAATACATACTCCACAGTTGTTGTGGCCCCATGTACTCTACGTGTAAATACATACTCCACAGTTGTTATGGCCCCATGTATTTTACACATCACAATTGTTGTATCTCATGTAGTGTATGCGTCACAATTGCTGTGACCCCATACTTCGTGTGCCACAGATGTTGTGGACCCCACGAAACTGAATGTACTCAAGATGAAACGTGACTGGAATACGAAATGACTGAAGCCCTAACGTAACATAACGTGACTTGAACATAATTTGAAATACATGACCAACTTGAGATAGAAACATTTCGTAACATGGCATAACATATAATAGACAACATATTTAACATGACATACTTGTAATGTACAGTAATACATGACAGAATATATTATGTAACATATAAAAATTGATGACAGAATAAATTTTGTATAATAGACAATTACGTGATAACTTGGCATGGCATGACATATATGATAACATACATACATACACTGTAGTTCTTTTACTTAGCACACATACACAGTAGACTGCTAGTAAGTTAAAAGCTAACTTACCTCGATCTCCGCATTTCTTATAAAACCTCAAGCGCGATCACGAGGAACTGTAATTAGTGATTCTAAAAGTTAGCACTAAATCACTAATAACTTGAAATATGGAAAATACTAACTTAAAGAGTAAAATTTCTATTTTACTCTCTACATGTAGGAAAATGACCGTTTTACCCATAACTTAAGGATTTTGCATACTAATTCCAAAAGTCACCAAAATTTACATGCCTGATATAAATTTTATCCTCAACTCAAATATCAATTTAGAAAAATTTAAAACTAATCACAACTATTAAAACTCCATAGGACCGAAATTCTCATATGCTATTTCTATTGATTTTTGTTTCAACTTGTTTTGATCAACATTTTGATCTATGACTTATAAATATGTGATCTTCAAACCAAACCATCACATGGTTTAAAAAGATGTCCTAAAACATATATAAGCTTCTAATTCAAGATCACATGGTTAAAAATTAACCAAAACATAAATTTAGCCAAGAACATCCACACTTCGGTTTATTTGAATATCTCTTTGCATAAAATTTCATATCTTTGAAACTAACATCAAATATGTTGAACCTAAGGTTTCAAGTTTCATGTGATTATAAATTTACACATGAATTTTGATGATAACAAATGAATTCAAAGAATAAAGGAGTTTCAAGCTCAAGTTGTTCACACAATAGAATCAAGCACATCAAAGAACCAAGCATGAGCAAGAAGGAAACAAGTTCACATTAAAGTCATAGAGTAATGTTGTAAATATCTTAAAATTCGAAATTAGGATTAATACTCAAAATTAATATTTTATCATAAAGCATTAAAATACATTTTCCACATGTGCATGAATATTTTTGAAAATTAAATTTGAAAATTTTGAAAGATGATTGATTGTCATCTTTCACATGTGCATATTTTATTTGAATATTTTCAAAAGTGATTGATGCTTTTTTAGACTTATATAAAAGGTAGATGATTTTATTTGAAAAATTTGAAAAGTAAAGTGTGCTCATTTTGTCATATGCCAAAAGTAAAAGATTAGGTTTGATTTTTTTGAAAAAAAAATGAATGTCGTCTTTGACAATTGAAAAAGAATAACCTTTTATTTGAATTTTTTGAAAAAGTGAATGATGTTGTCTTTGACATGTGAATCTTTTTAAATTTGAATATGAAGTCTCATATGCCTATAAATAGATCATTTGAGAGCTTCACATTTACAACACCAAGAGCATACAACATTCATTCAAAACTTTCATTCTCTCTTC
The DNA here is from genome assembly GCF_018687715.1 of Carya illinoinensis. Classification (NCBI taxonomy): domain Eukaryota; kingdom Viridiplantae; phylum Streptophyta; class Magnoliopsida; order Fagales; family Juglandaceae; genus Carya; species Carya illinoinensis. The sequence continues at coordinate 3,171,883 of NC_056757.1, forward strand.
TCTAAGCATTGAGCCTTAATCCTTGTTCATTTTGAGAGATATAGTTTACGCTGTATTGTTCTTATTTCACTCATTGAGGAGTGTTTTCTGATAACCTACCCACTATCAGCTCTTGTATCAGAAAAAGGATGTGTATAACCCTTGTGTGTGTAGAAAGTATTCTACACGAGAAATAGTTGAATCACCACGTGTAAGATGATTGCAAGTGTAGAGGGTGTTTTACACGGATCCTTTGTAGCGGTGTTGTTCAAAGGTGTAATAGGTTTCTATCTCCACCTGAAGGAGGTTGAATAGTGAATTTGGGAATCCTCAAGGGGTAGCTTGAGGCGAGGACGTAGGCAGTGGGGCCGAACCTCGTTAACATATTGAATTTGCTTCTCTTTTACCCTTACTCTTTATATTTATTGTTATTTCATATTTTGTTTATATTTTATATTATATATTTGATTTATAATTGTTATTTTTTTAATACAACTCAATTCACCCCCCTCTTGTGTTAGTCATCTGGGCAACAATTGGTATCAGAGCTAAGAGCTCTATTATAAGACTAATTATCTTTTGAGTTAAGATCTTATGGCTAACATTTCAGTTTCGTTTGGTGAAGGTCAATTTAGCAGTCGGCCTCCACTCTTTTGTGGAGATAATTACTCATTCTGGAAAGTTAGAATGAAAATATTCCTTCAGGCTCAAGGTCGAGAAATCTGGAAATGTATTGTAAATGGACCTTATATTCCAACAAAAGTGGTTGATGGAGTAGAGGTCAAAAAGGAAGAAGAAGAGTTTGATCGTGAAGACGATAGACTTTATACTTTGAGTTTAACTGTTATAAATTTATTATTTAATGCTCTCAATGGAAATGAGTTTAATAGAATAATGACTTGTGCTACGGCAAAAGAAATTTGGGATAACTTGGAAGTTACTTATGAAGGAACTTCGCAAGTCAAGGAATCAAAAATTTATATTCTTACTCATGAATACGAAATGTTTAAGATGAATGATGATGAATCTATTTCTAGTATGCACACTCGTTTTACTAACATCATAAACAACTTGACAGCTTTGGACAAAATTTATTCCAAGGTGGAGATAGTAAGAAAAATTCTCAACTCTCTACCAAAACGTTGGGAATCAAAAGTGACAGCGATTCTTGAAGCTAGAGACCTCAAGAAGCTCGAAGTCAATGAACTCATCGGGTCACTTATCACCCATGAGTACACATTGAAAAGAGGAGAAGAAGAAGAAAAGTCAAAGAAGAGCTTAGCACTTAAAGCTGTTCCTCATGAAAGTGAAAGTGATGAAGATGAGGAAAATAAAGATAAAGATGAAGAAGTTACGATGATAACAAGAAGAATTCAGAGGTTTTTGAAGAAAAATAGAACTCCTCCAAGGAAATCTTTCAAAAAGTTTTCCAAGAAAAATTCAGGTAAAAATGACACTTTAATTTATTATAAATGCAATAAACCTGGTCATATCAAACCAGATTGTCCTCTGCTAAAGAAAGATCGAAACAACGGCAAGAAAACAATGAAAGCTACATGGGATGATGATTCAAGTAGTTCAGATAGTGAAGCAAATAATGGAGAATCAGCAAATCTTTGTCTTATGGCTAAAGATGACATTGAGGTATGCATGAAGTCTTCCACAAGCAAAAACAAATGGTTTTTAGATAGTGGATGTTCAAGACACATGACAGTAGACAAGACTAAGTTCTTTGATCTTAGATCTAAAGAAGAAGGACACGTGACATTTGGAGACAACTCGAAAGGGAAGATCGTGGGAATAGGTAAAATTGGTAATGAATCTTCTCTCATAATTGAATATGTTCTACTTGTTGAAGGTATAAAACATAATCTTTTGAGCATAAGTCAATTATGTGATAAAGGATTTACAGTTACTTTCAAAATGGATAAGTGCATTATTTTGAATGATCATGATTGTAATATTTGTTTTATTACTTTTAAAAACAATAATGTTTATATAATTGATTTTGAAGAAATTATCTCACAAGATGCTATTTGCTTTTCAGCTCAAAATGAAACTAATTGGTTATGGCATAGAAGATTAGGTCATGCCAACATGGAACTTATCTCCAAACTTTCAAAAAATGATCTTGTGAGAGGTTTACCAAAAACATATTTTTTTAAAGACAAAATTTGTGATGCATGTCAATTTGGTAAACAAACAAAAACTTCTTTTAAAACTAAGAAACATATTTCCACTACTAGACCATTGCAACTGATACACAGGGATCTTTTTGGACCAAATAGAGTTGCAAATCTAGGAGGAAAATATTATGCATTTGTTATTGTTGATGATTTCTCTAGATATACTTAGGTCATCTTTCTTGCTCATAAAGATGAGGCACATAATGCTTTTACCAAGTTATGCAAGAGAATTCAAAATGAAAAGGGTTATACTATTTCAAGTATCCGAAGTGATAGGGGAAAAGAGTTTGTTAATAAAAATATTGAAACATTTTATGATGAAAACGATTTTGTGCATAATTTTTCTGCTCCTCGAACTCCTCAACAAAATGGGGTAGTAGAGAGGAAAAATAGATCTATTCAAGAGATGGCAAGAACAATGCTCAATGAGAACAACTTGCCTAGTTATTTTTGGGCCGAAGCGGTACGTACTGCATGTTATGTTATAAATAGAGTTATGCTAAGGTCTAAGTTAGATAAAACTCCCTATGAGCTTTGGAATGAGAAAAATCCCAACATTGATTACTTTCAATGTATTTGGATGCAAATGTTTTATTTTGAATGACATGGATAATTTATGCAAATTTGATACAAAATCTGATGAAGGTATCTTTTTCGGGTATTCTACTAATAGTAAAGCTTATAGAGTATTCAATAAAAAGACTTTGACTGTACAAGAATCTATGCATGTAGTATTTGATGAATCTAATTCTTCACTCTCCAATAAATCTATTGATGGAGAAATAGGAAGTATAAATAATACGGAAAATCTCAATCTCAACAAAGAGAAAACAATAGATGAAGTTCAACATGGAGCCATCAGGAAAGATCATCAAAATTTAATACAAGATGCAACCAAATAGTGGAAATTTGTGAAAGATCATCCAGTGGAACAAATTTTGGGAGAACCTTCACAAGGTGTAAGTACTTGATCATCTCTTAGAAATATTTGCAATCATACTGCTTTCCTATCTCAAATTGAACTCAAAAATATTGATGACGCACTTCTTGATGAATCTTGGATTCTAACTATGCAAGAAGAGTTGAATCAATTTGAAAGAAATGATGTTTGGACACTTGTTCCTAGACCCAAAAATCATACTATTATTGGAACAAAATGAGTTTTTAGAAACAAAAAAGATGAGTCCAGAGTCATTACTAGAAATAAGGTTCGACTTGTAGTCCAAGGTTTTAATTAAGAAGAAGGAATCGATTATGATGAGACATATGCACCTGTCGCAAGATTAGAAGTTATTCGAATGCTACTTGCATATGCTTGTTATAAAGATTTCAAACTTTTTCAAATGGATGTTAAAAATGCTTTCTTAAATGGTTTTATAAATGAAGAGGTATATGTTGAGCAACCTCAAGGTTTTGAAAATCATATTTCCCCAAATCATGTTTTCAAACTCACAAAAGCACTATATGGACTTAAACAAGCTCCTAGAGCTTGGTACAAAAGACTTAGTGGTTTCTTGATTGAAAAAGGTTTTTCAAGAGGAAAAATCGACACAACTCTTTTCATTAAATATGAAAATGATGATATTCTTTTGATTCAGGTTTATGTTGATGATATAATATTCGGTGCTACTAATGAAAATATGTGTCAAGTTTTTGCTAAGACTATGCAGGAAGAATTTGAGATGAGCATGATGGGAGAACTTACATTCTTTCTCGGATTGCAAATTAAGCAAGCAAAAAGTGGGACATTCATCAATCAATCAAAATATATTAAGAAATTACTGAAGAAGTTTGGGATGGAAAATGCTAAGGAAATTGGAATACCAATGAGCCCATCAACTAAACTTGATAAAGATGAATCCGGTAAGCTAGTTGACTCGAAGATATATCGAGGTATGATTGGTAGCTTATTATATTTAACAGCCAGTAGACCAGATATTATGTTTAGTGTGTGCTTATGTGCACGCTTTCAATCATCTCCAAAAGAATCACATTTAATTGCAGTTAAGCGCATTCTTAGATATCTTAGTGGTACAATTAACCTAAGTTTATGGTACCCTAAGCACACATCTTTCGATCTAATCAGTTACACAGATGCAGATTATGCTGGCTATAAAATAGATCAAAAAAGCACTAGTGGAGCATGTCATTTCTTAGGTCATGCACTAGTTTCCTGATTTAGTAAAAAATAAAATTCGGTTGCACTATCTACTGCTGAAGCAGAATATGTTGCTGCGGGTAGTTGTTGTGCTCAAGTTCTCTACATGAAGCAAAAACTTGAAGATTTTAAACTCATGTATAATCACATTCCAATCAAATGTGATAATACAAGTGCTATAAATCTTTCAAAGAACCCAATACAACATTCAAGAACTAAGCATATTGAAATAAGGTATCATTTTCTTCGAGATCATGTACAGAAAGGCGATATAATATTAGAGTTCACAAACACACACGATCAGTTAGCAGATATTTTCACAAAACCTTTACCAAAAGATAGATTATGTATGATCAGAAGAGAAATAGGTATGATACATTCTATGAATATCTCTTAAAAGATAGACCAGAGTCAATAAAAATAGAGATAGATTTTTTAAATACTTTTACATAAACTTGAGATTCTTAGCCTCATGTTTGAGACGCTCATTCTCTTCATACAATATCATGTCATTCTTATCCATGGGAACCGACAAGCGGAATGAAGAATCTAATAAAGATTTCAACTATTTATTCTTCTGCCGAATGATTCCTTCCCTTGTGTGAGACTCTTGAACAATTCGTTGAAGTACAACAATTTGTTCTTTGAGCTTTTCAATTTCGTGATTTTTGGCTTGTAGCTGCTGAGAAAAAGCAACAATAGAGGAAGAGTAGCGAGTCCCAAGACTCACCAAGTCATAAATAGCATCAGAATCTGACTTATTAGTTAGATTATTATTTTCTTGCTGCAACATGGCACCAATGGCAGCTGCAGAAAGGACAGGAGGTTGAGATGCAGAATGCCTCATGGATGGATCTAGAGAAATGTTAGAAGAATGAGCCATTGAGAAAAGAATAGAAGGCTTAAAACGAGAATATTGAAGGAATGCAGATGAGTTATAGAGATGAGAAGAAAACTTAATGCGGATTAGATGAACTTCAGGACTGATTTTATAGAGATAGCATAAAGAATAAGACAAACTATTGTCTCTTCAAATCTTATTTAGTCAAAAGAAATACAAGATATGCTGGACACACATTGTTAAAAGTTTTCTTGCTAACCCAGCGAGATTAACAGTAGATTGTTCCTATTTTTCTAGTAAACGATGAATCTCTATTGTTATCTGCGGATGTTGACCTTGTATCTAAACCCTTTCTCATTCCAACTCCTCTATTCGTGGTTGCAGATCATGAGCATACCAATCTGTAAATTTTTTCAACTCTTGGTTTTCTTGTTTTAGCCTTTTATCCTCACTATCCTTATTAGCAAGCTTCTATCGTAACTCAGATATTTGCATGTTAAGATGATCAATCTCACTCACCCTCGCCATTAACTTTCGAGACATGATCGTAACAGAGACAGCATATTGACTACTGAGCATTCTTGATTCTGCAATAATCTCAGAATCAGCCTTACTAGAAAAACGGTTCACTGCTCCTATCATGGTATTGACGGCCTCAGGAGAGAAGATTGATGATTGATGCATCAAGGGTTCCTGATTCAAGTCTGGAACATTAGTTGAAGAGAATTGCTCAGCCATTCTATTGTTGTGGTAAAACAGAACTCAGGTCAAAAAGCAATTATTTTTTTGGCATCCGATAGATGAAAATGATCATTTTTTTATAGCAACTCAGAGCCTTCAATCACGTTTGTCAACAACATCAGGCGATTGTTAAATCTCTAGCCGCACTAAATTTATAGAGTTAGGCCTCGAGACTTTGCAGCATTTGTCGGGTCACAGACGGTTCCTTTTTCAACTATCTATAGTGACTATTAAACGCATCATTTTTTTTCAGTCCATTTACTTGCTGCCGATCCTTTTTAATGATGCCAAAAGGGGGAGAAGTTTTAGACTAGAACATTAACATTGTTTAAATTGTTAAACTTGTTATATATGCTTGGAATTATATTTATACTTTTGCTTGAAAAACTAACGCATATTTTCAGGGGGAGCTTAAGTATTAATACAGGTTTCAAGTTCTATCAAGTATTTGTCATCATCAAAAAGGGGGAGATTGTTGAACCCAAGGTTTCAAATTTCATGTGATTATAAATCTACACATGGATTTTAATGATAACAAATGAATTCAAAGAATAAAGGAGTTTCAAGCTCAAGTTGTTCATACAATGGAATCAAGCACATCAAAGAACCAAGCATGAGCAAGAAGGAAACAAGTTCACATTAAAGTCATAGAGTAATGTTGTAAGTCTCTTAAAAATCGAAATTAGGATTAATGCTCAAAATTAATATTTTATCATAAAGCATTAAAATACATTTTCCACATGTGCATGAATATTTTTGAAAATTAAATTTGAAAATTTTGAAAGATGATTGATTGTCATCTTTTGCATGTGCATGCCTTGATTAAAGGGTTGAATTTTGAAAATATTAAAGATGATTGATTGTCATCTTTCACATGTGCATGTTTTATTTGAATATTTTCAAAAGTGATTGATGCTTTTTTAGACTTATATAAAAGGTAGATGATTTTGTTTGAAAATTTTGAAAAGTAAAGTGTGCTCATTTTGTCATATGCCAAAAGTAAAAGATTTGATTTGATTTTTTTGAAAAAAATGAATGATGTTGTCTTTGACAATTGAAAAAGAAGAATCTTTTATTTGAATTTTTTGAAAAAGTGAATGATGTTGTCTTTGACATGTGAATCTTTTTAAATTTGAATATGAAGTCTCATATGCCTATACATAGATCATTTGAGAACTTCACATTTACAACACCAAGAGCATACAACATTCATTCAAAACTTTCATTCTCTCTTCTCTAAGTATTGAGTCTTAATCCTTGTTCATTTTGAGAGATATAGTTTACGCTGTATTGTTCTTATTTCACTCATTGAGGAGTGTTTTCTGATAACCTACCCACTATCAGCTCTTGTATCAGAAAAAGGGTGTGTATAACCCTTGTGTGTGTAGAAAGTATTCTACACGGGGAATAGTTGAATCACCACGTGTAAGGTGATTGCAAGTATAGAGGGTGTTCTACACGGATCCTTTGTAGCGGTGTTGTTCAAAGGTGTAATAAGTTTCTATCTCCACCTGAAGAAGGTTGAATAGTGAATTTGGGAATCCTCAAGGGGTAGCTTGAGGCGAGGACGTAGGCAGTGGGGCCGAATCTCGTTGACATACTGAGTTTGTTTCTCTCTTACCCTTACTCTTTATATTTATTGTTATTTCATATTTTGTTTATATTTTATATTATATATTTGATTTATAATTGTTATTTTTTTAATATAACTCAATTCACCCCCCCTCTTGTGTTAGTCATCTGGGTAACAAAATATCTTCAAAATAATAATATAACATGTATATAAGATGCTTAGGATCCTCCAATAAAATTATCAAAGTCATTGGAATAGGTTTAAACCACCAAAGAGTTAAACTTTCTCAAAACAGAAACTGTTTTTCCTCTTCCAGTTTCTAAGTTTCTAAATCTAAGAAAATCTTTCATCAAAACCTTTAATCATGTAAACATCCTCAACCAATAATCATATACACATGTTAACAATACTCCATAAAAATTTCGGACCAATATCTATCCATTAGCTTGGTCAAAAACTCCAAACTATAACATATTCTCCAGTTTATCTCCTAGAATGACCTTTCTATAGTTTACATAATATTTTACTGACCAAATGATCTGCAAATGAGACAAATAAGATATCCACGTAAACTAGATTAAAAAAGGAACAACTTATATGAAGGATACTTTATGATAAAACACTTATAAAAGCTTCAAAATAGGTGTGCAAAAGAAATCCTAAAAGTTGTCCGAGTGAGAGTGTTTGGTATTCTTTTAATGGAAAATGTAAATGAGATAATTTCGTGGGGAGGGGTGACTGGAGATACTTATGGATGAGATATGGAAGAGATGAGGCTGGAGTGAGAGTTCAGTGTAGGACTCTCTTACCCGAAGTGAGAGTTAAGTGTAGGACTCTCTTACCCGAAATGAGAGTTAAGTGTAAGACTCTCTTACCCGAAGTGAGAGTTAAGTGTAGAACTCTCTTACCCGAAATGAGAGTTAAGTGTAGGACTCTCTTACCCAATAATATCCACGAAATTAGCTTAAAATATTTTTATCCAATAATATCCACAAAATTAGTTTAAAATATTTTTATCCAATAATATCCACAAAATTAGTTTAAAATATTTTTATCTAATAATATCTACAAAAATTAGCTCAAGATATTTTTATCCAATAATATCTACAGTTTTGAACAGACTTTTCGTCCGAGAACATGAAAAAGTGTTATTGCACCATAAGACCTTAATTAACCATCCGAATCTAATGGTACAAACCATAATACATTTAGACACTTCTAACTATCTCCAATAATCAAAAACACACTTCTGATACCATAATGAGTAATAACACTAACTATGTAGTTAGACTAAAACCTATATGATTAATGGATTCATGAAAGCTTATAGAGTTTTCACGAGGTTCATAAAGTCAATAGAAATTTCACAATTGAATTTCTAGTGGGCTGTTACATATAATACACAATTATAATATATATTATAATATACTGCAATATATTATCACCATATTATTATATACTATAATATATATACTATATCATATACTAGAAAAATCAAATTGAATCGGACAAGAATCGGTAAAATCAGAAGTACTAATTTAGGGATATAACCAGTGTGGGGTCGGTTCTTTAAATGTCAAAACCGGTTTATACTAATTCAGTTCTAAAATATGTCTAAAACCGGACTAAAGTAGACCAATAACACCCCTACACCTTGCGACCTTCCTTAATTGCATAAAAAAGAGATGAGTGCTAGAGCCAAATTACATAATAATTTTATGAACTGATATGATTTTATGTAATTAGTTATATTTATTTTATAATAAAAATAATTTTATAATTTAACGAATTATATTAAACTATATTAGTTTGTAGAATTATTTTTGTATAATTTTTTGTGACTATAGTATTTTTCTAAAAAAAATAATATTAGCCGAAAAGAAATATTTTAGTCATAAAGTGATTATATAAAAGTAAAATAATAAACTGATATAGTTTAATGCGGTACGTCAGATTGTAAAATTATTTTTATTGCAACGGATTACATAAAACTATGTCAGTTTATGGATTTATTTTTATATAATCTCTTTGTATATATATAGCACTTCTTTTAATAAAAATTAATTTATCTGAAAATATGGACAAAATTAAAGATATACTTTTAAATAAATTTAGAAAATAAGTTTTAGTGATTAATTTATGAGTCAATATTTAAGACGTTATGGTATAAAAGTTTGTATGCTTTGTTGAATACTATTTGCGTTAAGATTTCAGTTTTTATCTTTATTATTTATATATATATATATATATATATATATATATATATATATAAGTATATAAGATTTCAGTCTTTATCATTTATATTTCAATTTATAGAAATCTAGATAATAATAATAAAATATAGATAAAAAATGAAAATCAAATTAAATTCCTTTTTTAAATTTCATTTGTTTAATCCATAAAATCTAAAATATAGAAAAAGAATTATTTCAAATATTTTAAAAGTTTTTTTTTAAAAAAAAAAACCTTTGGGAGGGCAGAACCCAGCTTGTAGATTCAATATCCATGCCTTCAGGGATATTTAATTTGATTATTGTTGGGAGTTTAAGATCTATAATTAGAGAGAAATAGATGATAGTTCTAGCTTGTATCTAACATTTTTAAAAGACCTTATAAAATACGGACATAGACTTTAGCAAATCTTAATTTGATCAAGGATAACATTTTTTGAAATGTGTCTCTATATTTGTGCTCTTTTAACCTTAATTTTGATTGAAGATTATTAAAATTTTATGAAATATGAATGACGAAATATTTTTATCCTATTACAAAATGTCATGTAATTAAAATTATTTGCGTAATGCTATAAAATTCTATAAAAGATTAGAGAACTATAGATCTATCCTTCAAAGGAAAATGTTAATATATTGCTTGAGTTTGCCTATCATTTTGACCACTTATATATTTAATTTTTTTAAAATTTTTATACTTAATGATTAAGAAATTGATTTATAATGTATTAGCATTTTTTTACTTTTTAAAAATATTTAAATATGTTAAAAAACTATAAAAATAAAAATAAAAATTAGATTTGTGGTAAAAGACAAGCCAGCGGTCAAAGTTAGGCGGTACGCTAGCATTACCCATCCTTCAAAACTATGTAATGATTACTCAACTTTGATTTCTCATAAAGTTATGATTGATAGTTTGAAAACTTTTGTCAATGGATTCAATTTTCTAATCAAGTCATAATTAGTGAGTTCTTAATTTATTCATAGTGGAGTTGTTTGTTTGTTTACTTGCTAGTTGCATTTATACAAAGGAGTGAAAATGGAGGTTATTTTGTTGAGCAAATTTTCTATATATATATATATAGATATATAGATATATATATATATATATATATATGTGAAAAGAAAATTATTTATTTTTTGAAAAAAAGAGATTACTTGCAATCTTGAAATCATGAAAGTTTTTTCTTTTTAAATAAATAATTAACACGAGGTAAATTTCAATCATTATTATTGCATCCCAATTATAGAAAAGAGTATTGATAGATTTACAAATGGTTCACACTTATTTTCTTTTAAAATAATAATAATATTTAAAAATAATATTTTATTTAAATTTTAAGTTTCATCTCTATTCATTATTTAAATAGTGTCTAGATTAAAAATCAAACAAATTTCTTAAAAATCAATTTTTTATTATTAAATTACATAAAAATTGTGAGCTCATATTTTTGAAAGGAAAATGACTTCCACATGTCTCATATTGCTCCGTAAAGTTAACTTCGTGCAAATCATGGGTGATAAATCCCCTTTTCTTTTACATGCAAACAAGATAAGAAAAAAAAATCAAACAGATTTTCCAATTGTCTTTAACATGATTTGGGGAATCCTCTTTTCTTTCTTTTTCTATGATTCTGATGTGCTTTTCAAAGGCGATGAATGATGGCCAATGGAATGCTTTTTGTAGGCTTTGAACCTACGACCCAATATTATTTATTTAATATATATATATACATATTTTTTTTGTTGTTGTTGGGCAAAGGCTGCAAGCACCCGCTTCTATAAGTGATGAGTCATTGTTATTGTACGAACGCAGTAATGGTCGGCTGCTTTCGTAAATACCGTTTCTGATTTTACTAAACACTTAGGTGTCAATTCTGCAATTATTATGGAATTTTGTATCCTAATCCTCCCCCCTGTCAGCAATTCAATTGACCCAATAAAATACAGGCGCTCTTATTAAATAGAAAAATGCTATTTTCTATTATAATTTTTTATTAAATAAAAAACAGGCGCTCGTTCAAATTTTTTTATTTATTTTTATTTAGTGATTAAATTTTTTTTAATAATATTATATTTTTTTTAAATAAAATTAAAAATATTAAAATATATATATAAGGAAAAAAAAATTTATTTAGAACTGACAGTGACTCCCAGTAGAAGTTAGGAGCAGTGGGCGTAGAGTTGTAGACTCATCTTATTAAATATAATATATAAATAAAATGGTAATAAAAATTAATGATTTTGTTTCCATATTTATCTCAACCCATGGTTAAGAAATTAAGAGGTTATCTTCATGTTGTTTTTATTTATTTATTCATAAGAGAAGGTTCGAATCCAGTTATTTTTTGAAATGAATATCTCATTGGTAATAAAAGATCAATTATACAGAATTTGTTCAACAAGACATTACTTAAGATAATCATAAAATCCTCCTCGATTATTACAATCTCATTACCATAATGAAAACTTAGTTTAGCAAGTTGGTGTGCAACACCATTTCTTGATCTAGGTATCTAATGTAGTATAGATAGTATCTATACTACCTTTAAATCCTTTATTCTGTTAAGTAACTCTTTAATATCATCCACTATCCACTGTTGTCCAAACTAAAACTAGTTTTCTTCATTATTATTGTCTGCTTTCACAATATTCTGTGCATCACTTTCAAAGAATACATTACAAAGATTTAGTTCTTGACACAATACCATTGCTCTATATAAAGCAAAGCACTCAGCTAACACTGGTTTTGAATTAAACTTATTTTTAACAAAAAGTAAAGTCAATATTTTCCCTTTACAGTTTTGGACTATAACACCAATGCATTTTCTTGGCTCGTTCATGTAGTGCAGCATTCTAATTGGCCTTTATGAAACCTTTTGGTGGTTTTTTCCATTTTCTTATAGTATTGGCCGGTGATAGCCCCCCTTGATGATCTTCTTTCCCTCTCACATGTGCACTTTTCATTTGTTGAGAAATGTTTTGAATTATAAAATTATTTTTATTATAAAATAAATTATCATATAAAATTGACATAATTATAAAGAATTTATATATAAATCAAGATGATTCGCGTGCGTTTGAACAGGCACGAAATCAAAGGCCCAAAAGTGACGTATCCAATAAGATATATACTGATTTTAGTTTAAGAAAATTTATTTGTAGTCTTCAAGTAGAGACGATATGTATAAACCTTTTATTAAATGAAAACAATATTTTGAAAGAAATATTTTTATAATTTTAAGATATTTTAAAAATAAAATTACTTATATCTATATTATAGTCTCTAAATAAAGAATATATATAGTAATACTACTCATTATTTTAATTCTTATTATTTTCCTATCATTTTATAATGTAGTATTAGATGATTATAAATAATTTATTATATTTTATTTATGAATCTATCATTTAATATATTATTATAAGATGATAAAAAAATAATAAAAATTAAAATAATAAATAAATTTTTTCATATACATATATATATATATATAACATTTCTCGTTTTACAAACACAACACATTATGTCATTATCCAAACCTACCCACGAACGAATATGTAAAACACAGAGATCGAAAGGATACGAATAAGGTGGAAGGAGCCGCCATGCACGAGCACTTGTCACAAGGCAGTCAAGCAACACGTGTTTAGTTTATTTTGTTTTTGGGTAGGAATATTATTAATTAATGATCATGTCTTGTAGTTTGGTGGGACCAATATTTTTAGAAAAAGATTGCAAGCGGTGCAACATTTTGTTATTACGTATGTCGAGAAGTGCTCTATCGAGCAAGTTTCGCATAATTTTCTTTTAGAAAAAGAAATTTATTATTAAAAGATTAAATTTTTTTTATGTAAATTTTATATATTTTTTTTTTCAAAGAATGAACAAATCTGCATGCACAATCATCGGATTTTATTTAATTTGTCTCAATATTTGATTTTTTTTTTTTTAAATTTTAATATCATTCGACTTAAAGAAAATAATTCATTCATTCATATAGTGTCATATATATGTGATCTGTTTGATCATGTGCGTGTATGGATATGTTTTTGCATTTTATTATTGTGTATTATTTAGAAATATTATTAACTTGATTAGATAAAATAATTATTTTATATTAAATAAATGATGTAATTAATTATATTAATAAAATATATAAAAAATACATCAAATGGTTATATATAAAATTTTTATTACAGAAATATATGTTATTACTTTGAGACGTTGTTGGACCCCACTTCATCATTGAATTAATAAGCATGTAATGATGTGATCTGGTCTTTACGCATGCATATATGTCTACTGAAGTGTTCAAATCATCAATATCACCCATGCATTTACCCCCGCCCTTTATGGATAGGCTTATAATTAATTATTAATTATTCAGTTAATTTAATTTTAAAAAAATATTTTTACAATCACGCATTAATTCTTGTATTAATATTAATATATAAGGTATATATTTAATAAGATGATATATCGAAATCATCTATCGCAATTTTTTTTAATTTTTTATTTTTACTTAGTAATTAAGTAAACATTTTTAAATGAATATATAATTTTTTTTATTTTTAAAAAATATCTAAATAATTTTTAAAAATGGTGAAAGATAATTTTTTTTTAAAGTGATCCGTAAAAATTATTTGTAAAATTTCTCTGTGGACGTAGCAACCTTTACCTCCCGCCCCTTTATGTATAGGCTTATAATTAATTATTAATTGTCTAGTCAATTAAATTTAAAAAAAAAATCTTCTTATAAGCACATTTTATGTATTAATTTGTGTATTGATATTAATATGTAAGGTATATATTTAAAGAAATAATATAAATTAAAGATGAAAATAATTCTTATAAGATAAAAGATTTTCTTCCTCTTTTAAAGATTTTTTTAAATAAAAAATATTATCGATACACGATTCGATGTATGAAGTGTACTTATACCTAACAAAATTTTGAAATTTCTCATTGCATGTGATGATTGATCCTAAGTCCTAGCTATCTACTTCATGATGGGATCAAAGTCAAAAGTATATTTGAGATTGAGATAACTTTTTGTTAGTTGGTTTATATCCCATTAAAAGATCAATTCCCTTTGCATGTGATCATAGGTTATAACAAGTTACTTTAGCTAATATTGTTAGTCTTGGATCCCATCCAAGGCAGGCATGTAGTGTCAGGAATCAATCCGGATGCAATCATTTTATTTTCTTATCTTCTGTTTGTGCTGAGGATAAGGCCTAAGGGGACTGACCTCATGCAATCATTTATATATTCATGATCTTCGGCTAGGATGAGCAAATCACAAACTTACCCCCATATAGACCAAACCTGTTTAATCAAATACTGTATCTTTCCCTGCTGACAAGCTCCACACTTTCCCCTTTTAACTTAAATTATCTGATCACTACAGATATGACCCATACCTCCAGTTTTCATTTTTTGGACGGTGATTGGCTGGCCGCCAAGCACTGATCACAAATATAAATATATATTTTTTTAAAGATAATTTTAACATTTTTAGTTATTAAAAAATATAATTTTATTAATAATTACTTACTTAATTATTAAATAAAAAAATTATAATATATCAATATAAGAATGAAAGGCTCCCCTAATATTTTTATTTATTTATTTATCTCAACTCATTGCCTCTAAGAGCCGGCTCTAGTTTAGAGAGAATGAGTCATCTTTCTCTCTAAAAACTACTACAAAATCAAAACCTGCGTAGAGAGTTTCGCTCCTCCCGCTTCCTTCATCCTTCCTCACTCTCCTCTCTAGCTAGTTTTCTTCTTTCATTTTTCATTTTTTTTTGTTCTTTTTTAGGGTTAAGTATGGCGGAGGGCCGATCTGCTGTTCTCTGGTGACCACCACACACCCTACAGCAAGTTTTCTAAAGCACTGATCCTTCAAACATGCGAAAAATTTCAATGAACAGAGTTGCGTGTGAGCCACACGCACTGTCCAAAGTGGGCATGTGAAATCCACACGCTACCACTAAGGGTGCTCTTTTGCCGCCACAATTACTGGGTCCAAGGCCACCGGTTACTTCAGACCTGATTGACGCCATACTCTCATGATACTCTCACATGCCATCACAGTCTCTTTGCTTGTATTTTTTCCTCTAAAATTAAAAATACGGATCTATATCTTTCCAAAATGTAATTCATTTTTTCCCTTGAGTCTTTAATTTATTTTATGTCTTTTGTTTTAGAAAACCAAAAAAAAAAACAAAAACAAAAAAAAAAACACATAGTTTCTTGGACTTTTATCTATAGAGTATGTCTCATACTCCATCTTTAAACAGAGTATGAGATTTGTTAACTTTGTCTTAGACAAAATTTGTACTGTCTCTCAGATGGTGGTTTGTAGAGTTTTACAACATGAACTAGATCATGTTAGTCACAGTTGTATACTGGGGAGTTATTAATGTTATAATTGGTTTGTAATATATTCAGGTCAAAGTTATAATATATATTATTAATGAATGCAGTATATTTTATAATAATTAAAAAAAAAAAAAACTCGTTGCCTCTTAAATTATCTCCCCCGGCAAATGGCAACCATACAACAGGATGACGAGGACGCAGTGTCACATGTTTTGGGGCCACATTTTGGGTCATTAATCCAACAGATCACAAAATCGGAATAAAAGCACTTGTGAGGAACATAAAGTTTTGAGACATAAAAACACCTTTTGCAGTTAGTTCTGACTTGCAATTTCGCTTTCTAATACCCAGCAAATGCTTAATTTAATGAGGTCCAAAATTTATGGGTTAGGATTCGTGGACATGGAGGGCCAAACTTCCCAGCTGGCCTGTCTAATATTATCTCATATGGGTCAGGTTCCTTTCTATTGGTTCCAACATTATTTACCTCATCTATCAGGCACAGGTGTACATGTTCGAGTACAGCCAAATATATGTCATATTTTGAGGTTCAGTCATAAAGTTACAAGGAATACAATATTGTCAAGACAGGTCGAGTAGCGTTGATTGTGGTCAGGGTAAGAAATTGGCCCCCTCGGCAAACCATAGGAGAGGATGCCTAGTGGCCAAGGATGTCAATTCAAAGGCAGAGGGCTTTAATTCTCCATAGACTTGGGTTTGGCTTGGTTCTATTTCTAGAAACTAGACCCATCAGTGTGGAACACGCGTCCCAAACACAAGGGATGTGTGTTTGGGACACGTCCCGCCCTCAGAAAGTCTAGCTCTAAGAAAAACTCGAGCCTTGCCCGAACAAAATTCACCATTTAGAAAAATAATTACTTATACATGCATGGAGTTTTGTCTCATCAGTTTGGGGTTGGAACAGATACTTCTGTCAAGATACGTACGAGCAAGGCTTGGATGGATATAAATGTGTTTGAATAGAATTATGTTAATGTTGGGTCTGAATTTGATTTACATATTCTATGAATTGGCTTATTGTAGGTGGAAGCAAGCGTGCACTGGTTTGTTGTAGAGTTTTGACTCTTGAGAGGGAATTTTGCATGTTAGCAAATTTTTGATCTTGTAGGTGGTAATAGGGGTGGGGGGTGGGGTATATGGGATGTCCGCACCATGTGGGTATCACCCCTAGCAGGTAAGGCATGTCTACCTAGAGGTAAACCAAGTGGCAGAATATTTTAGGCAAAAACTGGTTCTAAGGCCCGGATCTTATGGTTTATTCAGATTTGGGAGACTAACCAAGGCAGTTGAAGGGGTTTGGGAGAGTATAACTATAAACTGTAAACAAACTAAGAGCCCATATAGAATTGAAGACTCGAGAGAGAGAGAGAGAGAGCTGTCACTTTTAATGCCGAAGGTCTGGATTTGTACACGTTGTATAGAGCAATAGCATGAGCATGGCTTTTCTTCTATCATCAGAAAACCATAAAGGTTGAATTCGATATATATTTTGATGGAATTCATCTACTCAACTAAAAGAAAACAAAAGAACCAGTGAAAAAATGAAATGCACAAAACTTCATAACTTTGTACTTCCTTATTCCACACAAGACAAACTCGATTCGAATTCAACCTTTATCGTGAAATGTAACCCCTAACTTTCAAAACGGTGAAAACAGAAACGTTCCAAGTCAAAATGGAATCAAACAAGAAAAAAATCTGAAGATACATGGAATTTCAAGACCATAACTTCAGACAGACAAAGTGACAAACTCATGTATTCTTGCTTTCACTAACCCCAACTTCCTACTTAAAAAACGAGATCTTTTTCATAAGTATTATTCAGCTCTCAAGTCTTAATTGAGGGGAGTAAGAAACGCAAAAGTTGATATGCTCGGAATTCTTCTCAGCATACATAGCTAAGAAGGAAAAAATTGCAAAAACAGAAAGTACATGCTCCATGGCCAAGATGCATGAGTTACTATAGGCTTTGGCTCAAGCCCTTAACAAACATTCCTTTGTTGGCTTCCTCACTTTCATCCTCAACAGAGTATTTTCCTAGCTGAGCCAGGGAGTTTGCCTTTGCACACACCAAAAGTGCTTTTTGTGCAGCCGTGACATTCTCAGGACGTCCTTGCCATGTCTTAAGCACAGTGTTCTGCAGTGCACGAGCATATGAGAAAGGAAACATGCCATGGGTTTGGGCTTTGGTTCATTGCATTGAGGTTCAGGGTCGCTTCCACTTCAGATTGTCCTCCCGATAAAAACGAAGAAGTAAACATAGCAAAAAAATCAACTAGTTTGGTGAGGAAATCAAATGCATGTAGGTCTGCAACTAGAAGTCAATAACAACATATAATGTCAACACACAAAAAACACTTGTAATCTTAGTAAAAAAAAGAAAAAAAAAAGAAAAAAAAAAAAAAAAGACAACTTTCTTGCCTCAATGGCTAGGACACGAGGCTAATTTGAATTTTGCAAAACCATATAAACCATGAAAAGTCCTAAATCCAAGTCCATTTTAAGAATATTTTAAACACTAATGTGAGGGAAGATGTATAACTTTGAAATCATCAAAAAGGGTGATGGCATTCTTACCATGATTCTTGGAACTGCTGGAGGAACTCTCCTTTTAAGCACTGTGAGTGTATGTTAGGCAATGGTCTCTGGAGAAGCCTTTGCCTTGTGTTCAGCCCCTGGGGTTACCATGTTGGGCTTAAGTAGGATTACCTCGAAAACTACATTGTTTTCAGCCAAGTAGTAGAAGACTTCAGCCCAGACCTTTTTCGCCACTTCAAGTGTCTTCTCAATTGGGTGGTCCCCATCAAGAAGAATCTCAGGTTCCACAATTGGCACAAGACCATTGTCCTATTCATTATAAAAGAATAATGAAACAAAGAAAGGGTAAAAAAGTAATGATAAAAGAAACAAAGGTTATACAATTTGGAATCTTGTAATCGCTAAAAATCACATGTAAGGCCCATGATGATAGAAAAGGTCACACACACACACATCATATCTTATTTCCAATGCCTTGCAAGCATGAGATATAGAGACTGACAAAGTGAAAAATGGTTTTATTTGTGATTAGTACAATGAGGCTACTACCCCAATCACCCACACTGTCTTCTAACAATTTCCTCCATTACTAACTCCAGTACAAACATTTATATGAACACACAAAAAATAACTCTTTAAAAATTAAGACATACCTGAGAAATGGCAGCATAATGTGCAAGTCCCCATGCAGCTTCCTTAAAAGCTAAAGCAGAAGGGCCACAAGGAATGCTAACAACTGTCCGCCTGGATATTTCAACAAGACAATATTGAGACAAACTTCTTAGCCACCCTGAACCGAATAGAAAGCTTCACATATGACTCATTAAACAAATATTGACCAAGAATAGTCATAGACTTACCACTTAGCAAAACAAGCACCTAGTTTGTAGTATTCCGCAGATCTTGAAGCCAATCCATCTAAACCTTGGCATCATGACTCATTGTTTGATCCTGGTAGGGGAACCAAACCCTGATACCCAATAAGTTAAAAAATGGGAACCAAACAAGTAGATTACCAATAACACAATGTTAAATAAAGCACGTAATAAATGTGTATGGCACACTATAGACATAAAACCTTATCAACTTTAATGCCTGGAACAATTTTCTCATCACGCAAGCACTCAACAAATTTCTTCCCATATGTAGTTGTGTAACATACGAACTTAGAATTTAGATTAATTCAGTTAGAAATTATTTAGTTATGTTATGATTATATTTATTCTTTTTATTAATTACTTATTTATTTATCTTCAGATGCTTATAATTATTTATTTGTTAAATAAGATAATGAACCAGATTAATTAGAGTTTTAAGGTGGTTTCCTTTTATCTTGTATTCTCTGTTATTATCGGATAGGTTTAAAAATTTTTGAAAAGATTTTAAGATCAAAACCAAATCAGATCTAACTAATCCCCTGAAAACTCTAGCTAATCTCCTTAAAACTCACATAAAACCCTTTCCCTCACCTTTATAAAATCTCACCAGACCCTCAGATTAATCATTCAGAAATTTTAGTCGACAAAGAGGAAAAAGAAAAAAGATAGCACTCGCACAACCCCTTCTTTTTTTTTTCCCAGCCACCTCATCAGAGCATCTTCAGATCCGCACAAACACTGCCAGTCAACCACTTCGTTGAACACCCCACTATCTGGTAAGCCACTGCAGTCTGCCACCTTTTTTTTCTCTCTCTCTTGTCACACGTTACCTTTCCTTAGCAAGCCTTAGATCCCATCGCTGGCCTTCTTTCTCCAGCAAATGATTATTTGCTTTGTTCATATCCTTTTATTTCTTTTACTTTACTGAAAAGCACATGCAAGTTTTGGTTATTACAAAAATGCCCTTCAACCCGCTGCACCTAACCTTTCCGTAAACAGCCTCATAAAGGAACTTTTGGTGAAGTTACCTCTTTACCCTCTAATAACTAGGCAGACTTTATGTTTTAAACCTGATCATATACGTGGGCTATTTTTCCTTGTGGGCTGGGCTTGAGATTTATTAGACATGTTTCATTAATATTTGTTTTAAATTGGGCTTGATTAGAGTATATTTCAGAAATTTATTTTAATAGTTAAGTGAGTTGATTTCTTGTGGGCTTGATTATTTCATTGGGCTGGTTGTATTTACAGAAATTGTTCTAGTAACCTTAAATGTTTTCTGTAATTGGGGCTGGGCTGAAACTTAAATCAGACCAAAGTTTCACTTAAATAAATATATTAGTCTTAGACTCATTCTTTTATATAATATATTGAAAGGCTTTTAAGCATATTTTAAAGAATTCTTTTATATTGTTTCAGCTTATTATCTTAGTTAATATTTCAATTGACCTTTAACTGAGTTTTATAAAATTATTAAGATTATGATATGAGCTTTGGAATAATATTATTTTAGGTAATCTTTTTTATATTTGAATATTTATTAAATTATCTCTATGGTAAGATTTTAAGTAATTAGATTGCTACTACACGTTTTCTAGAAAGATTAGTAAAGTCTAGTGCCTCGTATAGGTCACGAGCTACGATGTGAGATTTCATAAGGAGCGCTAAGAGGTAAATAGTATGATCATATAAATGTATGCGTAATGTAAATATTATAAGTGGGTATGATAATATGATATGGTTTTGATGGTTATCTACATTGCGCTAAGAGCCAAGTCAAGGTTAGATCGTTTTCACAAACTTCTATGAATTACGATGATTTACATGAAAGTAAGCCTATATATATGTTATGCTTTTATGGATTGTTGATTGATGGATTGAATGTTACTAAAATCACATGGAAGTCATGATATGATCACATAATAATTTAAGATAGGTATTCTATGAATTAAAATAGCCAGATCATGCTTCATTCATGTAGTACTTAGACCATATATGCCATGTATTATTCATGCAATAACTTAAGTCAAGCATGTCATGTAATAAATAGCCAGATCATGTATGACATGTTCATTAGTTCTCAGATCATGCATGCCATGAAATGTCATAAAATGATTAAATCATGTTAGGCCATGTCATGCTATACTATACTATGTACAAGAATATATCATGTTATGCCATGCCATGTACAAGAATATGCCATGCTAGAAAAGTCTAAGAAGTCCAAGAAAATTATCATGCATCAAGAAAGATAAACATTTTAAGGTAACACGGACTCAAGCGTGTTTACCACAGTTATGCTAAGACGATACTACAGACTCAAGCGTGGTTACCACAAGTTAAGTGAAACACGGACTCAAGCGTGTTTCACTCCATGTCATGCAAGTTAAGTGAACATGGACCCAAGCATGTTTCACTTCATGTCAAGCAAGATAAGTGAAACACGGACCCAAGCGTGTTTCACTACATGTCAAGCAAGATAAGTGAAACACGGACTCAAGCGTGTTTTACTCCACGTCAAGCAAGATAAGTGAAACACAGACTCAAGCGCATTTCACTTCATGTTATACAAGTTAAGTGAAACACGGACTCAAGCGTGTTTCACTACATGACAAATTATGTGGTACCATGGACTCAAGCGTGGTTCACCATGAAATAAGTACAATTCAAGATAACCAAGTTACTCATGCATTCACGCTTCATGTTTGCCATGATTATGAATGTTTCCGCTCATGTTAATCCATGAATGTTATATGAAAGTTATGATAAGGTTTTAAAAATCAAATTTATGCTAAGCTAGATAGTATTTTACGGTATGATGTATTATTTACTGAGTATTCGACTCATTTTTGTTGTTTGTCTTTTTGTTTTCTTCTATGTTGATTGCCACAGATGGTGATTATGATGATGCAGAGTTGGATGGCCAGGAGTAGATTTAGTATAAGGACTTAGAGATGAATAAGTGTCATTTACACAAGGATTAAGTTTCTTTTATGTCATTTCAATAACTAGTCTTGTTTAAGACTAGCTCATGTTTTGCTTTATTCAGTTTCAAGTTTCAAGACTATTTATATCCTTTCAATTAAGTTTTTTTTTTCAATAAATGAGGTATTTCAGAATAATAAGTCTCTTTACCGGGCATTTTATCATGTTTGTTAGTAACGTCTCTATCTTACAGGAACAGGGTGTTACAATTGGTATCAGAACTCAGGTCGAGAGATTCTGTAGACTCTTTTTGTTTATATATATAAAAAAAAAAAGTTAGGATAGAAATTACCTAGGACGACTACTGGCCAGCTCGAGGTTCACGAGGATCTTTATGATTATGTTTTAATTATTGTTTTAGTGCTTCATTGTTGATTGATTGTATTAGTTATACTCATTGCATGAACGATGTTATTAGAATGACACCGGTTACTAGGCGTAATGAGCACCCTGAAGGCTCCACAGAACCATCACCAAATGATCCTGAGGTATTGGCTGCTGCTACTACCAGACTTCTTTGGTACCTTGCTGATGATCAGGGTTTAGGAGTGAGGAATCCCCGGGTCGGTTGCACCCTAAACCAGTTTACGCAATAGCACCCTCTGACTTTTGACGGCAAAGCAGAAGCACTTGATGCAGAGAGTTGGATAAAAAGAATGGAAAAGATTTTCAGAGCTCTGTTCTGTACTGACGAACAGAAGGTAGAGTATGCCACTTATGTGCTGGCTGATGAGGTAGATGAGTGGTGGACCTCTACCCGGGAGCTACTGCAGCTTGAACTTGGTGAAGGGGTACCCATCACTTGGGACTGCTTCAAAAAGGTCTTTTTGGACCGATTCTTTTCTCCTGCACTCCGGGAGGCAAGAGCTAGGCAGTTTATTAACATAGCTCAGGGAACCATGACGGTGGAGCGCTATGCCGCCACTTTCGTGGCATTATCGAGGTTTGCAAGTTATCTGATTCCTGATGAGGAAAAGATGTGTGAAAAGTTTGAGCGAGGCTTGCATCCAAGGATCTGAAGTCGTCTGATACCCCTGAGGATTCGTAACTTCACCGACTTAGTTACATGGGCCACTTTAGTTGAAGAAGACATGAGGGCGAATGCAAAGATCTTCAATCAAAGGAAACGCCAACAACCACTTCCCGAGCCCAATAAGAACAAGAAGCCTGCTCCCAGCCATCGGCCACAGTCACGTCAGACTATTCTAGCAAACCCCGTCTGCAAGATTTGCGAGAAAAGGCATCAAGGAAATTGCTTAGTGGGTCAGAACGCTTGCTTCAGATGCGGGCAACCAAACCATATGGCTCGAGATTGTCCAAGGAAGATTGTGTCACCTCTAGCTGTAGGGAGTGGCTAGAGGGCTACGACACTAGCCAGAGTTTTTGCCCTTACACCAGGAGATGCTGAGGCATCTAACGACGTGGTTACATGTACCCTTCCACTATTCTCTTGTTTTGCTACTGTTTTGTTTGACCCGGGTGCCATGCACTCGTTTATAGCAAGTGCTTATGCATGCTTGGATGTGAAAGTACCTGAGAGGCTTGACTGTCCCCTATTCATTGCGACACCTACCGGTGAGCACGTAGTTTGCGACACCATACTTAAGAATTGCCCTATAGATATTAGTGGGAGGCACCTTCTAGCAGACTTGGTAGTTTTTGATATGATGGGGTTTGATGTAATTTTGGGAATGGATTGGTTATCCCGAAATCACGCCTGTGTAGACTGTTTTAAAAAGGAAGTAGTTTTCAAAACCCCGGGCAAAGAAGAATTCAACTTTTGTGCAAAGAGAGGAAACTCCCCACCTTGATTGATCTCAGTTTTGCAAGCAACCAGATTACTAAGACAAGGATGCTTTGGGTTTCTGACTAGTGTCTTAGCACCACCTGTAGAGGGACCCAAGCTTGAAGATATCCCCGTTGTCAGGGAATTTCCGGATGTGTTTTCGGAGGATCTTCCGGGGTTGCCCCCGGACCTGGAGGTTGACTTTTCAATTGACCTCCTACCTGGGATGGCACCTATATTGAAGGCACCTTATCGTATGGCTCCGGTGGAGCTAAAAGAGCTTAAGGAGCAGTTGAAGGAGCTGTTGGAGAAGAGTTACATCCGCCCTAGTGTGTCACCATGGGGCGCACCGGTTCTTTTTGTGAAAAAGAAGGACGGTTCAATGAGATTCTGCATTGATTATCGAGAATTGAATCGGGTGACAGTGAAGAACAAATACCCCTTACCAAGAATTGATGATTTGTTTGACCAGTTACAAGGGGCCCAAGTTTTCTCCAAGATTGATCTACGATCAGGCTACCACTAGCTCAAGATCAAGTCAGAAGATGTTTCCAAGATGGCGTTCAGAACTCGTTGCAGACACTATGAGTTTTTAGTCATGCCATTCAGTTTGACGAATGCTCCAGCAGCCTTCATGGACATGATGAATAGAGTGTTTAGGGAGTATGTAGATCAGTTTGTTGTTGTGTTTATTGATGACATTCTAATCTACTCTAAAAGCCCAGCAGATCATGAAGGACATTTGACGGTTGTGTTACAAATATTAAGGAAGCAACAGTTGTTCGCAAAATTCAAGAAGTGTGATTTCTGGTTGAAAGAGATTACCTTTTTGGGGCATGTCGTGTCAAAAGAAGGAATATCAGTAGACTCGATGAAAATTGAAGCAGTTGTGAACTGGGTCACACCAACCAATGTTAATGAAGTCAAAAACTTCTTAGGTCTTGCAGGGTACTACAGGAGGTTCGTCGAGGGGTTCTCCAGTATCGCAGCCCCGATGACTAAGCTGATGAGGAAAAATAAGAAATTTATATGGACTGAAGATTGTGAAAGAAGCTTTCAGGAGCTGAAGAAGAGACTAGTCACAGCACCTGTACTCACTGTTCCCTCGGGCACTACAGGATTTATCATTTATAGTGATGCTTCTCTTAAGGGTTTGGGATGTGTCTTAATGCAGCATGGGAAGGTTATTGCCTACGCTTCTCGACAACTCAAGAGTTACGAAGAGAATTATCCGACGCATGACCTAGAGCTTGCAGCTATTGTGTTTGCCTTGAAGTTATGGAGACACTATCTCTATGGCAGAGAAATGCGAGATTTATACCGACCATAAGAGCTTAAAGTATTTCTTTACTCAGAAAGACTTGAATATGAGACAGCGCATATGGTTAGAACTTTTAAAGGATTATGACTGTAACATTAACTATCATTCGGGTAAAGCTAATATAGTGGCAGATGCCTTGAGTCGAAAATCGTCCTCTAGTACCCTCGCTTCTATGTACACCCCTCAGAAGCACATTCTTTTGGATATGGAAAGAGCAGGGATAGAGATGATTATGGACACACAGGCTCAGTTGAGCAATCTGACTTTGGGATCATCATTAATAGATTGGATAAAGGTTGCCCAAAATAGTGATCCAGGCTTAGTGAAGATCAAAGGAGAGGTACCAGAAGACAAAAGGCCTGAATTTTCAATATCTGGGGATGGCACTCTAAGGTTTAAAGGAAGAATTTGTGTTCCGAATGTTAGAGAGATTAGAGATGTGATTTTGAAAAAGGCTCACTGCTCACTCTATACAGTTCACCCTGGTAGCACTAAGATGTATAGAGATTTGAAGCAACAGTTCTAGTGGAGCGGTATGAAACGTGAGATAGCTAATTATGTGGCCCAGTGTCTAACTTGTCAACAGGTCAAAGCAGAGCATCAGAGGCCATCCGGGCTATTACAACCAGTGTTTTTGATACCGTACCATACCAGCCGGTATGGCCGGTACATGTCGTACCAGTATCTAGACCGGTACAGAAATATATGTATTTCGTACCGGTAAAAATATCGGGTGTACCGGCCGGTACAGGACTGTACCGGCTAGTATTCTGGATTTCGGCCGGAATATGTGTTTCGGCCGATACGTAATTTGAAATTCTAAAAAAAAGTTTCAGCCGGTTTACTATTATGGCAATTTTGTAATTTATGTGAAAGGTCAAGGTCATTTATGTCATTTAGGCATTTAATCTTTAGGTTTACTTCTACTTTCTCCTCTTCCCTATGCGTGAATTGCTTTCTCCTTTGCACCGTGCAGTGGAGTCCATAATCTCCAATTCTCCACTACAGGTAGCATAGATAAAAAGATAATAAATTAATAATTACTACTCATTAAATTGATTAGTTGCTTTTTATATTTTGGCCCATTTCTCTTTTTTATTTTTTTTTTCTCTTCTCTGATGATCTGATCTTGTTGCCGGCACTGTAATATTTTTTTTTCCTTCTCTTCTTGGCCTATGCAGTACACTTGCTGGTTTGCTTGTCCCATTTTACTTGCTGATTTGCTATTGTTTTGGTTGGCCATTCGGATTTGATGATGAAGGTATTTTAATTTTCAAGTTTTAACTTCTTGAATTCTTTTTTTTTTTAATCTTTATAAGAAATAAAAAAAAAATAACATTTCATGATTTAGCAATAAGAATTAGCTATCTGATCTATTATCTAGTATCTACTCCCATACAGAATATTGTTTTTTTTTTTTTTTCCTTCAATTGCCTAAAAGAGAATAGAGATTTATTAGCCACTCATTAGGAGCTCAACACTGAAAATGAAAATTTAGTACAAGTAAAAGTAACACCATGATTTTTTTTTAAAGGATATTACCACAACCATGATCATCATGATCACGACCATAAGCACGGTAATTTTTTTTGTGTCGTACATAAAATGCTTTTTTCTTTATTATTATTGAGGTGTGTGTATCAACAATGGATATATGTTGTTCAACAGTTGTTTAATATTTATCATATGTCATTCCTCTTTAAAAATCTCCTACTTTAATCTGTGGACATGTGTCTAATTACTTGTTTTTAGCATCATGGTCATCAATTAATATAAAAAGTTATCGTTACTCACGTACAAAAAAAAATTATTGTTACTCTTTTAGGTTTTATAACTATATAAATATATAAGTTATAACAGTTATATTGGTATTCATATATAGAAATCATGATCATCACCACTCTCATGATCACAGTCATGATTCTGGCGTTTCTTCTGTCAGCATAGTTTATGAAAGGATCTTAGACCTTGAAAAGGTTGGATCTCTCTCTCTCTCTCTCTCTCTCTCTCTCTCTCTCTCTCTCTCTCTCTCTATATATATATATATATATATATCTATATATATATACGCATGCATGCATGTATAGAAACTTGAATTTATTGAGGCTAATTAATTTACAAATGACAGCAGTATTTTTTAATCCATTTAATAAATTATGTTAAGTTTCAGTCTATTAAGTGTTGAACACTTAAATTTGAATAAGTGTTGAATTATGAGGTTGTTTTATAGGAGTATAAAAATGTCTAGTTGTCAATCAACCAGTGCTACATCTACAACACTTGCTCCTGTAAGATCAGAAGATCCAGCATGGGCCCATGCACGTGTAGTGCCAGGGGCAAGAAATAATACTGAATGTTTATACTGTAATAAAGTAATTAGAGGTGGCAGGATCACTCGATTGAAGTATCATCTAGTTGGGATTCCAGGTAATGTAGAGGCATGTAAAAAGGTCTCTGAAGATGTAAAATGGCAAATGAAGGAGTTGCTTGATGAAATGAAAAGAAGCAAAGAGAAGAAAAGAAAAATAAGCTCAGAGATTGGAGGCGATATAGATTTAACATCTGATGATATTGATGATAGTAATAATATGGAGGGACAGTCTCAGCTTTCAAAAGGTAAGGGGAAGTCGGGAGAATCTGGAACTGGAAAGTCAGTGGGGGGATTAAGTAGATTTTTTGCTCCAAGAACAACTCCTGGGGCCCAACCTTCAATTAAGAATTCTATGTGTTCGAATGAGATGCTTGTACAAGCAAAGATGGTTGTAGCACGCTCGTGGTCTGATTCTAATCTGCCTTTCAATACGGCTCAATCCAAGTTTTATCAATCAGTTATCGATGCCATGACTGCTATCGGGCCAGGATTTAAGGGCCCTTCTTTATATGAGTTGAGAGGAAATTTGTTAAAAATGACTGTGAATGAGGTTCAAGATTATTTGCAACAAATTAAGAAGATTTGGAATGACACCGGTTGTACACTAATGGTAGATGGTTGGACAAATCAGAAGCAACAATCAATAATCAACTTTTTAGTTTATCGTTCGAAAGGTACAATGTTCTTGAAGTCTGTTGATACATCTGGCCTTAGAAAAGATGCTGAAACATTGTTTAATATCTTTAATGAGGTTGTTCAAGAAATTGGAGCTGAGAATCTTGTGCAGTTCATAACGGACAATGATGCAAGTTATAAAGCTGCAGGAAAAAAGTTACAACAAAAGTATGGCTCTTTCTACTGGTCCCCTTGTGCAGCTTATTGCATAGACTTGATGTTGGAAAATTTTTCTGATCCAAGATATTTTCCCCTTATTGATGATACTATAAAAAAGGTAAAAAAGATAACAAAGTTCATCTATAACCATGGTTGGGTTTTGGCATTGATGAGACAAGAGTTCACCAAAGGTCATGATTTGTGTCGTCCTGCAATTACAAGGTTTGCGACAAATTTTTTAAGTATCCAATGCTTGCTCTTGTTTAAGAAAGAACTGAGACAAATGTTTACTTGTGATAAATAGATTGCATCAAGTCATTCTAAAAGCATCATAGGGAAAGAGATAACTGTGATTGTTTTAGAAGATAAAGAGTTTTGGACTCAATGTCAATTTATTATTAAAATTAGTGAGCCTTTGGTTCGTGTTCTACGACTTGTTGACGGGGATGAGAAGCTTGCAATGGGATACTTGTATGATGCAATGGAAATAGCCAAAGAGAACATAAAAGCAAGATGTAATAACCAAGTTAGTATATTCAGTCCATTCACCAGGATCATTGATTCTAGATGGGATAAGCAGCTTCACAGTCCATTACATGCAGCTGGTTGTCTTCTTAACCCTGGAATTTTCTATAGCCCAGCTTTAAAAAAAAATGATGTTGTAAGAGGCTTTAACAGTTGTGTTATGAAGATAGAACTTGATCCTGATGATCAAGACAAGATCATTGCAGAACTTGACTTGTATAATAATGCAGTAGGTGAGTTTGGACATTCTTTAGCAATCTGCCAGCGTGATAAGCTTAATCCAGGTATTATCATTTATCAATATCATTTGTTAAATAGTGTGATTTTGTACTTTAAATTTTATCTTATTTTATTTTACTTGCATTTAATCAATAATTTATAATTGCATTATTGTTATAGTTGCATGGTGGACCCAATTTGGTTGCGAAGTTTCAATGCTTTAAAGGTTTGCTGTTCGAGTACTAAGTCAATGTTGTAGTGCAACTGGATGTGAGAGAAATTGGAGTACATTTGATTTTATTCATTCGAAGAAGAGAAATAGATTAGTACATAAACATTTGAATGACTTAGTATTTGTTCGTTATAACTTGAAGCTGCGAGAGAGGTAAATTTTTTTAATATTAATGTCTTTTACTTTTGAAAATATATATAATATTTTCAATTATGTTTGATTTTATTTTGACAGGAGCATAAAAAAGGGAAGAAATGCTTTAAATCCAATTAATCTTGAAAATATTGACTTGATGGAAGAATGGGTGAGTGAAGAATCTGAGCTTCTTGATGGAGAAAATTTGGATTGGGCAAGTATTGAGGAGCCATTAATCTCACTAAATGAGGAAGACGTTGATAATGTTGGTGTTGATGCTGATGATGGTGGTGACATTGATGAAAATATTTTGATTAACATGTTGAATCTTGATCCTTATTGTCTTTTTGATGAGGATGAGTAATTTTATTTTAATGGTTGGATTAATAACTTATTTAGTTTGTAACTTAAAACTTAAGACTTGTATTGAGAAGTATTGAGTTTATGACTTATTTTGTTATTATTTTGGAATACAGTAAATGCTTATATATATATATATATATATAATTTATTCAGGTATAAACTATTCCGAAACGGTACACGAAACAGTACTGGTACCGAAACGGTATCGGTACCGAAATATTATTCTGAAACGATACCGGTACCGAAATATTTCGTTCCAGTGCCTTGACCGGTACGACATCCAGTACGGTATTCAAAACATTGATTACAACCACTCCCTATACCGGTTTGGACCTGGGATGAAATTGGTATGGATTTTGTTTTAGGATTTCCTAAGGCACTAGGGGGTCAGGATGCGGCATGGGTGATTATTGACAGATTGTCAAAGTTAGCTCATTTCATACGAGTTCAGATGACGTATTCTACAGACAAATTGGTAGAGTTGTATGTGCGCAAAATTGTCAGGTTGCATGGAATCCCTTCAAAGATTGTATCAGACAGGGATACTCGTTTCACTTCAGTGTTCTGGAGAAGTGTACAGAAAGAGTTAGGGATAGAATTGACCTATAGTACAGCCTTTCATCTGCAAACAGATGGGCAGTCAGAGAGGACAGTGCAAATTTTGGAGGATATGCTTAGAGCTTGCGTGATGGACTTCAAGGGCAGTTGGATTAAATACTTACCCCTGATCGAGTTTGCATACAATAACAGTTACCAAGAGAGCATTTAGGTGGCCCCATATGAGGTTCTTTATGGTCGTAAGTGTCGGTCACCCCTTTATTAGGATGAGGTTGGAGAACGTAGAATCCTTGGGCAGGAAATTATTCAAGATATGTGTGAAAAGATAGCTGTCATTTGGAAAAGGCTCGCCATTGCGCAAGAACGACAAAAAAAGTATGCAGATTAGAGGCGTCGAGAGCTGCAATTTGAGGTAGGAAGCAAAGTATTCTTGAAAATTGCGCCGATGAAGGGAATCATGAGGTTTGGAAAGAAGGGCAAGTTGAGTCCGAGATATTTAGGAACCTTTGATGTACTGGAGAGGATTGGAGCTGCAGCTTATAGGTTGGATCTTCCACCGCAGTTGTCTGCCATTCATGATGTTTTTCACATCTCTATGCTTCGGGAGTATATACCAGATCCGACACACATTTTAGAATATGAACCTCTCCAAGTTCGCGAGGATCTCACCTACGAGGAGTTTCCAGTTGGGATCCTAGCACAAAAGACTCAAGTCCTCAGTAAGAAGACCATTCCGATGGTCAAAGTACTTTGGAGTAACCACACGGAAAAAGAGGCTACATGGGAACTAGAGGAGGACATGAAGAACAAGTACCCATACTTGTTTGATTGAGGTACGTAATCTCGAGGATGAGATTTTTCTTAAGGAGGGGAGATTGTAACATACGAACCTAGAATTTAGATTAATTCAGTTATAAATTATTTAGTTATGTTATGATTATATTTATTCTTTTTATTAATTACTTATTTATTTATTTATTTATCTTCATATGCTTATAATTATTTATTTGTTAAATAAGATAATGAACCAGATTAATTAGAGTTTTAAGGTGGTTTCCTTTTATCTTGTATTCTCTGTTATTATCGAATAGGTTTAAAATTTTTTGAAAAGATTCTAAGATCAAAACCAAATCAGATCTAGCTAATCCCCTAAAAACTCTAGCTAATCTTCTGAAAACTCACGTAAAACCCTTTCCCTCACCTTTATAAAATCTCACCAGACCCTCAGATTAATCATTCAGAAATTTTAGTCGACAAAGAGGGAAAAGAAAAAAGATAGCACTTGCACAACCCCCTTTTTTTTTTCCCAGCCACCTTATCAGAGCACCTTCAGATATGCACAGACACTGCCAGTCAACCACTTCGTTGAACACCCCACTATCTGGTAAGCCACTGCAGTCTGCCACCTTTTTTTCTCTCTCTCTTGTCACACGTTACCTTTCCTTAGCAAGCCTTAGATCCCATCGCTGGCCTTCTTTCTCCAGCAAATGATTATTTGCTTTGTTCATATCCTTTTATTTCTTTTACTTTACTGAAAAGCACATACAAGTTTTGGTTATTACACAAATGCCCTTCAACCCGCTGCACCTAACCTTTCCGTAAACTGCCTCATAAAGGAACTTTTGGTGAAGTTACCTCTTTACCCTCTAGTAACTAGGCAGACTTTTTGTTTTAAACCTGATCATATATGCAGGCTATTTTTCCTTGTGGGCTGGGCTTGAGGTTTATTAGACATGTTTCATTAATATGGACTTTTGTTTTAAATTGGGCTTGATTCTAGTATATTTCAGAAATTTATTTTAATAGTTAAGTGAGTTGATTTCTTGTGAGCTTGATTATTTTATTGGGCTGGTTGTATTTACAGAAACGGTTCTAGTAACCTTAAATGTTTTCTGTAATTGGGGCTGGGCTGAAACTTAAATCAAACTAAAGTTTTACTTAAATAAATATATTAGTCTTAGACTCATTCTTTTATACAATATATTGAAAGGCTTTTAAGCATATTTTAAAGAATTCTTTTATATTGTTTTAGCTTATTATCTTAGCTAATATTTCAATTGACCTTTAACTAAGTTTTATAAAATTATTAAAATTATGATATGAGCTTTGGAATAATATTATTTTAGGTAATCTTTTTTATATTTGAATATTTATTAAATTATCTCTATGGTAAGATTTTAAGTAATTAGATTGCTACTACACGTTTTCTAGAAAGATTAGTAACGTCTAGTGTCTCGTATAGGTCATGAGCTACGGTGTGAGATTTCGGAAGCAGCGCTAAGAGGTAAATAGTATGATCATATAAATGTACGCGTAATGTAAATATTATAAGTGGGTATGATAATATGATATGGTTTTGATGGTTATCTACGTTGCGCTAAGAGCCAAGTCAAGGTTAGATCGTTTTCACAAACTTCTATGAATTACGATGATTTACATGAAAGTAAGCCTATATATATGTTATGCTTTTATGGATTGTTGATTGATGGATTGAATGTTACTAAAATTACATGGAAGTCATGATATGATCACATAATAATTTAAGATAGGTATTCTATGAATTAAAATAGCCAGATCATGCATTCTTCATTCATGTAGTACTTAGACCATATATGCCATGTATTGTTCATGCAATAACTTAAGTCAAGCATGCCATGTAATAAATAGCCAGATCATGTATGACATGTTCATTAGTTCTCAGATCATGCATGCCATGAAATGTCATAAAATGATTAAATCATGTTAGGCCATGTCATGCTATACTATACCATGTACAAGAATATATCATGTTATGCCATGCCATGTACAAGAATATGCCATGCTAGAAAAGTCTAAGAAGTCCAAGAAAATTATCATGCATCAAGAAAAATAAACATTTTAAGGTAACACGGACCCAAGCGTGTTTACCACAATTATGCTAAGACGGTACTACAGACTCAAGTGTGGTTACCACAAGTTAAGTGAAACACGGACTCAAGCGTGTTTCACTCCATGTCATGCAAGTTAAGTGAATATGGACCCAAGCATGTTTCACTTCATGTCAAGCAAGATAAGTGAAACACGGACCCAAGCGTGTTTCACTCCATGTCAAGCAAGATAAGTGAAACACGGACTCGAGCATGTTTCACTCCACGTCAAGCAAGATAAGTGAAACACGGATTCAAACGTATTTCACTTCATGTTATGCAAGTTAAGTGAAACATGGATTCAAGCGTGTTTCACTACATGACAAGTTATGTGGTGCCATGGATTCAAACGTGGTTCACCATGAAATAAGTACAATTCAAGATAAACAAGTTACTCATGCATTCAGGCTTCATGTTTGCCATGATTATGAATGTTTCCGCTCATGTTAATCCATGAATGTTATATGAAAGTTATGATAAGGCTTTAAAAATCAAATTTATGCTAAGCTAGATAGTATTTTTCTGTATGATGTATTATTTACTGAGTATTCGACTCATTTTTGTTGTTTGTCTTTTTGTTTTCTTCTATGTTGATTGCCACAGATGGTGAGTATGATGATGTAGAGCTGGATGGCCAGGATTAGATTTAGTATAAGGACTTAGAGATGAATAAGTGTCATTTACACAAGGATTAAGTTTATTTTATGTCATTTCAATAACTAGTCTTGTTTAAGACTAGCTCATGTTTTGCTTTATTCAGTTTCAAGTTTCAAGACTATTTATATCCTTTCAATTAAGTTTTTTTTTTTTCCAATAAATGAGGTATTTAAGAGTAATTAGTCTTTTTACCGGACATTTTATCATGTTTGTTAGTACGTTTCTATCCTACAGGAATGGGGTGTTATAAGTTGACTGGTACAGTGTTTCCTCAAAAAGAATGGCCCCGGAAATGAATTCACCTCGGCCAAGAGTGGTGAGCAAAAGTTGTTTGTATGCCTGTTGGTTGACCTTGGTATTATCCAAGCCAATAGAGGCTAGCCTTTTCCCACAGGTTGCGTTAGATTCATCAATGGCAAGGATCCCACGACCAGGAGAGGCAATTGATTTCTACACCATCAATAAAGAAACCAAAAGAAGTCAAACATAATAAACTACCATTAATCTCATTCTTTGTTAATCAATTGTTACTCTTGAGCTCGAGTATGCAACCGTGTCAACGCAGGAATAGCATCTTCAGAAAATAATTTAAATATCCAAATTGTTTCAAAGCTTTCTAACATAGATAATTTTGGTAAAAACGATAAAGGATGACAAGAAGTATACCATATAGAACAATAAAACTTAGAAATCAGCAGCACCTTCAATAAGAGAACAATAGGACTTGTATGGAAAATCGTATACTGTTTGCGTCCTAAACAAAGGTTGTAGAACCAAGTTTGACCAATTAAGTATAACTTCCTCCAGTTTGACAGAGGATGATATGGTTTAAAGTAATACATATATATACACATACGTGACATACATAGATATGCAAAAATCATCTCAGCATCCCACGTACGGGCTTGAACTGAGATTATAAACCCATAAGCAACTCTTAAAGGGGTAGATAACAAGATAAATAATATAATCCATTTAGAATTTACGTATATGTGTGTTATTCAAAAAGATCCAAGTCAAATGAACAAATACACATAAAAAGATGACCAAGCCTCGTACGTGTTTGTAAATTTGATGATGAAAGAATTCAACATGGCGATATATTTACAAGCATCACAGTAGACTGATCCAAACGCTAAGTATGCAAATCAGAAATAGATGTCAGAAAGGCAAGGGTTAAAAGTCAAAACCCCAAGGGTTGAGAGGGCGGCTCAAATAAATTATATGACTCACAACAGTTCGTTAGGCGAGTTCGTCTGTGTAAGCCTTGGAGCGGATCGGGACGGAGACTCAGCGAGTTGACGATCCGTGGCATTGGGTGAAGGACTACTGTCCTATCCACTGAGACGACGACGCATTTAGCTTCTCAAAGCTCGCGCAGGCCATTGATTGACCAAGAGTGAAAAATCGAGTTGGGGTCTGTTGGTTTCCGAATAAAGGCAGCGGTTTGCGAGAACTCTCAGTCTGGGTTGGTGGGTGGGAGCTTGAGTTATAAAGGGTACGAGAAAGAACTGCCAGCTTTTCTCGGAGAATTCGCAGTTGGGGCCCGAGGGAGTCGCCGTGGCAATGCGACAAGGAACATGTAGTGTTACCAAACAGTCCTTACTGGCACGTTGTGATTATCAAGTTGTCCTTCAAATTGCAACCCAATCATCATGTTGACTTTTAATATATATATATATATATATATATTTGTAGTTATAAAATATATAAATAATATTTATAATCATAAAATATTTAAATAATATTTACATAATCTATAATTATATTTAATATCACAGACATTAGAGATATATTTGGTCATGATAAATTTTCAAAGTATTTGAGAAATGTTTTAATATATATGGTCTATTGAAATAAAAAATTAGATACTAGATGGGTAGAGTTCAACATAAATTTAAATACAAATTTTTAAGATAATTTTTGTTTTAATTTTTTAATTTTTAATATTAAACTTCAAAGTCTCATTGTCAAAAATTTGAAAAATACAATTGACTTTTTCCAATTTTTTTTAAATGTAATTGTTGCCCAAATGACTAATACAAGAGGAGTGTGAATTGAGTTGTATTAAAAAAAATAACAATTATAAATCAAATATACAATATACAATATAAACAAAATACGAAATAACAATAAATATAAAGAGTAAGAGTAAGAGAGAAACAAACTCAGTATGTTAACGAGGTTCGGCCCCACTGCCTACGTCCTCGTCTCAAGCTACCTCTTGAGAATTCTCAAAAATTCACTATTCAACCTCATTCAGGTGGAGATAAAAACCTATTACACCTTTGAACAACACCGCTACAAAGGATCCATGTAGAACACTCTCTACACTTACAATCACCTTATACGTGGTGATTCAACTATTCCCTGTGTAGAACACTTTCTACACGCACAAGAGTTATACACACCCTTTTACTGATACAAGAGCTGATAGTGGGTAGGTTATTAGAAAATACTCCTCATTGAGTGAAATAAGAACAATACAGCGCAAACTATATCTCTCAAAATGAATAAGGATTAAGGCTCAATACTTAGAGAAGAGAGAATGAAAGTTTTGAATGAATATTATATGCTCTGGATGTTGTAAATGTGAAGCTCTCAAATGATCTATTTATAGGCATATGAGACTTCATATTCAAATTTAAAAAGATTCACATGTCAAAGACAACATCATTCACTTTTTCAAAAAAATCAAACCTAATCTTTTACTTTTGACATATGACAAAATGAGCACACTTTACTTTAAAAAAAAAATCAAACCTAATCTTTTACTTTTTCCATATGACAAAAGGATCACACTTTACTTTTCAAAAAATTCAAACCTAATATTTTACTTTTTGTATATGACAAAAGGAGTATACTTTACTTTTCAAATATTTCAAACAAAAACATCTACCTTTGCATAAGTCAAAAAAAGTATCAATCACTTTTGAAAATATTCAAATAAAACATGCACATGTGAAAGATAACAATCAATCATCTTTAATATTTTCAAAGTTCAACCCTTTAATCAAGGCATGCACATGTGAAAGATGACTATCAATCATCTTTCAAAATTTTCAAATTTAATTTTCAAAATATTCATGCACATGTGGAAAATGTATTTTAATGCTTTATGATAAAATATTAATTTTGAACCTTAATCATAATTTCTAATTTTTAAGAGATTTACAACATTACTCTATGACTTTAATGTGAACTTGTTTCCTTCTTGCTCATGCTTGTTTTCTTGATGTGCTTGACTTCATTGTGTAGATAACTTGAACTTGAGACTCCTTTATTCTTTGAATTCATTTATTATCATCAAAATCTATGTGTAAATATATAATTATACAAAACTTGAAACCTTGGGTTCAACAATCTCCCCCTTTTTGATGATGACAAATACTTGATAGAACCTGAAGCCTGTATTAATACTTAAACTTCTCCTGAGAATGTGCGTTAGTTTTTCAAGCAAAAATATGAATATAATTCCAAGCATATATAACAAGTTTAGCAATTCAAACAATGGTAATGTTCTAGTCTAACACTTCTCCCCTTTTTGGCATCATTAAAAAGGATCCGCAACAAGTAAATGGACTGAAGAAAACGGTGCGTTAGTAGAAATTATAGATAGTTGAAAAAGTTATCCATCTGTGACTCGACAAGTGTGGCTGGAGATTAGAAAAAAAAATCGTCTGATGTTGTTAACAAACGAGATTGAGGGTTCCGAGTTTCTAAAAAAAATGTCATTTTCACCGATCGGTAAAAAAAAAATCACATTGCTCTTTGACTTGGATGATAGCTCGTCTTGTTCTTTATGCTATCTCTATAAAATCAGTCTTAAAATTCATCCAATCCGCATCAAGTTTTCTTCTCATCTCTATAACTCATCTGCATTCCTTCAACATTCTTGCTTTAAGCTTTCAATTCTTTTCTCAATGGCTCATTCTTCTAACATTTCTCTAGATCCATCCATGAGGTATTCTGCACCTCAACCTCCTGTCCTTTCTGTAGCTGCTATTGGTGTCATGGTGCAGCAAGAAAATAATAATTTGGCTAATAAGTCAGATTCCGATGCAATTTACGACTTGGTGAGTCTTGGGACTCGCTACTTTTCCTCTATTTGTGCTTTCTCTCAGCGGCTACAAGTCAGAAATCATGAAGTTGAAAAGCTCAAATAACAAATTATTGTACTTCAACAAATTGTTCAAGAGTCTCAGACAAGGGAATGAATCATTCGGAAGAAGAATAAACAGTTGAAATCTTTATTAGATTTTTCATTCCGCTTGCCAGTTCCCATGGATAAGAATGATATGATATTGTATAAAGAGAATGAACGTCTCAAACATGAGGCTAAGAATCTTAAGTTTATATAAAAGTATTTAAAAAATCTCTCTTTATTTTATTGACTCTGGTCTATCTTTTAAGAAATATTCATAACATGCATCATACCTATTTATCTTCTGATCATACATAATCTATCTTTTGGTAAAGGTTTTGTGAAAATATCTGCTAACTGATCGTGTGTGTTTGTGAACTCTAGTACTATATCGCATTTTTTCACATGATCTCGAAGAAAATGATATCTTATTTCAATATGCTTAGTTCTAAAATGTTGTATTGGGTTCTTTGAAAGATTTATAGCACTTGTATTATCACATTTGATTGGAATGTGATTATACATGAGTTTAAAATCTTCAAGTTGTTACTTCATGTAGAGAACTTGAGCACAACAACTACCCGCAGCAACATATTCTGCCTCAGCAGTAGATAGTACAACAGAATTTTGTTTTTTGCTAAACCAGGAAACTAGTGCATGGCCTAAGAAATGACATGCTCCACTAGTGCTTTTTCGATCTATTTTACAGCCAGCATAATCTGCATCTGTGTAACTGATTAGATCAAAATATGTGTGCTTAGGGTACCATAACCCTAAGTTAATTGTACCACTAAGATATCTAAGAATGTGTTTAACTGCAATTAAATGTGATTCTTTTGGAGATGATTGAAAGTGTGCACATAAACATATACTAAACATAATATCTGGTCTACTGGCTATTAAATATAATAAGCTACCAATCATACTTCGATATATCTTCGAGTCAACTGGCTTACCAGATTCATCTTTATCAAGTTTAGTTGATGGGCTCATTGGTGTTCCAATTTCCTTAGCACATTCCATCCCAAACTTTTTCAGTAATTCCTTAATATATTTTAATTGTTTGATGAATGTCCAACTTTTTACTTGTTTAATTTGCAATCCGAGAAAGAATGTGAGTTCTCCCATCACGCCCATATCAAATTCTTCCTGCATAGTTTTAGCAAAAACTTGACACATATTTTCATTAGTAGCACCGAATATTATATCATCAACATAAATCTGAATCAAAAGAATATCATCATTTTCATATTTAATGAAAAGAGTTGTGTCGATTTTTCCTCTTAAAAAATCTTTTTCAATCAAGAAACCACTGAGTCTCTCATACCCAGCTCTAGGAGCTTGTTTGAGTCCAAATATAGCTTTTGTGAGTTTAAAAACATGATTTGGGGAAATATGATTTTCAAAACCTGGAGGTTGCTCAACATATACCTATTCATTTATAAAACCATTTAAGAAATCACTTTTAACATCCATTTGAAAAAGTTTGAAATCTTTATAACAAGCATATGCAAGTAGCATTCGAAT
Source organism: Carya illinoinensis (assembly GCF_018687715.1). Taxonomy (NCBI): domain Eukaryota; kingdom Viridiplantae; phylum Streptophyta; class Magnoliopsida; order Fagales; family Juglandaceae; genus Carya; species Carya illinoinensis. Next base: position 3,211,982 of record NC_056757.1, read on the forward strand.
AGCTTCTAATCTTGCGACTGGTGCATATGTCTCATTATAATCGATTCCTTCTTCTTGATTAAAACCTTGGGCTACAAGTCGAGCCTTATTTCTAATAATGATTCCGGACTCATCTTTCTTATTTCTAAAAACCCATTTTGTTTCAATAATAGTATGATTTTTTGGTCTAGGAATAAGTGTCCATCATTTCTTTCAAATTGATTCAACTCTTATTGCATAGCTAAAATCTAAGATTCATCAAGAAGTGCTTCATCAATATTTTTGAGTTCAATCTGAGATAGAAAAGCAGTATGATTGCAAATATTTCTAAGAGATGATCGAGTACTTACACCTCATGAAGGTTCTCCCAAAATTTGTTCTACTGGATGATCTTTCACAAATTTTCACTGTTTGGTTACATCTTGTATTAAATTTTTATGATCTTTCCTGATAGTTTCATGTTGAACTTCTTCTATTGTGTTCTCTTTGTTGAGATTGAGACTTTCCGTGTTATTTATACCTCCTGTTTCTTCATCAATATATTTCTTTGAGAGTGGAGAATTAGATTCATCAAATACTACATGCATAGATTCTTGTACAGTTAAAGTTTTTTTATTGAATACTCTATAAGCTTTACTATTAATAGAATACCCGAGAAAAATACCTTCATCAGATTTTACATCAAATTTGCTTAAATTATCTCTGTCATTCAAAATAAAACATTTGCATCCAAATACATGAAAGTAACTAATGTTGGACTTTTTCTCATTCCAAAGCTCATAGGGGGTTTTATCTGACTTAGACCTTAGTATAACTCTATTTATAATATAACATGCAGCACTTACCGTTTCGGCCCAAAAATAACTAGGCAAATTGTTCTCATTGAGCATTGTTCTTGCCATCTCTTGAAGAGATCTATTTTTCCTCTCTACTACCCCATTTTGTTGAGGAGTTCGAGGAGCAGAAAAATTATGTACAAAACCATTTTCATCACAAAATGTTTCAATATTTTTATTAACAAACTCTTTTCCCCTATCACTTTGGATACTTGAAATAGTATAGCCATTTTCATTTTGAATTCTCTTGCATAACTTGGTAAAGGCATTATATGCCTCATCTTTATGAGCAAGAAAGATGACCCAAGTATATCTAGAGAAATCATCAACAATAACAAATGTATAATATTTTCCTCCTAGACTTGCAACTCTATTTGGTCCAAAAAGATCCATGTGTATCAGTTGCAATGGTCTAGTTGTGAAAATATGTTTCTTGGTTTTAAAAGAAGTTTTTATTTGTTTACCAAATTGGCATGCATCACAAATTTTGTCTTTAAGAAAATTTGTTTTTGGTAAACATCTCACAAGATCATTTTTTGAAAGTTTGGAAATAAGTTCCATGTTGGCATGACCTAATCTTCTATGCCATAACCAACTAGTTTCATTTTGAGCTGAAAAACAAATTGCATTTTGTGAGGTAATTTCTTCAAAATCGATTGTATAAACATTGTTACTTCTAAAAGCAATAAAACAAATATTACAATCATGATCATTCAAAATAATGCACTTATCCATTTTGAAAGTAACTGTAAATCCTTTATCACATAATTGATTTATGCTCAAAAGATTATGTTTTAGACCTTCAACAAGTAGAACATCTTCAATTATGAGAGAAGATTCATTACCAATTTTACCTATTCCCACGATCTTCCCTTTCGAGTTGTCTCCAAATGTCACGTGTATTTCTTCTTTAGATCTAAGATCAAAGAACTTAGTTTTGTTTCCTGTCATGTGTCTTGAACATCCACTATCTAAAAACCATTTATTTTTGCTTGTGGATGACTTCATGCATACCTATAAAAACAATTAAAATAATTTTTCTTGGTACCTAAGTTCTTTGGATCCTTTATTTATTAGTATTAGAAGAAACAAGATTTTTACGTATCCATATAGCCCTAATAGTCATTGTATGATTTCTTCTAATAGGACAAGCATGATAATTATGACCATTTCTATTACGTAAATTGCAAATAGCATGTGACATATATGAAGAACTTGAATGATTATAATAATATCTCTTTTTGACAAAATTATTTTTATGAAAAGAATTTTGAATATTGGTTTTTGATGAAGAATGATTATCAAAATTTTTTTTATAAAGTTCATATTTTTGTTTTGGCATATATCTCAAGTCTGCTTTGTCAAAAACACATCTTTGACTACCAAGAAGTTTTTCAAAATTTCTTTTTCCATTTGTAAAGTTTTCAACAATATTTTCTAAATCAGTTTTCTTTTTATTCAACTCAAGATTTTCATTTTTCAAAATGATACTTTTTTTTTCTTAAAATATCAATTTCGTTTGTTAAAGAAGAATTTTTCTTTTTCAAAGCAGTATACTTAATACCCAATTTTTCAAATTCCTCATGTATCTCTTCTAAAACATTTTGCAATTCTTCATATGAAGGATCTTCAATATTATCAAGATTTGTTACCTCGATGTCATCTTTAGCCATAAGACAAAGATTTGCTGATTCTCTATTATTTGCTTCACTATTTGAGTTACTTGAATCATCATCCCATGTAACTTTCATTGCTTTCTTGCCCTTGTTTCGATCTTTCTTTAGCAGAGGACAATCTAGCTTGATATGACTAGGCTTATTGCATTTATAACAAATTAAACTGTCATTTTTACCTGAATCTTTCTTGGAAAACTTTTTGAAGGATTTCCTCGGAAGAGTTTTATGTTTTTTAAGAACCTCTGAATTCTTCTTGTTATCATCGCAACTTCTTCATCTTTGTCTTTATTGTCCTCATCTTCATCACTTTCATTTTCATGAGGAACAGTTTTAAGTGCCAAGCTCTTCTTTGGCTTTCCTTATTTTTCTCCTCTTTTCAATGTGTACTCATGGGTGATAAGTGACCCGAGGAGTTCATTTACTTCGAGCTTCTTGAGGTCTTTAGCTTCAAGAATTGCTGTCACTTTTGATTCCCAGCGTTTTGGTAGAGAGTTGAGAAGTTTTCTTCCTATTTCCACCTTAGAATAAACTTTGCTAAGAGCTGTCAAGCTATTTATGATGTTAGTAAAACGAGTGTGCATACTAGAAATAGATTCATCATCATTCATCTTAAACATTTCATATTCATAAGTAAGAATATAAATTTTTGATTTCTTAACTTGCGACATTCCTTCATAAGTAACTTCAAAGTTATCTTAAATTTCTTTTGCCGTAGCATAAGTCATTATTCTATTAAATTCATTTCCATTGAGAGCATTAAATAATAAATTCATAGCAGTTAAATTCAAAGTATAAAGTCTATCGTCTTCACGATCAAACTCTTCTTCTTCCTTTTTGACCTTTACTCCATCAATCACTTTTGTTGAAATATATGGTCCATTTACAATGCATTTCCAGATTTCTCGACCTTGAGTCTGAAGGAATATTCTCATTCTAACTTTCCAGAATGAGTAATTGTCTCCACAAAAGAGTGGAGGTCGACTGCTAGATTGACCTTCACCAAATGAAGCTGTAATGTTAGCCATAAGATCTTAACTCAAAAGATAGTTAATCTTATAATAGAGCTCTTAGTTCTGATACCAATTCCTGCCCAGATGACTAACACAAGAGGGGGGGTGAATTGAGTTATATTAAAAAAAATAACAATTATAAATTAAATATACAATATAAAATATAAACAAAATACGAAGTAGCAATAAATATAAAGAGTAAGGGTAAGAGAAAAGCAAACTCAGTATGTTAACGAGGTTCGGTCCTACTGCCTACGTCCTCGCCTCAAGCTACCCCTCGAGGATTCCCAAATTCACTATTCAACCTCATTCAGGTGGAGATAGAAACCTATTACACCTTTGAACAACACCGCTACAAAGGATCCATGTAGAACACCCTCTACACTTGCAATCACCTTACATGTGGTGATTCAACTATTCCCTGTGTAGAATATTTTCTACACGCACAAGGGTTATACACACCCTTTTACTGATACAAGAGCTGATAGTGGGTAGGTTATCAGAAAACACTCCTCAATGAGTGAAATAAGAACAATACAGCGCAAACTATATCTCTCAAAATGAATAAGGATTAAGGCTCAATACTTAGAGAAGAGAGAATGAAATATTTGAATGAATGTTGTATGCTCTGGATGTTGTAAATGTGAAGCTCTCAAATGATCTATTTATAGGCATATGAGACTTCATATTCAAATTTAAAAAGATTCACATGTCAAAGACAACATCATTCACTTTTTCAAAAAAATCAAATCTAATCTTTTACTTTTGACATATGACAAAATGAACACACTTTACTTTTAAAAAAAATCAAACCTAAGCTTTTACTTTTTGCATATGATAAAAGGAGCATACTTTACTTCTCAAATATTTCAAACAAAAACATCTACCTTTTGCATAAGTCAAAAAAAACATCAATCACTTTTGAAAATATTCAAATAAAACATGCATATGTGAAAGATGACAATCAATCATCTTTAATATTTTCAAAGTTCAACCCTTTAATCAAGACATGCACATGTGAAAGATGACTATCAATCATCTTTCAAAATTTTTAAATTTAATTTTCAAAATATTCATGCACATGTGGAAAATATATTTTAATGCTTTATGATAAAATATTAATTTTGAGCCTTAATCATAATTTCGAATTTTTAAGATATTTACAACATTACTCTATGACTTTAATGTGAACTTGTTCCCTTCTTGCTCATGTTTGTTTCCTTGATGTGCTTGACTTCATTGTGTAGATAACTTGAACTTGAGACTCCTTTATTCTTTGAATTCATTTGTTATCATCAAAATCCATGTGTAAATATATAATTACACAAAACTTGAAATCTTGAGTTCAACAGTAATGTTTCAGTAATTATAGCAAAATGTTTTTATATGTGTCTTCACTTGTACAAAACTCCAAGAAACCCTGTTTCAAAAATTTTGTAAAAAACTTAATAAATTTTGGAGAAAACCCTACATCCCAATATCTCTTTAAATTAATGAATAATCGAAAAGAGTAATATTACTCATCATCCTAATTTTCATCATTTTATAATGCAGCATTAGATAATTTGATATTATTTATTATATTTCACTTGTGAACTATTATCTGATATCACATTATAAGATGATGAAATGATTAAAAAAAAGATGATGAATAGATTTTTTCATATTAAAAAGAAGAAGGATTGTGATTAGGGGTGATACTATGTGACATGACCTGTTAACCAAACACGAATATGACACAATAATAGCAGGTCAAAACGGGTTGACCCGTTAAGACATGATTATTTAATGGGTTAATCTGTTTTGAGATGTTAGCACTCGTTATGACCCATTAAGAAAGTTAAAGTTACAATTATATCCTTATACCTAATAATTTTTAGAATGATAATTTCGAGATTTTATTGTTTGGATTGTAATTTTAGACTTGTAATTAGTTTTATAATTTTGATAGATATTATGATTTTAACATTTATATTAAATTATATTAAATTTAATTAGGTCAAACTAGTTAATTTTGGATCTATTTAATTCATTTACATAAACATTTTGAAACGAGTTGATATGATACGACTTGTTTTGTTAATGGGTTGTATTAGGGTTTGATATTTTGACACAATAAACTTAACGAGTCGGGTTCCGATTTTCTACATGAGATAATATACATATCTTCACACGACACGAACATAATTCGTTAATACGATTTGACATCCCTATTTGTGATGCAATCAAAGATGCCAAAGAAGAAAGAAGCATGAGGAAGTTGGACAATCTCTCACACCTAACAATTGACAATCTCCATAATTGGTGATGTCTACTAGAAAAAAGGCAAATCTCTTTGTGATTTCCCCCATCCATACTCTTGCTTTGGACTCATGCATAACAAACACATTGTCACAATAACAAACAAACATGGTGGCCAACTTATCCATTTCCCTTTGAATACTTTGCGCATATACATGTTGTGAGGGGGTAAAATAATTGGGCCCAAGACCAGGCCTAGCCCATCGGTTCACTACTAGGGAACAGGAGGGGACAAGAGGGGAAATAAAGGTCAGGAGGTTGGGATTGTCAAGAGGTTAGGAAGTAAGGTGGGGGGGGGGGGGGGGGGGTGGGTGTTAGGAGGCAGGGAGTTTTAGGAAGCAAGAGGTAGGGAAGACATGTAAGTGGGGTTAAAAGATAAGGGGGTGTGTTAGGAGGTAGGGGATGTAAGGTGAAAGTGGGGAAAGCGAGAGATGGTTCGACAAGCAAAACAGGCTCTATCTTATCACTGCAAGGGGCATGCGGGAAAATGGATCAAATAAAAAGGGGATGTCCAGAGCATTGTCAGGGGGTCTTCGACTTCTTCTTCTTCAATTTCTCCTTCAACCTATGGAAAGGGAGCTCCAGCGAAAGTGTTTTTCTCCAACAAATACATTTGAGGTCATCATTGTATAGTGAGAAATGAGAAGCTGTGAGAGATTGTAAACAAGAATATTATAGTAGATTTCTCCTCCTCAAATGCCCCTAGACGCAGGTATTATACCGAACTACATAAATCTATGTGTTCATCTCTTTTATATTCTCTGCATTTACTTTCTTTTCATTTCCATGAATGTACGTACTGGCACCATACAATCGCACTGGACCACTATTGTGGTTACCAAACCACATTGATCGAGGCTCAAATTGCCATATTGGGCCGATAATGACTCTTTCTCCCATTTTGGCTTGTTGTGCTATTTTTCATGCATTAACAGTTAGTGCCGTTTGTAGGATCTATTTCTCTTTCTAAACTATATGTGGAAGAATGATGATTTTTCGATGATCTAAATAATCACTGAGCAGGCAGAGGGAATTCTCTCAGATAAATATTCTCGAACTTTCGACTTTTATTTTCATAAATGAAAAATATTAGCGTAAGTGTGTGAGTTTGGGAGTAGTATGTGCACCGTGCATAGTTGCCATGCTCAACAAAGTACATAGTGCACGGACAAAAACCAGAAGCCGAACATTGTGCACCTAAATACACAGTGCCCATACACTACATGTGTTGCACGACACTGTGCACTTAATTGCATAGTACCATGCACTCATAGTGCCATGCATAGGAATATTGTGGGTGCATGTCGGGGCTGTGCACGACCCAGGTGCGGCATAGGTGGCCACCATACTAACCACCAGCGCTGTCTGACTCCTCTGGGGTGGCTCACCCCCTCCCCCCATAATGGTTCCACATGAACCATGTCTCATCGTGCTTGGGGCAATAGCACGGCCCAACCGTGGTGCATTCAGATGGTCTGCCGGTGTCGTCTAGTTGCACTGGTAGTGTCCCAGACACTTGCGGTTGACACTTGGTGGCCAACAACCACGATTCCAGGTACACATTGCCATGCATATGACAAAAGGCTTGCGACCTTCTGCCCCAAGCCTAGCTAACCCACCAGCGATCAACACGAGGTCTGCCAGCAATTTCTAACTCAGCCGCCACAGTCCTCATCCACTCACATGAATGATCACCTTGGTGCTTAAATATCAAGCAAGATGAGACAAAATGATTACTTTGGAGCTTAAAAAATGAGCTAGTATATATCTTAATGCTTTTGGAGCATTTAAGAAAAATTCAAAGAATGTTGTCTTAATTTGGCTAAAATGAGATTTTCAAGAGTCTTCTACGAAGTATTTGCACAACTTCATAAAGTCTAATTAAAGCGGACTGTGAGATTTTAGACAGGTGCTGGATTAGTGACTATATTAAGAAGCTCAAGTTAGAATAACTTTATGGCGACTAGACTGGGATTCTTACTGTGTTTGAATATGACAAATCCAATTAAGTGGAAGTTCTGTCGTAACATACATTTGATAATGTTTGTGCTATAGATAACCATATGAGGGAGTGATTGGATGTGTCCTTGCTCCATCACTATGTGAGCCCTAATAGATTAATAAGTAATCTATTCTTATGCTCTTGAATTTGGAATTATTTCATGAGATGAACATTTGATGTTGCTACTTTAGCATGTTTTCTTAGGGTCACAAGTGAAACGGTCTCGCATAGAATGTTTAGAAAAGCAGTCAAGTTTAATTGAATTGACATGAGTGTCTAGGAAAGATTGTTTGGATTCTTACTTGTTATTTTATGTCTCATAGTCTAGGCAATTATTTCATTTTGACTCAATATAATCATGAGTATGTTATATAATGTGAGATCAAGAATTGCTTTGAGTTATAAACTCGTGAGGTATTAAGGACACTTGACCTAGTGAGATCAAATAGTTTGGGGCATAGACAATATATTATCAGTGATGTACTATGTTAGTATAATGGTGATTTAATATAGTACTCCTACCCCTTGCCTTCTCGTCAGGTCGTACACTTCATTTTCTATATGAGAGATAATTAGTTGAGAGATCAAGAGATTGTTAATGGGCATGACACCCCTTATGAACAAGTGGGAGATATTGATAGTGGGTAATCCCATGATCTATGTTGTGTTCACATGGGTGGGGAGGTTATTAATTAACTCCTCACCACTACTACTTCACTTTAGGAGAGTTAATTAACCTCCCATGAAAAAACTCTTTAAATAAGAGTTTTACATAGATTAAATTAAGAAGTGTGAAAAAGTGAATGTACAAAAAAAACTCTCATCTCTCTACAATTTTCTAGAGAAACCATTTAGATTTCTTGATTTTAAAGTATGGAATCTTTTAGGAGACTAGTAGCCTCCTAAGCGATGTAGATGTGCAAACAACAAAGTGACGTAGACTATAAGACGAGCAAAGATTCAGGCTTGAAGGAATTCCACTCATTGAGGTAATTCAAATTAGCATTTATTTAACAATTTGTAATCATCTAGCAATGCTAGTGGGATGCTGGTGGATGTGTTGAATCCTCTGAGCACATCATGCATGTAATTCCCACAACCAACGATAGCCATAACTATAATTACATGAGCATGCACTTTATGACAAGAAAACGTTGTATTTGCGGCTAAGGGACGAGCTTTGTTGCTCACTAGGGTTTGAGATTTGTTTGCATGCTCTATTGGAAAAGAGTTGCTATGTGATCTGAGCATTTCTCAAGGCAAGATCTTTTAGTGGCCATTTGAGAGGAGCACTATTTACTTTCCCTAATGGGACATCCTTTTGTCCAAGTGTGAGATGTGTTGCTTGCATCGGTGGGACACCCTTTATTCGCCCCAATGTGCGAGCTGTTATTTCTCATCTAGTAGGTTCAAGTGCTTTTGCTCGGTTAGGTTCTAGCACTATTTGCTAGCCCCAAGTATGAGCACTTTTGCTAGCATAGGATTTGATACTTTTGGTTGCTCTTCGAGTTGCGATCAAGTTTTGCTTGCCTCAAGGTGTTAGCATTCTTTTAGTGTTGTTATTCGTCCTTCTAGATGCGACGAATTTAGCACTTATCCAAGCAAAGTGCTTGCTGCTGTGGGTTGCCCTTCTCGAGGAGTACTTCGTTCGGGGTGCAGATACTTTTTGCTTGGTTAAGTGAGAGTACTGCTGCTCTTTAGGGGGTGAACTTTGTTGCTCACCTCGGGGTTTGATCATTATTGCTTGCATGGGGCTCGAGATCTCTTTGCTTGCACCACGAGAAATAAGCTCTCATGTGATCCCAACAACTTGACTAGGGCTTGGTTAAGTGCTTGGTAGCTTATCTACTATGTGATCTAATTTATTTCATCGGAGGTAAGATCTTGTACTTGGGAGCTGAGCTTCCACATGATTTGACTACTTTGATCAAGGGTTGGATACTTATGGAGATTGAGTACACTTTACATGCTTGGAAGCCGAACTCTCATGTGATATGATCAATTAGATCGATGGCTGGATCACATACTCGAGAGACGAGTTCCCACGTGATCCGGTCAATTTGATTTATGGTGGTATCATGTGCTCAGGAACTGAGTCCTACGTTATTTGACCTATTTGATCGGGGGTTTAATCACATGCTCAGGAGCTGAGCTCTCAGGTGATCCAAACAATTTACACTACACTTGACATGCTTGGGTGCTCCCATGTGATCTGACCTAGATCAAGGTTCGGATAAAATGTTTAGGATCTGAGCTCCGACTTTCGATCAATTTGTATTATTAGTGTGCTTCACTAATATCTCTCTCTCTCTCTACAAATTCAATATTAATTGTTTTAGTGTACGAGCAATTATCTCCCATGGTATTTTTGAAACATCATTTTATTTTCTTCAAATTAAAAATATTGTATAGGGCCTCTACTACTTGTATTTTGAAAGAAAAAGTCTACTTACAACTAACTGGGAACCCTTGAGTACCCGGCGTCCACGTTAGCCAAATGAAATGGTGCATTTACCCACAGAACAAATCCTTCATTCCCTTCATCTACCCACAGAATTGATCCTTCATTCCCTTCGTCTACCCACAGAACATAATAGAGCAATCCTCCATTCCCTTCATTGAGATTGCTTAAATCTAAATACGAGTGGCTACTACAACGCCCAGACAATGCTCAAACAGTGCCATCGTGTTGGATATTTATCAAGTTTCCATCTAAAGAACACATCATTCCATTCATCGCCTTCATCCCCAATTTCCAGATGTAAACAAATACATAGTTACAAACTGTGAACTTCTACAAATATTCCAAGATGAAAAGGCTCAAACTATAATGAAAGTGAGAAACTTTATAGACCGTAGCTTGATGTTGTAGGTTTCATCCAATCGTGTATTGGAGTCCACTATTGTTTAAGAATATATGTAGCCACTTTTCATCCACGAACAAGAGCTTGAAACTTGACAATTATCCTTCTTCAATGAATTGTTTTATATAATCTGGAGCAACAGTTTATGCAACATTCACAGTGACTAGGTTCTGTTCCTAGAATCAAAATTTTGTTTCAGTACTAGATTTAAACTTACTAAAATAAAAAAAATAAAATATTGAATAACACTTTAAAATAGAAAAAATTACTATCTGTTTGAATAACACCATAAAAGAGAATGTTCAGCAGCCCATCGTATTCAGATTTAAGCATTCTCAATGAAGGGAAGGGAGGATTGCTCTGTTATGTTTTGTGGGTAAACGAAGGGAAGAATGGATCTGTTCTGTGGGTAAACGCATAGTTAGTGGTCTCCAACAAAACTGATTTTAAAACAAAATTCTATGTGTAGTAATTTTTAAGTACTCTTTTGTACACTCCACTGATGTGATTGATTGTGTACTTTAAAAAAATTGATATAACCAATCATATCAGTGAAAGGAGTAAAAAGTATGTAAAAATGACTACACGTAGCATTACTCATTTTAAAAAGAAAAAATCTAGGTTTAATCGCCCGGGACAAGTGCCGCGTAAGCGGTTGCTGATGTGGCAATAAATAGAAATGCACTGTTTTGAAACTTTCACACTTTCAAACTCCACTTGACCAATCACACTTTGAAACTTTGAGTTCCCTCTTCTCTGTGACTTTTCATTCCTCATTCCCTCCCTCTCTACAATTTTTCTTCTTTCCTCCTTCCCTCTCTCTTTGCTCGTCAAGAGAGTCCTCCCTGAAGTACCATCGAATTTCCTTCCCTTGAAGCCACGTCCCTCCCCTTGAAACTACCGCTTACGGCCTCCCTTAGTGTCGAGACTGAAAGTCTGAGACCACCCACATGAACGAAGCCTTTGATTCACCTTTCCCTCAGCCACGTCTCCTACTGAAGGTAGCAATTCCTTTGTCATCCTCCCTTTGTCTTCATCTGCTGGGAAGAGCCCATTCCCCTTCATCCCAAAAAACCCTAACCTTCGAACTTCTGGCACGCAGCTCCATTTTCGATGTCTGCTACCACAAATCTGAGGTCCTATTTTGGGTATATTTCTAGCCTCCGATGGAAGGAGAGTGAAAAAAAAGAAACTTTACCTTTTACCAAACAAGAAAGTGGGAAACAAACTTAAAGTCTAAACTTTTCGTTTGGGTTCCACTCACTCTATCTGACCTATAGCCTCTGAATCGCTCGTCTCTTATTCTCTGATCGGGGTCTACAAATCCAAGCCACAAAGTGAAGTGGGTCTATTTCTGCTCTCTCTCTGCTTTGTTTTGCTTGGTATTGGTTGTGGGCGTTTTATGGAGGTGTTGGGTGGGCTAAAATGTGGGTTTGGTCATTTTTCTAGTAAAGATTTTACGTAAACATTTCCGGGTATTTGATCTTTTCTGGTTTTATTACTTTTCTATGCTGAAGAGACTAAGGATATTTTATTATGTCGTAAACTAGAGGCCAAAAAAAAAAAAAACAAAAACAAACAAAGAAAAAAGAAAACAAAAGAGGTTCTGATTTATCATTTTTGTATAGTAGAATCCACATAGTTTCGTATGATTGTGATTGACAAGTAAAAAACAAAGCTTGATTTTTGTTCTTTTGGTGAGTGAAAGGAACCCAAAAGAATTTTTGTTTGAATTCCAGACGGTTTCCAATAAATTGGACGTAATCAATGCATGGATTGTGATTGTTTTATCTTTAGCTTCTTTTTTTTTTTAGTTTCTTTGGTGGGATTTGAATTTGTCTCTGCCAACGGTAGTTATTGTGATTAGGAGGAACTTTTTTTTGTTTTTGTTTTTATCTTTTCACCTTTTCCAACTTTTATTGTGTTTGAGTTGAGTGGAAAGAGAGACCCATCTGCATGTTGTGGAGATCTGGGAGTTGTTTCGTCTTTATGCTCCATGAGGACATTTTTCCCATCCAAGTACTGTAAAGAAATATAGCTCAATGCTTTCAATCCACAATCTTGGCTCCAAGTTAAAAGAGGAAAACTTTCCAAACTTTCATCATAGTCTTCTTCTTCATCCATGTAAGTTTTCTTCTATGTTTTTTTGTTTTCAGCTTCTTAATTTATTTCTCCTAATTCATTGAATTAAAATATTTTTGGTTTTGTGTTTTTTGTTTCTTGGGGATTGAAAATTATTTAGAGAATCTCTAATCAAGGTCCCTGAGCCTCCGATACTACCATTCTTTAAACCTGTTGATTATGTAGAAGTTTTAGCTCAAATTCATGAAGAACTTGAGTCGTGTCCTTCACAAGAGAGGTTGAGCCTTTATTTGTTACAATTTCAGGTATTTAGGGGTCTTGGGGAGCTCAAATTGATGCGGTGAAGCCTCCGTGCAGCATGGCAGAAGGCTAGCACCCTTCATGAGAAGCTCGTGTTTGGAGCATGTTTGAAGTATGAGAAACAAGGAGAATAACTTATATTTGACTTGCTTGGAACCTGTTGTAAATGTGCCCATGAGTTTGGACCTATAGATGTAGCATCTCAACTTCCTCTTGGTGTAAATGTTAATTCCCATGTGAGTGTTCTGATGTATGGGAACCAAGTTTTAAGAAACGTTAGTTGTAGAATTGGAGATGAGAAAATTTTTGGCCTTTCAGCTCCATTTAATGCTATGCTAAATTGGTGTTTCACAGAATCACTTTGTGAGAAAATTGATCTCCTTGAAAACAATATCTCTCCACTAGATATGAGGGCAGTGAAGGAATTTAGCATGAAAGGTAGTTTAGGTGAGGTTCCTACAAATCTCCTGTTGGAAATATTAGTTTTTGCAAATAATTTTTGTTGTGAAAGGCTCAAAGATGCTTGCGATAGGAAACTTGCATCTATGGTTTCTGCTAGAGAAGATGCGATGGAACTCATAGAATATGCACTTAAAGAGAACACACCAATTTTAGTTGCCTCATGTTTGCAAGTTTTTTTTTTTTTTTTGCGTGATCTTCCCGATTGTTTGAATGAAGATCGAGTAGTTTAAGTGTAATAAATAGCTTAGAGTGTTATAAACTATCTTGAATTGTATGACCACATTTAACTAGCCGTCAAATGCATAGTGCTAGTCGTCAAATGCATAGTACTAGTCGTCAAATGCATAATTCTAGTCGTCAAAAGCATAGTCTCTTTTGTACTCTTATATATATCGTCGTATCCTTTAAGGAATTCATAAGTTTGATATACAGATCAATAAGAGAATCTCCTCTCTCGCTCTCTCTCAATCTCTCAAAATTCTCTCCTTTTTCATTGAGTTCATAACACGTTATCAGCACGATTCTCAAACGAACTACCAGAATCCAACTCCTCGTCATAGTTCTCACGCAACCTCCGATTCGAAAGAGTTGGTGTACTTCGTGCTCAATGGGCCGGAGAGAGAAAGATGAGTATAGCGGAGGCGGCAATGGCCGAAACAATCCCGTAACGTTTGAGGTTAATGTTGACCTTCCGATGCCACCGTCGCCATATCTTGGTGGGAGCAAACATGCGATCTGCAAGTTTGATCCAGCCGAGAGGATCAAAACCAGCTTCGTCCACTTTAAGAAAGAAAAACGGCACTGTGAAGCACCGCCGCACCAAGTCTCTCTTCTTCCTGAAAAATGAGGCTGACGATGTTCAGATCCGAACAATCTGCCATAGCTAGAAGCAGAGCAAGCTCCGCTGCTTGCATCTCGAGCGCAAGGTCTCCGTCCTCGGTGTCGCCGGCGGGATCTGGCAGCCCCTGGCTTTGTTAATGAGACCACGGCCTGAAACTACTCTGTTCGGCCGGCCAGTTCATGACCAAGATCGGGAGCTTCCTTGCCGAATTCTTTCAAAATGGCTACGTTCTGCAAATCAGCTCTAGCGCCTGGTTCCAGATCCCTTGTCGTGGTGCCGCTCGGATCCCTGCTCCAGTTCCGGTACATGGCTGTTCTTAAAGCCAAACTTTCTAAGCTCTCCTCCATCTGCGGTGGTATTCTCAACAAGCTTGACTCCATCTGCGAGGATCGGATGGTGGTGATGGGAGTAGGAAATTGGGTGATGTATAAGCTGGCCTTGGCTCCTCTCGAGCTCTGTAAGGGAGTGTACAGTGAGTTTGGGGGACTTACCAGAAAGTTACGTGGCTTTGAGGCTAAAACCCAGACCTTGATGTCTCAAGAAAACATGGTTGCTTTGTTTTCTCGCACCGGAAGGCATTTGCAACGGTACAGCAAGGGTCGTCGCCAAGTTGTAGATGTTGAAGAGAAGATAAGAAAATAAAAAATAAAAAATAAAAATTCTGGAAAACATCACTTGGGAGATGCCGGCAGGGAATTTCACTCTATTACGGAGAAAATATGGAAATAAGTCTAAAATGGTTGCTAAAAGAAGACAAATCAAACAATGATCAAAGTCAAAAATGGGTTGCTGGAAGAAGCCGCCTATTATTTCTATGAAGGCCTCAAAAGGCTACCAACTTTTATTATACTGTTATATTTTTCTCACTTATAATATTATATCTTGAAAAATGCAGGTGTAAAAGAAAAGTTTGGGTTTATTTGGTGATGGTGGAGACCTGCATCGGCCACCTCTGGAGCTTGTGCCAAAACGAGCAGGACCCATGCCTCACATAGCTATATTATTATTTTCAATTTCGTGCTAAACATTTCAGTTTTGTGTGCTTGATTTTCTGACATGTTTACTTGATAGATTATGATTATTGAGGCGCTGGATAAATTAGACTTTTCTTGAAAGCTTTTGAGTAAAAAGTGGAGTTGATAACACATGCAAAAAGCTTTCACATGATAAAGTCTTCAGAGACAGCTGCACGAGATTATGTTGAAAACAAACTATGAAGTTAGTAATCTTTCAACTTCAAGTGAGTTTTTAATATATTATTTATAATTATTGAGATGAATATTTATGATTATATTCATTATTATTATTTGATAAATTTTATGTTTATTCACATAGTTTTTATACTTATTATAAATTATTGATGATATGATTTATTTGAGAATGGAAATGGAGCATCCCTGAAGGATCGCCCTAAATCAATAATTTTATTGAGTACCTCATAGTTTAAATGAGTGATACGTGTACCAAAAGCTCATTATGATTTATGCACCTGAAGTTACAGAATTGAAATTGTTGAAAGAATATATATTTGAATGAACGTTTCGAATATGCTCCTGAAGTAGCAATATGAAATGCAAACGTTCACAATATATTCTAAATTTATATCTGGTCTTTCAGTGACTGAGCAAAATAATGAGTTTTTGATAAGAATCATTATTCACATCTTATTAGATCTACATCATTCTCTGAAGTGAATGATAATGAATTTATATCATTCTATTCCCTGAAGTGAAAAGAATAATGTGTTTCATTCAAAGAAACTAAGAGATTGGACGTGATAATGAATATCTTTTCGGGCCAGAAGCTCGTATTGGAAAAGCTGTAAGCTTTCTCTTTGAGATGATATTATACAAATTATTGAATCAAATATTATGATGCATCAAAAGGTGATATGATTCAAAATATTTGTATCTTTTTATGGTTATCTTGATCATCCAAAATCAATTACGATAAATCGAATGATTTTCATATGGACGTCCATAAAAGAACCATAAGATTCTTTTACTATAAAGGCTTACCACCAGAAGTGAAAAGAAAAATTTGCTTGAAGCAAATAAGATGAAATTATTCGACGTTATCTTGATTATTATATGTGAACCAGAAGTTTAGATGATAATTAAATTTTGGATGCAATAAGATAAAATTGTCTCATATTCTAGCTGCTAAAATCCCAGCGAGGATTGAAGTCCCTGTAGGACAATTAAGAAATTCATCAGTCTAAAGACATGTCTAAAGGCATGTGAGACTTATCAATACAAAAGATAGAGTATCTCAAAAGAGAAAGGCACAAATAATTTGGTGCTCTTGAAGATGCCATACCCACAAAACAAGCAATAAAGTCCATCCAAATTCTCTGTATAAAATTCTCCTATATAAACTTTTGAAGAGTGCCTCCTGAAAAGGTTTTTCATGAAAATGTCTTCCCTTGAAGAGGGACAGGTACCTGAAAATAACGAGATCTTGATACATTTCATGAATATTGGAGAAATTATGGATAGAAATAAAATCGTTATCGACAACGTATTTCCATATGAGATGGCAATTGACATTACCAGAAGTAATGATGAAAGTGAATCAAGAACCGTCGAAGAAAACGACGTAAAATATTGGCCAAATTTGAAAAAAACAATTCTTACAGAATTGATTCACTAGTAAAATATGATGCATCGGGACTTATAGTCCAAACACCTAAAGAGATGATGCTTGTTGAATGTCAGTGAGTATTTATAAAAAAGAAATAAAAATATGATATATAAATTACGAGTTAGTTTCTCAATTCCTGCAGAATTGATATCACTAAGTAAAATATGATAAATGTGGACTTGAAGTTCAAACACCTAAAGAGGTGATTTTTGTTAAATATCAGTGGATATTTATATCCATGATATAAAAACCATGAAACTTTTAATATGAAAATGTGATATAGAAATCACAATTTAGTTTCTCGAAGAAACAATATTGATATGATTTTAAAGTGGTTGAAATCATATTGAGATTTTTATTAGCTTGAAAGTTACCGAGAGTTTGGATATGCATGATTAACTGTATATTTATATGGATCATTGGATCATGATATATATATATATATGAAAATCCCTGAAGGATAGAAAATGTATGCAGCTTCTAATATGAATACATCTGGAAATATGTATTCTATCAAGTTTCAAAGATCCTTATATGATCTAAAGCAATCCAAACACAAATGGAAACAAGCTATTATTGCAGTTTATATATATGATTTAAATGTCATTGAGGCTCCAGAAGAGCTCATGAAACTGCACATATTTAAAATATAAATCTGAAACCCTTGCGGCTTCAAGGGGAAGATGGATGATGTTATTAGTCATGAAATACCATCTTTTAATACAATTAGTATTTCAGATTCATATTATGAGTTTGATATGAAGTGTGCATTATTAAAGAAGAAATAAAAGGGAGCACACAAAACATCTACTAAAAGATAGAAACACAAATATGAATATTTGTAAAATATTATTTTATTATCTTGAATCAAGAATTACAGAAATTTGAGACACTTTACCTCATTCTTCAAACGCTCTTGTTCTTCAAGAATCTGCATGGCATCCCTATCTAAAGGGGTGGGCAATTGAAAAGAAGATTTAAGCAAGGATTTTAAATTCCTATTCTCTTGCTTTATTGATTCTATCTTCATGTTGGACTCCAGAAGAAATCGCTGAAGTATAACAATATTCTCGTGGAGATTGTCAACTCCACAAGTTTTGGATTGCAGTCGCTGAGAAAATGCGACAATGGATGATGAGTATCGGGTACCGAGACTCACAAGCTCATAGATAGCTTCATTATCTGACCTATGAGTCAGATCATTATATTGCATGATAGCACCTGTGGTAGAAGCAGGAACAGCTGATGAACGAGGTGCAGAGTACCTCATATATTGACCATGAGAAGATTGCTGAGCCATTGTAGGAAAAGAATGTAGAAAGAGATTGCAGAGTAAAAATGCAGTATGATTACAGAAAAGTGAAGAAGATGGGATGCGAATGAAGATGAGCTGAATATCTCTTTTATAGAGAAAATTATGATACAACATCTCTCGTGAAGCAAGAGAAAAGAGACGAAATATAGCTTCATAGCTCTGCGGCGCCTGACAGCACGCCTGACACCTACAGAGGAGTTAAAAATCCGCGGTGCTTGTTTGATCTTAAAAGGCTGGCCACCGTTTTTATTAAAAAATGAGGTTAGCGGTTTAATGTTGATGAATTCTCCACTAACTGTGTTATTTACAAGAACTCCAGAAGAGTACAACTCCAAAAGAGTAGTGATGAGCAGAAAGATCCAGTTGTGATTATTTTATCAACATGGATCAAGTCCACAGTTAGTTGGATGTACAGATGCGAGTTATCTTTCAGATACACACAAGAAGATCATTGCAATTCATGAGAAGAAAGTTGAAATTGATATCAAGAAGGTACGATCAAGTAAAAATCTGGCAGATTTATTCACAAAAGCATTACCAACTGCAACATTTAAGAAAATTGTGCAGAACATTAGAATGCGAAAATTTGAAGACCTGTTATCATACACTTTTCAGGGGAAGTAATGTCTTGAAGACTTGTGCTGATTGTACTCTTTTTCCTTCGCTAAGGTTTTATCCCACTGGGTTTTTCTTTGCAAGGTTTTAATGAGGTAATCCTAAAGCACTTGGCGGTTCACATGAATACTGTACTCTTTTTCCTTCGCCATTGATTTTTTTCCCACAGGGTTTTTCCTTGGCAAGGTTTTAACGAGGCATATTCTTTAAATATGGTCATCTAAAGGGAAAGTGTTATAATCTATCTTGAATTGTATGACCACATTTAACTAGCCGTCAAATGCATAGTGCTAGTCGTCAAATGCATAGTGCTAGTCGTCAAATGCATAGTGCTAATGCATAATGCTAGTCGTCAAAAGCATAATCTCTTTTGTACTCTTATATATATCGTCGTATCTTTTAAGAAATTCATAAGTTTGATATACAGATCAATAAAAGAATCTCCTCTCTCGCTCTCTCTCAATCTCTTAAAACTCTCTCCTTTTTCATTGAGTTCATAACATAGAGAACTTATTTGTAAAATTGAGTGTTATAAGTTATTTAGAGTTGTGAAGATGTTTTCCCCTCCTTTCTTCCTATTGAATAAAATATTCTTGAAGTCATGTGATGCTTGTTTTCTTTTTGAAGTCTATTTGATGGGAGTCAATGGATAGTCATTAGAGAATCCTCACGGGTTGATACAAATATTGCTATTTCATGTTTAGAATGGCAAGGATGGCCGTATTTTCACTTTTTGACGGGCACGTAATTAAATTGGCTGTATTTTCATGTTTTGACGGGCACGAAATTAAAGTCCCTACACTTTCCACATACTCCTGGCAATGCAATTCTTGCTAATCAAATTGCAAACTCAAAAGTGGTGCATCATAAATAGCAAGTATAAAATACTCCAATTAAATAGACAGGTGAAAACAATGCAAGCTTTCTTCCCACAAAAATAAATTACAATTTTCATCTTGCAAGCTTTCTTCCCACAAAAATGCATCTGCAAAAACTGTAACTTGCCAAGCTTTCTCCTTACAAAAATAATTACAACAACTACAACTTGTGTCATGCTTTCTTCCCACAAAGCAAGTTACAAAACCTATCACTTGCCAAGCTTTCTTCCCATAAAAATAATTACAACAACTAGCCACATCCCTGGTTTTTCAGGCATGGCAAAATTCTGGAAAGACTTTAGGTAAAATGGAAACACGAAATAGTAATAGACAAGGAGCATACAGTTACATTTGTTGTGAAAAACGATGACAATGAATTGAAATAACACCGAATGAGAAAAACGATCACACACGCAATCACACACGACACAAGATGTACGTGGTTCGGCAAATTGCCTACGTCCACGGGAGCTGCAGAGGATTTTATTATTGAGGAATCACACTACAAGATGGGTCACAACACTGTTCATCCACAGTGTTTTCGTAGCTGCTCTGTTACAGACAAAAGAGGCAAAAATCATATATATAGTTCAAACGGCGGAATCCCTAAAACGCATGTTCGCTCGAGCGGCGTGTCGAGCGCGCATCGAGCGAACTTCTCTTCCGCATCCCGCTCGAGCTCACTGTCGAGCTGACGTCGAGCGTTCGACTCTGCCTGATTTCGCTCGAGCGGCCAATGCCTCCGCTCGAGCGAACTCCTCCTGCTCGAGCTCACTGTCGAGCTGACGTCGAGCGTTTGACTCTGCCTGATTTCGCTCGAACGGCCAATGACTCCGCTCGAGCGGTGTGGACCAGACTCCACAGTACTCAACAATTCTCCCACTTGGAGACTGGTACACTCGCTGTATCGCCGTCTTCCTCAAACATGATATCCTCCACCTCTGCAACTCACTGCTCCTGTCTTCATTCTAGAAGACCAACTGAAGTTGCACACAACTTCAGTTTCTCAAGCGTAACACCCTTTGTCAACATATCAGCAGGGTTCTTGCTTCCACATATCTTCTCAAGTAACAACTGTCCGTCATCTAACAATGACCGTATGAAGTGATACCTGATCTGAATGTGCTTGGTCCTGGAATGGAATGCTGGATTCTTGGCAAGGAATATGGCACTCTGACTGTCACTGTAGAGAGTGCCTTTCTGATTCTTCTTACCCAATTCTTCCAAGAAGCCTTGTAGCCATACCATCTCCTTTGCAGCCTCTGACACTGCAATATACTCAGCTTCTGTTGTAGACAAAGAAACTGTTTTCTGTAAATTAGAACCCCATGACACTGCAGTCCCACCAAGTGTATAAACAAAGCCCGTGATACTCTTTCTGCTGTCAATATCTCCAGCTAAATCAGCATCAACATAGCCCTGCACCTCCAAGCTCTCTCCAGAGAAACATAAACAGGTTTCTGAGGAACCCTTTAGGTACCTCAAAATTCACTTCACTGCTTCCCAATGTTGCTTTCCTGGGTTACTCATGTATCTACTCACAACTCCCACTGCATGGGCAATATCCGGTCTTGTGCAAACCATAGCATACATAAGTGAACCAATGGCTGATGCATAAGGAACCTTACTCATGTAATCTCGTTCCTCCTCTGACTCTGGTGACTGATTCTTGCTGAGTCTGAAGTGACTTCCCAAGGGTGTGCCAACTGGTTTGGCCTTGTCCATGTTGAACCTGCTGAGTACCTTTTTCACATATTCAGCCTGTGAGAGTCTCAACGTACCTCTGACTCTGTCTCTGACAATTCTCATGCCAAGGATTTGCTTTGCAGCTCCCAAATCCTTCATTGCAAAGTGCTCTGACATCTGCTTCTTCAGATTATTGATCTCATCAATACTAGCCCCTGCAATAAGCATGTCATCCACATACAACAGCAAAATAATGTAAGAATTGTCAAAATGTCTGACATAGCAACAGTGATCTGCCTGACATCTAATATACCCTGCACTGTGCATAAAGTTGTCAAATTTCTTGTACCACTGTCTAGGAGCTTGCTTCAGGCCATACAAGCTCTTCTTCAGTCTGCAAACTGAACCTTCCTTTCCCTGTACCACAAACCCCTCAGGCTGGTGCATGTAGATGTCTTCTTCAAGGTCTACATGAAGAAAAGCGGTCTTCACATCTAACTGCTCAAGAAATAGATCTTCAGTGGCAACCATAGCCAGTACCATCCTGATAGTTGTGATCTTTACCACAGGAGAAAAGATCTCAGAGTAGTCAATACCCTGCTTTTGCTGAAAGCCTTTTACAACAAGTCTAGCCTTGTACTTCTTACTGCCATCATGCTCAGTTTTCACCCGGTACACCCACTTGTTGTGTAATGCCTTCTTCCCTGATGGAAGTTCTGTCAACTCCCATGTCTGATTCCCTAGCAAGGAATCCATCTCGTCTTTCATGGCCAGCTCCCACTTGCTAGAATTCTCATCTTGCAAGGTTTCTTCATAACTCTGCGGTTCTCCACCATCTGTCAACAGAATGTAATTCAAAGTAGGTGAGAAACGCTGTGGAGGACGTATAGTCCTAACTGACCTGCGAACTGCAACTGTAGGAGTAGACGGTTCTGAAACTGCCTGCGGAATAATAGGAATGGGTGTACTGGACCCACTCTCCTCGTCACTCTCATCTCTACACTGCACTGTGACCTCTGGTAGGTCATCCAATCCTACAAACTCGGACTCCTGAGGAGCTACTGCAGGAACTGTACTCGACTTATCCTTGTACATCATTTTCTCATTGAAAATCACATTCCTGCTTCTTATGATTTTCCGACCCTGATCATCCCAGAAACGATAGCCAAATGCCTCGTCTCCATAGCCAATGAAATAGCATTTCTTTGACTTAGCCTCAAGCTTACTGCGAGCATCAGAATCAACAAGCACATAAGAAAGACAACCAAAGGTTTTAAGGTGAGAAAACTTAACCTCTTTCCCGCTCCAAACCTCCTCAGGCAATCCACAATCCAGTGGAACTGATGGCCCTCTGTTTATCAAATAAACGGCAGTGCTGACTGCATCTGCCCAGAAAGTGGGTGGTAGTCCAGCGTGCAACCTCATGCTTCTAGCACGCTCATTAATGGTCCTGTTCATACGCTCAACAACTCCATTTTGCTGTGGTGTCCCAGGAATGGTCTTCTCCATTCTGATACCCAGAGCTGCACAGTACTCCTTGAACCCGCCATCAACATACTCACCACCATTGTCAGACCTCAAACACTTCAGTTTCAAGCCTGTCTCTGTCTCAACCATGGCTTTCCAAATTTTGAAAACATTAAATACTTCAGATTTATGTTTCAAAAAATAAATCCATACCTTTCTACTATGGTCATCAATGAACGTAACATAGTAGTGAGAACCTCCAAGAGATGCAACTGGAGAAGGACCCCACACATCTGTGTGCACAAGATCAAGTCTTCCTGTCTTTGGCGTCCTGCCACTTTTCAAGAAGCTGACCTTCTTTTGCTTCCCCATAACGCAACTCTCACACATACCGAGATCAACTGTCTTCAGTTCTGGTAGCTTGCCTCTAGACAGAAGTTCCGTCATGCCCTTCTGACTCATATGGCCAAGCCTACAATGCCACAAATCTGCTGTGCTCTCTGCAACGGTAGTAGCAATAGTGTCAATTAAACCAGTAGTCATATAAAGTGTACCAGTTTTCTTACCCCGAGCTAGTACCAATGCCCCTTTTGTGACCTTCCAGGTGCTATCTGAGAACACCACTGAATGACCACACTCATCAAGCTGCCCAACAGAAATGAGGTTCTTCTTCAACTCAGGAATGTGCCTGACCTTTTGCAAGGTCCATTTGTTCTTGCTAGGGAGTGCAATGTCAATGTCTCCCATCCCCACTACGTTCAGAGCCTCACCATCAGCCAAATATACCTTCCCAAAATCACCTGCAACATAATTCCTCATTAGTTTCCGGTGGGAAGATGTATGGAAGGAAGCCCCTGAATCCAGTATCCAGTCATCAACTGGACTATGAACTGCAAGCAATAGTGCATCCTGTACTTCTTCAGTTACCACATTAGCACTATCATTCTCCGTCTTCTTGGGGTTTTTGCAGTTTTTCTTTATGTGGCCAGCTTTGCCACAGTTCCAGCAAGTTGCCTGCTGACCAGGCCTCGACTTGCTCTTGCCCCTATACTTTGATTTTGATCTTCCTCTGTTTGAATTCCTGTCATGTGATCTCCCTCGATAGTCAACATTTAGGGCTGAACTCAAACCCGAGGTCTCGCCTGAATCTTTCCTGCGCACCTCCTCAGCCAAAATCAAATCACGAATATCATCATATTTCAGTTTATTTTTACCAGCAGAATTACTAACAGCCATTCTCATGGCTTCCCAACTATTTGGCAATGAAGCCAATAGTATCAGTGCACGTATCTCATCATCAAATTCAATTTCAACAGACGACAATTGATTTGTGATAGTATTAAAATCATTCAGATGTTGTGCAACAGACGTACTATCTGCCATTTTCAAATTGAATAACTTTTTCATCAGATGTACCTTGTTATTCGCTGACGGCTTTTCATACATACCTGACAAAGCCGCCATGAGATCCGCCGTCGTCTTCTCCTTGATGACGTTGTGTGCAACGGATCTCGACAGGGTTAATCGAATAACCCCCAGAACCTGTCGATCCAACAGATTCCAACTAGCATCATCCATCTTTTCCGGTTGCTGCCCCAATAGTGGAAGATGAAGTTTCTTCCTATAGAGGTAGTCCTCTATCTGCATCCTCCAGTATCCAAAATCCGTGCCATCAAACTTCTCGATCCCCGATACCTTCAATTCATCTCCAGCCATCGTTTCTCCTCAGACCCGAACCTTGGCTCTTGATACCAATTGTTGTGAAAAACGATGACAATGAATTGAAATAACACCGAATGAGAAAAACGATCACACACGCAATCACACACGACACAAGATGTACGTGGTTCGGCAAATTGCCTACGTCCACGGGAGCTGCAGAGGATTTTATTATTGAGGAATCACACTACAAGATGGGTCACAACTGTTGCCCAGATGACTAACACAAGAGGGGGGGTGAATTGAGTTGTATTAAAAAAAATAACAATTATAAATCAAATATATAATATAAAATATAAACAAAATATGAAATAACAATAAATATAAAGAGTAAGGGTAATAGAGAAGCAAACTCAGTATGTTAACGAGGTTCGGCCCCACTGCCTACGTCCTCGCCTCAAGCTACCCCTTGAGGATTCCCAAATTCACTATTCAACCTCCTTCAGGTGGAGATAGAAACCTATTACACCTTTGAACAACACCGCTACAAAGGATCCGTGTAGAACACCCTCTACACTTGCAATCACCTTACACGTGGTGATTCAACTATTCCCTGTGTAGAATACTTTCTACACACACAAGGGTTATACACACCCTTTTTCTGATACAAAAGCTGATAGTGGGTAGGTTATCAGAAAACACTCCTCAACGAGTGAAATAAGAACAATACAGCGCAAGCTATATCTCTCAAAATGAACAAGGATTAAGGCTCAATGTTTAGAGAAGAGAGAATGAAAGCTTTGAATGAATGTTGTATGCTCTTGGTGTTGTGAATGTGAAGCTCTCAAATGATCTATTTATAGGCATATGAGACTTCATATTCAAATTTAAAAAGATTCACATGTCAAAGACAACATCATTCACTTTTTCAAAAAATTCAAATAAAAGGTTCTTCTTTTTCAATTGTCAAAGACAACATCATTCACTTTTTCAAAGAATTCAAATAAAAGGTTCTTCTTTCTCAATTGTCAAAGACAACATCATTCACTTTTTCAAAAAAATCAAACCTAATCTTTTACTTTTGGCATATGACAAAATGAGCACACTTTCATTTTCAAAAAATTCAAACCTAATCTTTTACTTTTTGTATAAGTCTAAAAAAGCATCAATCACTTTTGAAAATATTCAAATAAAACATGCACATGTGAAAGATGACAATCAATCATCTTTAATATTTTCAAAGTTCAACCCTTTAATCAAGGCATGCACATACAAAAGATGACAATCAATCATCTTTCAAAATTTTCAAATTTAATTTTCAAAAATATTCATGCACATGTGGAAAATGTATTTTAATGCTTTATGATAAAATATTAATTTTGAGCATTAATCCTAATTTCGAATTTTGAAGAGATTTACAACATTACTCTATAATTTTAATGTGAACTTGTTCCCTTCTTGCTCATGCTTGTTTCCTTGATGTGCTTGACTCCATTGTGTAGACAACTTGAGCTTGAGACTTCTTTATTCTTTGAATTCATTTGTTATCATCAAAATCCATGTGTAGATTTATAATCACATGAAACTTGAAATCTTGAGTTCAACAACAACACTGTTCATCCACAGTGTTTTCGTAGCTGCTCTGTTACAGACAAAAGAGGCAAAAATCATATATATAGTTCAAACGGCGGAATCCCTAAAATGCATGTTCGCTCGAGCGGCGTGTCGAGCGCGCGTCGAGCGAACTTCCCTTCCGCATCCCGCTCGAGCTCACTGTCGAGCTGACGTCGAGCGTTCGACTCTGCCTGATTTCGCTCGAGCGGCCAATGCCTCCGCTCGAGCGAACTCCTCCTGCTCGAGCTCACTGTCGAGCTGACGTCGAGCGTTCGACTTTGCCTGATTTCGCTCGAGCGGCCAATGACTCCGCTCGAGCGGTGTGGACCAGACTCCACAGTATTCAACAACATTTGATTTGTATGTTAGGCACTCTGCTATAAAATCTTCATTTTGAGCAATTCGATTGACATAGAGCAATTCGTGATTGACCTGTAAGATTTTAGGAACTAAACAATACTAGCGTTTCTTTTGGTTCTATTCAATATGTTAAATTATGAACATAATGTAACATCCATCATCTATTTGACTAGTCAGCAATCCATCCCACAGAGTAAACAGCAACCAAATGCATATGTGGTTAACCTAGATTACCACATAACTACCTAAGAACAAAAATGTGAGGAGTTGCTTTTGCAACAACTCAAGCATAATGTGCATGGAGAGGTGTCTAAAAAGCCATTCTACCTGAACTGAGTCTCTTGCTTTTGCAACAATTTTTTTTTATGAAAACACCTTGCTCGTCTCCAGGATGCTACAGTCAAACCAAGACTAATAGAATTTAATTGAAAATATAACCAGAAAGCAGGGGTATGCAGCAGTTTTGTACCAAATTTATAGACCTGTGTTGGATCTCGGAATGTCAAAATATCTTGTATAGCTGGACTAACAATATAGTACGAGGCCTGAAGAAGTTATCAAGTGACAAGGATATTTGTCAAAGTTTGAAGTGAACGATAATAGTGATGGAAAAACTGAAAATAATCAGCCAAATAATCATTAATATTATCATGATCACATTCTTTGACAACAGACTATTAGCATTTTTATTTTTCCAAGCAAAATAAGAACTGATGGTTTCTATCGACATAGATAACATTTACAAGACAGATTAAAAGAATGAATTGTATATGGGTCAATTGAAAAAGCATGTAATTCTGTGAAACTTAGATTTTACTTATACTGAAGGATGTCTTAATGGGCATCCATCATCATCTCAGACGAGCTGCAAGAATATAGCCACTGACTGTACTAGCAACACTTTTTCTTTCTGCTTGTACAGCTGATTATGCTCAGCATTTTTTTGATAACATGAATAGAAGAATAAATAAGATCTAAGATCAGGACTTAGGAAAAAGGAATGACTACTCAAGGCATATAGAGCCAGAGATCAACCATAATTTATGAGGATCGATCCCAAAAGAATCCTGTACTCTTTGATCACAGGAGTGAAATGCAATGAGGCAAAACTCCTGTAAGAAAAACTTTGATGTATGATAATTATCACTCTATTATTCTCAGGTCCTCTGCCTCCAACTAGTTTACTCAAACCCTAGAGTTACAATATAAAGGAACAGAAATTGAGCAACAAAAAAGAGAGCTAAATCCTTCGTCAAAGTTCTTGAGGTATACTGTTTTTAGTTTATATCTATTCCACAACAAAGAATATCCTAGAAGACAAAGCAAAACCTCAAGAAAATGAGAACCAAATAAATTCAGGAGCAGAAAAGTTAAAACTTAACCCTTTCAACAATGATCCTGTTGCCAACACAAAGAGTTGGGAACATAGAAGAGAAGGGTATGTGCCGAATCTCCGAGAACGTAGACAATAAAAGCAGCACCACGAAAAGCCTCAGGAGCCCATCAAGGCCTGGCCACTGAAGAAATCCCCAACTCTGGCATGGCATCCACTGGAGCGATGGGGAGGTGATAAGGAACTGGTACAATGCAGATGGCCTCAAGAAACTCATTGGAGGAATTTGTGGTAATAATACAGAAATATGATTAAGACCCACAAGTTAAAGAATCGAGATAACCAATCAACGACAGCTACAACAATACTGAGGATTGAATTGCGGGTTTAAAGCGGGCGGTGGTTAGAACGAGAACTATGTGAATCCAGTGATTGAAGAGGATGTTGATTATGATTAAAATTTGGAGAGTGAGATTCAAACTAGCTCGTTGAATTCATCGATCAGGAGGTTGAACATAGAAATCAAAGAGGAAATGGGTTTTGGTTGGACAAAATGTTTGAGAGATAAGCAAAAGCTTTCAAGGAGAAAAATGCGGAATGGTAGTATCATGTTTCCTAACCAAGACCAAGCAAATCACTCAAAGGAACCAACTTTCCAAAACAAGAGCACCAACCAAAGAGCTCACCAACGAAGAAGAAGAAAAAAGCTTTACCATAAAAGAGGTTTACCCCCATGAAGAAGAAGAAACCAACCAAACAGCTCACAACGGCCTCTTGAAGAAGACCCACACGAAGATCTTTGACCCACAAAAATACCCATACAGATCCACTTCAAGACTTGAAAATCTCAATGCCGAGGACGAGCTCGAATAGAAGACGACATCACAAAGCTGAACATGAGCTCGAGAAGAAAACGATGTCATGAAGCTTCTGTGAGCACAAAGACCCCAAGCTTCAGACCAGAGCACCACGACACCACGAAGCTTCTTGAGCACGAAGAGGACATTGCAGACCAGAGCAGAAGCAGAATCTAGCTTTATTTTGTTTTTAACTTTTGCCTCTTTTTTTTCTATTTTTTATAATATCAACTGACGCATCATGTCAGGTGAGCCGACTGCACGGTTTCTAAGTGAGATGACTGTGTATAGAAGAATTGTTTTAAAAATAGGATTGGCATGAGTTTTCCACGTCATCAGCAGATCCGCTTCCTCAGTGGGTCCCACCCACTGCAGCCCAATGGCATATCGGTCCACTAGAGGCAGCCGAGGCCTCACAAATCTTCAACTTCTTCCTCATGTCTCAGTCTCAAAACCCTAAATTCCAGTCTCTC
The DNA here is from genome assembly GCF_018687715.1 of Carya illinoinensis. Lineage (NCBI taxonomy): Eukaryota > Viridiplantae > Streptophyta > Magnoliopsida > Fagales > Juglandaceae > Carya > Carya illinoinensis. Next base: position 3,241,235 of record NC_056757.1, read on the forward strand.
CCCCTCGGAACCATGTCTCAAGATGCTTCTGTGGACCGAAGAAAACGGACCCAAGCGCCCATCTCTGGAAACGCTGACGGAAACAGGAACGGGAACGGATATGCAAACGGCGTCGTAGAGGATGATGAGCTTAGGCTGAGGCTGCGCCCAAACGAGAATCACAAGCCGGAGAGCTACGCGGACTTGCAATTGGATTTCAGCCCGCTCCTCTTCAGCTCGCTTGAGCAGTACTTGCCATTCAACATGCTCAACCTGTCACGTGAGCTCAAGCTTCAATACATGCGCCACATTCTGCTCCGTTACTCGCCCGAGGGCGAACGCACTCGTGTAAGATCTAATTTTCACAATTTGATGGTTCTTTTGTTTTCCTTAATTTTTGATTGGTTGTTTAGGGAGTGGCGGAAACGGTGGAAGTTTTGAAAAACATTCTTTGTGCTTTTCATTTTGCTACATAGAAAACGATTTCTTTATGAGACTGGGTGTTTCACATTAGCTTAAATGTGTGATGGAAATATGGGAAACCGAAAATGCTTTTTTTAGTCAGTTGTTGTTTGGTTGCTTAGGAAAAAGGGAGAAAAAAGGGAAGAGAGAGAAAACAGGAGGCATCGGCGGAATGCCTTTGGCAATTCTCCAACAAGAATGACATTGGAAGTCCACCTTCATTAGATCGGGAAATCAATTTTTTCTCTTCGTTATTCAACTTGTACTCTCTTAGACTGAATTGGAGGCTGTGGGGATGAAATATGGCGTCCCATCCAGAAAAAAGGTGGGTGTTTGAAAATAAAACCTACTTTGAAGCTTTTTGATCCCACGACGCTCCTCCTTTTCCTTGGATAACCCTTTAAGATCAGAAGTTTGACTGATGACCCTTTATGTATAATGTGGTTTTAGGAAGAATGTACTGCTTGCAATTTCGACTATCAGGAAAGGACAGTGCTAGTGTTAGAAACTACCTTGCTCAAATCATTCTATGCGTGGACCACAACTCGCACCATCTATCATGTTTCTTCCTTCCAAGATTTTGTACGTTCTCCTGTCATCCCTAAGCAGGCACTCTCTCTTGCATACTTCTTGTGTATCAGAGCTGTGTCCCAGTGCACTTCTTTAATAAAGTTTTCATTACTTATAAAAAAAAAATATGTCGTTCTAGGGTAGTCTCACTCTCCTCATCACTTCTCAAATAGATTTTCTATGTTTACATTGTGTCCGGTTTCTACTTGCTTCGTTTGGTGTATTTGGAAGGATGGAATGGTAGACTCTTTGAGGATTCTGAACTTATACTGAAGGAGCTCAAAACTTTCTTTATCAATACTCTTTTCCTTTGGACAGCCTCAATATAATCTAATGCGGTAGAATCTCTCATTTTTCTCGTATCTTTTTTTCCTCCTAGATAGGTGTCTCTCTTGTGTGCATCATGTTTACTCTGTTGCGCCTTTTGTGCTTTTTAATAAAGATTTTTTACTTACAAAAAGAAAATCTTCCTATTCAGTCATTATGAATTGATGCCACTATTTTCATTATTCTCCAAATACTGAGGATTTATACCTGATTACTTTGCCTCTCCTGTTTTGGCTCATTTGAGTACGTTTCCTGATGTCTGATAAAATGGATGAAATGTGCTAGTGTTGGGAACATCTTCTTAATCTCTAAATGGATAGAGTGGGAAAATGGTTAAAAGGACCGATAAATTTTGCCTCTCTCTGTGTTTTTGCTTTTCAGTTTCCTAATTTTGTTTTGTCTTGGCAAACTATAACAGGTTCAAAGGCATAGAGAATACAAGAAGATGATAATGTTAAATTATCCGGTATGTTTTATGGTGACTTTTTGATTGGGATATCCTTGAGATTTTCACTTTTTAATAATGCTATTGGAGTTGGAAAAGTAACCAATTTAAATTGCTTTCTGTTGATACTTATAATTTAGGATTTTTGAACTACTAAATCTTGATCCTTTTTAACCTTTTGGATTTTCCTTCTGCAGCCTCTTCACAAGGAACTGTATACTATGGATGCTGCAAAATTCTTTGTCCCCTCATTTCTCAAAGCAATCAATGACAATACAGAGGAGAGTTTTAGAAGCATAATGACCGAATCCTCTCCAGGAGTTTATACATTTGAAATGCTTCAGCCTCATTTTTGTGAATTGTTGCTGTCTGAGGTATCATCAGTCTTTCTTATTTCATCTGACATCTAGGATTTCAAGTTCTTTTATATAGTTTTTATGCTTTCTTATCAGGTTCTGATTGCTTAGGTAGACAATTTTGAAAGATGGGTCCATGAGACAAAATTCAGAATCATGCGACCTAACACAATGAACAATTATGGTGCTGTTCTTGATGACTTTGGACTGGAAACCATGCTGGACAAGTTGATGGAGGACTTTATATGTCCTATATCTGGAGGTGGTATCTTTCCCTCTGTCATGAGATTCTGGTTAGAAACTTGAATGTTTCAGAATGATAGTATATACTCATTTTTATGTGGTGTGCTTGATGTAGTTTTCTTTCCTGAAGTTGGTGGATCCACTCTGGATTCGCATCATGGTTTTGTGGTCGAATATGGAATGGATAGAGATGTTGAACTTGGTAGGTTCTTACCCCAATCTTCTTTATTTCTAACTACTTTTTCTCAGCTAAAATTGTCCGCTCATTACATGTGCACCTTATGATATGGTTAGAAAAACATTAAAATGAAAACTCTCTCTCTCTCTCTCTCTCTCTCACACACACACACACAAAAAACTTGCATCATGATGTGTAGACTCACTATTAGTGCCACTTGTCATAAGGTTTTGCTTGAACAGATTTGACTCAATTCTTATAACATCTGCAAAATGCTGAATTTAGGATTATTGGAGATTCCTATTTCATTACATTTAATAATGTCTTTCATAGTACCATTTCTGTGCATTTTTTCATCACTGTCTCAAAACTCTGGGCATTAAGCTATGACTTCATAAGCTTTTATGAAATCTGGGTAGCTTATTTATGTAGGTTTCCATGTGGATGACTCCGAAGTCACATTGAATGTTTGCTTGGGCGAGCAATTTGGTGGTGGAGATTTATTCTTTCGAGGTGTTCGATGCGATAAACACGTGCACTCAGGAACCCAATCAGAGGTATATTAAGCTTAAGATCAATTATTTTTTAGTGCAATAGCTGTCATCAAGCCATGCTTTACTTTTGTACACCAAGCAAAGAGTCCTATTTTTATTGATTATCCTACTTTCTAAAAAAACCCCATATTTTTAAACAATTCATTTGTATTATCATCACACATTCCTTAAGAAAGATTTCAAGTGTTGTGATCCCAAAATAGACCCAGTGGTTGGTCCTCTGCTACACTTTATTCTACATGAGGACATTAAAGGAAAGGAGGATGATATAATGATTGGTGAGCTAAGAACTTTTCCTTTTTATTCCAATCATTGATTGTGTCCAACTTGGAGTTTTTGGGTATTATATGCCCACTGGATATTTTGTTAGTTATTTTTGAAGGATCGTTTTTTATTTCTAGTAGTCTTATTTTTAGTTATTTTGTTAGTCGTCTATGGTGAATCTTTTTCCCGTATAAAATGGTGGTATATTTGTAGGAGATCTTTGATTACTCCCATGTTCCGGGGCGTGCTGTTCTTCATCGTGGTCGCCATCGGCATGGTGCCAGAGCCACAACATCTGGGCAACGGGTCAACTTACTTTTGTGGTGCAGAAGGTCTCTCTCTCTCTCTCTGAAACTAATGCTAAGGTTTTTAAAGACACCTGATAGTGTGGGATTAGCTTCATCACTTCTACATGTTATAAGTAGACTATTTCGAAGGGGGCTTTCCATTTTTTTCGTGGTCTAATATTAGCATTACATTGGGATAGTCTTTTTTTTTTTTTGGATGTCGGGGAACCTCTCCAAGGCAGGGCCTTCAGACTCACCCCTGCAGTGTAAATCCCGGTCCTGTGCACTGCACCCTAAGAAGTTTCCCTATACGGAACTAGTTTAATCACTGGTTTTTCACCGGGGGGTGTGACCCCAAAGGATTGTTTGCACCCATGAGGTGTTGAACCTTGGACCTTAAGGGGAGTAATACCCCAAGACCAAGACCTTCAGCACTTGGGCCAATCCCTTAGGTTATTACATTGGGATAATCTATATGATAAATGAATTTGAATTTACTATTTTGGTTTAAACCCTCAATTTCTGATCGCTTCAATTAAAGCCTTGATTTTATTAAAAATTACAGTGTGGGACTGCTAGAAGGATAAGAAAAAATAAATTTTAAAGTGGAAGAGAATGGAAACATATCTCCCACTATATGGTCCACAATTACTCGAGCTCTATGGACTCGCCACAATCCCCTTACTCGACAAATCTTTTTGTATCTCGGTCATGAAGTACTGTTTATAATTTGATCAATTTGTATGTTCAATCTTTTTGCAGTTCGGTCTTCAGAGAGCTGAAAAAATATAAAAAAGAATTCTCTAGCTGGTGTGGAGAGTGCCAACGTGAAAAGAAAGAGAGGCAGCGTATTGCAGTTGGTGCTACAAAACTGGTACGGTACCCTTGAAATAGAAGGAACAAAGTTATTAGGTGATTCAATTTTTTGTTACTGTTGATTGATCTCGTGGGTGTTGATTTTGCAGGAATTATTCAAGAGGTTACAAAAATCCACTTCATGAGCTTGTTTCACGTGCAAGTTATATACCTTTGAAGTTGTAAATGAGCAGAATCTGATCCTAACCAACACATGGGAGCATTTTTTGTTGGTTATATATATAAAATTTGCATAGGTTTATGTTGGTAATGGGATGTCTTTCTGTGCTTTGTTGCTAAAATACATTTTGGGTAGGCCTTTGTTGGCAATATTTGAAGGGTAGCTGTACATTCAGATCAGGTCAATTGCAATGCTGAGACACTGCTAATGCGATGATTCTCTTGTGTGCTTGAACGGCATGATTTGCTCTTGACTTTGTTCAAAGTAGTTCTGTAGCACCCGTTTCCCATTGGGTCAGGAATGCTACAAATTCACAAGGCTCCAGGTATAATAAGAGATCCATAAGTGTAAATACCTCAATCCATTTTTCATTTATCAAAACATATAACAATGCCGTTAAATGTTTGTGACATCCATATCTAACAGATACTTATCACTTTATGCTTTGCTTGCTTAGCCCGCCAGCTAATTGGATCGATGGAACCAATCAAATATTTTATAAACTTGCTTTAGAAGATGGTATCAATTAGCTAATTCTTTTCTCTCTTGTCGTCTTCTTGAAAAAAAGAATAAATCAATTTCTTTTGTAGATAATATTGTTCTCAATCCTCGTAAAAGATGTCTGAAAACTAAATCCTTATTTATTCCCAATCCTCTTGAAAAAAGGAATAATAATGAAATAAATTTAGAGAAAACCTGAATTATGAATAATGAGATATGATTAGCTGAAGATCACAGTGCACTAGCGGAAGAAGTAACTTTCTTGTAGAGAGGGTGTGCATTTTTTAGATTACTCAGAACGCTATTTCTAGATATTTAGTACCAATTAAAAAAATAAGAAAAATTTTACTCATCAATTTTATGTTACACAACATAAATAGTTTATTTATTTATTTTTATTATATATATAATATATGAATGATGAGTAGAATAATTCATTTAGTCTGAAAAGAATAAAGAAAATAAGTGTGATGTGTTGTATAATAATGATAAGTAAAAGAGTTTAAAAATAAGAATAATGCTGGTGTTACCGTTTACAGCATTTTTTAATGATATATTGATTTTAAAAGAAAAAAATTAAAAAATGTTAAAAAAAATATATATAACAAAAGAAAAAAATACATCAAAATAACTAAAAGTAGCTTCGAATAAAAGCAGCAGCTAACAGCGATGGCAGTAGAATTGTCCAAAAAAATAATCAGATGGTAATGAGGATGACAGCTGATGAACTTTTTGAAGATCTGCTTAATCAATCAAAACGAAGCCCGGCCCACTTACGAGTGAAGAATCCCCTAAAAGCGGCCAAGCACCGGCCTTACCATTTGTTCACTCTTCAGCTTTCTGAGCCGAATCCCGTTCTCCTTGTTCCTTGGTCTGCCGCCGTCCTCCTTCCTCTCTCCCTCTACACAGCCGAGCAGTCTACGTGTATCTTCACCGGAAAACGGGGGAGTAACGCCGGGAAATCAACCCAACTCAGTTTTGGTTGTTTGAAACCACCGACACACTCTTCGTTGGTTGCCCCCTTCCCGTTCTCTAACTTCTGCCGAACACGCACGGCTACTGCGCTCAACTGCTTGCCACAACCAATTCTGGTGGGCGCCCATCGCGTTCTGGCGAGTTAAACCCTCCTATATTTTCGGATTATCGTGAGATTTAAGGTAAATTCTATCACCTGCTGCTTCATTCCTGCAATTTGTCTCGAGATATTTCTGCATATATTTTTCTAATAATTATTTCTGTATGTCTATTATTGATGCTACGGAATTGGTTCTTTTATATAATTTTAGGGTTTATATTGGATTTTGGGATGGGCATGACCTTTTGGGGTGATTGGAAGGGATGATCAAATTCTTAGTTGCTTGTGATTGTTTGAATATTCTTGCTAAGTTTGGCGTTATAGAACATTTATTTGATTTTTTCAGGGGGAAGTGGAAGTGAGTTTGTGGAATAGGTAAGTAGGTTTTACGACTTGAAGGCTGGCCGTGAAGAATGGGTCTCCCAGGCTGAGCCTAGCAAGACGGGTTTCCTAGCTCCTTACCTTTATTGAGATACCAAAAAAAAGTCCGCGTTGTAAATTCATGGGGCTGAGTGCTTTAGTTTGGGGTTTCATTGTTTTTGGAGATTTGAGTGCCAAGGATCATGCCAAATCTGAATTTTCCAGATTTAAATTCAGGATGCTCATTTAATTGAATGGGGATGCTAGCGGCTGAGTTATGATGAGAGAGGATGTATTGGAGTTATTTTCATGAGGGAGAAAGTGATTTATGTCCTTTAAAGGAGCTGGTTATGTCGAGAGTGTAAATTTACTCGTATAAGAATCCAGACAGTATGCCATTGTTAAGAATGGACAATTATAAATTGTATTTTTATTTTCTTTTATTATTATTGTTTCTTACTGTTTACATATTTTTGTATGCAGTATCACACGTTGCAAGATAGTTGATAATTTTCTCCTAAAACACAGTGACCAACTTGATGGAGGACTGGGGTAATATTTTCTGCTCTAATTAATGATTATGCACGCCATCAATTTTTTATACCATTGTGTTTCATAGCTGTTGGAAGCTCTTTAGCTATGAAAAAAAGCTTTTGGAAGCTTTTTGATCTATGAGAATAGTAATCTAGTAGTGGTCAGGGGGTGTGGGGGGGAGCTTGGGATGGGCTATAGACTCCGACAATCTAGGTTTGATTCTGCACTAGGAGTTCTCTTGGATTACTTCATACCCTTGCTTGCTTAAAAAAGAAAAACGATTCCATTGCTTGACACGTGTTTTCTTTGAAAAGGTAACTCTTTTGATTCACGATTAGTTACATATTTAAGTTTGAATTGCCTTCCATCTAATATGCAATATGTTTCTGTTTATGCTTTATTGTGTGCTAAACCTGAATTTACCTAATCCTAACTATTTGATGATTGTTGAGTCTCCATAGGACCCATTTTAGTTCACTGATGGTTCCTAATGACTCACTGGTTTATGCCTTTGCCTTTATATTCAACTCCTTAGTTGAATAATGCCATATAAGATGCATGTGTAGGAATTTTCCAGCAAACATTCAATTGATTTAAAATGATTCTTAAAGCCCTCTAATGCAGGGTTTGTGTGCATTTTTTTTGGGATTAAAGTCACTTTAAAATTTAAATCTACATTTTGGTTTAGACTTGGGGGCTTCAATGGTGGGCTTGAGGGCATCAAAAGTTTCTAAGTGTTTGTGTATGCGCATGCTGTCATTCTAGCAATATCAGTGGAGTTTAGCTTGCTATAACTTCTAGGGTTTTGCCACAAGTTTGTGATTTGAGCTGATAGATAGATGGCTCATTTAGATAGTATTCACAGTGTTTTCTACCGAGCCCCCAAGGAAGGTCCAAAGAGCAGCCATTTTTTTTAATAGGTAATTAAGGAGTTTTATTCATAGAAGTAGGCAAAGCCCAAGGACACATGGAGTATACGCGAGAATAACCTAATTAGAGTTTACAATCGAAAGTAGAAGATAATGGATATTCAGCCCGTTACAAACAATAGCCCCCGCCCATAAGAACAAAGTTTTATAAAAGAAAACTTTAAGCTCATCCATTGTTCTCTCGTGGTCTTCGAAGCTTCTATAATTTCTCTCATTGCAAATACACCAACACACACACACACATATATATATATATATAGGAGCCATTCTCCAAATTGTTGCCATTGTGAGTTGCCTCAGAGGCCTCTCTAGCTTGCAAGGAAATCCACCAGTCTAGGAGGCATGACCTATGACAGTTTGATTCTCGCGAAAAGATCATCCCACATTGTCTTGGCCACCTTGCAGTGTAAAAACAAATAATCTACTGATTCACCATTCTTCTTACACATATGACGCTAGTCCAACACTAGTACTTGGCATTTCTTTAAATTATTTGTGTTGAGGGTCTTGTCTAGAGATGCTGTCCATATGAAAAAAGCTGCTTTTGAAGGAGCTTTCGTCTGCTATATACTCTTCCTTGGGAACATGGTCATTCCAAGGCTCGCTAGAACTTGGTAAAATGATCTGACAGTGAATTTACCTTTATTGGAGGGACTTTAGTTCATCTTATTTATGGTATCCTTTGTCATGCTTATAAAATACAATGCCTCATAGAACTTTATTATAGTCTCCAACTCCCAGTCTTGGGCCGCCCTAATGAATTCTGCATTCCATTGAGGGGGGCCACTAGAAAAGACCAAGAGATCGGCTATTACTGCATCATTTTCTTGTGTGAGCTCAAAAATGGCAGGGAAACTGTCTTGGAGGCTTCATTCACCCCATCATTTGTCATACCAAAATCTGACACGAGAGCCGTCGCCCACCACAATATGTTCATGTCTTTGGAAGATCTCTCAATGTCTTCTAATGTATTTCCACAAACCCATCCCATATGTGCCACATACTTCATTCGAGCACCATCCTCTCCAAGCCTCCCCAAACTATGCATCTATAACAAAATTCCATAGGGCCCCCCTCGTGTTGGTACTTCCACAACCATTTACCCAATAGGGCTTGATTGAATTTCATCAAGTTATGAATCTCCAATCCACCTCTAGAAATTGGTCATTGGTATGTACCCCAATATATATATATATATTTTCAATTATAAAAAAATTGGGGTACATGCCAGTGACCAATTAACTTAGTGAAATTTGAACTTTTCCCCCAATCCACTCCACAAGAAGTCCCGTTGTAGCTTCTTCATATGTTTGGAAACTTTTGTGGGGAGTGGGAGCAAGGACAGAAAATAGGTGGGTAAGTTAGAAAGAGTACTTTCAATCAAAGTGAGCCTACCACCTTTACACAAATACAACCTCTTCCAAGAAGCCAATCTGTGCTCCACCTTTTCAACCACACCATTTCAAAAAGCAGACATTTAGAGGTACTGCTGTGCTGTAGAATTCTGCAGTGGCCTAATTTTTCCATTCTTCCATTCTAGCTTTGACTTACAAACTTCAGTCACAGGTAGTGCACAACTGATACTTAACTACATGGTATCGTGTTATCATGCTGTAGCTTAGAGAAACCTTTCCAGTGCTTTCTGGTTTTCAACTCTGTAAATCCTTGAGAAGAAGCTGATTTTTCTTTAGAGTTTCTCCACCCTGAGACTTGATTGTTTTACAAGTGCCTGATACCATTTTATGCAAGTCAGTTTCGCTTGTTATTGAAAACAATTAGTTTTGATCTTCTACCATTTAACCCCATCTGGTCAAGGACCCCCCCTACAGAGTCCATGGGCATGACAGTCCTTCAATGAGGTTAGTAATGTTCTTTTTGGCTGTCTCCTTTTTGTTGATTATGTAAATTGATAGTTGTAGGAAAGTGTTGGTTGCTAAGAATAATGATTTAGCAATCTATAAGCTGATATTATGGTATAACAGCTAATTAGCTGGCTAGGATCCCATTATGCAACTTTTTCTTTTCCCTTGGTGATCCTGTACTGCCCTTGAGTTCTGCCATTGTCACAGGGTTCATTTAACATACTCCAGCATTTAATGGAGCCCTTGGAACAGATCAATGGTCCATACTAGTCAAATAGGCTGACTGTAGAATTCCCTCTTGATGTTGTGACGTTGTTATAGATGATTTCAAAAATTCTTTGAGGTTTAGATGGGGGCGCAATTTATCTCTGCTTTCTTTCACCTTGATTTGTTATAACATAAAAGAATGTCATTTCTTATGCTATGTTGGTCAATATTTAACTTTTTGTTAAGTCAGTTGTTTCTATTGACTTGCACTTGTATGGAAGGGATTTAAAGAAGTTCGCAATAACTGGTTAGTGTTATTTTGTGAGGGACGTAGTATTACTAGTCATGATTATTTCTAATTTCTTTCCATTATAAGTTTTTCGCAAGTTAGTATCCATATATGCTTTCTAGCTAGGTGTTTTCTCTTGTATACATTCAGTGTACTTGGCTATGCCTATTTATATTAATAAATTTTTACTTATAAAAAAAACTGTTATGAATTATATTGTATTTTGTTTTGTTGGAGCTTGCTATTTAGTTTCTCAAGGCATATGCTTTTATATTCAGAGGAAGAGCAAATTCCACCTCTCTTGGCAAAGGATCAACCTAACTACAAATGGGATGATGAAGATGTGGATGACAACGATGTGAAGGAATCATGGGAAGACGATGAAGAATCTACATCGGTATGATGAATAATTGAACAATTATCTATTAGCATTTTTTCCCAACATTCACATTGGAATAAAGGATTGTGTATTGTTTGAACGATTATATCCTTGAATGACTCATATGCTAGATATTGAGGTAATTTTGAATTTGTATTCTGAATCAGAAACTATGATCTCTTAGGTTCTGCTTGGACACTGAGATTTTTTAGATGAAAATTTTGAGTTTTAAGATTATATATTAAAATATTATATTTTAATATTATTATTGTATTGGGATTTGAAAAAGTTAAAAAAAAGTTAAATTGTTTATTATATTTTATATGGGGATTTGAGAAAGTTGTAATGATGAGATGAGAATTTTATGTTTGAGATAAAAATTTCTTTTGGCCAAACAGTACCTTAGAATTTGTTTTCCCAGCTCGTGGATTGGAATAAAGTATTGAGTATCAATTTATTGATTATATCCTTCAATGATTCATTTGCTAGATATATATATATTTTTTTTATCAGCATTCATTTGCTAGATATTGAGGTGATGGTTATGTTTGTAAACCCCTAGGGGTTGGCTCAATTGGTATGGGCCTTGGTCTTGGGTTATGCGCTCCCTAGGTTTAAAAAGTTAAAACCTTTGGGTGCAAGCAATTTCTAGGGGCCACATCCCATGGGTGAAAATTTGATGATTTACTTAATCTGTGTGACTTGGGCATGTTACGAGGGTCCGGAGTTTAACTGGGTAAAAGACTTGTTTACAAGTGTCAAGGTTTCCTTGTCATAAAAAAAAATTGGTTGAATTTGTATTATGAATCAAACAATTGGTGGGACTATGGAGATCACATCATTGGTAAAACAGGTTTGAGTTTATTTCATTTCTGAACAGCTCAGTTGGAAAAAATACAAGTTTTTCTTGAAGTGTTTGCTAATTTTGGAGTTAGGTACTTAGTGTAGCATAGATTCACAATGGATTCATAATTTCATTGATGCTGGTATATTTGCATTTCACAAGGCCGGGTTTTTAAAGGAATAGAGAAGGCAAAGTCATAAAATTGTAAGGATTGTCTTCTTCTGAGGGGTTGAGTCTATATTCTTTTGACTATGACATCTGCTGGTGGATGGTATTTGTTTTACAAGATTGTCCAGAATGACACTACAACATTTGAAATTGAAAAAATCTCTCTCTGAAAACTTGGTTTTGGGTGCATGATGTGTATCTTTAAAGTATTAACAGGCAGGCGCAAGGTAATCATGACTGTGAAGTACAAAATTTTAAATGATGGTTAGAGGAGTTGTATGTGTACCAATGATGATTGGTTTATGTAATTGATTGATGCCTTGTGAATTATAAAAAAAAGGGAAAGAGAAAGGGAAGAGAGTATAGTAATGATGACTGTTATTGTGAATATAATAACACGAGTTTCTAATATAGCATGGTCATTTTTCTTGTAAAAAAGGTAAACAGATTATCTGCAACTAGACAAATACTCTGACATTGATAATTAAAAGGCTACTTTTTATTATTATTATTTTGTTTGTTTTTTTTTGGGGCGGGGGGGGGGGGGGGGGCAGAGAGTGCTTTGGTTGGTGGTTTGGGATACATAATCAAATGAACATGTTAGAAATGATTCAACCTATAGAAAAAAGATGTTACAAATGGCTCCCCATTTGGGACAGTGTACAATAATTGATAGAAAACTACTTTAGTTAAGTTTACTGGTCATATGTCATCCTTTGAAGATGGAATTTGGCTCTGGTCTTGCCTTTTGAATTGAAAGAAACTTCCATACCATGAGACATGTCTGCATTCTTTTTGTTTTCTGCACTTCATTTTCTACTGGTTAATAACAGTGAGTCTGTCCCCAACTAGTTTATTATATTCTTACATTTTAAACTAGACTATGCCAAACTGCCTGATTGTGAAATGGGTACCCGGTTGTCTTTTCTGTCTGGTTCAAATGGGACTTCTCAGGACTAAACCGAAACAACTCTATAATGTGGAGTAATGGCTCTCATTTTTGCAATTATTAAGCCACTAGAATGCCATTGTTAGCTGGAAACTTTTGTGCTCATTTTGATATTATATCTGCTATATATCATATTTAGTTCACTTTTGGAAAGAAAATTCCTGTTTGTTATGGGGCCATTTGACGGAGATCCCCAATGTGCCTACTGCCAAATGATGCTTGGGTTGCCTGTACAGCTGTACTTGTCTCCCAGCACCAAGTAACTTCGACAAAAGTTGCCTGTCCCTGTGGTGAACTAGTGACTACAGCCATATGATATGTAGGCAAGTGGACTAATAAAAAAAACAAAAAAAAGATATGTAGGAAAGTGCAAATCAATTTTGTCTTGTTAGTAGTCCAGTCAAGTGATTGCATGGATGTTTTTTTAGCATGGATGCTTCACTGCATATTTCGTATGTTTTTCCCTTTGGTTTTAAAAAAATTATCGTAGGCTCTTAGCTCCGAAAATTTCCTAAGAACTCGTCTTTAACTTTCAACTTGTTTGATTCATAGATGTGTATTGGACTACGCATTAAAATTGCTATGATGCAGTCATGGTGTTAGGGATCTGTGACATGGAGTGATATGCCAATTTTTCATGTTTGTGATGGTTTGCTTGTTCATGCTAACAAAAAAGCATTGTCTGTATTTGATTGGATCAGGCACCTGAAGTAAAACCTCCAGCTGAAAAGGCCCCAAAGAAACCCACGGTAAAAGCTACTGAAAAGAAGGGGAAAACAGTTGAAGTGGTAAATGAAGAGCCACTAGATCCTGTGGCTGAGAAACTTCGCCAACAAAGGTAAATCTCAAAGACTTGTTTCTGCTAATAATGGATACATTTTTTGTGGGATTAATTGTATGTATAGATATTCCTCTTTTGACTTGCAAATGTTACCCGAAAAACCATATACAAGTATGGATCAACTATATATATTATTTTTTTACACTATCTGCACTGATTATGAACTTGCAGCTATGAGTGTATTTTACTGTTATGGAGTAGGTTTTATTTTTTTACTCATAGCTGGTGCTTTAGGAGCTCAGGCCTAACTTGGGGTATAACTGGTCTTGCAAGTTAGTTTCTTTCAGTATGCCGCTAGTCTTACGAACTAACAGCTTAGAACTTATCTTCTATTATCTAGGATACCGATCTCCTGATGTGGGCTGTGTTCACCCCGGCTCAATTGACGTTTTCTAGCTCTTTATGTGCACAAATAGCATTGAAGTGTTAATGTTGTGATCGATCAGGATGCAGCTTAGTGGTCAAAGGATGGGATTGGGATGAACTTTATACTCACATCCAGGGTTCGATTCTGTGCTAGGACTTTCCTCAGAATATCTGTTAGTTATGGTCGGTGGGGGCAGTGTATATAGGGTTACTTCCCAAGGGTGGGTCCAAAGCGCCCATCGTCAAAACGTGTTAATGTTTGACATGTCTAAATGTTAGATTTAGATATGTCTAAGCTATCTATGGTGAGGTGCCCATTATAATTTACATTGTTGCATTCTTATGAGAGTTTCTGACAGTTAATAGGTTTAGAATTTTTGTACAAGAGGTTACCTATAAGAGAACGTTGTACAAGAGATGGCAAAGTGAAGAATTCAAATCAAATGCAGTTTTGCTATTTACAAGTGGATTAATTTTTTACTCATTCATGAAATGCTACTCACCGTTGAAGTACAAGAAATAAATCATTTTGGTTCACCAAGTCAAAAAATATTTAATAAGAAACCAAGTTCCTTTTGCACGATTTTTCTTCTCTAATTTGAATTACAAAGGGCATATTTATTCATAAAAAAAAATAAATACAAAAGGCATATTGCATTGCAGTAAGTATGATTAACAGTACAGTTAGTTGCAAGTTAATTTGACTTTTTTAACCCCAAGGGGTTGGCCCAAGTGGTGAAGGCCTTAGTCTTGGGGTATCACTCATTTCAAGGTCTTAAGGTTCAACACCTTATGGGTGGAAACAATCCTTTGGGGCCACACCCCCTGGTAAAAAGCCAGCGATTTAACTAGTTCTGTGTAGGAAAACTTCCGAGGGTGTGGTGTACGGGACTGGGTTTACTTTACAGAGGTGGGTTTGAAGGGCCCTAACTTGGAGAGGTTTCCCGACATTAAAAAAGAAAAAGAAAAAAAAGAAAAAAAATTACTTTTTATGATTAAGATACTTGTTCCTGAGTTAGACATGATTAAAATGTAAAACCCAGTACTGTAACAGCTACAGGTCGAGAGAATTTCTTAAAATAACACTGAACAAAAGGATACACAAGGTGAACCCAAAAGAACTAATATCCTTCAACTCGGGTGCATCCTTCCTAAACTCAAAATTTCAGCTTTTGGCATCTAGAAGATGCCTATCAACCTTGTCTACCTCTTATTCTGTTCATCGTGCATAATTGGAGGTGGATTTGGCCCACAGATCTGAACGGTGGCTTGATAAGTTTTTGCCTGTTGCCCACAAATTGTGCCTTGATGCTTATTTCCTATGTTCCTACTAAATATGGGTTTTATTTAGATGCGAAATCAACTCAAAAGATTCAAATACAACTTGTCATCATGCTTTAATCCCACTTGATTAGGAACTTGAACTGATTTCTATTGACTTTAATATTTAAGGCTCGTAAAAAGTTAATAAGATACATCCATCTTTCTTTTTTCGTTTCTGGTATTCTTTGGGGCCTTCAGTGCAATTATTTTCTCCATTACAGGCTGGTGGAAGAAGCAGATTATAGCTCCACTAAGGAACTGTTCAGTAAGAGAGGTGATGAGAAGACCCTTGATAATTTTATTCCCAAATCAGAAAGTGACTTCTTGGAATATGCGGAGCTCATTTCACATAAGCTGCGCTCACATGAGGTGTTGTAAATTGTCTCTGCCTTGTTTAGACAAAAAGATGATGAGAATTTGAGACTTTGCTAAATTACATCTACTTACTGCAGAAAAGTTTCCATTATATTGGTTTACTCAAGGCTGTAATGAGACTATCAATGACTGCTTTGAAAGCAGCAGATGCAAAAGAAGTCTCATCTTCTGTTTCAGCAATTGCAAATGAAAAGCTAAAAGCAGAGAAGGAGGCGAATGCTGGAAAAAAGAAATCAGGTTTTTTTTTTATTTTTGTGTTGTCAAACCTGTGCTTGACACTTCAGAGCATCACACACGGACTTGTGTTAAATGAGTTAATCCCCTGTAATGGATGGACTTTCACTGATATGAAATTTATTGGGTTGGTCTCACCCTTTTTTTAGTTAATGCTCTCGTTTGTTCTTTAATGGGAGTTTTTGAACTACATACCAATAGGCGTACGTCAACTTGTTTTCCTTGCCTGCAGGCTTGAAGAAAAAGCAGATTAATGTTGACAGGCCAGACGATGAGTTGGCTGTTAATGCCTATGAAGCTCTCGATGACTATGATTTCATGTGAGTATCGCAGTTAGTTCCATCCAAAGAATTGGGATTTCAGCATATGGAACAGTGTAGTAGGGATAAGATCCTCCGGCATTTCCCTCCCCAGAGATTAAAGAGTGCTATTGCTGTATCTTGTTTAATAAGAGAATGTTTCAGATTGCCATTTATTTGTCATGGTAAATTTTGTTTGTTTTGGATACCAGATCTACATTTGTCTGCATACAAATGTTGTGCTTTGCATGAGTCGGTCTAAGATACACCCTGTCTCAAATAAAGTTTCTATTTATTGAGATTTTTCGTTGAAAGATTGCATTGAAAAACTTTGTGGTTTGGATGACTATGATGCATTGAAAATTAGAGCATAAAATTTATCAGCTGGATCGGTATTGACGTGCAAGGTAGGTTGGGGCTGCTTTGAACCATATGGTGGGTTTGGATGTTGTTTTATAACGATGTTATCGTGCATTGATGTCGGGTAAAACTGCCATTGTTGTCTGTTAAATCGTATTGCTAGGTACTTTCCAAGCCCTACTATGGTCGTTATTGGGTTTTTCTTTTCCAGGCAAGATAATATAATGGCCAAGAGATTTTTTAAATTTCGTTTCGGATCATTCCAGTTTAAGGACTAGACAAAAAGAAAAAACAAATAAAAAAAAAGTCCCCATAAATCATTAAAAATAAGGAGATTAAAAAAGAGAGATTTGAGGTATACAATTTTAGATTTATATAAAACCCTTTTAAATCTTAAAATTATATGAATATCAACTAGGTTTGGAATTTACAAAAATACCATTTGAATTCAAGAAATTACAAAATTGTCACTGAAACAATTCAGAATCGGCAGAAATTAGCCGAAACGGGTTGGAACGTGTCGGAATTTGAAACCAAACGAAAGAAGGATGTATATTGTATTAGATACTGCACTGGAACTGGAATCGAATGAATTGGAATTCAAAACTATGGTTGAAAGCACATTCAATGATAGGCTGCTTTGAGGAATACCTGCAAAGCTGCAACCACAACAATAAAGGTTGTACTACCATTGATTGAGGTCACCGAAGGAGAACTAAAGAGTGTTTAGTGGAAATTGCATATCCAACGGTTTGCCTAGAAGGGATCTAGATTTATGGTTCCTCCACACGTAGAAGGTGACACCAGAGGCTTATGTGCTAAGGAGAATTGGGTTGCAGAGAGAGGCAACTAATGGCAGGGTAGGCCTACTACCCGCCCCAAACGGGGGGATAGCCAGCTGCCCCGTGGTGGCTGATGGATGGGTAGGCCTGCACTTGCCCTATGCAAAATTCTCCTTCTCGAAACTCTATGCAACATCTATCACCTGCCAAACTTGAATTGGTTTTTCTCAATTTAATCTAGTTCTAATTACAAATCAAAGTCTCCATGGTGTTAGGAGATAACAAATTCTTAAATGGGTCTAATATGGGCCTATGATGTTAATTGCAGGCTTTGAGGCTATGGTAGAAATATGGATGACCAAAATACTATGAATGATCTCTATGAGGACAGGATATTTGACTGCAAATCCAACTGCAGATAATCACAACGTTAACTAATCCCATCCTTCATTGAAAACAATTCAAACCTTCATCGATTTCAAAAATACTTGGTCCAAAATCTCCCGTTTCCAATGTAAAAAAACGTGACGCCGTTTAATATAATAAGACAATATAAGATTATAATAAACATGCGGGCGGGCGGGAGGGAATCCACACCCGACACCTGCCCCGTATTGCCGTCCAAACAGGTGAAGCCCGCACCACCCTCTCATATACTTCTAACCAAATTAATGTCTGCAAGTCAACATGACAGATTTCTAGAAAAAAGTAACCCTTCCCGTGATCTGCCAGTGCGATACAACAATCATATAGAGCTCTGTTTTCCTAGTTTACTTTCTCTTATAGAATTTGCACAAACTTCATGTTTTTAAATATGTAAAAGATATACCATGTCTGTTACCACCTAATTCTAAAAAAAGAAGCTTTTTCGATTACTTAATTATCATACAGTGATGATTAAACATATCATTATATATAAAATTTAGGAAGGTCATGAGTTATATATTATCTGATGCTAGTGCCTTTCATTTAAGAGAGAAAAAAAACGGGTCGCCTTTTTCTGCTTTTGGAAAAGAGAAAATTTTCACTTTTATGGCTCGATTGGTTCGCTTTAATGGATGATCATCATTCGGCAGAATTCTCTCGAGCGTCTCCATCCACTTTTATGCTCATGTGCTCTCAAATTAATATTGCTGCAGTCAGTTTAGTACCACGCACGTTTTCTTCTTCTTCTTCTTCTTCTTCTTCTTGTTTTGTTTTATTTTGTTTTGTTTTGTTTTTTTTTTTCTTTTTGCAAACATGTTTTGAAATTTATCTCACTCATTTTTCTCTTTCTAACCAACTCAAGATTGAAATGGGGAAGAAAGTCCAAAAGTGGGTGAAAGAAAGGGTCGAATATTTCCCATGCTACCAAACTTTACCAAATGCACCTTTTTCGTTGACAAACAGGAACGAGAATCACACTTGAATTTCTCAGGAGCTGATCTACCATGTAGAATTTTTCTGAATCTGAACTAAAAGCTAAAGAATAAGAAAAATAGACAAGGAAACTGAAGCTATTCCATCTTAACTTCCCTTCATAACAGAGCAGATATATGAAAGATGTAAGTGATGCATGCCCAGCAGCACTACAGACTATTACATTCCTCCAAAAGCTTAAACAAACTGAAGAACACCATCATCAAACACTTAACAAACTAGCTAGCTAGCTACCTCGTATGCATCTCTTACATCCCATGTTTCCAGCATTAATCCCAAATAAAAGAAAACAAGAGCAGGAAAAAACTTAAAAAATACAATAACATGCACATGGTTAAACATGGAAGATAATACAATTAGACCTAAATTTAAAGGTAAATTCGGACCATTACCCTCAATTCCCCGCGATGCAATATTGACGCTCTCCCGATTCTACTCCTTATAGTAGGCTAGAAACTCAGGAGAGTGCAATTGCAAAGCCTGGTTTAGTTTGTTCTTCTGCTATCAGTTCTCACCCATATTTGCAAAAGAACCCTTCTCTGCCATGTCGCCGCGGCTGCAGACCACTGCTTCCTTCAACCCCACCACCCAACTCCACCAACTCTGTACTCACCGTGATGATCATGTTTTCTAAAGCCATGTTAAAATGAGCTGAAACTTTGAACTCCTGATAGTACTAGAGCTAGCTAAGTACCGAGAAAGAGAGACTAGAAAGAGTGTTTTGAGTATAGGGCTGAGGGGACATCATGGGTCGTATATAAAGGCGAGATTGTAGCTTTTGGTTCAACGTGAGTGGGATTTATTTTTATTTTATTTGTTATCATTCCTTTTCCAATTTGGTAATATATTTGTTTTGTGTATATATATATACATGTATATATCTTAAAGTGTGGTTGAAATTTTTGGTCCAAGCTCGTTAGGGGCATGTTTGTGGGGAAATGCAAACAACTCCACTAACTCGGTTTTCAAGGATCTTGGAGTTTTCATATTATTCTCATTTGGGTGAGAAAAGAGGCCGGGCACCGATATTGGGGGAGGCCGATGGCTACGATGTGAGCGTTCTCATTGTAGTTGTGATGAACTCTCGATCCAAAGTTTTCAATCAAACTTTGCATTAATTTCTATATCACACCATAATGCCAACGGATGGTGGACACCACGAAAAGGATCGCTCCGATTCAAATTTCCTTTACTTATGGCATAATGGGCGATGGATGATTCTGATAATGCGATATCAGCTCAGTATAAAGCTGCATGTTTATAATGACCATTATTGCCGCTTGACTTGAATATATATGCTAAATGTGTCGACTTTTTGTGGTCTAAACTGTTTAGATTTGAAGGGGAGAGAAAGGAGGAAGAAAGAGTACATCAATGCTAGTATATATGAGAGAGTTCTTATGGTAGATCAGATGCTCAAGCGTTAGTAGTTGACTCAATAAAGTTAAATTTTAGCTTAAAAATAATTAAAATGTAAAATAAAGTGTAACAATAGGCTCATCAAATGAATAGTAAATTTAACTATTAACTATATGGCTAATCAAATTTATTGAGCGGAAAGGACTAGTCAAATATTATTTTTGGACTAAAAAATTCATTTCTCGCTGCCTACTTCTCTCCCACGTAAGAAGAAAAAGCTGAAAAAAAACCCGCAAAATGTTCTCTACCTTTCCTCTCCCTCACTTTGAACAAAACCTACACACCGAATGCCAACGCCATCTTCTCCCACCATCGCACTGAACGGCAACGCCATTGACTCCAACCATCGCTACCGTAAGCAATGCCGAACTCCATTTTTCTCTCTCTATTTGTTTTTTTCTCTGGGATTATAGGCTTTAGTTGGATTGTTCTTTGATTTGTAGATTCTTTTGGTTTTTTCTCTTGATGCATTGTTCTTCTATGTTTCATTCTTCTTTGCTTGGGTGATGCGATTTTTTGGATTTTCCAACCTTTGATTGAATTTCTAGATGTGATTTTCTAGTTTTGCTTCAGTGCGATTTCTTGATTCCGTTGGCTGCAATTTTCTTGATTCTATGGGTTGTGATTTTCTTGATTCATGAGCACACGATTTCTTTTACCTCTTATTTGTTTGGTTGTTGGGTAAGAAAGTGTAGGAGAGGAAAGAAAGATTGATTCATGAGCACACATTTTTGGCCAGATTTAACACCCTTCCCTTCTTTGGTATGTTAGCCGTATTCTTGTAGAAATAATTCCATCAGAAATAATTCTTGTAGAAATGCTTTTAGAGTGGCCCCATTTTAAGTTGATTTTGATCAAACGGTACATTTAGCCGTGGGTGGGTCTGGAATGTGTGGATTATCTAGAAGAAAAGCCATTAAGATCATAGAAACGTAGTTAAAAGTCTATCTTATATATGGTGCAGGTAAAAAGTTTTGTCTTAAATGTAGTTAAAACGGTACATTTTGCACATGCCATTATGTTTCAGCCATAAATTCCAGAGTGCAGGTAAAAAATTGGTCTTCTTATATGAGGGGCATGAAAAAAAATACTGTGGTAAAATGGTCTATCTATCTATCTATCTATATGCGTATATATGTCAGATTCAAGTGTGATGGGTGATATCTAGTTCCTTGTCCCATATCTCTTGTTAGGAATAGATTCATCCACTCACCATGATGCCTACTTCACAAATTTTCTAAATAACATTGACTTTTTGATGAGTGCCACAAATGAACAAAAATTCTCTCCACCCTGAGTTGAGGTTATTGAAGTTGAATTGAGTGGACGAAAAACACAACGAGGTAATAATTTTAGTAATGAGGAAGATTCTTGCTTGTGGAGGGATGGCTTAAAACTTTCTTAGATAGGATACAAGGAAAAGGTCAAAAGCACATGATGTTATGAAAAAGAATTCATAAATATTTTAAGGAAAACAAGAAATTTGACTATTTAGGTAACTACACATCTCTAATGAATCAGTGGTCGACAATTCAACAAGCTACAAATAAGTTTTGTGGTTACTTGGCCAAAGTCGAAGGAATGCATTCAAGTGGATTTAATGAGCAGGACATGGTATGTTTTGCACATTTTAAGCTTATTTTTTCAACATGCTACTTATTTTGCACCTTGTCAGCTTATTTTTTAACATGTTATTTTTTTTTTTTAACATCTACTTATTTAGAACCACGGTGCTTTATGTATGTAGATGGGCAAGGCAAATGTCATGTGCTTGGAGTTAGAGAATAAGTCTTTTAACTTTGATCATTGTTGGCTGGTGTTAAGATTCCATTCAAAGTGGGTGAAACATATGGAAATAATGAAGCCGAAGAAGAAACCAAGTTTGAATGGTTCGACACCAAATTCAATAAATCTAGGCGAAGATGAGGATTTTCATATTGCATATTCAAATTTGGAACGACCAATAGGTCGTAAAGTAGAAAAAGAGAAATGAAAGAGAAAAGAAATGACGAACTCCGATTCTCTCGTGGTACTAAATGAGATGGCGAAATTAGAAAGAGTAAACTCGTGCTTATGCAATAAGCACATGATCATGACAATAAAATATTGTGTCTTAGGCAAGAGGAAGTGAGTCTTAGGCATGAAGAAGTGCATATTCAGAAAGAGAAGGTGCTATTTCATCCGAAACCTCATTCAAAAATATTTGTGAGGATAGATTGGAGGATTAGCAAAATAGTCGCGAAATAGATTTTGGTAGACTTGCAATCGATCGCGCCTTAGGAATCTACGGGCTTTTTTAGAAGCACCTAGTGAGCTTGATACTTCTTCTTCGTGATATTTTTAGAAGAATCTACATGCTTTTAAAATATAGCCGTTAAAAAAAATATCCATTGGAGAAATATAGCTGTTAAAAATAGTCTTTGAAAAAAATAAAACTAAAAAAATATTTTTTTGATAAGTAAAAATAAGACTAAAAAAATATATCCAACTCATATGATATGACTATTGGAAAAATATGATATTTGAAAAAAATATAACTATCAACTTTAATACAACAATAATACAACCATAAACAATAATATAATCATAAACTTTAACATAACAATAATACAACCATAAATTTTAATACAGTAATAATATAACCATAAATTTTAATACAATCATAAACTTTACTACAATAATAAACTTTGATGCAATCATAATATTTAATATAATTATATTTAAATTATAATTAGAATTAAAATAATAAAAAAATTTAAAATTAATATTTTAATAGAATAGTAAAAAATTTATTGAGTCTATTATTTGATTTTATAAAAAATAACTAGTTAAAATTTATAAAAATAAATTTTTTAACTAAATTTTAATTAAAGTTCATTGAGTTCACTGCTAATACCTGGATTTGGCTCGTCAGTATATCATGTAAACGTAGTGTTACAAATTTCTCACTTTTGCGCAAGACACAAGTTTTCATGGAAAAACTTTTTGATTTAATTACCCTATTATTATTATTTTTTTTGATGGAAATATGTTTCATTGCATTCATTAGTAAACGAAGTTACAACTGTGATTTATTGAGGCTTGGAAAGATGGATCGAATATATATATATGTAGGATATTGGGGGGACATTAACCTAGAATGGTGTGCATGGAATTTAGAAAGCTAGCAGACCTGCATATTGGACCAGATTTCGGCTGACCCTGTCTACTAATGAATTGCCTATATATGTGCAATATGTATGCATGGATGATTGAGTAATAATTATATGTGCAAAATGCAATGTGCATGCATGGATGTTGGGGTGTTTTTCATTATCTACTAGCACCCCGGGAAAAAAACATTTTTTGAGTTTAAAAAAAAAGGAAAATACACCGAGAACTGGCTGTTCATGTTGTTGGATATATATATATATATATATATATATATATATATATGAAAGAAATTTTACATTTATATAGTAGTTGATCAAAGTGAGCCAGTCAAAGTATCCATATATTTTACATTTATAAATCCACCTTCTCATGACCACCCGATCAATTTTTCTTATTAATATAAATATAGAATTCGATTTCAGCCAATTATATTTTGTTTAGAAACATTATGCTTAATTAATTAGTCCGGCATCAACATGTGGCTATGTAGCTATTAATAATTAAATTAATTTATCGACTGAGTTGTACGTAGTAGTATATATATAGTAGTACTGCTTTTTAGAAAGAGACTTCCAATCTTTTAATCTCATATTGTTAATTCGAATATCACGTTCGATGTGATTAACAATCACAAACAAATATAGTTGAGCAAAATGTCGTTTTTTATTGTTCAATCAAATCACAAACGGATCAAATGTCAATCCTTCTAATTCAATCGTGAAAGCTATATATATATATATATATATATGTATGTATGTATAGTTTCACTCTCTCACAAAACACATAAACGGAATTTTTTAATAATGGCATAATTAGGTGGTAACCTTATGTAGGTAAAAGGTCACTTCTTAAACCATATGTTGGGGAAAGGAGTTAGACTAGACTGCATGAAAATTTATTTGGACACTCGTTAAGTGTGATCTGCAAGATCTGTGCACCATTTTTTTAAAAAATGAATATATTTAAAGACGTATCTTCTTAAAAAAAATTCATTTTATAATAATGGATTCTACTATTATTTAAAGGAAGTATACAAGCTGATTTGTATATCCAAGAACTATATCTAGTATTACTCGGACAATATATATCATGATGTGAATACTAAAGTGCAATTTAATCTTAAAAAAATCTATTTGCAAGTATAATTGTGTACTAATATGTACACCATCTAATATGATTGATAAAAAAATAAATTTTATTGAAAATAATGCTAATTTAACTTTTAAATATGAAGGAATTAGTATTGATACGCATATTAGTACGCAACTTTACTTATATATAGCAAAACTCTTTAATCTTATATTATTTATGCTCTACTATTTGTTGATGTTAAATATATATATATATAAGTGATTAAATTATAGCAATGTCCTTGTCCTTTATTTTCTAGATATCAATTCTATTTGGTGAATTTAAGATGAGCGTGTTTTAATCATATGATCATATCAATTACGTACATGCATCACTACATGCAAGGAATTCAGTCTTTTCCTGAGCTACAAATTTGCCGCTATAATCCCAAATTTCGCTGCAAATAATTTATTCCAACGGTTTCCTCTTCACTGTAGGGTTGGTTGCCAAAAATTGGTTGCGATATCTAATTTTTACCAACGATTTGCAATAATTGTTGGAAATAAATTTATTTTCGACGGGTTGAAATCGTCACAAATAATGAATACAAATGCAAGGAAAAATCCCAACGGTTGCTAATATCATTGTTGGGAAAGATATTTATTTCACGACCACTATTTTTCTTTGTTTAAACATATTGCTTGAACATATTACACGAAGAGTACTGTGTGTTATATATTTTGACCTACAAAACCAATTCCATATAAATTATATATAAAGGCATTACTGTGTGCATACGAATTGAACTTTATTATACCACGTGTAACGTACGAAACCTTTGCAAATATCATTTCTTTCTATTTTTTATTTACATTTAGAAAAAAGATATTCATAATGGCAATGCGCAAAGTATTCAAGTTGGGTAGATCACTTGCAATATTGGAGGGAACCCATCAATCTTAGATGTTTAATATATATATATATATATATATATATTTATATATTATAAGATTCACATGATTTTGAAAATCTAAATACTCATTTGATTAAAATTGGGGTACGATCCATCTTCTCTAAAGAAAAACAAAACCACATTTGGTTTGAGTGAAATATAGACATACAAATATTAATAACAGAATATTAATTGGTCTTTATCATTATATTTCATGAAGCAAATGAATTCTCATATTTCTGATCTCTTCTTTTGACATAGAATTTATTTACTTTACTACTATTTTCAAAATATTGTGAACAAGAAAAAAAATAAAAAATAGAAGGATGTTTAATATTACGCAATAAGACAAATATACATGAGTCTAAATATTGCAAGTAGATCACTTGCAATAGAGAGAATCTTAAAACCGGTCCATCCATCTTTCTAGAATTAACAGCCCACCAATATCTAAGTTACATGTAGGCTTCCCACCACAATTATCATTTGGATGCACAATATTAGATTTTAAAATTTACTCTCCTCCCCTTTCTCACAAAACACTTATGAATCTGGTTTTTGTCTACCCATTCCCTCCCACCAATTAACATGAGGATCATCATATTCCTGAATGCCTCAGTTGATCGCCCTTGCCAAAAGATCTCTTGAAACTCCAACAAAGCAACTAGTTCACACAAAAATGAGCATCGACCCATCATCACAAACTTACTTAAATCCTTATAGAAGCACCAATTTTCATCATAAAATGTCAAATTTCCTTTCCTCCAAGCCCCCCACGCTCCTTTCATCCAAGCCAATCAAAACGGCCAATCGAATCAAATGCAATTTATACGCAAAGTGTTAAGGAGAAACACTTGGATTGAGATGCAAAGAGTTAATCAAAGAAAGCAAAGGTAAGGTAGCTTTTTTGTTTTTTTTTGCTCCACTCGAAGTTCTCTCTCTCTCTCTCTCTCTCTCTCTCTCTCTCTCTCTCTCTCTCTCTCTCTCTCTCTCTCTCTCTCTCTCTCTCTCTCTCTCTCGTGGTGATTGTTATTCACAGTAAACTATGAAATTCCCTTCCTCTTCCTCTTCTTCATTACTTTTTATCTGATATATATATATATATATATATATATATATATATATATTTTCAATACACAAACACATAGAACACGAGAAGAACAGAATAGCTATTAACTTTATTATTGTGAGGTAGGCGACATACGGCACCACAAACAACCGGTTGGAGGCTTCGAGGGCTTGTGACTAGATGGAGGCTTTAAGAAGGGGTTGCGACGGGCTGGAGGCTTCGACGGGTTTGAGCGAAGGAGATGAGGGGCATGAGTGAATTTTTGATAGAATAGATGAAAGGGAATGGCTCGTGGGTGAAACATCTCTTGCAAGTGATGCTATTCTGTGTGGTTAATATTATTGTAATTATTGTGTGATTTCTGACGTAGTTGCATGTGAAAGGAGGATTTCTATACATCAAATAATAGCTCGACTGCTTATTATTGGGTAGATGACAACTGTTTCTCATCTTTCTTTCTTCTTTTGACAAAGGATTTTACTTTACTACTACTTTTAAAATATTGCGAACAAGCAAAAAAAAAAAAAAAAAGAGAGGGAGGAAGGAAGGAAAATTAATTGGTCAAAGTGGGCGGTGGGGTACACATGCACAACCTTGAATTTGAAGAAATAATTGTAAGAGACATAGAAACATCCTTTTAGATAGGCAGGCAGGCAGCTCTATCGTTAGAGGATCCACGAAGCTGCTAACTAACAAAGAAAAATGCAGCTGTATGCATGATCATGACTACTTTATCGTGGATGTATATTTTGTCCACGACAGTATAGAAAGCAAAGATATAAAGCCTATGCATAAGTCAGCGATGAGATTCTCTCTTTCTTCTTTTGCTGTTCAACTCACCCTCCATCTATATAATTTTCATAATTTCGTCCCATCTTTATTTTATTTATATGAAAAATAGTATTATTTAAATAATACTATGTTTTTCATATTAGATTTTATCTGCGGATCACATGATTGACTAATGTGACATATCAATTATTGTGATTAAAAAATGATAAAATTTAAGATAAAAAATAATAATTTCTTTTCAAGATTTAGATCGTGCATGTGAAATCACTACTTGTCCTAATTTCTAAAAATTTAAATTGATGAAAAAGTAGATTTTATTATTTAAACTCATTACTTATTTCAAAACTTTAAACAAAGGGAAAGAAGTATATTTTATTTTTTGTATTATATTTAATTACATCCTTCTACTCATATTCGCACCAAAAGTCAGTGGGGAGTCTTTATAACGTACAGAATAGTCTCACCTATTTGCTTTCTTTTAAATGATTTGAACAGCTTTGAAGTTTTGAACTAGACTGGTAGGATAAATGATATTTGTAGTCGTAATTGTGCAAACGTCGCACATTTTTTTTGAAAAAAGTGAATTAATACGGGATCTATATAAAAAAAAATTAATTTTTTAATCGTAGATTTCGCTCTTTTTTAAAATAATTGCGTGACGTTTGCATGCTTCACGATTGTATGTAGAATTACTCCACTATTAATAAATATATGATCGATATATATAAAATCCAAATTCTTTTATCGGGTTAAAAAGATAGGTATATCATATTATAAATGGGATGGTTTATATCATTTTTTTTCCTTTGTTGTCTCTGGGCGAATTGGTGTTTATCAACTTAAAAGAAACATTATTACCTTTCAATAATTTTTGTTTATACGAGTAAAGAGGTGGAAAAAAACTAGGCACTTGGCACTTCTTAATTATCTAATGCTATGATAGAATATTATGTAAAATTATCATTTATCTTAATAGTTATTTAATTATTTATATTATATTCTTAATATTTCTCCTCACGTGTGGGTTAAAATTAACTCTCCCTCAATCATGAGTATCACAACACATAGAATATTTAAGTAAATGAGGTAGAGTGTAGAGTGAAGATTCGAACTCAGGACATTAATTACTCTGACTCCATATGAAATTACTATTTATCGCAAAAGTTAAAATTGACGGAAATAGATAAATTTAATTATTTGTATTATATTTTTTACATATTTATCTATAAAACATGCAGTATCCTGTTTTTCATTAACAGCTCTAGTTTAGTTAGTTTAGGAAATAAACAACGGTTGAACAAAAACATTAGGAACCAAAACTCGTAGATATATAGCTATATATATGTACTTACATCATGAGCTCTTATAATTAAACTCGTATATTTTTATATTTATTTTTTAAATTTTGTTTTAAATTTATAATGAGATTAATTATCTTAAATAAGATAAAAACGAATATTAATGTTTCTACAGATAGATGACGTTTAAATCTTTACAATTAATATAAATCTTTTATACAGATAAATATCACTTGTATGCAGGAATTGCATACAAAGTTAAAAACCATACAAACATTATGTTCTCAAAATTACAAAGACAGGACTTATCAATTAAGTACCTTTATTTAAAAGAAAAATGTTTAAAAAAAATGTCAAAAAAATAAATTATAGTGATCAGTCCAAACTATTGATACCTTTTATCAATACCAGTAGCAGAATCCTTATTTCGGACTTCAACTCCAATGTTTATTAACTTAAACCTAACAACAATTTCTACTATTATCGACCCAAATTGGGTAATTATTTATGAGATATATCGCATGACTCCTAATATATATGTTAAAATCAATTATCATTTTATTTTATTTATAACAACTACTACTTTCCTCATCAAATCAAACCAAATATCACAAAGATAAGTCAATCCAAATATATAGTTTGAAAAATACAATTTGGGATTGAATCCCACCAAAGTACTATATCATTTAGATTTCATGCAAATTTGGCC
Organism: Carya illinoinensis; assembly: GCF_018687715.1. Taxonomy (NCBI): domain Eukaryota; kingdom Viridiplantae; phylum Streptophyta; class Magnoliopsida; order Fagales; family Juglandaceae; genus Carya; species Carya illinoinensis. The sequence goes on from NC_056757.1 coordinate 3,270,495, forward strand.
AGTGCATGAGCTACTCTATTTGCTTCACGCCCCTTATGTTGCACTTTTCATGTTGGATGCCTATTGAGCAAATATTTGATTTCTTGAACCAAGCTTCTCCACAATGTTGAAGAGAAACATTCTTTTTGCAATTCTTGTATTACAAGCAATGCATCGGTTTCTATCTGTAGATCTACAATTTCTAAAAGAATACATAACTGTAAGCGTAACATATATGTTTAAGGTCAACAATCAATTTTTAATTAAAAAGGAAAAAGTTAAATTTCATTAATAATTATCAAATATGGTTATTAAATAGAGTATTACATATCATTTTTCTAATTAAGTTGAAGCCTATAGTATACATTTCGTTTTTAAAGAACGAAAAATTCACCACAAAAGCATGTAGCGGGGAATTAATAAAACCCAAAAAAAAAAAAAAAAAAACAAAAAAAAGACCAATCATTGGATACTCGACGACGGTGTAATATTGCGAGGAAAGTAATGCGGTGGGGGAATCAAGTACGGAGAAAGTAAATTTTTAATTTTTTTAATTTTCTTGGTGTCCCAGGATGGCCAGACAAAGAGCGGCGCGTGGAACTCCAAAGCGTGTCTCCAGCTTGCACTAAAAGTAGTTCCAGTACTGCAAGCCTTTGTCACCCCCACTTCCACGTAACTCCAATTACACACGGCCACCGCCACTCCTTCACATTGGATCCCATTTGGCGTGCGAATTTCCTCCCTTTTTTTTTTCCAACACTTTAAAAGTTTTAATATCCTAGATAACAAAACTCGTATGTGACACATTTGAATGACTAATGCTGACCTTATTCGATTTAATTAATATATATGCTTTTTATTTTTTATTTTAATACTATCGACCTCAATAGTCATACATTGCCAAAGGCCCAAAATATCAGAGTGATTTGGTGATGAAATTCTCTTTCCAAGGAGCTGTCTAGAGATTAAGGCTGCTTTTGGTGGGACATCCAGTTGCTTCTTTTCTTGTCTTTGAGTGATTTGTCATCTTTGATTTGGCGCATCATACTCAAAGGGATATACCCCTATTTCTTTTGTTTTGATGGTAGTGCTGCGTTGTCATTTTCACACATTTCTAACTCTGGTTTTGGTCAAATAGCTTTTATTTTGTCAGCCAGGCCTTGATGTGCAAGTTCCCATATATAGACAAAATGCTGAATTATATAAAATTATCATATACTGTTGACATATGATAAAATTGAAAATTTCAGTTTTTATTTTTAGTTTGTGTAAACCACCTTTTGTTATATTAGTGACAGAGATGGAGAATGTGTCATTTACAGTGATTTGTGAAAAATTACTTTTCTATAATTGATTAGAAAAATTAATAAATATGCCATCTTTTATAGAGTAATATTAAATATAATTTTAAGGTGTACAAATTTCTCATATTTATTTTAAAAAAGAATAGTTTCTATCATTAAAAAAAATTAAATTTTCCTATTCGAGTAATGCTACATACAGTCATTTTTGCGTACTCCCTGCGCACTCCATTGATATGATTGGTTAGATTAATTTTTTTTAATACACAACCAATCATATCACTGGAGTGCACAAAGGAGTCCACAAAAATGACTGCACATAGAATTTTCCTATTCCCTCTATATATCTTCATCTATTTATGGCGAATGTGGAGATCAAGGATGAGTAATACAAGAACAATACGGTAAGGACTTGCATCAACAAAGGCTGGAATAGCTCAGTTGGTTAGAGCGTGTGGCTGTTAACCACAAGGTCGGAGGTTCAAGCCCTCCTTCTAGCGCTTTAATTACAAGCAAATGTAAGTGCTTTTTTCCAATATTAATATTGAACACCAAATTCTAAATTAGATTTTGTACCCTCGAATTTTGCACGGTCCAAGCCTCTAAGGACAGTAATGGGCTCTTTTTTGACACTGCTGTCATTTTGTACCCAGGAAGTGACCTTAGATTTTGTACTCAATTAAGATCTTCGTTTCTCGAGATTAATCTAGCTAGTTCGGTCAAATTATAACTTTGACAAATAATCCGATTCTTTAAATAAAAAATCAGAGTTTGAAATTTCCCATCCCCATTGTTTAAAAAAAAAAAATTATAACTATATATGATCACTCCAATGAATATTCTGTTTGTATATATTGCTTTGTCCATTTACTTAGAACTTAGTTGATATTGTTAGTTACTAATAATCATAATTTGGAAGATATTTAGGTTGGTAATCATAATACTAATTATAGTATTATGTATGAGTCGCAAACCCAAAAAAAAAAAAAAAAAAAAAGAAAGAAAGAAAAGAAAATAGTATTATAATGTGCTCTACGAAAAAGAAATTGGAGAAATACACTTTTCATCGGCCGCCTATCATAGATTTGCACTTGACATCCTAAAGTATCGGAATTGACACATTATTATAACCTCAAAGTATAAGAAAATGATACTCTGCAGCATTAATTAAGATCTGACAGTTAAGATCGTTTCATTTCTTCTATTTTTCATCCATTTTAGGGGTCGGGATTGAACAATGGTGCAAAATGTAAAATTTAGACAATGTGTTCATTTTGATAATTTGATATATAAACTCTTCATGGTTTGTAGTTCAATAGATGCTTGAGCCGCTGCCTCTTGTCGCCTCCCATTTTGGTCCCAATCCTCATTGTGGCCTCCCGGAGAGTTGGGTTGACAGTAATCAGTTCGGGAGGCTCATCGTCTTCACCCTAGCCTTCATTCTGTGCATCTACCTCGTGTACAAAGATCTCAGGGGAAGGGGTAAGTTTTGGTCGCCCAAAGCGGGAAACTTGATCATTTTGACGTCCCTTTCTCCATCTTTGAGCTCCTGTATATAACATTCTCTAGTGAGCACTTGCTTGCCGCGCACCTCCTCAATGCTTACTTCTATTGAAACTTTCATCTTCAAATGATATATAGAGGTAATAACCTTGAGGTCGTTTAGGGTCAGTTGCCCAATAATGGCGTTGTAAGATGGATGGGTGTTGATTACTAAGAAATCTGTCATTGTGGTAGCAATATATGGGTTGGACCCAGCTGACACGAGCAAGGCGATGGATCCAACAGGTTGCATAGCTTTTCCTGAAAACCTTTTCAAAGGGGTGGGTGTCGAACGTACTCTGTTTTGGTCGATCCCCATCTCCATGAAACATCCCAAAAGAGGGTGTAAGCCAAACTACCATTATCGACCAGTATTCTTCATGTGGTGTAATCTCTATCTTCATGAAAGCATCCCAAAAGAGGATGTCAGCCAAACTACTGTTATCGACCAGTATCTTTGTGTGGTGTGATTGGCTACCAATATAGTTATTACCAATATATCGTCATGTAGGTAGATTACTCCCTTATAGTCAATGTCGTTGACTGATATAACAGTCATTGGCCATGACTTTGGTTGTCTCCCCGACCTTTCGATGCTGAAAATGTCTTCATATCTGGCCTTGCAGGTGTAGGCTTTTCATCTAGAGGAGGATGGGCTGCCTCTAACGAATCCTTTGGCGATTGTGCAGATTTCCCCAAGAGGAGTAGTATTCGAGTCTTGACTTGGCAAGGGGCTCAATGGTGTTTTCTTGGGTTCTTTTGCCCCTTGGACTTTCACTCCTCTGGAGCCTCCACTCTCAATCTTGTCTCTTTTGTCGTGGTCTCTTGGTGGGTGAGGAATTCCTGGCAACTAGACACTTGAGCTCGTCACTGTCTTGCATTTCCTCGATTTTTCATTTCAAGGTGCAGCAGTCTTTCGTCCTATGCCCCCTACATCGTGATAGGTGCAACAGCGTTGGGTCCTTTATGCACGGTCGTTGTTTTTTTCAATTGGTTCCTCAGTCCAATCCTAGACATTCATGTTGGATTATTGGACCCTGGGATTCATCGTTTGCGCTGGAACCCTTGTTTCTTGCATTCTTTTGTGTGGTTTCTTTTTTCCCCCATTTGATCCCTTTCTTGGTCTCTTCCTTGGGCGCCTTTCTTTGCTCGGTCCTCTAATTGCTCCACATCCAACTTTCTTGGTGCGGTCAAGGCTCGAAGGGTGTCCTTTGTATTTACAATGTCGTCTGCCTTATCCATTAATTCACGCAAAGTGGTTTGGGGTCTTCTTGGCCAGCTAATCCATGAAAGGGTTTCTTGGCTAGATTCCTCCTAGTAAGGCCGGTAATGTGATATTTTCATCTTAGTCATCTGCCATCATTTATTCCTTGTTAAAAAACCAGCGAGGTAAGCCTTTAGGCTTTCATCCTCTCTTTGTTTCATAGTAAGGAGCTATGCAACAGACCTCCTTCTCCTTGTACTTGCCATAAACTCAGTTAAACCACTTACATAACTCCTCAAAACTATTTATAGAGCTCGGCTGTAGCACTCAGAGTTAAAGGAAATGCCTGGCATGTGATCTCTCTTAGAAAACTGTGGAGTGTCATGTGGGCTTTGAACGTTTCTAGATATTCAACGAGATACTTGGATCCTCCATACATCTTGACCAGTGGAACCTTGAAATTTGGCGAGAGGGGCATTGCCACAAACTCCGCACTACACGGTAGGCCAGTGCTAGTGAGCAGCAGGTCGATGGATGAGAATGCGCCTATCTTCTAGGCCATTTTCTCTTATTTGTCCATGAGGCTTCATAAATCGTGGTGCATTTTCTTCTTTTCGTCATTGTCATCGAGGGACTTCCCCATGCTCTGCGACTCTGTCTTCACCCTATCAACATTGCTTGGCACGATGTTTTCCCCCAAGGTGAGAGCATGTTGTCATAGGCATGCGAAATGCACGTTGAAATGGAGAGATCTCACAGATGACTCCAACTGTTGTGGATATGTTTCGCACCCCTATAATACCCTTAGCAAACCTACACTAGAAGAACCAAAGAAGGCTTGAAGGGTATTAAACGCTTCCGATGTCTAAGTCAAATTACTTGTATGATTTCTTTGTGAATCCAAGGCTCAAAATCCAGTTATCTAGATCATGAATTTCCTCCAGTATATATACGGTAGGGGACGGCTTGCTCAAGCTCGTATAACAACCCAATCCCTTCATTCAAATCGGGTTCGAGTTTGTTACTATTTGGATTTCCATTATCTGGTCTTGGGTGGTTATCCGAGGGGAACATTTGAGTTCCATGCTATTCGGGAGTGGTTGCGTGATTATCCTATCCGTTGATTGTGCTGGATGATTCATGCTGAGTACACATCATTTATAATGTTGAGTGTTGACATATAATGAAATTGAAAAGAAAATTTAAAATTTCAATTTTTAATTTTTTTAAAACCAAGTTTTGTTATATTAGTGACATGGATCGAGAATGTGTTATTTATATTGATTTGTGAATGAAATTACTTTTTATAATTTATTAGAGATAACTAATAAATTTGTCATCTTAAATAGAGTAATACTAGATACAATATTAGGGGGAAAAATCCCGCGTGCTCCATTTAAAAGATATTGAGGTTCATCATTAAAAAATTAATTTTTTATATGGTTTCATATTTATCAATTTTTTTCTAAAGAAAGTACATGAAGTTTGCACTAGTGTTTTTAATATTATACCGTATTGGCCGGTATATACTGGTACGACCACTGATTCAGTAGAGGTATTACCTGTATTTCGTACCGCTCCAAATACCGGGCGTACTGATCGATATTTTGGCCTGTACCAGCCCAAATACCGGCCCGTACGAACAGATATTTCGACCTTAAATTTTTTTTTTTTCATTTCTCCAAACTTCAAGCTTATTTTTTAACCCCCAATTCAAACTAAACTATTTAAATTTATATATATGTATGCATTTATATATAATTTATTCATATATCAATTATTTTATAACGAATTTCGTTCCAGGACTTTGACCGATATGGTTTCTGGTACCGTATTCAAAACTTTGGTTTGCATATTCTAAAATTGTATATAGCATTAATTTATATACCTTCATCTATTTATAAGATCAACAAATGAACGCATAATACAAGGATTATATGATAACGACCTATTCCAACAATGGCTGGAATAGCTCAGTTGGTTAGAGCGTGTGGCTGTTAACCACAAGGTCGGAGGTTCAAGCCCTCCTTCTAGCGCTTCCTATTTAATGTATTTTTTTTATTCAATATTCCGGAAATAAGATTTTGTACCCACAAATTTTGCACGGTCCACGTACAGTAATGGGCTCTTTTTTCACACTACTGTCATTTTGTACCCAGAAAATGATCTTGGATTTTCGAAGGTAGATATCATGTTCAAGGCAGCTTCCTTTGCGAGCCTCTTATTACCTCATGGTGCTACGTACTTCGAATAAGATATTCTTTCTCGAGATTCAATACATGAAAAATAATTAATATTTAAGACGAATTATTTTGATAAAAATGAATATTTACGATGAGGATAGACTCATTTTAATAAGAAATAATTATTTTGACAGAAAATAATTGACAGTAAATAAATAATTTTTTTATTGTACTGATTCTGAGTAGTTCAATCAATTTATAATTTTATATCACTCCAATGAATATTGTTTTGGTATATTATATATTGCTTTGTCCATTTACGTACTTAGAACTATTTGATCTTTTTAGTTACTGGTAAACATAATTTGGAAGATTTTTAGGTATTGGTAATCATAATTAGTATTATGAGTCGTAAAAAAAAAAAAAGAAAAAAAGAAAAAAAAATTAGTATCATGTGTGCTCTTTAAAAAAGAAAAGGGAGAAATACATACACATTTTATGATCGTCCATCTATCATAGATTTGCACTTTACATCCTAAATTATCAGAGTAATTGACGCATTATAATTATAACCTCAAAGTATAAGAAAATGGTACTTTGCACAATTAATTAAGATCTAACAGTAGTACTTATCTTTTCATATCTTTTATTTTTCGTTGGGCTGGTGCAAAATGTAAGTTTTTGATAAGATGTTAATTTTGATAATTTGGTATACAAAGTGCAAAAGTCTTAGTGCATGTTTGAGATTGCGGTAAAAAATACAACTTATAGTTTTAGTACTTATAACTTATAACTTAAGTAATAAGTTTTATTATTAAAAAGTTATATACTATTTGGTAACCATATGTTTAAAGCATTCTCAAACATGTTATATTCGTTTGGAAACAAATTAAAAAAATACTTTCTGAGATAAATATGACGATTACTTGAATTTTTAAAAATTATATCCATATGCTTGAAAGTTTAAAAGTTGTGATTATTTTAAAATCGTATAAGTATTTTTATCCATTATCAATTTTTTTAAAATTTGAATTACGTTCTGTATTATCCAGAAAAGTATGTTTAAGAAAAAATATCAAAATAATACTTTTATTCAAATATATTTTTTAGCTTATTTAAGATTAAAATACTTTAATATAAACAATCTAATTTTTTTTATTAAAAAACTTTTAAAATTATTTAATCACTTTTTTTAGACCCCTACTGTAATCTCAAACGTGTCTTTAATAGTTTGTAGTTCAAAAGCACTTTTCGGTAATTGTAATTAAAGATATATGTTACTATTATTTTAAATGGGTAGTAATATAGTGAATGAATCCAATGGGATTTGGCATGATCACGGCCTCTTTGCTAGCTATTTCTTTTTTCAGTAAATAAAATCACTACTCTTGTATTGAGAAAATTAGTTTTTTTTTAATCGTAAATAATCTTTTGTTTAATTTCCTTAACTATCCTTCGTAGTTGTAAGTGCTAAAATATAAAATAAATGATAAATTTTATCAACTTAATTTTTTAGAATAAGTGGTGATTTCATTTTTTCGAACTAAGAGTAGAGATCTTGAGTTCGAACATTGATTTTACATTCTATCATATTTAATTAAATAAATAACGTATTGGGCCACTCGGCCATTGACGTGGGAGTTTTGTCTACATGTGAGTGAAAATATTAAGATATAAAATAAATAATAAAATTTACACATTCTCATGAGACAAGAGATAATTTCACAAGTATGGAACTAGGGATGTCGAATATTTGTGAGACGAACATATATAGGCTTCCTTGAGTCTCAGTTTAGGACAATTAAGTTCAGTTCCAAGGTGAGTATTTGAATGGTGGTGCTTCGAACAAGCAGTTGGGAGATCAGTTAGAAATTCCTTCGTAATATGTTCGTTCAATATTGCATGCATGTGTTAATTGATCGAACGAGGTCGTACTCTTCAGTTAGCATATTGCTGCGTTCGACGTTCGACGCGAACGTGTGACGTTTTACGCGATCAATCGAAGACTTTGCGTATTCATAAACAAGCCGGAAACATGATCAATATGCAGTACATACAGTTCTAAAAAGTAGTTACACAGAAGGAAGAGAAATACATTGCCCAAATATTAGTCATTAACGGCCTGATTTGAATCTTCAGACTCTCTTACGGTTTATTTTGCTCACATGATCACGGGTCAATGTCACAGCCGAGTGAACGAACGTCACAAGTTGGAGGCAAAAATCTGTGTTTGCGTGGGCCAGCAACTGGAGTGTTAGGGAGGTAAATAGGGCCAGGTCTTCCTAAAAGACACAGACAGACAAACAGAGAGAGCGTTAATCACTAAAAGCACAACAATACATATCTATCTGTAGCCTTGGTTAAAAAGGAAAAAGAAAAGGCAAGCAGTTTGTTTGATGATGAGAGATGAATTTTCACTCCACACACACCGCACACGCACATATATAGTTGTAAGTTGATTATACATCCTGAACTGGGAAAAAACTGGTTTCCTTGCTTTATCTTTTGTGATGGCCTGGAAACTGGTGAGATATTAATCAAGACTCATAAAAGAAATAGTCAAACAATCAAACTGCATGCATGGCGTTGCATGTGTTTATGATACTGTTCATGATCATCAAGTAATATTATTAATCAGTGAAAGAGAGACGCAGCTAGCAACTCGATCTAGAAATTACATCAATAATTAAACTAACCTGCAACGATCCAAACCATTTGCAGGATATGGATGGTGGCAATCAAGATTATTAATAGATCAACTGGAGTACGGTTAGAGCAGCAACGGGGAGCCCATTTCTCCTCGCCATAGCTCGCTTATTTAAAGAAGCCAGAAAGTGGAAATTATGATAATCAAGCACCCATATGCATTTAGCATTATATATTGGTTATATTCAATGTATCAATCGATATATATCAGAATTCTCTTTAGCTTTTTCAATTCTTATATATATATAGTCTCTGTGATACGTGATGGGATAGGGCAAAGTGGGAGGCATGCAGTGTGAAGTGGGTCATGCGTCAAGCCAAGTCAACGATCCCCCTTATTTAATTAGTAGATCGAAGACCCAAAATAAAGCAACGAAGTTACGGAAAATATTTTATGAAAAATTTTATACATCATACTATCATTCTATTTACATTTCATTAAATAAGGTGTGATATATTTACTACTATTAAATAATCATTTATTACATACTTCTTTATTATCAAATAGTAATAAATGAGCCACATCATATATAGTGGGATTCAAGTAAGATGGTGATGTGGTGTATAATATTATTTAGGAGCTACCGTTAGCTGTATTATATATTTTTTAACTTTTTTTTACATGTAATTTTGTAATATTTTTAAAAAAAATTCATAATTTTATTAAAAAATATTTACTTGATCATTAAATAAAAAAAGTTATTAGAAAGAGACCGCTCTCTTCGGATGGGTTCCCCTCTCCTCTCTGTAGTATCTCCCCATGCCCTTTCCTTGTCCAATCCGTTCTAATCACTCATCTAATCTCTATCACTGCAATCAACCACTCATATACCTGCACGACTTGTGTAACTGATGGAAGGCAACCCTAGGAAATCGATCAACTCATCTCAGAAACAAATGCACTATCGTGGGAAGACGTCATTCTAGAACTGGCTCCATAAATTGCAACAAATATCTCAAATCATGCCTTGATTGGTAAGATAGTCTCTACACGCATGTTTTTCACTCTACAATAAAGGCCATATGGAGCTTTGTTGTTGGTTTAATTATTGAAGACCTTGGGGTGAACACGTTTTTATTTACCTTTCCCACTAAACAAGACAAAGACAGTGTATTTCACCAGAGACCATGGAGCATTAAGGGATAGCATATGATTTTAAAAGAATGGATGCCTGGATAGAGCCTTAAAGAAATTGATCTAATTTACTCAGCATTTTGGATACAGATCCATGGCCTCCTACTTGAAATGATGTCTGAAAAGAATGAAGAAAAAATTGGTAGAGTCATAAGGAATTTGCTGGAAATAGATTACAACTCTATCCCTAGTATGTACGCGAAGAAATACCTCAGAATCCGAGTGTAAATAAACACTACAAAACCACTCTTTAATGGATTTTCTCTACTGAGATTGGGAAAGGAGCTAGCAAAAATTTACTTTCGATATGAATAGCTCTCAGAATTCTGTTATGGATGTGGATCTTTAGGTCATGTCGAGCAATCATGTCCTATATTTCTTGATTACGAAGTGGAACCAATCTACGGACAAACGCAACAAGCTAACCCTCAAGAACATCGCATGTATGGGCGAGTTAAGGAAAATGTAGCTGAACCTGCTCCAATGGTAGTACCAATCATCTCAACTACTACACCAATTCAACCAGTCATAGAGAATAAGAAACGAATGCAAGTTCAGGAAAGATTTCCAATTTTGCCACCGATAAGAATCAAAGAACCTGCGGAAATGATGCATAAACATGAAGCATATGGAGGAAAAGGAAAAGAAAAAATTCTGATGGGAACGCATAGTGGGAAAGGTAAAGAAAAAATGGTTGAGGAATATTGTAAAATTGCAAAGAAAATTCCCTGAAGCAAATATGGCAGGAAACTTTGTATCGAGTACTGTTCATCAACTTCACGAAGGATTTGCAGGAAAGGATGAAGAAAGAATATCTCAACATGGAAAAAAATCTATCTCCAACACGTGGCAAAAATGAAAATTTTCAGCAAGTACATCTGCAAACAATAAAAGATTGCGGCCACATGGAGTTAGAAAAATTCCATACCTGTCAATATACATTCAATCCAGAATATGACATGAGCCTCAAAATATCCTTGGCCATACACGTAACCAATATAGATGAAAATCCCTTCATTCTGTCATCTCAAACATGTCCTTATGAATTAATTGCACCGCATTCATGTATCCACTGCCAAAAAGTTTCTCTGCAGAATACTCCAATGGATCAGGCAGAATCTGTATTCAAACAAATGATATCTCAGTTCAAGGCTCAGAAAGGCCCATTTGAAAACCCTCATCCCAATCATAACGTGTCTCTACTAGTAAGTCCATCTGAAAAGGTCTGCATTGCTTTCAATATATTTCAGCCCAACAACTGATCCAAATACTTAACCAGGCCCAAATAGTCAATCAGCCCCAATGCACCTTTCAACTTTTTCCAACCCATCCGGATAACCCTCAACTAGATCCAAATCTATCATCTACACTTAATTCTTTACCAACACCCGTACCCAAATCCACTATAAAAAAGAAGAGGAAATCCCCAATCCTTGAGTGTGAAAATACCCATCAACAGAAAAAATTCATTTTGACCTCTGTAATCAAAGTTGACGAAGCTGATGAAGAAACTCCAGAAGATGAATTGAAAAAGTGCACTGACGCAGGTCAAGAGATGCTAGAACAGAAGATGAAGGAAAAGAAAGAAAAAAGAAAGGAGCAGAGTGTTCAACATCGTGTACTAAAGGCGTCGCGATTTGCACCATACCTGAAATCAACAGTGAGCACAATGGGTAATCCGAAACTATCCCCCACCATGAATCTTTTCTCTTTTAGTCCAAAGGTTGATGAGGCAAGGTCTCCACTACCTCCAAGTAGCCCATGAAAATACTCTCTTGGAATTGTCGGGGAATTAATCATCCCTGAGAAATTCAATCCTTAAAGGCTATAATTAGGACTCATAACCCTGATATTATATTTCTCTCTGAAACCCTGTTAAATGCCACTGATACTACCAGTATTGTAAATAGACTAGGGTTTGCTAGTTTTGTGAATTTTCCCTCTAAAGGAAAATGGAGTGGACTTTTGTTTCTTTACTGCCCAAGTGTAGATATTTACTGTGTTTATCTATGTGAAAATATAATATCCATATTAGTCTACTTTGATTTGATGCACATGCCATGGCTTTCAAATGCTGTATATTGTCCTGCGCCTTATAGAAATAAACAAAAATTTTGGGATCAACTTGAGAAAGTAACAGAATCATTTTATGGACCTATCTTTACCATTGGTGATTTTAATTCTGTTCTTTTTCAATCTGAAAAACTAGGAGGTTTTCCTATAGCATGTACATCTTCTCCAAAAGGCCTACAGTTGTATATGGAAAAATTTGGTTTTATGGACTTAGTTTTCTCTGGTCTAAAATATACTTGGTCAAATAATAGGTAAGACTTAAGTAGAATTAGAGAAAGACTAGACCAAGGTATCAGTAATATTAGTTGGAGCAACCTTTTTCCTGAATCAAATGTTTATAACCTCAATAGGACAGCTTTTGATCATTCTCACATACTTCTTAATACCTCAAACCCAAACTCTTCTCCCAAAAGTTTTAAGTTTGAGGAATTTTGGACCTATAATCCCACCATTCATGATGTTATTAGAGACGCATGGAAACAAAATTTCAATGGCACACCTGCTTTTGTTCTCACAAAAAAACTAAAAGCTGCAAAAAATACTCTCAAAATTTGGAATCAAACCAGTTTTGTAAAAATACAGACAAGAATTAGGATGTTAAACCAAGCCCTACAAAAAGTGCAAACACAAGATCCATCTCAGGTCCCTAGTAATCTCGAAAATGATCTCAAAGAGCAATTAAATGAAACTCTTAAAAAGAAAGAGTCATTGTGGAAACAAAAATCGAGAATCACTTGGCTAACAACAATTGATCTAACCACAAACTTTATTCATACTTCCACAATTGTCAGAAGAAGGAGAAATAGAATTGGTAGTTTAAAAATTGGCAATGGGAATTGGACTTTTGATCAAAATGTCATGAACAATAAATTTCAAGAACATTTTCAAAGAATCTATCAAACTTCAAATCCCATAATCTCTGAAGATTTAAAGAACCTCTTCCCCACAAAGATCAATGAAAATGAAAACCTTTTTCTATCCCATGTCCCTAGTGAGATGGAAATTTGGGATGTTGTTAAACAAACACCATCCACAAAGGCCCCTGGTCCTGATGGTTTCACAAAGTTGTTCTATAAGATATACTGGGAAGTGATAAAAATTGATTTAGTAGCAGCCATTCAAAATTTTTTTATCAATGGAAAGCTCCTAAAGGAACTCAATCATACCAATATTGCCTTAATTCCCAAAAAAGATAGTCCCAATAAAGTTCACAATTTTATACCTATTAGTCTTTCTAATGTTTGCTATAAATTCATTGTAAAACTTTTAGCAAACAGACTTAAAAAAATCCTTCCCACCATTATTTCACCATACCAAGTAGCTTTTGTTGCCAGTAGACTCATTCAGGACAACATTATTATAACAAAAGAAAATTTTCATCACTTAAAGAGAAGAAGGTGTGGTACAGGTCAAATGGCTATAAAAATTGACATGGAAAAGACGTTTGACTACATGGAATGGTCTTTTATACTTGAGATTTTCCAAAATCTGGGGTTTAATAAAAAATGGATTAATTGGATTCAAGAATGTCTAACTACTGTTAGTTACTCTATTCTCATTAATGGTACCCCAAAATGTTTCTTCAAACCTTCAAGGAGGCTTAGACAAGGGGATCCTCTCTGGCCATTTCTTTTTATACTGGGAATTGAGTTCCTCACTAGATTAATTAATAAAGAGGAGCTAAATTAAACAATTCAGGGTATTAAACTCTCAAATAGGTGTTCTGTATTGCCCCGTTCACGTAGGATAGAGACGTTACTAACAAACATGATAAAATGCCCAGTAAAGAGACTCATTACTCTGAAGTACCTCATTTATTGAAAAAGACTTAATTGAAAGGATATAAATAGTATTGAAACTTGAAACTGAATAAAGCAAAACATGAGCTAGTCTTAAACAAGACTAGTTATTGAAATGACATAAAAGAAACTTAATCCTTGTGTAAATGACACTTATTCATCTCTAAGTCCTTATACTAAATCTACTCCTGGCCATCCAGCTCTGCATCATCATAATCCCCATCTGTGGCAATCAACATAGAAGAAAACAAAAGACAAACAATAAAAATGAGTCGAATACTCAGTAATAATACATCATACCATAAATACTATCTAGCTTAGCATAAATTTGATTTTTAAAGCCTTATCATAACTTTCATATAACATTTATGGATAAAGATGAACAGAAACATTCATAATCATGGCAAACTTGAAGCGTGAATGCATGAGTAACTTGTTTATCTAGAATTATACTTATTTCATGGTGAACCATGCTTGAGTCCATGGCACTACATAACTTGTCATGTAGTGAAACACGCTTGAGTCTGTGTTTCACTTAACTTGCATAACATGAAGTAAAACACGCATGAGTCCGTGTTTCACTTATCTTGCTTGACGTGGAGTGAAACACGCTTGAGTCCGTATTTCACTTATCTTGCTTAACATGGAGTGAAACACGCTTGGGTCCGTGTTTCACTTCTCTTGCTTGACATGAAGTGAAACATGCTTGGGTCCATGTTCACTTGACTTGCATGACATGGAGTGAAACACGCTTGAGTCTGTGTTTCACTTAACTTGTGGTAACCACGCTTGAGTCCGTGGTACCGTCTTAGCATAACTATGGTAAACACGCTTGGGTCCGTGTTACCTTAAAATGTTTATCTTTCTTAATGCATGATAATTTTCTTGGACTTCATAGACTTTTCTAGCATGGCATATTCTTGTCATGGCATAGCATAACATGATATATTCTTGTACATGGTATAGCATAGCATGACATGGCCTAACATGATTTAATCATTTTATGACATTTCATGGCATGCATGATCTCAGAACTACATGAATATGGCATACATGATCTGACTATTTATTACATGGCATGCTTGACTTAAGTTATTGCATGAACAATACATGACATACATGGTCTAGGCACTACATGAAGGAAGCATGCATGATCTGGCTCTTTTAATTCATATTAATTACCTATCTTAAATTATTATATAATCATATCATGGCTTCTATGTGATTTTAGTAACATTCAATCCATCAATCAACAATCCATAAAAGCATAACATATATATAGGCTTACTTTCATGTAAATCATCGTAATTCATAGAAGTTCATGAAAGCGATCTAACATTGACTTGGCTCTTAGCGCAACATAGATAACCATCAAAACCATATCATATTATCATAACCAATTATAATATTTACATACACAAACATTTATATGATCATATTATTTACCTCTTAGCGCTGCTTCCGAAAACTCACGTCGTAGCTCGTGACCTATACGAGGCACTAGACGTTACTAATCTTTCTAGAAAACGTGTCGTAGCAATCTAATTACTTAAAATCTTACCATATAGATAATCTAATAAATATTCAAATAAAGGTTAAATAAGCTAATATTATTCCAAAACTTATATCATGATACTTAATATTTTGTGCAAACACATAACTTAATAATTTTATAAAAACTAGTTAAAGGTTAATTGGAATATGAATTATGATAATAAGATGAAACAATATACTAGAATACTTTAAAGGTATCCTTAAAAGCCCTTAAATATTTTCTATAAAAGGGTCTAAGACTAATTTATTTAAGTAGATAAAGTTTCTGTAAAGGTTATGTTTCCTTTTTTTTTTCTGAAAATATAATCTGGCCAATAAAATCACTAAAATAATTGCTGAAATGTAGTAAAATCAAGCCCTAATTTAAAATAATATGATAGCAACCACTTAAGAAAACAGGAGGCCCAAGGCCTAAGTGAGGGGCAGCCCACGTATAGGAACATAAAATAAGGCATAGGCACTTAATGGCAGGATTGTAATTTTAACTAAAGGTTCTTCAAAAAGATGATTACGGGGACTTTAAATGGCATAAAGGTAATATAAGAATTTATTTGAGGGGCTATTGGAAAAGTCTAAAGTAAAGCAATTGAAAGAGTCCAGGAGGCTTACGGGAATGGCTCACGCATAACATTGGAACCAAAGAAAGAAAAAGAAAAAGCAGGTGAATGTGCGATGCTTTACCGAGAGGAAGCTGAGGCGATGACAGCTCTGGGTTGACTGGAAGTGACCGGCAACACCACTGGTCTTCTCGGAATGGTGATGCAAACCAAGGGAGAAAAAGAGAGAGAGAGAGAGAAAATCTATTAAACCGAAACACAGAACAGAGGGAGAGAGAGAGAAGATTCCGGCGTGGGCTTACCGGAAGGGAGTGGGTTCGACGGGACTGGGTTGGTCGGCACTTTCTGTGGTGGTTTCCGGCGAGTTGGCTGCTTTGGTTGGCTATGAGGGTGATTTTCCAGGTTTGTAGGAGCTGTTACGTTGGGCTGGTGTGAGTTTTCTGCCTATCTTTGTGTGTGAAGAGTCTGAGTAATGTGGGGTTTTATGGAGAAAGAGTTTCTTATTTACGTGGTCTTCAGAAGGGGTTTAGATAGGATCTGATTTGAGTGTTGTTCTAATCTCCGAATCTTTTTGAAAACAATTTGAAATCCATCCGATAAAAACAAGGAATACAAGATAAAGGAAACCTCTTTAAAACTCTACTTAATCTGGTTTATTAACTTATTAAACAAATAAATAATTATAAGCATCTGAAGAAAGATAAGTAAGTAATTAATAAAAGAATAAATAAAATAGTAACATAACTAAATAATTTCTAACTGAATTAATCTAACTTCTAGGTTCGTATGCTACATGTTCTACTTTGTCACACTTGCTTTTTGTTGATGACTTAATTCTTTTTGGCTCCTCTTCGATACAAAATGCCCAGACATTTACACACTGCCTTGAAACTTACAAAATTTGGTCTGGTCAATGTATTAATAGAAAAAAATCATCAATACATTTCAATAAGAACACATCCCCCAATGTAAAAATAGATATAAAGGAAATTCTAAGATTGACGGTTGCAAACTACAACCTTAAATACCTAGGATTACCAATGAATACTAGGAGGAGAAATCAAATTTATTTCACTGATGTCATTGAAAAGGTCTAGAACAAATTACAAAGTTGGAAGTCAAAGACCCTATCACAAGTTGGTAGAACTACTCTCATAAGATCGGTTGCAAATTCTATTCCTGCTTATGTCATGTCAACCATTGTCATCCCAACAACCATCACAAAAACTCTTAACTCCTCAATCTGTAAGTTTTGGTGGGGTATTAATTCTGAAAACACCCATAAATACATCCCAAAGGCTTGGGAAAAAATTTGCATTCCAAAATCAATGGGTGGTCGGGGCATAAAAAAGCTTACACACTTCAATTCTGCTCTGATCACAAAGCTTGCTTGGTCTTTCCTTACTGACAACAAAAGTCTTTTGAAACAGATTCTTACAAAAAAAATACCTCAGAAACACTTCCTTTTTTTATGTTAATCCAAAGAGCTCTAACTCTTGGATTTGGAATGGTCTTTTAAAGCAAAGACAATTTCTTAAAAAAAGTTTCTATTTCCAAAAAAACAATGGCACAAAAGCAAGAGTATGGAAAGATCCTTGGATCCCATTCGTACAAACCAACACCAAATCAAAACTGCAATTATCTAGACCAACACATGACTGTCTTAGAGCTAACCTTAGAACAACCAAGAAGATGGAACCAATTACTCTTAAGTGCTCTGTTTGATGTCATTTATGTTGCTGAAATTCAAAAAATTCCACTTTCCAATTACAACTTTCAAACAAATGAGGACAAAGTTAAATGGATATACCACTCATCTGGAAAATTTTCAGTAAAATCAGCATATGTGGCAATGGTTAACAAAAATCCATAACAAATTGAAGTGAGCTGGAAACATTTGTGGAAACTCAAACTTCAGGATAGACTTAAACTGTTTCTTTAGAGAGTTAGTCATGATATTCTTCCTACAAGAAAAAAGTTGGAAAAAATCATAAACATGAATAATGAACAAGTTTTTTGTCCTATGTGTAAGGAAGATGTTGAAAGTTTGGAACATTTATTTCCCAAATGCATATACACTAGAATCCTTTGGAGAAGTTCTCCATGGTCTCTGGACATCACATGTGTTGCAATCCAATCCATAAAAGATTGGATAGCAATCATTATCAACCCCTTTTAGTGTTTAAAGACCCCAATGGAAGAACATCAAAATTTTCAAATTTTTGCTTCAATTACAATGGACAATCTGTGGTATTTTAGAAACAGGACAGTGCATGATCAATAAAACCTTTCACCCCATATGTTTGTCTCAAAAACCCTCAAATCATACCAAGAGCATACAAAAGCTTGGATAGAAAAGACAAAAGCTCCAAAAAACTTTAACAGTTTACCACCTCAAGGCTTCCACCTCTTATCTTTTGATGCTGCGGTTAGAAAAGAAGGTACTACATTTGTCGCAACTTGTAGATCAGATTCTGGAAGGGTAGTTATGGTGAAAACAGATTTCATCCAAAGCAATAATCCAAACATAGGTGAGGCATCTGCAGCCTTAATGATCATAAAGGAAGCGGTCAGACTACAACTCAAGAAAATTATAGTTCAAGGTGACTGAAACTTGGTTGTTCAAGCAATAACTAGAAAAAAGCAATCCAAGGACTGGACAATGGAAAACATCATCAGAGATATCAGCCACTTGCTTGGCAATTTCGAAGAATGGAAAGTTGTAAAAATACATCAAAATAAAAATCGATGTGTGCACAATTTGGCACAATGAGCAGTTTCAACGCAGGCCTATGAAAATCTTCTGCTTAATTACATTCTGCAATGTTTATTAGACTTTGGTAAAGATCCACCTTAGTATTCCGTAAATAAGGAATTCCAAAACTCATGTATTTTGGTTTTAGTTATATATAACTGATGCTTGAGTTAAAAAAACAATAAAAAAAAAAAAATTGTCAGCAGTAACTACATAGAGCTACTAGCAGGTTCCCAAACAATTCCGGAATCAGCTAGCTAGCGCCTAGCTATACCTAGCTAGGGCCCATGCTATGAATTACTACAGAAAAATGGGCTCATTATTAGTTAGGTTTTCTATCTATAAACATCGACATAAAAATGGGCCCATTAACTATAGCACAATAAGTTATTTATAAAAGAATTGCACAATATTGGTTGAATTCTCTACTATATCATTGCACAAAGGCCATGTAGTTGAACAATTTCTCTTTTCTTTTTTTTTTGTTCTTATGGAAAATAATGATATATAAAACATTTATTTTCTGTCTTATAGCATTATATATGTGGCAGTGCAATACCACATGATCTGTTACTAAAACATTAGTCACTAATTAAACTAATGTAGTCAATCCATCTTACCCAAAATATATTGGAAAATGATACTCACACCTACACTTTCTATCCACAAAGTGTATGACTTTGTGTTTTTTTATTTTTCTTTTAAGATTTATGTTTGTATAATTTTATTATTGAGTTTTTTTTTTTAAATACATAAAAAATGCTTTAAAAAAAGAAAAAAAAATTATCCTGTTGATACCGAATTTCATACCGACTATCTGTAGCTCTAGCACCTCCTAATATACAAAAACTCTATTACATGTTACTTTTCTAATATCCATGCGGTGGGACGCATGTTCGGTCACTGTTAGGTCCAATATTCTCCTTAGAAATGTGGACTGAGCGCTATTTGATTAAGGCCCATGGCCCCATGGCCGCAGCCGAAGGCATGGGCATGGGCGCGGGATTCAAACATGATACTACGGAGCCACAACTGTAGCAGGAGCACACCTGCACACCATACGTGTCATCCGAATATTTTTTTTTTTTACAAAAAATTGAAAACGTGCATTTTTGAAATGGGGTCCTCAGTTTGGTTTTCCATTTCAAAATCATCCCGCGAAAGGTGCCGTTCGTCGCCCGCGTGACAGGTTCCTCCGCCCAGCACCACCGGCGACGCCGTCTCTCCGCCCAGAAACATCGAGCACAGTACTTCGTCGGCACACAGCTGCCGGTCCTTGGGAGAAGAAAAAACAGAGCACACGGTCAGTTTTACACTATCTGCGAAGACCCCCTCCCTCGCCGGCGCCACCTCTGCTGATACTTTGGTAAAAAAATTTCAGACCATTTTATACTCCCATATGGTTACGTTTATCTTGTGTATACAGAGATGAGTTTTGGGTTTTGTAAGATAAACTTTGTGGATTAGGGCATGGTTAAACAACAATGTTGCATGGCTTTCGAGTCTTTGACGTCTGGTTTCGTCCTCTGTTTTCAAGCAGCTCGGTCATACATTGCTTTTTATTTTTTATTTTTATTATCTGTATTGAAAAAAAAATATTGTCCCATTAGGGTCGAATAGCATTTACCAAGAACCATTTAGATGAAATATTTGATTCTGCAGACAGGCCACTTGAAGGCAGCTATATTTGTTGAAGGTCGAAGATCCATTTCAGTTCTTGGCTGTGTGCATGAATATAACTGATGCATTGAGAAGTTCATCCCCAGAGACCTTTGATTCACATATACCTGTACACCAGGTACTTTCATAGGGGTTATAAGTTGCTCTGGGGAGTACAGATGCTCTAAATGGTAGTTTTTGCAGCTATATTGTTGCAATTGTTGCATGGAACCATATATTGTTGCAATTGTTGCATGGATGTGGGTTGGACCACCATCTTAATTGCATTCATATTTTTTTTCCTATATGATACCATCATCTCTGTACCGTATGTCTTTCCAGAGCAGCTAAGCATCAACCTTATCGTGTATTGATTTACCACAATTGCCTTCCTCATTAATTCTATTTCAAAATGGCACTTAACTCCCAAATAAGAGGAAGGCTAAATTGTTAATTTTTTTTGGGTATTATAAGACATCAAGTGATATGATCTGAAATTTTTTTTGGCTAAATTTCAGTTCTGGTAATTTATTGAATCAATTTTGTCAAAAATGCATAACCTGATATGAGCTACCACCTGGAGACATATGAAGTGGTACAAAATATGGAAAAAACTTAATAATTGTTGATGCTTTTTTTTTTTTTTTAATCATAGACTATGCTTGCTTTCTTCTCATAAGAATAATTAGTTCTATGTTTCTAGGTTGCTGGTTAAAGCACGCGTGATTTAAAAAATTAGCTCACTTTATCTTGTCCATATGTAACGTGGGAAGCATTTTCAGTTTTGAGCTAAGCATCCATAGATAAGGCCACTTGGGATGAATAATCCATGCATACCTCTCTATTAGTCAATACATGGAAAATAGGAAGTATGTCCATGTTGCTCTTTTTTACCTTTTAAAATTTCTCAAAAGTGTAGTTGGTGGTAAGAGAACTACTGTATTGGTCACCAGCCTTAGCTTGCAAATTCTATTGGTGGTTTGGGTTGATGTTCTGCTATTCACTATTTATTGACTTTAGTTTTGGGTTTTCTCAAAAGATTTTACCACAGATAAACGCATTGACAATTTGATGGGAAGAGTTCATTGTTGGGTTGACGATTCACTCGGAATGCATTGTATGCTGCCTTGGAGCCGGGCAGATTTAATGTTCTGCCACTATGTTCATCTGATTTTTGAAGAGGAGCTTATGAACTGAAGAATTGTTGATTTTAGAATGATGGCTTTTGTAAATATTTGTAGATATTTCATACTATAATACAGAGCTGAATGTAGAGTTCTATTGTACAGCTCAATATCCATTCCAATATCCATTCGATTGTAGAGTTCTAATGTTAAGGGTACAGGTTTCCTTATCTTACAGAATGGAAGCTTCAAACCCATTTGAAGGGAGCTCAAGTTCTTAGGCCAGTCTTTTGCTCTAGTGTTGATTTGACTTGGAGACCCTTCCAGTTGGCAGCAATCTCGAGTGTTAAGGCAGCACTGTAGGAATTGTAATGTAATTGTTAAGGCAGCACTCCAAAATTTGGTTGTGGAGTAGTTTGTAGAAAGTGTAATTTGTAATTTGAAGCTCGAAGAATATAGAAATTTGTAGTTTTTATCAAATTGTGGTTGTAAATTTACACTTTGTAGTTTGAAGAATGTTGTATCTAAGAGTTAAGATCTCCAAATCCACCTTGGAACATTTCATCTTGAAAGTATGAATACAACTAGCTGAATTGTACAATTTTAGCATGAAAATATTGCCCATCGATAGCCATGATATTGTTTTACTTTTACAAGTTCTTTTCTTCTTTCTTTTGTTGGATTTTGTTTTTTAAACTGCTAACCGTGGCATCCATTTCCATTTTGGCTTTGATGACTTGGAAGAAGTTAGTGAATATTATTCCTTCATTTCACAAATCTTTAGTTCTCTTTATGTGAGGATGGCCTGATGAACAAGAGAAATGCATACAGTCATGCTGGCTGATTTTTTTAGATAAATAGGAACCATTTTAGATGGAAAAGTATTAATATCTTGTGCAAGCAAAATTCAGGCAGAAACTCACATCAAGACCAAAGGCTTTTTCAATACAAATGTTAAAGTGATTTTGACATGATGCTTCCGTCTATTGATCCGAACCAACGAGAAAAATTACATAATTGATTTTGACACTATGCTTCCAGCTATTTACATATTTGATTCAAACCAACTAGAGAAATTACAATAGATACAACCCAATACAAAAACAACCATATTCATGTACATAACCCTCCACTTTTCAAGTTCGACCTCAACCTTGTGAACATTTGTTTCTCTTACTTCATCTTCTTTTTCTAAGCTTGAATCATGAATACATTATTTTGAGCTTGATACTCATGCAACAATACATTATTCTTCTTCTTCCAATCTTGGTTCTCTTGTCAAAATATTCTCCTCTATTACTCTGTGCAAAACAAAATTTCATTAAAACATACTTAACTTACTATCTACAACACATTGAATCATGAAAGTCCAAGGCTTGCCTTATCATACACATACAAATTTCCATTAGTTTAAGCTATAGCAAAAGCACCATCGCCTCCAAGTACCCATGCAACACTAGTGCAACAACGGTCAAAAAGAGAGAAGTGTAATCAAACCAGACAATTAGACTACTTGAATAAAAATAGTAACAATAAAAAGCAATACAGACGAAGAACACCCAGAAGCGAACATTTACATCAACTACTCGAAAACTAAACCTACAAGCCAAAAGCTAAGCTTACACTGAGACGACCCAACTTACCAAAACCCTTCAAAATACTTTCTACTGAGTTGCTCTAAAACCCAGACTCCAAAACTTCTGAACAGGTCCGACCCAAACGCACCGACCCAGATTGCGAACAGATTCCAACCCAACCCGACCAACTTTTCCTTCACAGAAACACTACAGCCGGAATCCAAGGGAGTGACACAAGGAAAGCAAAAAGATAAGCATGCTTACCTAGATCGTGTCACAGAGGGGCTTCGCGTTGGTGGAGTTACGGACCCAAGGCTTGGACTGATCTCCTCGGGAGGTCGTGGTGGGGAGGATTGAGGTCGAGGTCTGAGCTCGAAGAGGTCGACGGGGAGAGTTTGGGTTTCAGAATCACGAAACGAGGAAGGGAACGGAGCTCCGGCTACATTGGGTTGAAGAACATCACGGAACGAAGGAGCGAACGGAGCTACGGAGCTCGAGCTACATTTTTCAAAATGAAATGTTTGCTTCAACTGAGGGAGGGAACGTCCTATGGGAGAGTTTGGTCATTTCGCCCATGCCACGTGTGGTGTGCCTCGGCTGCTCCCAAACAGGGGTTGCTCCCAATACTTATTCTTCAAACATTGCTAAAGAAAATATGAGCTTAATGATAGAACGGATAACGCGGAGAATTTGAAGGGAAATGATAGTATGCCGCCCTACTCTTACTGGTTTATTTAACTGCTCATGGATTTTTTTATTTATTTAATGATTAAAAAATTTATTTTTAGCATATTTGTATATATTTTTTTAAAAAAATATTTAAATATATTAAAAAAAGATGAAAAAAAAATTCAAATTGTGCTAGCAGGGCGGCAGGCTAGCATGATTCAAATTTTAATGACTCCGGTTTAGTGAGATACTCACCCCACATGGGTAAGATTAGGGTACTGATGACTTGCATTCCAGTAAAGAAAGTAGGGAGTTAAAGTGAAGGACAAACCTTATCATATGGAGACAACTTAATTACCCATATACATACCCACCAAGTATGCA
The DNA here is from genome assembly GCF_018687715.1 of Carya illinoinensis. NCBI lineage: Eukaryota > Viridiplantae > Streptophyta > Magnoliopsida > Fagales > Juglandaceae > Carya > Carya illinoinensis. The sequence goes on from NC_056757.1 coordinate 3,294,696, forward strand.
TTAAAGACACTGGAATGTTATATACAAAAACACAATTTATAATTACTAATTTAGACATCGTAGATATCCCTTCCAACCTTGAGCCACTCTCATTTTCTGGTAGCAGTAAGGACTAATTGTAAGCGTACGAAACACACTTCAACAGCTATCTTCCTTGTATCAGTATTTTCTTTAGCCTTGTCTTATGTTCTATGCTATATATGATGATGGAGTGCAAAGTGGGGGGCCGTAGAATGGTAGTCATGCCAAGTATCAATTAATTAAGTATATATCTATAACATTTTCACCAAATCCCACTGCCTATTTTCTTTTCCCTTCATTCATGCATGATGCACCAGGTCAAGTACTGGGTCCCCATTTTACTCTAGATCTTCTTCTACGCTCATCTTTGATCTATAACCACCTAATACGATCACCTGGGTCAACTCCAGATCGATCGTCCATGTCCCGTCGCATGCTCGCGCGCTAGCTCACAAATGAGCTTGAACTGCATATATATATATATACTAAATCCTATTTTTTGTGGACTTCAGTACTCAAACAGTAAAACTCAAACAGCATATATTTTGATAACTTGGAAAAGTTGCCAATCAAAATTGATGTAGATATTTTGCTTATATTTGTAGTTTTTCGAAAAATTAACCCAATTATTGGATGAATTTTCATGAAAATTTGGACTTTCAAGCTTCTAATATTTCCTCTTGACGTAGGTGTTGAATTATTTCAAATATTTTAAATAAATCTTATCTTTTAAAGTTTCACTTCAATGTAATTTTTTGTTAGTCCCACATTAAAAAAATAATTAAACTTTTAGTAGTTTATAAGTAAATGAATTTTACGATATATAAAATAGAATATAAGAATAGATACACAGTGGTAGTGTCATCCAGTGCGAAGCATTGACTGCACGCGCCCCACGCATAGATGTGCTTAGCACTTACGCGTCGTCGCAAGTGACAGATTTATTTTAATTAAATGAAGTGATACATTTCTTGAGTTTTTGACAGTTAATAATAGTTGTCGTTGACAGTTATTTTCTTACTGTTTTGCATCTACTGCTGTTATTTACATCTGTTTGTTTTAAGATTAGTATTCAGAATTTACAATCTACACACTATATAAACAGTGTTATATTTCGAGGACATAATTGTTATATTATCTTTTGCAGAACTCAATTTATGAGTAGAATGCAATATTTATTTAAGAGATAAATTTACAATCGTCTCGCTGTTCGTAAATTTTGATCTCTATTTACTATTCTTTTTCTAACAGTAAATCTGTTATTTAAACAATCCAAGTCAATTACCCCCTTATTTAATTAGTAGAAGACTCAAAATAATTAAAATCTTTATCCGTGGTGTTCACTTCGATGGTGGGGTTAGACCTACAATCTTATCCCATCATATCTCAAATTAAATTATATCATGATTTAAGACAATTTTCAAATATTTTTTCTACAACCAACCCACTACCAGTCAACTCCCACATGATAAAGTTCACAATTACGACGGAATTCAAGGGCACTTGAAATTGCATGAAAAAAAAACTCTCTACCTAATTGTGAATCTGTTAATTAATTCTACATTTGTTCTAATTGCATCTGTTGTTGCTACTGAAGTAGTCTTTCCTTCATGAGTTAATCCTGTTCCCAGTCCTTGCAAGACCTCCTCATTTCCCTGATCAATCTCTTATGCCTCTCACATTTCTTGTTTTTTTTTTTTTTTTGTTCGGCCAAGGCTTAAAAGATATCTTTGTGTTTGCTCATTACATTCCCTCTAATGTAGATTATCACATCTTATCAACACTGATAATGTTGTGTTTTGTACACCTTTAATTTAGGCCTAGTTCTGACAACTAGGGTCTTGAGTCTTTCACCTGCATGTTAAAGAAAGCACATAGAGTTGGGGGTTTTGGTGGAGGCTAGGGAGTCGCTGATACTTAAGTCAGTATTTTCTTAATACTTTATGCTAAAGGTTAGAGGAATTAAAGAGAGTTCTTCGTACCTAGAGGTCGGCTTTTATATTAGGTTTCTAGGTGGGAACGGCCCATACCTGACCTCATAGGGTTCATGTCCCTTCAACTGTTCATTTAATCAAAATCTTTTAATATTGTGGCATGACTCCTGATGGTCCCCAAGCCACGCCTGATGATCCTTGTTTTGAACTCAAACCAGCCATTTTCCTTTTTTGAATTTTTTATCCAAGTTTTTGAATTGTGGTCCCCAAGTCACTTTTAAAGATGATTCTTATTCTAGTTTGGGCCATATTTTATGCAAGACACTTATTTTATTACATATATTATTTTATGGAATAATTGAGATTTTTCATTTTCGGACAAAATTCTTAAAATCTCGGCTATTTGAGCACAACTTGTGGGTTTTCGAGTGCCAGCTTTCGACTTTTATGAATTATAAACCTTATTCTCAGAGTTTTATCTCTGTTTCATATATTTTCTCAATTAATCTAAATTCTTAGTTTCTGTTGATTAATTAACCATCAAAATAATTTTTATTCTACCCGAATGTCAATAATAGTAAAAATATAACAAATAATATTTTTCAAAGAAATAACTATCTGCAATCCCAAAATGCACATGTCGCTGATCCTGTGTGAAATTCAACGTACACCATGTTGGCACCACGACTCTGATAACGAAATGCTTCGTCATTAGTTGTTACTGCTGATATGTAGTAACCCAAGAAATGGGTCTTTTTCTTTGACCCAACTAAGTAATCTTCATTAACATATAAAACCATAATATTGGGAGCAGTGTTCTTCCCATCCTACAAGATGAGGTAGGATTTCTTTTACATTAGGACACCCGAATACAAAGTTCTTCATGAGCTATCCACTAACCCACATCAAGGGCGCCTTGCTTATAGCCGGCCTTCCAAAGTATTCCATTAATGGCATTGCCATTCAGCATTAAGCTTAAGAATTTTCTCATATCATGAGTCACACTTTGCTAGATACAGTCAATGTATCAATTATAGTCTCTAGAGATCGATCAAAATACCATTATTCTTCAGTACTACAACATCATCAAAAACTCAATTTGGATCTCTTCGAGGTACTTTTCCAATTATTTGATGCCACGTTAGATGATTATGGTTAAAATAGATTATGAAATATAGCCTTTTTTTTTTTTTTAGTTTTGGTTCTTCAAGTTTTAGTTTTAGCTTCTACTAAATTCTACTTTTATTAAAATTATCCATTAATGTGGGATATATGTGATATGAAAATTTAATACACATGTATAATTTTGTACACTTGTTGGAATTCTATTGGTACTTATGTGGCAATTAGTTAAACTGGAGGTTATTGAAGACATATGGATGGATAGACAATTAATTTGGTTGATCAAAATAATTTAAAAAATAAAAAAACCTGAAACAAATTTATGTAATTGCTACAAAAGTCGTTTACAACAGTGTCATGATATGAAGTAGGGAGATGCTGCCAAGTGCCATGCATCCAAATGTAAAAAACTGATGCCTTTAAATTTGTTCCTTTATTTTCCAATCCATCCAGGGACCAATATTCCAACAAACAGGATCACACATATTATGTTTTACAATAATTAAAAAACTAGCTACAGTTTTCAATGCTTTAATGACCTTAGAAACAATGAATCAGCCTATGAAGTATGAATAATGTGGTTTCAGATCATTATGGTACAAATGCTGAACTAGTAATTGGGAGCTAGTGCTGGAGCTAGGCCTGGACCTCTTGCGCCTATGAAATTTTTAGCTCCGGCTATTGTCGGAGGAGGAGGGGGGCTAGGATTAACTCTCCGCACAACATTCCTGATCACGTTTTGATCTGCAGATCATCAAAATCATGTCAATTAGGGTATGATCGACGTTGTCCAAAGAAACAATTAACAGAAAGAAATTAATAAGATCGATGCAGGAAACCCACTATATATATAAATAAAATGAACTAACCTGAATCAATCAAAATCATTGGCATAAGATCATAGATGGAGGCAATCAAGATTATTAGTAGGACGGAGGCAATCAAGATTAGTAGTAGAATTGACGCCCGGTTAAAGGAACTCATGAAGCCCACCATTTCTTCGGCTTTACCCTTTCCATTTCCTCTCGCCCCTGCTCGATCGGCCATATGTATACGTTCAGTTAAAGTCAAAATGTTGAACCATTCCAATTACTTGGTAGCAATGCATTGCCATACTTCAAATAATCGTCTAAATTAAACATTATTTTTAGACTTAGTCCTGGGCTGAGAAAAAAAAAAAAAAATTAATTAAGACTCGGTCCTTAAAATTCCCTTGGAGCAAAAGAAAAAGAACGTACAATATAAGAGTAAAAAAATAATTGAGTAATAACATAACTAATACTGCAGAATTTTATCTTTATTCCTAGCAATCTAGAAAGTGTCAAAGCTGCAGGGAAAATGTTACCTATAAAATATTCGCAAGTTGCCGGTTTAATTAGCACTCTCGTTGGTTATTTTAAATTTCAATCCAAATTTGGGAATCCTTGGAAGCTAGGGATATTTTATCCCTGACCCAAATGACATCGTAGGTCCAGCCTAAAGGAGGTGTTTCATCATAAAGGAAGTAAGAGAGGAAGACAAGGGGAGAAGGATAGGACAAGAGAACTGAGAAAGTAGGGAAAAGTAAGAGAGAAATAGGAAAATAACGGAAAAAAAAGGAGAAAATGTAGAGAGTGGGAGTAGGCACACCAAAAAGGACAACGAAGTGACGTAAAATGAGTTTTCCACCTAATGTTGACGTAGGCCAATAAAAAGGATCAAATTGACTTAAAGAAGGAACTTCTAGCCGACTTGATTCGAAAACTTCTGGCCAGCGACTGACAGAAAGGAACTCTCTTGTAATCTTCCATTTTAGCTGTACAAAAAGCATTACCTCTTGTAATTCCATATAAGAATACTCAGGCAACACTCCCTTGGTTAAGGGGAGAGATTAAAAAATTCAAACTAGCTGACCTTGTTTGTGATATCAAGGAGTGAGGCTAATGCCAACTATCTTATGGGACAATTGCTGTAGTCGAAGTTCAAAATTATAATTGGTAAACGCTTTCAAAAGTTTCGATGCAAGAATATTATAAAATTATTATTTATCTCAAAAGTTTAAATTGATAGAAAGAAGTACATTTAATCATTTATATTTGTCTTAACACTCCCTCATGTGTGAGCCCAATACGTGGAATATTTAATTCAATGGATGAATTGTATAATCAGGATTTGAACTTGGATTTATGCTTTGATACTATATAAAATCACCACTTATCCTAAAAGTTTAAACTGATAGGAATTGATAGATTTAATCATTTATATTTGTCTTAATAAATACAAGGTGTTATGGACTATTTAACATAAGAATCTTGTAGGACATGCTTCTTAAATGGACACTTCTCTCTTTATATATCAGCAATATGATGTTCTAGTATTCATTCTAATCTTTGTGGATGATATATTAGTAATAGGTACACATGATTCTTTATTTTTTTTTCACCGATAAAGAAGTTGCAGTTGGAGTTTGCTCTCAAAGATCTAGCTCCTCCGCATTGTTTCCTTGGCATTGAGGCCACTCAAGATGCCATGATCCTCGCTTGCGCCAGAGCAAGTATATCATTGATATCTTACGTAGAGCTCAGATGGTGGGTGCAAAACCATATATTGCACCCTGTGTTTCTAGTGGAAAATTATCTGCAGTGGACAGAGTGTAGACAACTAGTAGGGGCATTGTCATATTGCACCCTTTCACACCTAGAATTGCCTATTTTGTCAACTATGCCAACATCTCCATGCCTCTACCACTGCCCACTAGTGCTTTGTCAAGGTTTTGCATCATCTAAAAGGTTCAATTGATCATGGCCTCTACTACACCAAGCTTATAGTGGCTCGGACTTGGGTTGGTGACGTAGATGACATGTAGTCTACAACTAGTTTTGGCATGTTCCTGGGCCCCTCACTCAACTGTTGGTGTTCAAAGAAATAATAGGTTGTTTCTAGATCTAGTAAAGAGGCTAAATACCGAGCTTTTATCTATGACAGAGGCTGAAATTTAACAGATACGTATGCTTTTAAAAGAGGCTTACAGTTGAGTGCCCATTTAGGAATAAAATATATGATAGTAGAAAGTGATTCTCTGTTATTAGTGAAAGAGCTTCAACTCACAACAGATTCTATGTCTCCGTTGGGCAACATTATTAAAGATGCTCGCGAGCTAGGAGAGGTTAAATAGGTGTAATATTCAACATGTTGGTAGAATGAGAAATGAAGCTACTCATAGGCTTGTAAAATTTGCTTGGAATGTAACTAAGATTAATTTCTGGTGGGGATCTTTCCCTAGTATTATTGCCCAGGTTATCTGGGCTGACAAACATTTGTAAGCTGTTTCTTTGCAATAAAGGCTGAAGTTTGCTATTAAAAAAAAATACCGCCATGGTCCTTTACTTGTCCAACATTAATATGGTGGGACAATCTTAGTGCCATAGTAAGCCCTTGCATCCAATCCAGTTTATCATGCTTGATCTAAACACATAGATGTTGATTACTTTATTCGTGAAAATGTGGTAAACAAGGATATGCGTCTTCAGTTCATTTCTACTCTTGATCAAATAGCAAATTTCTATACCAAACGCCCCCCTTTGCATGATTCCCACAACTCAAAGCCAAACTCATGATTTGTCCCCTCCCCATTCAGTTGATGAGGGATGTTAGCAGGACTTCCTTATCTGATCAAGCAATAGATGAAGATCGAGCAGCAACAAAGAATAGGAAAAAAGGAGCACCTACAGTATGTGAAGTAGACAAAGCTCAAGATTACAATCAAGTTACTTAATATTAGGATAATCTATAATCTGTTGGGAACAATCATGTAATTCATAATTAATTGTTGAATATTAAGTAGGATCCAAATTTTATAGCTTTTAAATTTGATCAATGCACCACAATTTTTATTTTTATTTAATGGAAAACTTCATATTAATAAAAATGAACATTATAGAGAAATTTTGTCCAACCACACAGCTTGAGATACATCAACAAGAACATCACCCCACCACATCTCAATGCTCTCAATATTCCAAGCATATTGGGCTAACTTATGTGTTGCCTCATTCCCTAGTCGATTAACGTGTTGAACTTTGCATTCTCTGAAGAGTTGCATATAAGCCTTTTTGTCTCCTGCACTAGCACTCTTTGTGGGGCATATGAATCTGTAGCTTTCTGAATTTCAGTGACCATCAGCAAGCTGTCATTCTCAAGGATAATATTAGCAATCCCCATGTTAACACATAATTGTAACCCTCAGAACATGGCTAAAATTTCGATAGAAGCAAGATCTAGAACCCCATCTTCCAACTTACTAGCAGCCATCACAATGTCCCCTTTGGTATCTCAAGGAATGATACCCACTCCAGCCTTATGTTGATAAAAAAAAAAAACATTGCACCATCTACATTCAACTTTAGAAAATCTGGAGGAGGAGGTTGCCAGTAGTATCTTACCTTATGCTGTGAACTTGGAGTTTGCCTCATGTTATTATAAACTTGTCACATCGATAAATAGGGGTGTAACGGTCCAATTCAGTCCAGTTTTGTACAAATTTTGAGACAAACTTGTATACACCGGTTTTACATTTTCAAGAACCGATTCTAGGCCAATTACCCTTCTAAATCGGTACTTCCGGTTTTACTGGTTTCCGTCCGGTTTTCCAGTTTTAATCAAGTGTCAATGTCATAAAAAAATATAATTTTCTAATCATGTATACTAATTAATTAAAACAAAATGTAATTAATATACTAATATATATTAGTATTACTAAAGTATTATGTATTGATCAAAAGGAATATGTTGAGAATTTATTAGGCCATAAAATGTCATTAATATATATATTTTATATTAATAACATATGATCAAACAAATGTTCATATTTAATATTAAAATTTTATGCTATAAATTATAATATAAAATTATTTCATATATAATTATATATAAAAATTTATAAAACATTATATATATATATTTTATTTCATATATAATTATATATTATATATAAAAATTTCATAAATAATTATATATATATATAATGTTTTATATAATATTAAAAATTAATTTTTTTATATATAACTTTTATAAACCGTTCAGATTCAGTCTGGTTCAATGCCAGAAAGCTAAGAACTGAAACTAGATTGGGTTTAGCTAGTTTTTAAAATGTAAGAATAGGTCCCAATCCGGACCTTTAAAACTAGTCCAACCAATCCGGTTCAGGTCGATTCTCCTGTTTTTCGATTCAAATCTTCACCCATATCAATAAAGCAAATTCAATCGCCTGGTTTGGTTCCATATAGACTTTCTCATACAGCAGTTTATTTTTTTTTAAACTAGAAGCCCCATGCAAGCTGCACAAATCTTGTCAGCTCATCATTTGTACATTTTTCCTTCATACACAGTATCACTTCCTAGGGAATGTGGTTAAGGGGCCATTTTTCCTTAATATTCTGATCTACATCTTTGATTAAGGGGACATATTTAATCCAGTAATCACGAATACTAGGACAGTGTATTAGGGCATGTGGAAGGTCCTACTTGTTATCTTTATAGAAGCTGCAGTTTACATCCACCTCAATTTGTCTTCTACTTAGATTTGCCGGTGTAGGAAGTCCATCCCATGCAAATACTTTAACTTTATTGGGAATCTTCATCTTCCATAGAATAAGCTATAGAGGGTTTTGTCTTCTTACATTTGAATTTTCACTTGTGTTATCTCCTTTGCTGTCTTTAAAAAATCGATAGGCACCTTTAACAATGAATTTTTCACTGTTTTCCTGACTCCAAAATCATTTATCTTCACGACCACTTGGACTTAGACCAATCTTTAATATGCACCACAATTTTGGTTACGTTGAACCAAAGCACTTTTATTAATTTATTTTCATGATACCAGAGCCTCATGTTCACACCCCATCTTTTATGGCAAATGACACTTCTATACCCGTTGCTAGTACCTTCACACCACCTATTATCGATAAAAGTGGATGGGTCTAATTACTACAATTGGGTCTTCCCAATCCTGCCTATCTTATGTATTTGTAGTACTTACGAGGCTTCGTACGTCGATGTTTCTGTATAATCGAGTTGTGCCCAGTACAGTTCCTGCCAGTTTCAAACATAAAAATAATGAATTAAATGACTGAAGTGCTACAAAATAAACAAACCTACATTAATTAAAAAACATGTTTCATGAAATCAAAACATTTATGTGATGACAAGGTATGGGCGTGCTATGTAATTTATTGAACTTTTTGAGGATTTTTCTTTTGGTGCCTTGAAATGCGTCACCAATATATTGAGTGTGCCAATTTGTGATCTATTGGGTACAGTAGGGCTGCGGGCCCTTGCAACCTAACTCGACCGCCCAATCCGCTCGTTTTGCTAGGAAATGGGCGAATAACGCATCTGTCCCAGACTCCCAAGTGCAGGTGTGGGCCTCGCTAATAGCTAGTTTGGAAATATAAGTATTTTCATATATTCTCGTATATTTATTTTTAAATATTATTTAAATAGAAATTATTTTTTTAATTTTTAATGTTAAATTTTTTCATTTAATTATTATCTAATTATTATAATTTTTTTAAACTTTAAACAAAATATAAAAAATAATTCAAAATTTTTAAATTTCTAAATAAAAATAGTATTAAAAAGTTATATTCAAATAATTTTAACTTTATATTATTTTTATTTTACTTTTTTTCTTTCTATTTTCAAAACACAATAAAATATCTTAATTCAAGTTGTTTCACTATTATTCAGAGATATTCTTTTAGGCTTTGTATAGTTACAGATGAGATGATATGACAATTAAAAGTTGAATAAAATATTATTATAATATAATTTTTTAATATAATTTTTATATTGATATTTGAAAAATTTGAATTGTCAATTGTATTTTACGTGGAAGTTTGAAAAAATTATAACGATTAGACTAGATGAGATGATTCATGAAAACAAACTAGGCCTTATATTCTATGACCCCATTTAGATACTTAGAATATTAACAAATGAATTAATTAAAATATTCATTATTTACACTAAATAGATATCATCTATTTTGCATAACAAGGGTACATAGAGTTTGTTCTCATGTTAGGTGGTCCATGAGTTGGGCTAAAAGAAAGGGAAGAACAAAAAACAAAACAAGACAAGGGATGATGGCAGGTATAGAGTAAGAAAATAAGAGATTTCCACGAAAAATGAGGAAGAAAAAAGATCTCCAATTTGCACTGACTATTATTCCACTACTATTTAGAGATGCTCTTTTTAGGGATGTAAAAGAAATCCGAAAAATCAGTCCAAACCGGACCGGTTGTGCTGGTTTTAGACCGATACGGTCCAAAACCAGCCGAAACTAGGGGTGTACAAGAAACCGTGGAACCAATCATGACAGACACAAACCGGCCGTAGGAGGCTAGAACCGGCCGAAACCACCAAGAAATCGACACAAACATTTTAACAAAATCAACTATCATCAGTTCGGTCTCAGTTTGAGGCTGGCTCAAACTGCTGAACTAGCCGATGTAATAATACTTTTTTTTTTTTTAAATTATACCAATATGAAATAACGTTGTTCTGCTTAAGTTTAAGTGGAACAACACCGTTTTATTCATGCATTTGTGTTTTAGACACAAATAAAATGACGATGTGTTGCTCAAATGACTAACACAAGAGGGGAGGTGAATTGAGTTATATTTAAAAAATTAACAATTATAAATCAAATACACAATAAAAAATATAAAGAAAATACGAAACAACAATAAATATAAAGAGTAAGGGTAAGAGAGAAGCAAACTCAGTATGTTAACGAGTTTTGGTCTCACTGCTTACGTTCTCGCCTCAAGCTATCCCTTAAGAATCTTCAAATTTACTATTTAACTTCCTTCAGGTGAAGATAGAAACCTATTACACCTTTGAATATCACTGCTAGAAAGGATCCATGTAAACCACCCTCTATACATGCAATCGCCTTACACATGGTGATTCAATTATTCCCTGTGTAGAATACTTTCTACACCTACAAGGGTTATACACATCCTTTTACTGATACAAGAGCTGATAGTAGGTAGGTTATCAGAAAACACTCTTCAATGAGTGAAATAAGAACAATACAATGCAAACTATATCTCCCTTATGATGAACAAGGTTTAAGGCTCAATACTTAGATAATAGATAATGAAAGTTTTGAATGAATGTTGTATGCTCTTGGTGTTGTGAATGTGAAGCTCTCAAATGATCTATTTATAGGCATATGCGACTTCATATTCAAATTTAAAAAGATTCACATGTCAAAGACAACATTATTCATTTTTCAAAATTTTTAAACCTAATTTTTTTACTTTTTGCATATAACAAAAGGAGCACACTTTACTTTTCAAAATTTTAAATAAAATCATCTACTTTTTATATAAGTCAAAAAAATATCAATCATTTTTGAAAATATTCAAATAAAGTATGTACATGTGAAAGATGACAATCAATCATCTTTAATATTTTTAAAATTTTCAAACAAAATCATCTACTTTTGTATAAGTCAAGAAAAACATCAATCACTTTTGAAAATATTCAAATAAAGCATGCACATGTGAAAGATGACAATCAATCATCTTTAATATTTTTAAAGTTCAAACCTTTAATCATGTCATGCACATGTGAAAGATGACAATCAATCATCTTTCAAAATTTTCAAATTTAATTTTCAAAATATTCATGCACATATGAAAAATTTATTTTAATGCTTTATGATAAAATATTAATTTTGAACATTAATCCTAATTTTGAATTTTTAAGAGAATTACAACATTACTCTATGACTTTAATGTGAATTTGTTCCCTTCTTGCTCATACTTGGTTCCTCAATGTGCTTGACTCCATTGTGTAGACAACTTGAACTTGAGACTCCTTTATTCTTTGAATTTATTTGTTATCATCAAAATCTATGTGTAGATATATAATTATACGAAATTTAAAACTTTGGGTTCAACAATCTCCCCCTTTTTGATGATGACAAATACTTGCTAGAACTTGAAGTCTGTATTAATATTTAAGGTCCTCCTGAGAATGTGCGTTAGTTTTTCAAGTAAAAGTATAAATATAATTCTAAGCATATATAATAAGTTTAGTAATTTAAATAATGTTAATGTTCTAGTCTTTATTAATACTTGAAGCTCCCACTAGTTTTTCGAACAAAAGTATAAATATAATTCCAAACATATATAACAAGTTTAACAATTTAAACAATTTTAATGTTCTAGTCTAACACTTCTTCCCCTATTGGCATCATTAAAAAGGATCCACAGCAAGTAAATGGACTGAAGAAAACGATGTGTTAATAAAAACTATAAATAGTTGAAAAAATAGATCCATTCGTGACCTGACAAGTGTGGTTAGAGTTGAAAAAATCTCCTGATGTTGTTGACAAATAAGATTGAGGGCTCCGAGTTTCTAAATAAGTGTCATTTTCACCAATCGGTAAAAAAAATCACATTGCTCCTTAACTTGGATGATAGCTTGTCTTATTCTTTATGTTATCTCTATAAAATCAGTCTTAAAATTCATTCAATCCGCATCAAATATTTTTCTTATCTCTATAACTCATATGCATTCTTTCAACATTCTGGCTTTAAGTTTTTAATTCTTTTCTCAATGGCTCATTCTTCTAACATTTCTCTAGATTCATCCATAAGGTATTCTATACCTCAATCTCCTGTCCTTTCTACAGCTATCATTGGTGCCATGTTGCAACAAGAAAATAATAATTTGGCTAATAAGTCAGACTCGGATGCTATCTATGACTTGGTGAGTCTCGGGACTCGCTACTCCTCCTCTATAGGTGTTTTTTTCCAACTGCTACAAGTCATAAACCATGAGGTTGAAAAGCTTAAAGAATAAATTGTTGTACTTCAGCGAATTGTTCAAAAGTTTCACACAAGGGAAGAAATCTTTCGGCAGAAGAATAAACAGTTGAAATCTCGATTGGATTCTTCATTCCGCTTGTCAATTTCCATGGATAGGGATGACATGATATTGTATGAAGAGAATGAGCGTCTCAAACATGAGACTAAGAACCTCAAGTTTATATAAAAGTATTTATAAAAATTCTCTCTATTTTTATTGACTTTGGTTTATCTTTTAAGAGATATTCATAACATGTATCATACCTATTTCTCTTGTAATCATACATAATCTATCTTCTGACAAAAGTTTTGTGAAAATATCTGCTAATTGATCGTGTGTGTTTGTGAACTCTAATACTATATGGCCATTCTGCACATGATCTCGAAGAAAATGATATCTTATTTCAATATGCTCAGTTCTAGAATGTTGTATTGGGTTCTTTGAAAGATTTATAGCACTTGTATTATCACATTTGATTGGAATGTGATTATATATGAGTTTAAAATCTTCAAGTTGTTGCTTCATGTAAAGAACTTGAGCACAACAACTACCCGCAGCAATATATTCAGCCTCAATAGTAGATAACGCAACAAAATTTTACGTTTTACTAAACCAGGAAACTAGTGAGTGACCTAAGAAATGGCATGCTCTACTAGTACTTTTTCGATCAATTTTACAACCAGCATAATCTGCATCTGTGTAGCTGTTTAGATCGAAAGATGTGTACTTAAGGTACCATAACCCTAGGTCAATTGTACCACTAAGATATCTAATAATGTGCTTAACTACAATTAAATGAGATTCTTTTAGAGATGATTGAAAGCGTGCACATAAACACATACTAAACATAATATCTAGTCTACTGGCTGTCAAATATAATAAGCTTCCAATTGTACCTCAATATACTTTCGAGTCAATTGGCTTATCGGATTCATCTTTATCAAATTTAGTGGATGGGCTTATTGGGGTTTCAATTTCCTTAGCACCTTCCATCCCAAACTTCTTGAGTAATTCCTTAATATATTTTGATTGATGGACGAATGTCCCACTTTTTGCTTACTTAATTTGCAATCTAAGAAAGAATGTAAGTTTTCCCATTATGCTCATTTCAAATTCCTCTTGCATAGTCTTAGCAAAAACTTCGCACATATTTTCATTAATAGCATCGAATATTATATCATCAACATAAATTTGAATCAAAAGAATATAATCATTTTCGTATTTAATGAAAAGAGTTATGTCGATTTTTCCTCTTGAAAAACCTTTTTCAATTAAGAAATCATTGAGTATCTCATACCAAGCTCTAGGAGCTTGTTTGAGTCCATATAGTATTTTTGTGAGTTTGAAAATATGATTTGGAGAAATATGATTTTCAAAACTTGGAGGTTGCTCAACATATACCTCTTTATTTATAAAACCATTAAAAAAAGCACTTTTAATATCCATTTGAAAAATTTTGAAATCTTTATAACAAGCATATGCAAGTAGCATTCGAATAGTTTCTAATCTTGCGACTGGTGCATATGTCTCATCATAATCAATTCATTCTTCTTAATTGAAACCTTTGACTCCGGACTCATCTTTCTTGTTTCTAAAAATCCATTTTGTTCCAATAATAGTATGATTTTTGGGTCTAGGAACAAGTGTCCAAATATCATTTCTTTCAAATTGATTCAACTCTTCTTGCATAGCTAGAATCCGAGATTTATCAAGAAGTACTTCATTAATATTTTTGAATTCAATCTGTGATAGAAAAGTAGTATGATTACAAATATTTCTAAGAGATGATCGAGTGCTTACACCTTATGATGGTTCTCCTAGAATTTTTTCCACTAGACGATCTTTCACAAATTTTCACTGTTTGGTTGCATCTTGTATTAAATTTTAATGATCTTTCCTGATGTCTCCATGTTAGACTTCCTCTATTGTGTTCTCTTTATTGAGATTGAGATTTTCCGTATTATTTATAACTCATGTTTCTTCCTCAATGAATTTCTTGGAAAGTAGAGAATTAGATCTATCAAATACTACATACATAAATTTTTGTACAGTCAAAATCTTTTTATTGAATACTTTATAAGGTTTACTATTAGAAGAATATCCGAGAAAGATACATTCATCAGATTTCAGATCAAACTTGCCTAAATTATCTTTGTCATTCAAAATAAAATATTTGCATCTAAATACATGAAAGTAACAAATGTTGGGCTTTTTCTCATTCCAAAGTTCATAGGGAGTTTTATCTAACTTAGACCTTAACATAACTTTATTTATAACATAACATGCAGTACTTACTGCTTCGGTTAAAAAATAACTAGGCAAGTTGTTCTCATTGAATATTGTTCTTGTCATCTCTTGAAGAGATTTATTTTTCCTCTCTACTACTCCATTTTGTTGAGGAGTTCGAGGAGTAGAGAAATTATGCATAAAACCTTTTTATCACAAAAAGTTTCAATATTTTTATTAGCAAACTCTTGTCCCCTATCAGTTCGGATACTTGAAATAGTATAACCCTTTTAATTTTGAATTCTCTTGCATAACTTGATAAAGGCATTATGTGCCTGGTGTAGTAGAAAACGTGAATGAGAAACAGAACACATGGAAACTTGAAAATGAATTAAATGGAAGAGCTGTGTCTTTCTATAATGATGCAATTTTCTGGAAAAAAAAAAAATAGTGATCCTCAATTCATATTCAGATGTTCATTATCTCTCCCAATACATTGAGAACAAACTATATACCGAAACCATAAAAGGAAGGTAGGCAATTGTTAAGGCTAATACTTGACGAAAAGAAACAAAATTAACGGAAATCTTCGTAAATAGAAAGAATTCTTAATGCCTCAATTTCCGACGTGATGCATGGCTGGAATCCCACCCTCATTTTGCTAATTGGTTGAGCAAGAGCTATGGCATGTAGCTACCACTTTGACGCTTGTATCCATGACCTACATCAGTTCCCCACCACTTAGAAAGAAACTCGTCTCCGAGTTTGTGTTTGCATTAAACTGCCCCTCAGGAGGATGATACTCAAACAAATCTGCCACATTGAAGGTAGGTGAGATCAACATATTTTCTGGAAGTTCAACAACATAAGCATTGTCATTAATGTTTTTTAGGATGCGGCAAGGGCCATATTTTCTATCTTGAAGTTTGCCATAGGTGCTTGTTAGAAAACGATTCTTGTGCAGATGAACCATCACCAAGTCCCCTTCTAGAAAGATTTTGGCTCGTAGATGCTTATCTGCAGCTTGTTTGTATTTCATGTTTGCTTGTTCCAAGCTATTGTGCACCTTAGTTTGTACGCCCTGAATTCTCTTTGCCAAGTTCTCAGCTGCCAAGCTTATTCCAGGAGTCTTGGGAAGGGTGACTAAATCCAGAGTGTGCTTTGGAGGTGAGGTGTAGGCTATTTTGAAGGGGCTCTTTCCAGTTGAACGATTAGTCATATTGTTGAATGTGTTGAACCCAAAATTTCAAGTTTGTGTAATTATATATTTACACATGGATTTTGATGATAACAAATGAATTCAAAGAATAAAGAAGTCTCAAGCTCAAGTTGTTTATATAATGGAGTCAAGCACATCAAGGAAACAAGCATGAGCAAGAAGGTAACAAGTTCACATTAAAATTATAGAGTAATGTTGTAAATCTCTTCAAAATTCGAAATTAGGATTAATGCTCAAAATTAATATTTTATCATAAAGCATTAAAATACATTTTCCACATGTGCATGAATATTTTTGAAAATTAAATTTGAAAATTTTGAAAGATGATTGATTGTCATCTTTTGCATGTGCATGCCTTGATTAAAGGGTTGAACTTTGAAAATATTAAAGATGATTGATTATCATGTTTCACATGTGCATGTTTTATTTGAATATTTTCAAAAGTGATTGATGCTTTTTTAGACTTATACAAAAGGTAGATGATTTTGTTTGAAAAATTTGAAAAGTAAAGTGTGCTCATTTTGTCATATACAAAAAGTAAAAGATTAGGTTTGAATTTTTTGAAAAGGAAAGTGTGCTCATTTTGTCATATGGCAAAAGTAAAAGATTAGGTTTGATTTTTTTGAAAAAGGGAATGATGTTGTCTTTAACAATTGAAAAAGAATAACCTTTTATTTGAATTTTTTGAAAAAGTGAATGATGTTGTCTTTGACATGTGAATTTTTTTAAATTTGAATATGAAGTCTCATATGCCTATAAATAGATCATTTGAGAGCTTCACATTCACAACACCAAGAGCATACAACATTCATTCAAAACTTTCATTCTCTCTTCTCTAAGCATTGAGCCTTAATCCTTGTTCATTTTGAGAGATATAGTTTGCGCTGTATTGTTCTTATTTCACTCATTGAGGAGTGTTTTCTAATAATCTACCCACTATCAGCTTTTATATCAGAAAAAGGGTGTGTATAACCTTTGTGCGTGTAGAAAGTATTTTACACGGGGAATAGTTGAATCACCACGTGTAAGGTGATTGCAAGTGTAGAGGGTGTTCTACACAGATCCTTTGTAGCGGTGTTGTTCAAAAGTGTAATAGGTTTCTATCTCCACCTGAAGGAGGTTGAATAGTGAATTTGGAAATCCTCAAGGAGTAGCTTGAGGTGAGGACGTAGCCAGTGGGGCCGAACCTTGTTAACATACTGAGTTTGCTTCTCTCTTACCCTTACTCTTTATATTATTGTTATTTTATATTTTGTTTATATTTTATATTATATATTTGATTTATAATTGTTATTTTTTTTAATACAACTCAATTCACCCCCCCTCTTGTGTTAGTCATCTGGGCAACAATTGGTATCAGAGCTAGTTGACTTGTACTGTTCATACAGGCAGATCACTCATGGGAACTCTCGCTTGTGACTGTGTCACCGAAGCAAGACTCTCCGACCATGAGTGACGGTGCACCAGTAGATACGGTGGCCGGCTAGTCTGGTAGGTACAATTGTTAGATGACATAGGTGCGGCCTATGATCAGTAACAATTGGTATCAGAGCTAAGAGCTCTATTATAAGATTAACTATCTTTTGAGTTAAGATCTTATGGCTAACATTGCAGCTTCATTTGGTGAAGGTCAATCTAGCAGTCGGCCTCCACTCTTTTGTGGAGATAATTACTCATTCTGGGAAGTTAGAATGAGAATATTTCTTCAAACTCAAGGTAGAGAAATCTGGAAATGTATTGTAAATGGACCTTATATTCCAACAAAAGTGGTTGATGGAGTAAAGGTCAAAAAGAAAGAAGAAGAGTTTGATCGTGAAGACGATAGACTTTATACTTTAAATTTAACTGCTATGAATTTATTATATAATGCTCTTAATGGAAATGAATTTAATAGAATAATGAATTGCTCTACGGCAAAAGAAATTTGGGATAACTTGGAAGTTACTTATGAAGGAACTTCATAAGTCAAGGAATCAAAAATTTATATTCTTACTCATGAATATGAAATGTTTAAGATGAATGATGATGAATCTATTTCTAGTAGTTACATTCATTTTACTTAGGGCTGAACAATTAAACCGAAATACCCGACCCGACCCGAATACCCGTTTATACCGAACCGAAATTACCCGAACCGTTTTGAAACGGGTAGGAATTATGAGCTTCCGAACCGTTTTCTATTCGGATCAAGTTGGGTCGGGTAATTACCCAATACCCGATTTTGTTGCTTTACCCAATAGGACCAGTGCGTTTCTTCTTCAGCCGACTCCACAGCCGCTGGGCTCTACCTCCATTTCACACTCTCAGGGTTCTCGCTCTCTCTGACTCTCACTCTCAAGGCTCTTGCTGACTCTCACTCTCAAGGCTCTTGCGCAGGTAAATACTCAAGCTTTTCCCCAGCCCTTGGTTTTACATTACTGCGTCAGTGCGTTGTTTGTTTGGATGGAGCTTTTGTGCAAATATGGGCTTAGATTACTGAACTAGATGCAACTCCTTATGAAACCCAGTTCGTTTGTTTGGTTTTAATGTACTGAAGAACTGCTATAAAGCTCTTCCAGAAATATTTAAGTATTGTAATGCTTTGAACAAAAATACTGCTCGGAAAATATAGCATGATTGCCACAGGAACTAACGCTGAAAATAAAAAGAGATATTGTGGCCTTTTCTCTGTGCTTGGATCCAGATGGTTTTCTCTGACAATGACAAGAAGAATTTAAGCTACTACTTTTGGTATGTTTAAAAAGTTGACCGTACCCAAGAAAACAACAACCAAACTGAAATCTAGAAGAAACTGGGCATTCTTAAGCCTATTATTTTATATTAATATCTTTTTGGCTCCTAGAGCGCTTCCCAACAATTACATGGAGGTATTACCAGATCTTTTAGCCAAACTTAATTGCAATTGGATCAAGAAGTTATTGTATTCAATAGTTTGAATGATGAGCCAGTAATAGAAAAATAAAACAAGAAGAAAAGAAAGGCATACTTAAGAAATTAGCAGTAGAGGACAACTTTGCAAGTGATGTTTGTTTTCTGGATGTGTCATTGTAGTCTGTAAATTTTGTTTCGTTATGTGTGAGTAGCGAGGAAGGCCCCTGAAACTCCACTTTACAAGCTAAGTCAGTCAACAAGGAGATTGATTACAGGCCTCGAGCTTCGATTTGAGCAAGATACTTTCTTGCGTGGAAGTTTCTGAAGTTTATGCAAACTGGTGCGAGAGGTTCTCGCTTAGAGTGAATATGAACTTTCAAGATATATGTAAATCTTAACCACGATTCCCAGTTTTACAACACTTGCTAGCTCTACGAATACAATGGAATATACGCCAGAGGTAAAATTCCTATTAGTTTTCCAAGTAACAAAAATTTACAAGTAAAATAAATAAAGAATATCCACTAGACTGCACTTCCATCTATGTAGTACGATGCTGAGAAGCTTTTGTAATCTATGAAGCAAATGACTTCGAATTTTTTGGAAGTAGACAAATCCAGAGCTAACTTGGTTGGTGCACAGGGTAAGTGTCAGTGAGTTTTCATCACTCCTAATAAATGTATCAAGTCTAAAGATTGTCTTTCAGCCATTTTAGAGCTCCATTTGCAACAGACCTGCATGTTTTTATAACTTTTCAATCAGTAGCAAAGTTTACAGTGTCAAATGCTCAGTTTTTACACTGAATAGACTTATGGGGGGTAGACCCTGAAGCCTAGTGACAATGCCTATCAACAATTCAACATGTTGCACACAATGCAGTGGATCTATTCTTGGGCCTTTAACATTCGAAAATATATGATTAACTATTAATAAGAAAACTACTTTATGGAAAATATATATAGTTAGCTTTCGCCAAAATGGATAGTAATTTTTTTCATACGGAGAGATAATTAATATTATTAATTTAATTTAAGTCGTCTCTATTGTTTTGGAGTGATTTATTTGCACACAAGAACTGGGTGCTGCTATGCAATGTGATTAATAATTTAATAATGCTTTCTTTATCTCAAATTGCAGTTGTGGAATCTAGTGCTGCTATGCCTTCGTCAGGGTCTGAATCAACCCCTGATGTAATTCATTTGGATAGCTCTCTACCTACAACTACTCCTCATGATCATTTGGATAGCTCTCTCCCTACAACTACTCCTTCTAATGTTCGCCCTCCTATCAAAAGATCTCGGGGTAGATCGGATGTATGGCTTCATTTTTCTAGGATTGAGGAAGGAGACCCCAATATTCACAAAGCTACATGCAATTACTGTGGTAAGGTTTTATTATGTCATTCTAAAAAACAAGGTACTTCATCCTTGAGGTACCATAATGACAATTGTAAGGCCTTTATTGAGATTGGAAAGGTTAACCCCCAATCAAAAACGACTGGACCTAGAAGGGATGGGGTGGATGGTACAACTAGCAGTCCTAGTTTTGGACCTACCAAGTATAATGAGCAGAAAATAAGGCTAGCGGTAGCTAAGATGATAATTGTGGATGAGCTACCATTTAGATTTGTAGAGAAACAGGGATTTAAAGACTTTATGTCTACAGTTGAGCCTAGATTTCCAATTCCCTCTCGCATTACTGTTATGCGAGATTGTATGAAAATGTACTTGTTAGAAAAAGACAAGTTAAAGGACATATTCATGGCATCTGATTATAAGATTTGCATCACTACTGACATGTGGACATCAGTGCAAAATCTTAATTATATGTGCATAACATCACATTTTATTGATGATGATTGGGTCTTGCATAAAAGAATTATTGGTTTTATGAAAGTTCCTAATCATAAAGGGACAACAATAGGAAGAGAGATTGAGTCATCTATACTTAGATGGGGCATAAAGAAGATATTTACAATCACAGTAGACAATGCATCTTCTAATACTACGGCTATTGATTATTTGAGGAAGATTACCAAACTTAGAGATTGTTTGGTATTAGACAATGACCTTATGCATATTAGATGTTGTGCACATATTTTGAATCTTATTGTCCATGATGGCTTGAAAGAAATTGATGGATCAATTGTGAAAATTTGAAATGCTGTGAAATATGTGAAGTCTTCTCCTGCAAGACTTGATAATTTCAAGTCATGCGCGGAGAGACAAAATATCTTGGGTGGTGCACTTCTTTCTCTTGATGTTCCAACTAGATGGAACTCAACCTATCTGATGTTGAGTGCGGCTCTCAAGTATTATGCCGCTTTTGAGGTGATGCAGGATGAAGACAATCAGTTTGGCCAGCATTTACGTGAGGTTGGAGAAGGACCACCAACTTTAGATGATTGGAAAATTGTCAAGGTTTTTGTACAATTTTTGAAGATTTTTTACGACGTCACCTTGCAAATTTCAGGCTCAACTTATGCAACTTCACATTTGTTTATGAGAGAAATAGCTTCAATCTATAACCATTTGATCAAATTTTCTGTGGGTGATGATGATATGTTGAAAACTATGTCAGAGAGGATGCTTATGAAATATGATAAGTATTGGGAAAATTTTGAGAAAGTAAACAAAATCTTATTTATTGCGGCTATTCTTGATCCGCGCGCCAAGTTGGAAGTTTTGGAGTTTTGGTTTACAGGTTTTCTTGGCCATGAGCGAGCTTTTGAGCTTGTTACAAGGTTAAGGAGGATGATTGAGAAGATGTATAAACAGTATTCAAAATCTAATGTAAGTTCAAGTGTTGATGAAACTCAAAGCAACACAACGTCTTATGATGATGCAGATATTTACAGTATGTATCGACACTATCAAGCATCAAAGGGTGTCGTAGAGTCCAAATCAGAGTTGGATCGATATTTTATGGGGAGCCTTGAAGGATTGACGTCAAACTTTGATATTTTAACATGGTGGAAGATGAATTCAATCAATTTTCCGATCCTTGCCAATATAGCTCGAGATGTATTAGCTATTCCCATAACTACTGTTGCTTCCGAGTCGGCATTTAGCGTTGGAGGTCGTGTCTTAGATTCATTCCGTAGCTCATTGGCCCCTGCAACAGTTGAAGCTCTTATTTGCACACAAAATTGGTTGATGGCTCCCTCCGTTAATTATGACTCCCAAGATGTAATGGAAGATGCGGAAAGTTACAAGTTAGAAACTGGTAAGATTCATATTTGAATAATATTTTCATATAATCATTTCAATTAATTATATTTTTAATATAATTTTTTTTTCCATGTAGAGATGACTTTGATGAATATTTTGAATGAGGCCGATTGAAGATTACTTGAATTTTTTGAACTTGAACTCATGGTGATTATTGAAATTCCTTATTTGATCGTTTTCCATATATGCTGGCTATTGATCATTGACTCATTTATGCCATTCTGAATTGCCCATGTAGGTTTATGATGAGATAAGCTTACCAAATGGTGTTATGAAGCCATCACACTTGGAAGTTTGCAACAAAAGTAGGAATAGAATGATGTTAAGGAGAAAAAACTGGAAATTTTTGTTTGGAAGTTAGGCATAATGCAAGATTTTGTTTTCTCTTGCATTCTAAGACTAATTGTTAACTAGAACAATGTATTTCAGCTTTATGAGCTATTTTTAGTTTATTGGGTTATAGTGCATCATTTTTTTTTTTTCTATAGTTGATAAAACTGCTATATTTATTTCAATGAAGCCTTCAAAGTATTCCAATATTATTGAACTATGAATGAAATGATAACAGGATGCATATTTCCTAAAAAAAAAAAAAAAAAGCCTTCAAGTATATCTTGTATTATTTTAAAATATGTTTTTTGATATTGACAAATAAACACACATATCGTTGATAAAATAAAACCCAAGGACCAAAACAAAAGCCTTAAAAGAGCAAGTTTAACACAAAAATGAACCATGTTACTTGTTAGAGTCTATAACATCAATAAAAAATGATAAAGATGGATTGATTTAATGCATTGACAAAGAACAACATGTGGGTAATCCTTAGAAGAGAGAGAGGAAGAGAGAGAGAGAGAGAGAGAGAGAGAGAGAGAGAGAGAAAAAAAAAAAAAAAACCGGGTAATCGGTTAATCGGTTAATTTCCGAAAAAAATCGGATCGGCTAATCGGTTAATTTGATCGGTTCGGAACTGGCTACTTTGACATCCTCTATGTTCGGGTCGGGTCGGAATCTTGCATTTTCGGGTCGGGTCGGGTCGGGTGTTCAGGCCTGATTTTACTAGCATCATAAACAGCTTGACAGGTCTTGGCAAAGTTTATTCCAAGGTGGAGATAGTAAGAAAAATTCTTAACTCTTTACCAAAACGTTGGGAATCAAAAGTTACAGCGATTCTTGAAACTAGAGACCTCAAGAAGCTCGAAGTCAATGAACTCATCGGGTCACTTATCACCTATGAGTACACATTGAAAAGAGGAGAAGAAGAAGGAAAGCCAAAGAAGAGCGTAGCACTTAAAGTTGTTCCTCATGAAAGTGAAAGTGATGAAGATGAGGAAAATGACGATAAAGATGAAGAAGTTGCGATGATAACAAGAAGAATTCAGAGGTTCTTGAAAAAAAATAGAACTCTTCCGAAGAAATCCTTCAAACCAGATTCAGGTAAAAATGACACTTTAATTTGTTATAAATGCAATAAACCTGGTCATATCAAACCAGATTGTCCTCTGCTAAAGAAAGATCGAAACAATGGCAAGAAAATAATGAAAGCTACATGGGATGATGATTCAAGTAGTTCAGATAGTGAAGCAAGTAATGGAGAATCAACAAATCTTTGTCTTATGGCTAAAGATGACATTGAGGTAACAAATATTGATAATATTGAATATCCTTCATATGAAGAATTGCAAAATATTTTAGAAGATGTATATGAGGAATTTGAAAAATTGGGTATCAAGTATACTGCTTTGAAAAAGAAAAATTCTTCTTTAACAAACGAAATTGAAATTTTAAGAAAACAAAGTATCATTTTGAAAGATGAAAATCTTGAATTGAATAAGAAGAAAACCGATTTAGAAAATATTGTTGAAAACTTTACGAATGGAAAAATAAATTTTGAAAAACTTCTTGGTAGTCAAAGATGTGTTTTTGACAAGGCAGGTTTGAGATATATGCCAAAACAAAAATACAAACCTTATAAAAAATTTTTTGATAATCATTCTACATCAAAGACTAATATTCAAAATTCTTTTCATAAAAATAATTTTGTCAAAAAAGGATATTATTATAATCATTCAAGTTTTTCATATATGTCACATGCTATTTGCAATTTTTGTAATAGAAATGGTCATAATTATCATACTTGTCCTATCAGAAGAAATCATACAATGACTATTAGGACCATATGGGTACCTAAAAATCTTGTTTCTTCTAATACTAATAAATAAAGGACCCAAAGAACTTGGGTACCAAGGAAAATCATTTTAATTGTTTTTATAGGTATGCATGAAATCTTCCACAAGTAAAAACAAATGGTTTTTAGATAGTGGATGTTCAAGACACATGACGGGAGACAAGACTAAGTTCTTTGATCTTAGATCTAAAGAAGAAGGACACGTGACATTTGGAGACAACTCGAAAAGGAAGATCGTGGGAATAGGTAAAATTAGTAATGAATCTTCTCTCATAATTGAAAATGTTCTACTTGTTGAAGGTCTAAAACATAATCTTTTGAGCATAAGTCAATTATGTGATAAAGGATTTACAGTTACTTTCAAAATGGATAAATGCATTATTTTGAATGATCATGATTATAATATTTGTTTTATTGCTTTTAGAAATAACAATGTTTATACAATCGATTTTGAAGAAATTATCCCACAAGATGCAATTTGTTTTTCAGCTCAACATGAAACTAGTTGGTTATGGCATAGAAGACTAGGTCATGTCAATATGGAACTTATTTCCAAACTTTCAAAAAATGATCTTGTGAGAGGTTTACCAAAAACATATTTTCTTAAAGACAAAATTTGTGATGCATGTCAGTTTGGTAAACAAACAAAAACTTCTTTTAAAACTAAGAAACATATTTCTACTACTAGACCATTGCAACCGATACACATGGATCTTTTTGGACCAAATAGAGTTGCAAGTCTAGGTGGAAAATATTATACATTTGTTATTGTTGATGATTTCTCTAGATATACTTGGGTCATCTTTCTTGCTCATAAAGATGAGGCACATAATGCCTTTACCAAGTTATGCAAGAGAATTCAAAATGAAAAGGGCTATACTATTTCAAGTATCCGAAGTGATAGGGGAAAAGAGTTTGTTAATAAAAATATTGAAACATTTTGTGATGAAAATGGTTTTGTGCATAATTTTTCTGCTCCTCGAACTCCTCAACAAAATGGGGTAGTAGAGAGGAAAAATAGATCCCTTCAAAAGATGGCAAGAACAATACTCAATGAGAACAACTTGCTTAGTTATTTTTTGGCCAAAGCGGTAAGTACTGCATGTTAGGTTATAAATAGAGTTATACTAAGGTCTAAGTTAGATAAAACCCCCTATGAGCTTTGGAATGAGAAAAAGCCCAGCATTGGTTACTTTCATGTATTTGGATGCAAATGTTTTATTTTGAATGACAGAGATAATTTAGGCAAATTTGATGCAAAATCTGATGAAGATATCTTTCTCAGGTATTCTACTAATAGTAAAGCTTATAGAGTATTCAATAAAAAGACTTTAACTATACAAGAATTTATGCATGTAGTATTTGATGAATCTAATTCTTCACTCTTCAAGAAATCTATTGATGAAAAAACAGGAGGTATAAATAACACGGAAAGTTTCAATCTCAACAAAGAGAAAACAATAGAGGAAGTTTAACATGGAGCCATCAGGAAAGATCATCAAAATTTAATACAAGATGCAACCAAACAGTGGAAATTTGTGAAAGATCATCCAGTGGAACAAATTTTGGGAGAACCTTCACAAGGTGTAAGTACTCGATCATCTCTTAGAAATATTTGCAATCATACTGCTTTTCTATCTCAAATTGAACCCAAAAATATTGATGACGCACTTCTTGATGAATCTTGGATTCTAGCTATGCAAGAAGAGTTGAATCAATTTGAAAGAAATGATGTTTGGACACTTGTTCCTAGACCCAAAAATCATACTATTATTGGAACAAAATGGGTTTTTAGAAACAAGAAAGATGAGTTCGGAGTCATTACTAGAAATAAGGCTCGACTTGTAGCCCAAGGTTTTAATCAAGAAGAAGGAATCGATTATGATGAGACATATGCATCTGTCGCAAGATTAGAAGCTATTCGAATGCTACTTGCATATGCTTGTTATAAAGATTTCAAACTTTTTCAAATAAATGTTAAAAGTGCTTTCTTAAATGGTTTTATAAATGAAGAGGTATATGTCGAGCAACCTCCAGGTTTTGAAAATCATATTTCCCCAAATCATGTTTTCAAACTCACAAAAGCACTATATGGACTTAAACAAGCTCCTAGAGCTTGGTACGAAAGACTTAGTGGTTTCTTGATTGAAAAAGGTTTTCAAGAGGAAAAATCGATACAACTCTTTTAATTAAATATGAAAATGGTGATATTCTTTTGATTTAGATTTATGTTGATGATATAATATTCGGTGCTACTAATGAAAATATGTGTCAAGTTTTTGCTAAGACTATGCAGGAAGAATTTGAGATGAGCATGATGGGAGAACTTACATTCTTTCTCGGATTGCAAATTAAGCAAGCAAAAAGTGAGACATTCATCAATCAATCAAGATATATTAAGGAATTACTGAAGAAGTTTGGGATGGAAAATGCTAAGGAAATTGGAACACCAATGAGCCCATCAACTAAACTTGATAAAGATGAATCCGGTAAACCAGTTGACTCGAAAATATATCGAGGTATGATTGGTAGCTTATTATATTTAACAGCCAGTAGACCAGATATTATGTTTAGTGTGTGCTTATGTGCACGCTTTCAATCATCTTCAAAAGAATCACATTCAATTGCAATTAAGCGCATTCTTAGATATCTTAGTGGTACAATTAACCTAGGGTTATGGTACCCTAAGCACACATCTTTCGATCTAATCAGCTATACAGATGCAGATTATGCTGGCTGTAAAATAGATCGAAAAAGCACTAGCGGAGCATGCCATTTCTTAGGTTATGCACTAGTTTCCTAGTTTAGTGAAAAATAAAATTCTGTTGCACTATCTACTGCTGAGGCAGAATATGTTGCTGCGGGTAGTTGTTGTGCTCAAGTTCTCTACATGAAGCAACAACTTGAAGATTTTAAACTCATGTATAATCACATTCCAATCAAATGTGATAATACAAGTGCTATAAGTCTTTCAAAGAACCCAATACAACATTCTAGAACTAAGCATATTGAAATAAGATATCATTTTCTTCAAGATCATGTGCAGAAAGACGATATAGTACTAGAATTCACAAACACACACGATCAGTTAGCAGATATTTTCACAAAGCCTTTACCAGAAGATAGATTATGTATGATCAGAAGAGAAATATGTATGATGCATGCTATGAATATGTCTTAAAAGATAGACTAGAGTCAATAAAAATAGAGATAGATTTTTAAATACTTTTACATAAACTTGAGATTCTTAGCCTCATGTTTGAGACGCTCATTCTCTTCATGCAATATCATGTCATTCTTATCCATGGGAACCGGCAAGCGGAATGAAGAATCTAATAAAGATTTCAACTATTTATTCTTCTGCCGAATGATTCCTTCCCTTGTGTGAGACTCTTGAACAATTCGTTGAAGTACAACAATTTGTTCTTTGAGCTTTTCAACTTCATGATTTTTGGCTTGTAGCCGCTGAGAAAAAGCAACAATAAAGGAAGAGTAGCGAGTTCCAAGACTCACCAAGTCATAAATAGCATCAGAATCTGACTTATTAGTCAGATTATTATTTTTCTGCTGCAACATGGCACCAATGGTAGCTGCAGAAAGGACAGGAGGTTGAGATGCAGAATGCCTTATGGATGGATCTAGAGAAATGTTAGAAGAATGAGCCATTGAGAAAATAATAGAAGGCTTAAAACGAGAATGTTGAAGGAATGCAGATGAGTTATAGAGATGAGATAAAAACTTGATGCGGATTGGATGAACTTCAGGATTGATTTTATAGAGATAGCATAAAGAATAAGACAAGCTATCATCCAAGTCAAAAAGTAATATATTTTTTTCCCGATCGGTGAAAATGACATTTTTTAGAAACTCGGAGCCTTCAATCTCGTTTGTCAATAACATCAGACGATTTTTTCAAATCTTTAGCCGCACTTGTCGGGTCACGGACGGATGAAATTTATTTATTTATCTACAGTGTCTACTAACGCACCGTTTTCTTCAAGTCCATTTACTTGTTGCGGATCCTTTTTAATGATGCCAAAAAGGGGAGAAGTGTTAGACTAGAACATTAACATTGTTTGAATTGCTAAACTTATTATATATATTTGGAATTATATTTATACTTTTGCTTGAAAAACTAACGCACATTTTCAGGGGGAGCTTAAGTATTAATACAGGTTTCAGGTTCTATCAAGTATTTGTCATCATCAAAAAGGGGGAGATTGTTGAACCCAAGATTTCAAGTTTTGTGTAATTATATATTTACACATAGATTTTGATGATAACAAATGAATTCAAAGAATAAAGAAGTCTCAAGCTCAAGTTGTCTACACAATGGAGTCAAGCACATCAAGGAAACAAGCATGAGCAAGAAGGGAACAAATTCACATTAAAATTATAGAGTAATGTTGTAAATCTCTTCAAAATTCGAAATTAGGATTAATGCTCAAAATTAATATTTTATCATAAAGCATTAAAATACATTTTCCACATGTGCATGAATATTTTTGAAAATTAAATTTGAAAATTTTGAAAGATGATTGATTGTCATCTTTTGCATGTGCATGCCTTGATTAAAGGGTTGAACTTTGAAAATATTAAAGATGATTGATTATCATGTTTCACATGTGCATGTTTTATTTGAATATTTTCAAAAGTGATTGATGCTTTTTTAGACTTATACAAAAGGTAGATGATTTTGTTTGAAAAATTTGAAAAGTAAAGTGTGCTCATTTTGTCATATACAAAAAGTAAAAGATTAGATTTGAATTTTTTGAAAAGGAAAGTGTGCTTCTTTTGTCATATGCAAAAAGTAAAAGATTAGGTTTGAATTTTTTGAAAAGGAAAGTGTGCTCATTTTGTCATATGCCAAAAGTAAAATATTAGGTTTGATTTTTTTGAAAAAGGGAATGATGTTGTCTTTGACAATTGAAAAAGAATAACCTTTTATTTGAATTTTTTGAAAAAATGAATGATATTGTCTTTGACATGTGAATCTTTTTAAATTTGAATATGAAGTCTCATATGCCTATAAATAGATCATTTGAGAGCTTCACATTCACAACACCAATAGCATACAACATTCATTCAAAACTTTCATTCTCTCTTCTCTAAGCATTGAGCCTTAATCC
Source organism: Carya illinoinensis (assembly GCF_018687715.1). Taxonomy (NCBI): domain Eukaryota; kingdom Viridiplantae; phylum Streptophyta; class Magnoliopsida; order Fagales; family Juglandaceae; genus Carya; species Carya illinoinensis. The sequence goes on from NC_056757.1 coordinate 3,324,500, forward strand.
TTGTTCATTTTGAGAGATATAGTTTGCGCTGTATTGTTCTTATTTCACTCATTGAGGAGTGTTTTCTGATAATCTACCCACTATCAGCTTTTGTATCAGAAAAAGGGTGTGTATAACCCTTGTGCGTGTAGAAAGTATTCTACACGGGGAATAGTTGAATCACCACGTGTAAGGTGATTGCAAGTGTAGAGGGTGTTTTACACGGATCCTTTGTAGCAGTGTTGTTCAAAGGTGTAATAGGTTTCTATCTCCACCTGAAGGAGGTTGAATAGTGAATTTGGGAATCCTCAAGGGGTAGCTTAAGGCGAGGACGTAGGCAGTGGGGCCGAACCTCGTTAACATACTGAGTTTGCTCCTCTCTTACCCTTACTCTTTATATTTATTGTTATTTCATATTTTGTTTATATTTTATATTATATATTTGATTTATAATTGTTATTTTTTTTAATACAATTCAATTCACCCCCCCTCTTGTGCTAGTCATCTAGGCAACAGAATGCAAATTCAATTTGCGGAAGACTCAAGTCCCATTGTTTCGACTTATCCCCAGAGACACAACGCAAAATGTTGCCAAGTGTTCGGTTGGTCACTTCAGTTTGACCATCAGTTTGTGGGTGACAGATACTGCTATATTTAAGAGAAGTCCCAAATTTCTTCCACAACGTGATCCAAAAATGGCTAAGGAATTTGGTGTTGCGGTCAGAAGTAATTGTCTTAGGTACGCCGTGCAAGCGGACAATTTCTCTAAAACAATAAGTAAGCCACACCTGATGCATTGGAAGTCTTTCGGCAAGAGATAAAATGCGCCATCTTAGAAAATCTGTCCACCACTACAAAGATCAAATCAGGGCCTCATTGAGTATGTTGAAGTTCAAGCACAGAGTCCATGCTTAGGTCCTCCCAAATATTCTGAGGTATCGGTAGTAGTGTGTACAACCCTGTGTTTTGCGACTAACCTTTCTTCACCTGATAGACCGAACATCTTTGTACAAACCTCCCAACATCTCTTCTCAACTGAGGCCAGAAATACCTCTCAGCCACCATTGAGATGGTTTTGTCTCGACCCACATGGCGCCCCAACCCGCCTCCCTGCAGCTCACGAATGAGGTGTTCACGCATCGAAGTTCGAGGAATGAAAATCTGAAGTTGGATGCTTCAGAGCACATTTCTTCCATATTTCAACAAAATTCTCATCGTCGGCATACATGTCTTTGAGCTGTTTGAAACCTATGATCTCAGTCCTCATTGTGATGAGCATGGATGCTCGACTAAGAGCGTCAGCCACTTTATTCTGCTATCTTGACTTGTGCTTGAGTACCATGGTGAACTTATGCAAGAAACCGACCCACCTAACATGCATGCGATTCAAACTTTTTTGAGTGTTTATGAATTTGAGAGCATGATGGTCGCTATAGGGGACAAACTCTTGCTGAATCAAATAATGTTCCCAATGTTTTAATGACTGTATGACTGCATAGAATTCTAGCTTGTAAATGGTCCATTTCCGCCTGGCCTCGTTTAGCTTTTCACTAAAGAATTCCACTGGGCGCCCCTTTTGGGACAAAACAGCTCCTATTCCGACCACAAAGGCGTCGCATTCTACCTCAAATAGTTTATCAAAGTTGGGGAGGGCTAGTACAAGTGCAGTGGACATCCTCACTTTAATATTGTTAAAACTTTCTTCTTGTTCCTTCCCCCACACGAAACGTCCCTTCGTCATGCATTCTGTGATGGGGGCCACTAATGAGCTGAAATTCCTTATGAATCTGCGATAAAAAGTGGCCAAGCTATGGAAGCTACGAACTTGAGTAATAGTGGTGGGCGTTGGCCAGTTTCGAACTGCGCGCACCTTCCCCTCATCCACATAAATCCCCTCAGCACTCACCACAAAACCGAGAAATAACAAGCTATTGCTCAAGAACGTGCACTTTTTCAGATTAATGTATAGTTTGTGTTGGGACAATACTAAAAGGACTTCCCTTAGGTGACTCAGGTGATCATCCTCACTATGGTTGTAGATAAGAATGTCATCAAAATAAACCACCACAAACTTCTCGAGAAAAGGCTTGAGGACTTCGTGCATCACGCGCATAAAAGTGCTTGGTGCGTTTGAGAGACCAAACGGCATAACCAACCACTCGTACAAGCCTTCTTTTGTTTTAAAAGTTGTCTTCCATTCATCTCCTGGGCGTATCCTTATTTGATGATACCCACTCTATAAACCAAGCTTTGAAAAAATGTTGGACCTTGCAAGCATGTCTAACAAATCAGTTAAACGAGGAATGGGAAACCGGTATTTTACCGTTATTTTATTGATAGCATGGCTATCCACACGCATCCGCCAACTCCCATCTTTCTTTGGCGTAAGTAGCGCGGGTACCATGCATGGGCTCATGCTTTCCCTGATCAGCCCCTTAAGAAGGAGGTCCTCCACCTAGCCTTGCAGAATATGGTGCTTGTTTAGGCTCATCCTATAATGTGGCAAGTTTGGCAAACCTGCCCTGGGTATCAAGTCAATGTGATGTTGGACATTACGCATTGGTGGTAGCCCCTCAGGTAGCTCTAGTGGTGTGAGACCTTCAAAGTCAGTCAAAAGATACTGCACTTGTGGAGGCACATCGTGGAAGTGATTCTCTTCTTCCCCTTTCACAACCAAAGTCCATATCTCCCCTGTTTCCTTTGCTTCTGCCAGGAATTGGTGTTCATTGATTGTAAATAGAGTGTTTTTCTCTTTAACCTGTGAGAAGTTGGTTTCTTTGTCTCCTAGGGGCATCAAGATGATCTTTCGGTCTTGCCACCAAAATGAATAAATGTTTTCACGCCCCTTGTAAGTGGCATCTACGTCAAATTGCCAAGGCCTCCCAAGTAGAATATGGCACGCGTCCATATCAACCACTTCGCATATAGCCTCATCCTTGTAATACTTTCCGATGGAGAAAGGAACATGGTAGACATTACTGATCCTAGTCTCAGCCCCCTTTTGGATCCTGCTGATCTTATAAGGGTGTGGATGTTTATCCATCTTCAATTATAATGCATTCACAAGGGCCTTAGATACGATGTTCTTGCAACTTTCACTGTCAATTATCACATTGCATACCTTGTTGTTAATGGTGCACTTGTCTTGAAAATTGAGTGTCGCTGGCTTCTCTCTTCTAGTTTCGACGCTAGCAAAATTCTTTGAATGGCACAATTAACTAATTCTCCTTAATCCCCTTCAACAAGTTCCTTGACTGCATCATCATCACTGGTGTCCCCTTCCCTTGAATCATCCTCTCCTTCTTCTATTACATGAAGCGAACGTCGTGTGGGGCACTCATTGGATCGATGCCCTGGTTGATTGCACCGAAAACATTTCCCAGTTGTGGGTCTCACATACGGGTTATTACCTTCCCCTTCTTTGTGTACTGGGGTCTTCGTATTTTGAGTGCTACTTTCTCCCTTTTGGAATCTGCTATATGGTCATGAGTCATTGGATTGTTGTTGTTGGATAGCAGGTTTTGCTTGTGGCGCTTGAGTCAGTGTTCTCGGTGTTGGCCTGGCCAATTGCATCTCAATCTTCATAGCCAAATTAACTGCCTTCGACAGGGACCACACGGTGTGCAGGGATACTTTGTCTTGGATGGCTAAGCGCAAACCCCCCATATATCTTGCAATTTGTTGTCCCTTTGTTTATGAAAGATTATTACGAGCATTCAATCGGTAAAATTCTTTTGTGTAATTGCTTACGATCCTTGCCCCTTGCTTGCTTGCAATTTTGGTATTGTCGGTAGAGAATTTGCTCGTAGTCTGGAGGTAAAAATCTAGCCTCATCAGTCGCTTCATCTTGGACCATTCACATACAGATCAATTGCCTTGTCTCCTCCTGTTGTTTTGCATCTGCTCCCACCAAGCCGAAGCACCACCACGCAATTTATAAGCAACCAACTTGACTTGTTGGGCCTCTGGAATTTGCATATAGTCAAAGAAATTCTCTACCTCAAGCATCCAGTCGAGAAAACTCTGAACGTGAAGGTGCCGGTTAAAACAAGGCAAGTCAATCTTAATTCTAAAATTGTTGTTGTTGTCCAGAACCCTCCTAGCCTCATGGTTTCCACGAGCAAACCCCTCTACTTCCTCATCACTAGAAGAGTCATTTGGTGCTTGATTCCTCCATCGATGCGCAGCATTACGATCTCCTCTTGGATGGTTTGGGCCTTCCCCATCTCTATTTTCATTTTCGCCAACATGAACGCCTGTGGTGGCTATCTGGATTTCTCACAACATACACTCAATTCCTTCAAAGCATTGTTGGTTCCTCTGGTCTTGAGCGTTAACGGCTGCCCAAACAGCCTGCATGCCATGTTCCTCCTCGTTGGTATTGTCTCTCGCCATCAAGCTAGGTAAAACCTGGCTCTAATACCAATATGGCGTAGTAGAAAACGTGAATGAGAAACAGAACACACGGAAACTTGAAAATGAATTAAACGGAAGAGTTGTGTCTTTCCTTAATGATGCAATTTTTCTGAAAAAAATAGTGATCCTCAATTCTTATTCAAATGTTCATTATCTCTCACAATACATTGAGAACAAACTATATACCGAAACCATAAAAGGAAGGTAGGTAATTGTTAAGGCTAATACTTGAGGAAAGGAAACAAAATAAACACAAAGCAAATCAACGGAAATCTTAGTAAACAGAAAGAATTCTTAACGCCCAATTTCCGACGTGATGCATGGCTGGAGTCCCGCCCTCATTCTGCTAATTGGTTGAGCAAGAGCTATGGCATGCAGCTACCACGTTGACGCTTGTATCCATATCCTGCATCAATGTCTTATCTTTATGAGCAAGAAAGATAATTATATCTAGATAAATTATCAAAAATAACAAATGCATAATATTTTCTTCCTAAACTCACAACTCTATTTGGTCCAAAAAGATCCATGTGTATCAGTTGCAGTGGTTTAGTAGTGGAAATATATTTTTTGGTTTTAAAAAAGTTTTTGTTTGTTTACCAAATTGACATGCATTACAAATTTTATCTTTAAGAAAATTTGCATTTGGTAAATCTCTCACAAGATCATCTTTTGAAAGTTTGGAAATAAGTTCCATGTTGGCAGGACCTAATCTTCTATGTCATAGTCAACTAATTTCATTTTGAGTTGAAAAATAAATAGCATATTGTAAGGTAATTTCTTTAAAATCGATTGTATAAATATTATTGTTTCTAAAAGTAATAAAACAAACATTGCAATCATGATCATTCAAGATAATGCACTTATCCATTTTGAAAGTAACTGTAAATCCTTTATCACATAATTGACTTATGCTCAAAAGATTATATTTTAGACCTTCAATAAGTAGAACATCTTCAATTATGAGAGAAGATTTATTACCAATTTTAGATATTCCCACGATCTTCCCTTTCGAGTTGTCTCCAAATGTCACGTGTCATTCTTATTTAGATCTAAGATCAAAAAACTTAGTCTTGTCTCCCGTCATGTGTCTTTCCACTATCTAAAAACCATTTGTTTTTACTTGTGGAGGACTTCAAGTATACTTATAAAAACAATTAAAAATATTTTTCTTGGTACTCAAGTTTTTTGGATCCTTCATTTATTAGTATTATAAGAAACAAGATTTTTAGGTACCCATATAGCTCTAATAGTCATTGTATGCTTTCTTCTAATAGGACAAATATGATAATTATGACCATTTCTATTATAAAAATTACAAATAATATATGGCATATATAAAGAATTTGAGTAATTATAATAGTATTTTTCTTTGACAAAATTATTTTTATGAAAAAAATTTTGAATACTAGATTTTGATCTAGAACGATTATCAAAAAAGTTTTTATAATGTTTGTATTTTTGTTTTAGTATATATCCTACTTCTGTCTTGTCAAAAACACATCTTTGACTACCAAGAAGCTTTTCAAAATTTCTTTTTCCATTCTTAAAGTTTTCAATAATATTTGCTAAATCAGTTTTCTTTTTTTTCAACTCAAGATTTTCATCTTCCAAAATAATATTTTCTTTTTTAAAAACATCAATTTCGTTTGTTAAAGAAGAATTTTTCTTTTTCAAAGTAGTATACTTGATACCCAATTTTTCAAATTCCTCTTATATCTCTTCTAAAACATTTTACAATTCTTCATATGAAGAATTTTCAATATTATTAAGATTTGTTACCTCAATGTCATCTTTAGCCATAAGACAAAGATTTGCTAATTCTTCATTGCTTGCTTCACTATTTGAGTTACTTGAATCATCATCCCATGTAGTTTTCATTACTTTCTTGCCCTTGTTTTGATCTTTCTTTAACAGAGGATAATCTGGTTTGATATGACCAGACTTATTACATTTATAACAAATAAAAGTGTCATTTTTACCTGAATCTTTTTTGAAAAACTTTTTGAAAAATTTCCTCGAAGGAGTTTTATTTTTCTTTAAAAACCTTTTAATTCTTCTTGTTATCATCGCAACTTCTTCATTTTTGTCGTCATTTTCCTCATCTTCGTCACTTTCACTTTCATGAAGAATAGTTTTAAGTGTCAAGCTCTTTTTTGGCTTTCCTTCTTCTTCTCCTCTTTTCAATGTATACTCATGGGTGATAAGTGACCCGATAAGTTCATTTACTTCGAGCCTCTTGAGTTCTCCAACTTCAAGAATTGCTGTCACTTTTGATTCCCATCGTTTTGGTAGAGAATTGAGAATTTTTTTTACTATATCTACCTTGGAATAAACTTTACCAAGAGCTGTCAAACTGTTTATGATGTTAGTAAAACGAGTGTACATATTAGAAATAGATTCATCATCATTCATTTTAAACATTTCATATTCATGAGTAAGAATATAAATTTTTGATTCCTTGACTTGTGAAGTTTCTTCATAAGTAACTTTCAAGTTATCCCAAATTTCCTTTACCGTAACGCAAATCATTATTCTATTAAACTCATTTTCATTGAGAGTATTATATAATAAATTCATACCAGTTAAATTCAAAGTATAAAGTCTATCATCTTCACGATCAAACTCTTCTTCTTTCTTTTTAACTTTTACTTCATCAACCACTTTTGTTGGAATATAAGATCCATTTACAATACATTTCCATATTTCTTGACCTTGAGCCTGAAGGAATATTCTCATTCTAACTTTCCAGAATGAGTAATTGTCTCCACAAAAGAGTGGAAGCCGACTGCTAGATTGACATTCATCAAATGAAGTTACAATGTTAGCTATAAGATCTTAACTCAAAAGATAGTTAATCTTATAATAGAGCCCTTACTCTGATACAATTGTTACCCAAATGACTAACACAAGAGGGGGCGAATTGAGTTATATTGAAAAAATTAATAATTATAAACCAAATACACAATATAAAATATAAAGAAAATACGAAACAACAATAAATATAAAGAATAAGGGTAAGAGAGAAGCAAACTCAATATGTTAACGAGGTTCGGTCACACTGCCTACGTCCTCACCTCAAAATACCCATTGAGGATCCCCGAATTTACTATTGAATCTCCTTCATGTAGAGATAGAAACATATTACACCTTTGAACAACACCGCTATAAAGGATCTATGTAGAACACCTTCTACACTTACAATCACCTTACACGTGGTGATTCAACTATTTTATGTGTAGAATACTTTCTACACTCACAAGGGTTATACATAACTTTTTACTGATATAAGAGCTGATAGTAGGTAGGTTATCAGAAAACACTCACCAATGAGTGAAATAAGAACAATACAGCGCAAATTATATCTCTCTAAAAAATGAACAAGGTTTAAGGCTCAATGTTTAGAGAAGAGAGAATGAAAGCTTTGAATAAATGTTGTATACTCTTAGTGTTGTGAATGTGAAACTCTCAAATGATCTATTTATATGTATATGAGACTTCATATTCAAATTTAAAAAGATTCACATGTTAAAAACAACATCATTCACTTTTCAAAATTTTCAAACCTAATCTTTTTACTTTTTGCATATGACAAAAGGAACACACTTTGCTTTTCAAAATTTTCAAACAAAATCATCTACTTTTTGCATAAGTTAAAGAAAGCATCAATTACTTTTAAAAATATTCAAATAAAGTATGTATATGTGAAAAATGACAATCAATTATCTTTAATATTTTTAAAATTTTAAAATAAAATCATCTACTTTTTCTATAAGTCAAGAAAAACATCAATCACTTTTGAAAATTTTCAAATAAAGCATGCACATATGAAAGATGACAATCAATCATTTTTAATATTTTTAAAGTTCAAACCTTTAATCATGTCATGCACATGTGAAAGATGACAATCAATCATCTTTCAAAATTTTCAAATTTAATTTTCAAAATATTCATGCACAGGTGAAAAATATATTTTAATGTTTTATGATAAAATATTAATTTTGAGCCTTAATCCTAATTTCAAACTTTTAAGAGATTTACAACATTACTCTATGATTTTAATGTGAACTTGTTCCCTAGTTGCTCATGCTTGGTTCTTTGATGTGCTTGACTCTATTGTATAGACAGCTTGAACTTGAGATTCCTTTATTATTTGAATTCATTTGTTATCATCAAAATTCATGTGTAGATATATAATTATACGAAATTTGAAACCTTGGGTTCAACACGTCGTTTCTTATTAAACCAAATAGCGTCGTTTTATCTATAAGGTGCCAAAAAAAAAAAAAAAATAGAATGGCTCTGTTTGGTATTAAACCAAACGATCTCGTTTATATAATATGTCATCTTCTTCTTCATTCTTCTTCCTTGTTTCGATACTCTGTTTCTCACCCTCTCTCTCTCTCTCTCTTTCTCTCTCCCCTTTACAACTCTCTCTCTCTACTCTCTCAGATGAACGATGCCGCTAAGGGGGAATCGAGAACCTACTGTGAACTGTCAGAGAACCGCCAAAGTCAATACAGATGGTTGTTCTCCTCCCCGTCGACCGGTTATGGTCGATTGCTCCACCATTTCCTCTCTTGTCGATCGGCAGCAGTTTTGCCCAAAAACCGCACCGAATGGGTTGGATTTCACCCCTAGGTGGAACCGGTCCAGTTTCAGTTCCGAACATTTTTTGCTTGGACCAGACCGATTCTATTTAATATTTTATTTATTTATTTTTAAATATTATATATAATATATTTTATATTATATATAATTTTTATATAGAATAATATAAATTATAATTATATATAAGATAATGTTATTATAATTTATAAAATAAAAGTTTAATCCTAAATATGAAACTTTAATTGATCATATGCTTCAAATATATAATATTATAAATATATATAATTTATTAATAACATTTTATCATAAGAAGTAAGAACATAAAAAGAAAGAAAATCACTCAAATATTATTACTAAATTTTGACGGCCTAATAAACTTAAAACTCTCAATATTTTTTTGATAAGTACATAAGACATTAGTAGATTAATAATACTAATATAAATTAGTATATAAATCATTATACTAAATAATCACTTATAAAATAATGATATAGTAATACTAATACTAAGTTATTATACTAATACTATTAATATAGTCTATCAATAATATAGTTATAATAAACTAAACTCACTATAACAATTAACAAATACTAATATATAGTTATAATAAACTAAACTTACTATTGCAATTAAAACGGGAAAACCGGATTGAACCAGACCAGAAACTGATAAAATCGGAGTATTCGTTTATAAGGGTAATCGGTGCGTAATCGGTTTTAAAAAATAAAAAATCGGTACGTATCAGTTCAGTCCAAGATTTTGTCTAAAACTGGACCGAACTGGACCTGTTACAACCTTAATTCTTTTAGGCCTTGTTTGGTTACACATATGAGATAAGGTAAGAGTTGAAAATTGAATAAAATATTATTAAAATATGATTTTTTAATATAATTTTTATTTTAAAATTTAAAAAAAAATTATATTTTGTGTGGAAGTTTAAAAAAATTGTAATGATTAAATGAGTTGATTTGTGAAAATAAAGAGGGCCTTATATTTTATGACCATGTTTGGATACATACAATATTAACAAGTGAATTAATTAAAATCTTCATTGTTTAACACTAAATAGATATTATCTATTTTGCGTAACGAGGGTATATAGTTTTTGTTCTCATGTTTAGGTGGTCCATGAGTTGGGCTTAAAGAAATTGAAGAAAAAAAAAAAAACAAAACAAAACAAAACAAGACAAGACAAGAGATGATGGTGGGTATAGAGTAAGTAATCCGTCAATATCTTAAAGAGTTTTGTTACATATAAATAAAGTTACGTATTAATTTATATATTAATATTAATTCATTCATCTTTAAAATTTAAATTAATATTATTTTTAATAAAATTTATTTTTTAATTAATTATATTAAATTAATATATAGATTAGTACACGATTATATTTAAGGGTGTAACCGGTCCGGTTCGGTCCGATTTTAGACAAAATCTAGGACCGAACCGGTAGGCACCGGTTTTACATTTTTCAAAACCGATTACACATTGATTACCCTCCTAAACCGGTATTCCGGTTTTACCGGTTTCCGGTCCGATTCGGTCCCGTTTTCCGGTTTTAATAAAATATATATTTATTATAAAAAAATCTGTTTATAAAAAAAAAAAAAAACTGCTATGTCAAAAAATTCTACTTAAAAAAAAAGTACTATATAAAAAGACTGCTATGCAAAAAAAAAAAGTGCTATATAAAAAATTTATGCTATTAGTATAGCTTTGGTATGGCTTTATATAAATTATATGCTAATATATATAATTTATATTTATTTACTAATGTCTTATGTACTTATCAAAAAAAATATAAAGAGTTTTAAGTGTATTAGGCCATTAAAATTTAGTAATAATATTTGAGTGATTTTCTTTCTTTTTAGGTTCTTACTTCTTATGAATCTATGATAAAATGTTATTAATAAATAATATATATTTATAATATTATATATTTAAAGCATATGATCAATTAAATTTTCATGTTTGAGATTAAACTTTTATTTTATAAATTAAAATAACACTATCTTATATATAATTATAATTTATATTATTATATATTATATATAAAAAATTATATATAATATAAAATATATAATATATAACATTAAATAAATAAAAAAATATACACATATTAAATAGTACCGGTCTGGTCCGGGCCGGTCCGGTCTAAAAAAGGCCAGAACCGAAACCGGACCGGTTCCGGCCGGTTTTTCATTTTATGAAACTGGTTCGGAACCGGACCGGTTCAAAACCGGCACAACCGGTCCGGTCCGATCCTGTTTTTCAGTTTACCGGTTAAAATTTATACCCCTAATTATATTTACAAATAAATTTTTCCTATCTTAAAAGTCTTCTCTCATGAGAAATTTGCCTCCCACTTGAGAACTGCTTGAAATCTGCTAATTAAGGAAAGAGAAATGGAGAGGAATAGAGAAATAGAGTAAGTGGGTCTCACGACTCTCACGAATTAAAAGAGAAATAGAGAGAGAGAGAATGTCAGTGGGTCCCACGAATTAAAGAGTAATAGAGAATGTAAGTGGTTCCCATTACTTTTTGAGAAAGAAGAGAAATAAAGAGAGTTCGGCCACTTTTTGAAGAGAAATAGAGAGAATGCCGATGTTTCCATTACTTTTTGACACGAATTAAAGAGTAATAGAGAGAATGTAAGTGTTCCCATTACCTTTTGAGAGGTAAGATAAATAAAGAGAGTTTGTCTACTTTTTGAAGAGAAATAGAGTGAATGTCGATGTTCCCATTACTTTTCGACACGGACTAAAGAGTAATAGAGAGAATGTAAGTAGCGAGATCGTCTACTTTTTGAAGAGAAATAGAGAGAATGTCTATGTTCCCATTACTTTTTGACATGAATTAAAGAGTAATAGAGAGAATGTAAGTGGTTCCCATTACTTTTTGAGAGAGGAGAGAAATAAAGAGAGTTCGGCTACTTTTTGGAGAGAAATAGAGAGAATGTCGATGTTCCCGTTACTTTTTTAGAGAAAAGAGAAATATTGAGAAAAAGTTTGGCTTTTTCTTCTGCATTTTGTCAGTGGGTCTCACGAAGTCTCAAGTGAAACTGGTCTAGATAAAGATTCAAGTGTGTTTAGATATTAGATGATATTTAAAATTAAGTTGAATTGAGATACTCTTAATGTAGAGGTAAAAATTGATTAGGATTAGATGACTAAATAATAAAGTTTATCTTATCATATTTTGATTAAATTTAGATGAATGTAAAATAAAAAATGATTTTATTTTTAACAACATTGAATTTATCTAGAAGTTTATAAGATTGTTTAGATAAGTCAGTTACATGAATTTCAAATTCCATAGAGTTTGTAATTATCAAGACCTGAAACTGAATATAGATAAAAAATTATAGTGAAGATTTATTGTAAAACGTCAGCAACACCTCAGGAAACGTTCTCGTGACTGCCTCTACCTGTCAGCAGAATCATATTTCAACTAAGACGTTCCCATTACTTTTTGATAGAGGAGAGAAATAAAGAGAGTCCGGCTACTTTTTGGAGAGAAATAGAGAGAATGTCGATGTTCCCGTTACTTTTTTAGAGAAAAGAGAAATATTGAGAAAAAGTTTGGCTTTTTCTTCTGCATTTTGTCAGTGGGTCTCACGAAGTCTCAAGTGGAATTGGTCTAGATAAAGATTCAAGTGTGTTTAGATGTTAGATGATATTTAAAATTAAGTTGAATTGAGATACTCTTAATGTAGAGGTAAAAATTGATTAGGATTAGATGACTAAATGATAAAGTTTATCTTATCATTTTTTGATTAAATTTGGATGAATGTAAAATAAGAAATGACTTTATCTTTAACAACATTGAGTTTATCTAGAAGTTTATAAGGTTATTTAGATAAGTCAATTACATAAATTTCAAATTCCTTAGAGTTTGCAATTATCAAGACCTGAAACTGAATACAGATAAGAAACTACAGTGAAGATTTATTGCAAAACGTCAGCAACACGTCAGGAAACGTTCTCGTGACTGTCTCTACTTATCAGTAGAATCATATTTCAACTAGGACTCTTTCCGGACCTAATACTTAAAGGGATTCGATTTTGTATCTCAGTAAGGGTTTTGAGCCACGAATTCTAGAGAGGATATTTTGAGCATTTCTGTGAGAAAATGCACTTGAGAATTTTCATGGGGTTTTCATCTCTTCTTGAGTGTGATCGTGTTTTGAGTGTGAAGTAACATCAATTGGATTTCAGCCTCTGAAGTTTCAGAAGGGAAGTCAACATTTGAAAATTGATAGAGATTCTGACTGCTATTGCAGTGTAAGACAAATGGGTTGTTTGTCTAGGCAAGTAAGAGAGTCGAATTGCAAAGGTTTTGCAATTGATGATTGCTTGTAATTGTTCTTCAAATAATAAGATTGACTTTACTGGGTTTGGCTGCCCCATAGGGTTTTATATTTAAAGAGTTCTTTAAAGAGTTGTCATTCGTAACCAATCTTTATGTCTTACAAAGTTGATTTTTTATTCTAAAGTATTTGATTCGTTTCATAATCTTGATAATTGAGATCTAACATATTTGATCAAAGAAATTAGTAGACAATTTTGTGGTCCACAGGGATACGTTAGGAATTTCACCTAACATCCAAACAAGCCCTTACTATTCTATATTAAGGTGACTCGGTGGCAAGAGTGCCACGCATCCAAGTTAAGGAACTCATCTTGTCTTGGGTTGTTTATATTCAGAAATCATATTATCTTATTATTATAAATTTTTAAACTTATCACTCAAAATATAATAAATAATTCAACTTTTTCAAATCTCAAAATAATAATAATATTAAAAAATAATATTCTAACAATATTTTATTCAACTTTTAACTTTTATATAAAATCATCTCATCTTATCTCATTTCACTATCCAAATAGCCCGTTAGGCGATTGGCTTAGGAATAGGCTTTACGTACGTGATGGGGGTCTAAGTCATGCATGTTCCAAACTGCTGAGAAAATAACTAATAAGAGAGAATTTCCATGAAAAATGAGGAAGAAAAAAGATGCATCCCAGCAAGTTGTACTAAAGGGGAAATGATGACAAAAGAAAAAAAGAACTTGACTAAGTTGGGCTTGTAGCGTACACCTAATTATTTGCATGTTTCATCATCAAAGAGTTTGGTTAAAAATGGGAATTTATTGCATCTCCAATTTGCCCTCTTGACATTATTTTCCATTTAGCCATTATTTACTGATTTGCACTATATAAGTAAGCTTCACACACCCACTCATTCCCCCATGCCTTCTTTTTATAAACTGGAGACCATCTACCTCTTTCTCACTCCTGCTATCTCTTATCTCGTGCAGTCATGTTGTTAATTATAGAGAAGCCATCCAATCTCTTGTTCTTGGGTTTTCTATTAGCACACTTATGCACGATCCAATTGGTAGGATCTTCGAGCAACTTTACTGATCGATCAGCTCTCATTGCCTTTAAATCTCAACTAAGTCCCAGTGCCAATGAAACTGTCTTGGCTCAAAACTGGTCCACCACAACAAACTTTTGCAATTGGATTGGAGTCTCATGCAGTCGACGCAGGCAAAGAGTCACAGCTCTAGATCTTCCGAAAATGGGTCTCCAAGGTACACTACCTCCTCAAATTGGAAACCTCTCTTTCATAGTCACACTTCACCTCCATAACAACAGCTTCTTTGGTTTTCTACCCAATGAGATCAGTCGTCTGCATCGCTTGAAAATACTTAGGTTGGATTTCAATAAATTCGAAGGAAGCATCCCCCCAAGTTTACATCAATGTCACAAGCTTACATATTTATCTCTTGCAGAAAACATGTTAAGTGGTGCGATTCCATCTTCCCTCGGCAATCTATCAGCGTTAGAGCAATTAAGTTTGCGATATAACAGCCTTGTTGGACCATTTCCTTCTGTCATCTTTAACATATCTTCTCTAACCATGATCGCTATTACAAATAATCAGATCTCAGGAACTCTGCCAATGGATCTCTGCAGTCGCTGTCCTAATCTTGAAGGACTTTATCTTTCCCGCAATGAATTCAGTGGTCGGCTCCCTACACAAATGAATCACTGTCGAGAGATCGTAGATTTATCTCTATCAGGCAATAAATTTGAAGGGAGAGTTCCAAAAAGTTTTCAGAGTTTAAAAAGGCTTGAAGGGCTAACTCTTGGAGGTAACAATTTAACTGGTAATATACCTTCTTTTATAAGTAACTTGTCGAGCTTGCAAGCGTTGGGAATGGAGGAAAACAACTTTAATGGAAGTATTCCGAGTGATATATGCCATCTTCCAAATCTGCATACATTAAGTTTAGGAGATAATTATCTTACAGGTGCATTATCCCAAGCAATTTTCAACAGCTCATCTCTACAAAATATTTTCATGGGTTCCAATTTATTGTCTGGAAATATTCCAATAGATGCCGGGCTACGCTGCTCTAATCTTGAAAATCTGATTCTGCCTTTCAATAACCTTGGTGGTCGTATCCCATCATATCTTTCAAATTGTTCCAGACTATCGCTAATAGATTTTAGTTCCAACTTACTCTCTGGACCAATACCCGAAAGTCTTGGAAACTTAAAATACCTCCAATTCCTAAGTTTGAATTATAATCAGCTGACAGGAGAGCATGGAGATCAAGAGCCTAATTTCATTTCATCTTTAACTAATTGTCCAGTTTTGGAAAGGCTCTCCCTAGTAGGCAATCCCCTGAATATTACGATTCCAAAATCCATCGGAAACTTTTCCATTTTTCTTGCAAGCATTTATGCATCTCAAAGCCAAATAAAGGGTCATATTCCTAACGAACTCGGTTCCTTGACCGGCTTGACCGAACTTTTTTTAACGGATAACGATTTGATGGGGAACATACCGTCCACTTTGGGGGGAATGGAGAAGTTACAGAGACTTTACCTTGATGCTAATAAGATTGAGGGCTTCATTCCACAGAGCTTATGCCGATTAAAGAACTTGGGAGAGTTAGTTCTCTCAAATAATCAAATATCTGGGCCCATCCCGAATTGCCTTTCAAATCTCAGACTTCTACAAATGCTATATGTTGATTCCAACATATTGAATTCTTCAATACCTATAAGTATCTGGAATCTAGAAAATCTGTTGTTTCTAGATCTATCTTCGAGTTCCCTTGGAGGATATTTATCTTCATACATGAGAAAAACTAGAACTATGGAGTACATGAATTTGTCACAAAATCAATTTACTGGAAATATTCCAAGCATCATCGGAGAATTTGAAAGCTTAAGGTCTCTTGACTTGTCAAATAATTCCTTTCAAGGCGTCATTCCAGAATCTTTTGGAAACTTGAAAGGTTTGGATATCTTAAATCTCTCTTTCAACAACCTCTCCGGTGCAATTCCCAAGTCCCTCGAGGCACTTCCTTTCCTTAGGTATCTGAATTTGTCTTTCAACATGCTATCAGGAGAGATTCCATCAGGTGGGCCTTTCGTAAACTTTACGGCCGAATCATTTATTGGAAACAAGGCACTTTGTGGGAATCTAACTTTTGGAGTTCCAACTTGTCCAAGACATCCCCAAGGATCAAGGGTGAAACATAATTTGCTCAAATATATTGTTCCTGCAATTGTCTCAGTCCTCATCTTTGTAGCACTGCTTTATATTCTCAGCGCACGTCGAGAAAGGAACATGCAGGTTTCAAGTGCACTTAATCAATTGCCTGGCTTGGAGCATAGAATGATATCATATCAAGAAATTTCTCAAGGGACAAACAACTTTTGTGATAGCAACTTGATCGGAACTGGAGGTTTTGGTTCTGTGTACAAAGGAGCATTATTTGACGGGACAATTGTTGCAGTCAAAGTTTTAAATTTACAGTCGGCAAATGCTTTCAAAAGCTTCGATGCAGAATGCAAGGTGTTACGAACTATCCGACATAGGAATCTTATTAAAGTCGTGAGTGCATGCTCTAACCTTGAGTTCAGAGCTTTGGTGTTGCAATACATGTCGAACGGCAGCCTTGAAAGATGGTTATACTCTTACAACTATTGCTTGAATCTTCTTCAAAGAATAAGCATTATGCTCGATGTGGCATATGCATTGGACTACCTTCACCATGGACAATTAGAACCCGTAGTGCACTGTGATTTGAAGCCCAGTAATATCCTTTTGGATGAGGATATGATTGCTCATGTAGGTGACTTTGGCATTGCAAAGATCTTAATCGAAAGCAAAGAGGCAACACAAACCAAAACTCTTGGTACACTTGGCTATATTGCACCAGGTACGTGACTATTTCACTATTAGTTAATTAAGACAATCTAATAATAAATAACTCGATAAATAACAACAATGTCTAAGTTTAGAAATATCAATCTTATAGTCATTAGACTGATATGAATATGCACTAGAACTAGGATTTACACACCAATCGTTGTTGCTTGGCCATTAATTGGATTATTGCATGCTGTGTTGATTGTTAATTAGTGATCATCTACGAAACATCAAATAGAAACTAAAAAAACACACTGTATGGAGGATAATTGTGTAGTGTGTAGCTTGATGTAAAATATTTGATTGAAAATGTAAACATGGTTTTGATTTGCTTTTTAGCTTATTGCTACTCCATGTCCACTTTTACACCAAAACAAATTAATTAAAAATCAATATTAAATAAAAAAAACAAATCCAATGCATATTTGTAGTTGTATCTATGTTTGGGTTGGGGGATAGTCCATTTAATTGACCTAAAGATCAAACTCATATAATAAGATAAATGAAACTATTTTCAAGCAATCTGGTGTCAGTGTTGGTTCGATGCATGTGCATCACAAATGTGTAGTACTGGTTAGGAATTATCACATATATATAAAGATATATAGATATATGTAATATATACCCACACATATATCATAGGTAAACTACTTTTCTTTTTCTTTTTAGCTAGAATATGTGAATTATTTTTCGCTAATAGCTATCGGTTTACTAACTTTAGATCTTCTTGAAATTTGCGAGCTTTGATAGAATATGGATCAGAAGGAAAAGTGTCTATCAAAGCAGACACTTACAGCTATGGTATAATACTGTTGGAGATGGTCACAAGAAAGAAACCCATTGATGACATGTTTGCTGGTGAATTGACGTTGAGACAGTGGATAAATGCTTCATTTCAGAACGAAATGATGGAAATTGTGGATGCTGGTTTGTTAATGATAGAAGAGGGAAGGGACCCGATTGCTTTGCAAAGTATTATTTCCTCCATCATGGAATTAGGCTTCAGGTGTTCTGAAGAGTTGCCAAATGAAAGGATCAATATCAAAGATGTGATTGTCAAGCTTGACAAAATCAAACTGTCACTTTCTGAGAACAGAAACAGGGGTATCTGATATCTTGAATCCTAGCATTGCATGGTAAACACTGTTTTAACTTCTTTGAACTGTCAAACTGTCGAGTGTCAAATATCTGTATATGTTATATGTCATATGTTATGTACGTCTGATATCTGGTATCAAACTGTCATATGTTATATGTCTATATAACTTTCATACTTCCAATAACCAAAGTAAGTGATTTCCATCTTCAATCCAAACAAATGCCTATATTACCAACAAAATAAACTGAGAAAAAATACTGCATCTCACGCACCCAATTAAGTACATATTTAGCATAGCTAATAACCCTAAATCTCAAAGCCTGTGATTTGTATTGGTTGCTAATTTGTATTTGCTTTTCAATTTAAATCACAATGAAGGATAACTCGTACCCATGGCTTCTTTTCAACCCTTTCAAAACAGAGCTTCCAGATCCATCTTGCAAGAGATATAGGCTCCGTCTCATTCCATTTTACCATAAAGGTCTTCCTCAATTCCCATTACAAGAAACAAACCGATTGATTGACCCCAAAAATAATACAAATTAATTTGGGAGAAATTAGATCATAAAATTATTTATTTCATCTAAAAGTCAAAATCTTAATTCTAATTTAATAGTTTTATGACCCAAAAAACATTTCATCTTGAATCAACTAAAGCCCTAAACTTCCCATCAGTAGGAATAAATGATCCCAAAACCTACAAAAGACAGAAGGAGAGTTATAAGATAATCTTACCAAACCATCGGAGCAATGAAATATCGAAGTAGGAAAAGGTGGGGAAAAGGAGGAATGGCAGGAAATCAATGGAATGGGTGATCACCCTCTCTCCAGCATACAAACTTATTCACTCACACCGAATTTTAAGCTCGGTTTGGATTGGGAGGGGCTCCCAACTTATCTCATCTCATTATTACAACTTCACAAATTTTCACATAAATTATAATAAAAAATCAACCTTTTCAAATCTCAAAATAATATTAATATTAAAAAATAATATTCTAAAAATATTTTATTCAACTTTTAACTGTCATTTCATCTTAAGTTACTATCCAAACCTAACTTTAATGACTCCAGTCCAGCGAGATATCACCCCACAGATAAGATTAGGGTACTGATGACTTGCATCCGAGTAAAGAAAATAGGAGTGAAATTGATGGACAAACCTTATCATATGGAAATAACTTAATTTCTCATACAAATACCCACCAAGATATGCATCAAAGACACTTGAATGTTATATATGAAAACATAACCGATAATTACTGATTTAGACATAGGTGACCTTCCAACTTTGAGCCACTCTCATTTTCTGGTTTCAGATTGTAATGACTAATTGCAAGAGTACGAAACACGTCTTCAACAGCTATATATATTCCTTATGTAAGTATTTTCTTTAGCCTTTTCTTATGCTCTATGCTATATATGATGATGGATCGTGCGAAGTGGGGGGCCGTAGAATGGTAGTCATGCCAAGTATCAATTAATTAAGTATATATCTATAACATTTTCACCAAGTCTCACTGTGTATTTTCTTTTCTTCTCTTTTCATTCATGCATGATGCACCCAGTCAATTGTGTCAACTACGAATCGATCTTCCATGCCCCGTCGCATGCTCGCTAGCTCACAAACGAGCTTGAACTGCATATATATTAAATGCTATTATTGTGGACTTCGGTACTCAAACAGTAAAACTCAAATAGCATATATTTGGATAACTTGGAAAAGTTGCGAATCAAAATTGATGTAAATATTTTGCTTATATTTGTAGTTTTTCGTTAAATTAACTCACAAATGCAATTAACATTCGGTACAGTAAAAATTGCTAAGAATAATTTATTGCAGCGATATTATTGATCTTTGTGACGAGTTTTTTATGCTCAAAAAGGTGCAATTTCTTGTAGTAGATCAAGCTTTTAATATTTCCTCTTGACGTAGGTCTGTTATTCAAACAACCCAAGTCAACGATCCCCATTATTTAATCAGTAGAAGACTCAAAATAATTAAAATCTTTGTCCGTGGCGTTCACTTCGATGGTGAGGTTAGACCTACAATATTATCCCATCATATCTCAAATTAAATTGTATCATGGTTTAAGACAATTTTCAAATATCTTTTCTACACTTCATGATCATACGAATTCAACCCCTATATTCAATGTACGCGTAATATTATATCTATATTCAGTCTTTTAATATTCTTTGTGATACTTGATTAGGTAATGATAAGTGAGAATTAAGAAATTGACGACTCGTGGATTTGAATGTCCATTCATGGTCTTTCCCCCCCAACCCACTACCGAGTCAACTCCAATACCGACTATATATGGTGTTTGAACGTGCGTTAATGTACGTTCATTATCCGACGTTCGAACATCAATTATGAATGATTCGTTTTTTAAGATAATAAAAAATAATAATAATATAGCTGCTAAGATAAATTAAGTCAATGAGAGCAAATTGCTGAGATGATTAACATGATAAAGTTCTTTTAGAGGAGGGTCACGGGGCTCTGGACAGACTCTCTGACTCACTCTTTAAAAATTCCTCACGGGCTTGCCACATGGGTCAAGAGGTGAGAAAAATCCCCTTACAAACACTATACATCTTCCCCAACAATGCATGTAATAGTCATTTATTATGATGAATTTTACTACATACAAATACAATCGCGCATTAATCTGTATATTAATACTGATTTATTCATACTTAAAATTTAAATTAATACTGTTTTTAATAAAATTTATTTTTTGATCAATCACATCACATTAGTGCACAAATTAGTACACAATTATACTTGCAACTATACTTTTTCTATTATGATTTACTTCATATCTCCGATCATTTGTTATCGAGGTTTGCTATGGGCGGTTTGTGGCTGATCTGTAGCACATCTTACGTGTAATTTTTTTTTTTTTTTTAATACAAGACCGACGTGCATCCCCTCTCCCCTACCCGATTCCCTCTTTCAACGTGTGTTTTAGACCGCCGTGCGTTTTAGAGGCTATTTCAAATTTTCATTCATGCTGAAATGCAGTCCCGCGTTCACCCCTCTCTCTACTCAGTGCCTCGCATCGCCGTTCCCAGTGCCTAATGCCGCCTCGCGTTTGCTCCTCCTTCTGCCCAGTGCTGCCCCGTGCTCACCCCTCCCTCTTCTCCACGCTGCCCTACATCTGCCCCTTTGCTAGTGCTTCGGGTAGCCAGTTCATGAGGTTTTTTTTTGCCACCTCTCTGCTCAGCTTTGTGGGTAACTCCACTACCATTTTCCCTTCTTTTTTATTGAGTACTGCTTGTGTACTGAGAGAGGTGAAGGGAGGGCACGAAAGTTTGAAATTTCTCTTTCATAATCGATTTCTTCCTAAATTCGTTCATTCTTTAGTTTGAAGTTTTGTTTAGATATTGCTGTTATTTTATGTAAACGAAAGAAAAAAGTAATCAGATGTTTGACTGAAAATACTTCATAGAACTCAAAAAGGAAATTTCTTCTGAGATGCGAAGACGTTTGGATAGTTAATAGGAGAGATGGGTGTTTCTAGGTTGGGATTAAGATGGGAGTTCGGCTGTCAGTGGCTATTTACATTAACTTTGTGGCTAAGAAAGGGATTAGACCCAATTTGGCACTTTATGGGCTGCCTGCTGTTTGGAATGTACATAACCAGAGTGAAAAAGATAGAAGAACGTGCTTTGAAAAATTCAAAGCTTTGAAATTAAAGGAAATTATCCCAGAAATTCTTTTCAGAATTTCAAATAGCTTAAATACATGCAGTAGTTGTGGAAGCTATTTAACTACATGCAGTAGTTGTGGAAGTTATTTGACCTATTTTTGATGGAGACGGCTTAAATACTGACTATTTTTTTTTTTTTTTAAATTTGTAGAAGCAGCAAGTATAAGAGCAAAAAATATCTTCTTTTTGTTCTGTATAGAGCTACTAGCCAAGTGATGATATTAACATTACATTGATTATGTCTCTCATCGCTAAGCTGGAATGCTTTGTCAAGATTGCAGGCAGCCGACCAAATAGTTTGAGACTACGTGGAGTTTGGGTCAGAAAGGTTTGAACTCTGTTCATCATCCTTATTAATTTGTCTGTCACATTCATTCCTAGCTAGTTCTGATATTTTTTAGAAGTTGTTTTTTATGACCTAAAAAAATGCATGGTCTTTTTTTTGTTTTTTTTTTTTGATAAGTTTTTTAAAAAACAAAAATGCATGGTCTCATGAGCACAAAACTTGCCTTGATATATTTTTAGCATGAGAAAAAACACCCATCTAAATCATACGATCATTCTATCTATACTAACTTGGTGCCCCAAAAATAAGATAGGCTTATAGCCTTAAAGAGTTATCCCCCTAATTTCTAATAAATCTTTTTTAGTCTAATATTTGAGCATTTAACAGCCTAAAAAATGGTCACCAAGTGTCTTACTTAATGCCTAATGCCAACTTTTGTAACCAATATCTTACCTTGTACTTAACTGGATTCAAGATTCTCTTTGGGGACTTGAATTTTTGCTTCAAAGATATTCAGGGCTCCTTCCAAGGTAGAAATAGTTGCAATTTTGCATCTGGGTTAGGTGGGCCTCACTAGACTATAATGAAATGAGTAGGTTGCCTGCATTGCTTCATTGAGCATCCAAATGATCTTGCTTCCCTAGATATTGTTATTTTTACTTTTTTGAGTTACATGAAGGAAGACCAAGTATGAAGAGTGGTGGTTCTTTTTTTATTGTTAATTGCAAGTTAAGTTAAGAAATTTTGTGTTGGGTTGTCTCAATTTGCAGCTTAATTGGCGTGACCAAAATGATTATAATGTTTACACTGCAGAAAATGAACTACCAGAAGCAATAGCCGGTGAGTTAAGGCATTAAGTTCCTGCATATCAACTGCTGGTGAGTTAAATACCTGTCCCAATCGTTCATGTTCCTATCATCTGGTTGATTTGCAGTTCAAGGAAGGGTTGTGGATGTCTGATCGCCTACCTTCAATACTCAGTATGCCTTGTGTTGTTCTTAATGTACTGCTTAATAATTAATTACTTGTTTGGCATATATATTAACTTGTCCTTGTTGTTTTGTGTCTAGTTGTGGAGATGAATGATCAAGCCTGTGACCAGTTGTGCAGATGGCCACGTCTTGTGGTGTTCCATGGTTGTGTATGTCGTGTTGTGAGCCAAGTGTTGGTGGCTCTTTTTTTGTATTCCTGTGTTGTAGAGATGTTGTTGGTGTTGATTCTGTAGATTTGTAGACTAAGGGCTTTATGTGGAAACACTTGTTGTGTTGTGGAGATTTTGTGTTGTAATTTTGGTACCTTTTGGAGGTATTATGGTATAGTTTGTGGAGATTCTTGGGTGAAATATGTACAGTTGGGGCATTTGCCACATGATCAATGCATACCTTGTTGTAATATACTGATATGTACCTAAAGTTCAGACTCTTGTGAATATAACAACTTTATATGAATTTCTACCAATTTGGTTTAGCTCAAAATTTTATGTGTTCCTAGAAGAATTTCTTTGCATCAACTCCATATTCCACATAGCAGATTAATTACATAAGTTTTCGTTACCAATTTGCTGACCACTTCCATTGGAAAGTTGCTGTATTTGATAGTCAAACAACTATTCAAATAAGTATTTTGCAAGGTCAAGACCAACATTTTACAAACAAGTTAATATACATACTCCAATTAAGTTCACAAACCATCACTTTTATACACTTCAATCATACATACGGATACCCCCTTTTGAACATAACCAAAACATAAGGGGAGTACCATTACAATTGTTGATCCATTCAGAAACCACAAACTCCATACCTAGCTATTTACATATTACAATCTATCCAAACCAAGCAAACACTATAACAAATGTGAGAACCCAATACAAACATAATAATTTTCGCTCTCTTCTGAACATTTGTCACTCTCTCACATTTTATCTCCTTTTTTCTGAACTTCAAACTTGCGCAGTAGTACGTCATCCAACGTCTTCCAAACCACATTCTCTCTTGTATGAATGTTTTCCTCTAGCAAATGAGGCATATCCGCCCATATGAAAAATTTACATCTCGTTTTTCCTTGGACATAGTAAGAAAATTTAATCAAATCATGATGATGTATGAGTTGCAAACTGAAACAATATGCAAATATAACAAAGATAAACTTGCTTTATCGTGTTAAGAACCTGGAGAAAGAAAGCCAGCACCTACTTGGAGAACTTGATTAATAAGTTGCAGTCAAGTTTTTCCATTTAATCTAACTAGTAGTATGCCAACAAAGACTAACAGTAAAATCCTAACAAATTGACAATAATCAAATTAGCTTGGAAGACAAACTGACAATGCAGGATGTCCTCCCTTCCATAAAATGGTTTAGAAGACAACAATACAAACTCTTATTAATTTTGAAAAATAACATTACTTAACAAAAAAATTGTGAGAATAACATTCTTTATTAATGAAAGTTTTTGATGGATTGAAGTTGCTAATTTGTGTATACAAAATGATCAAGTATACATGTTATTTCAGATTCACAATGATACAATCACACGAAACAACCCAACTTTGTACATTTTCACTTCGCAAAAAACATTTGTTTTGAAGGTAGAAGATCAAAATGATCAATTTTGAAGGTTCACATCTGACAATGAAATGGTAGAAGATCAAAATGATTCGAACTTACTATGGAATTCGATGACTTTTCTTTAGTCCTCACACTACGGCAATTCGGCAAACACCTTTCCTTCAAAGAACTATGTTCAGTAATCTTCACTGCCAGCAATGACAACTTCTCCATATGAATAACAGACCAATGAAAATAATCAAAGTAAAATCAATCACTAATTTTCTGTGGAATACCAGAGTAATAATTGCCCTAAACATCCACAAAAATTGAGACTTACTGTTTGTTAGCATAAATCTAAGACCAAAACAATTACCTTTATAGATGAGAAATTCTCTTCATAGAAGGAAAATCGAGGAGAAGCATTATATAGGGGATGGGCAAGAGGATGGGCGACACAGGGGGGGAGAGGATGGGCTGGGAGACCCTGGCTCGGGGGGGGGGGGGGGGGGGGGGGGAGGGGGCAGCGGGAGTGGATGGGCAAAGAATTTGAAATGGGTTTCTGTTTCTGTCGCTTGGGAATGGGAGAGATGGGTGCTTTCAAATTTCGAATGAGTGAAACTAGAGAGGGAACGTGCAGCTGTGCAGGGAGTGAAAGGGAAATTTACTTAACCACATAAGGTGTGATCTGACTGCTACTAAATAGTGACTGATGCCAATATTTTCTCTTTGTGATATCACATCAACGATACTGAGATACTGAGAGGATAATTGATGCAAAGAGATCTGGGTCTAATTGTGACGTCCCCAAATTCCGTTTGGGATCGGACGTGCATTTGAAGTTTCGAGACATGTAACACAAGGTTACATGCACCCGTTCATGACATATAAGATGCAATGCTCCTAACATGCATCTAACAATATGCAATATTCGCAGTGGATAAATTTTTTCTTTAGCAATACTATGCACCAAATTGAAAATATCTCAAATGCTTAAAACATACTTCATACATAAAAACCTATTGAACAACTAAGATCACAACACTAGTCCAAAATGGTTATGATCTAAAAAGTACTAGAGATGCAACTCCATTGTATAAGTAGTAATTTACGTTAACTACTATATTAACATTGATGTCGCACCGTCGCTTAATCAACTGTGTCTAGTTGGTCAGCTCCTGTGTTGCCCAGATGACTAACACAAGAGGGGGGGTAAATTGAGTTGTATTAAAGAATAAAAATTATAAATTAAATGTATAATATAAAATATAAATAAAATATAAAATAACAATAAATATAAAGAGTAAGGGTAAGAGAGAAGCGAACTCAGTATGTTAACGAGGTTCGGCCCCACTGCCTATGTCTTCGCCTCAAGCTACCCCTTGAGGATTCCCAAATTCACTATTCAACCTCTTTCTGGTGGAGATAGAAATCTATTACACCTTTGAACAATACCGCTACAAAAGATCCATGTAGAAAATCCTCTACACTTACAATCACTTTACACGTAGTGATTCAACTATTCCCCGTGTAGAATACTTTCTACACGCACAAGGGTTATACACACCCTTTTTCTGATACAAAAGCTGATAGTGGGTAGGTTATCAGAAAACACTCCTCAATGAGTAAAATAAGAACAATACAGCACAAACTATATCTCTCAAAATGAATAAGGATTAAGGCTCAATGCTTAGGGAAGAGAGAATGAAAGTTTTGAATGAATGTTGTATGCTCTAGATGTTGTGTATGTGAAGCTCTCAGATGATCTATTTATAGGCATATGAGACTTCATATTCAAATTTAAAAAGATTCACATGTCAAAGACAACATCATTCACTTTTTCAAAAAAATCAAACCTAATCTTTTACTTTTGGCATATGACAAAAGGAGCACACTTTCCCTTTCAAAAAATTCAAATCTAATCTTTTACTTTTTGCATATGACAAAAGGAGCACACTTTCTTTTTCAAAAAATTCAAACCTAATCTTTTACTTTTTGTATATGATAAAAGGAGCACACTTTACTTTTCAAAAAATTCAAACAAAATCATCTACCTTTTGTATAAGTCTAAAAAAGCATCAATCACTTTTGAAAATATTCAAATAAAACATGCACATGTGAAAGATGACAATCAATCATCTTTAATATTTTCAAAGTTCAACCCTTTAATCAAGGCATGCACATGTAAAAGATGACAATCAATCATCTTTAATATTTTCAAAGTTCAACCCTTTAATCAAGGCATGCACATGTAAAAGATGGCAATCAATCATCTTTCAAAATTTTCAAATTTAATTTTCAAAAATATTCATACACATGTGAAAAATGTATTTTAATGCTTTATGATAAAATATTAATTTTGAGCATTAATCCTAATTTCGAATTTTAAGAGATTTACAATATTACTCTATGACTGTAATGTGAATTTGTTTCTTTCTTTCTCATGCTTGGTTCTTTGATGTGCTTGACTCCATTGTATGGACAACTTGAGTTTGAAACTCCTTTATTCTTTGAATTCATTTGTTATCATCAAAATCCATGTGTAAATTTATAATCACATGAAACTTGAAATCTTGGGTTCAACATCCTGATTCTCCTTCAGGTCCTGTAACAAGATCTACCATTTGGAAGGAATGGTAGTTGGGACTACCACAGTGAGATTTGATTACAAATCTCAGTAAGTTAACAAAAAACTTCCACACAGGCTAATGATGCATGGATGACAGTAAAAACATGAATGTATAATCAAATTCATAAGTAATTAAAGCATAAATTGACGTACAACATAGCATAATTGACATAACTTAAATTGAAACGTGAACTGAACTTGACTTGACATGAACTTGATCTGAAACTTGACTTAATATGAACTTGTTCTTAAACTTGACTTAACACGAAAAATACATATTTCACAGTTGTTGTGGCCTTATGTATTCTACGTGTAAATACATACTCTACAATTGTTGTGGCCCCATGTATTCTATACATCACAATGCAGTTAAATACATACTCCACAGTTGTTGTGGCCCCATGTATTCTACGTGTAAATATATACTCTATAGTTGTTGTGGCCCAATATATTTTACACGTCACAATGCAGTTAAATACATACTCCACAGTTGTTGTGGCCCTATGTATTTTACGCGTCACAATGCAGTTAAAATACATACTTCACAGTTGTTGAGGCCCCACGTATTCTACGTGTCACAATTGCTGTGTCTCACGTAGTGTATATGTCACAATTGCTGTGACCCCATATTTCGTGTGCCACAGTTGTTGTGGACTCTACGAAACTAAATGTAACTCAAAATGAAATGTGACTGGAATACGAAATGACTGAAACCCTGACATAACATAACGTGACTTGAATAGAACTTGAAATACATGACCAACTTGAAATAGAAACATTTCGTAACATGGCATAACATATAATAGACAACATATTTAACATGACATACTTGCAACAGTGAATATTACATAATTTGACATACATATAATAGAGGCATACTTAGCATGATGTACTTGTAATGTACAGAAATACATAACAGAATATATTATGTAATAGATAAAAACTGATGACAGAATAAATTTTGTATAACAGACAATTACGTGATGACTTGGCATGGCATGACATATATGATAACACACATACATACACTGTAGTTTCTTTACTTAGCACATACACAGTAGACTGCTAGTAAGTTAAAAGTTAACTTACCTCGATTTACGTTTCTTATAAAATCTCAAGCGCGATCACGAAAAAAAAAGTTTCGAAATGGGCGTACAAAAGAACACCTAAAAGTTGTCCGAGAGAGAGTGTTTGATATTCTTTCAATGGAAAGTGTAAATGAAGATAATTTCGTGGGGGGGTGGCTGTAGATACTTATGGATGAGATATGGAAAAGATAAGGCTGGAGTGAGAGTTGAGTATATGTCTCTTTTACCTAAAGTGAGAGTTAAGTGTAAAAATCTCTTACCCGATAATATTTACAAAAATTAGCTTAAGATATTTTTATCCAATAATATCCACAAAATTAACTTAAGATATTTTTATCCAATAATATCTACAGTTTTGAACAGACGTTTCGTTCGAAAATATGAAAAAGAGTTATTGCACCATAAGACTTTAAATAACCCATCGAGTCTAATGACACAAACCATAATATATTTTAACACTTCTAACTATCTCTAATAATCAAAAACACACTTCTGACACTATAGTAAATAATAACACTAACTATATAGTTAGACTAGAACCTTTACGATTAATGGATTCGTGAAAACTTATACAGTCTTCATGAGGTTCCTAAAACTAATAGAAACTTTACAATTTAATTTCTAGCAGGCTGTTATACTAATGATGTTGAATTGACAAATTATACATTGACAATGCTTGACTATAGTAGAAAAAATGAGAGATTGCTTAGATTGGGGCACTATTGTGCACATGTTAATATTTTATTCATAAGTTTGGCTACTAGTAATAGAATTGTGCATATGACCTCAATTTGAAAATTTCTTTTCAGTGTCCACGTTGTGGTCCCCAAGCCATGCTTGGTGGTCCTTATTTTGATCCCAAACCAGCCATTTCACTTTTCAAAATTTTAATTTAAGTTTTTTTTTCTTTTTAAGATAATGTTTCGCCGTCACTTTTAAAGATAATTCTTATTCCACTTTGGACCATATTTTATGCGAGATACTTATTTTATTACATGTTTCATTTTTATGGAATAATTGAGATTTTTCCTTTTTGGACAAAATTCTTAAAATCTTGAATTTTTTTAACTATTTGAACACAGCTTGTGGGTCCCACAACCAGCTTTTCGACTTTTATGAATTATAAACTCTATTCTCAGAGTTTTTTTTTTCTGTTTCACATCTTTTCTCAATTAATCTAAATTCCTAGCTTTTATTGATTAACTAGCCATCAAATTAATTTTTATTCTACCCGGCATAAATAATAGTTAAAATATTAAGAAATAACATTTTTCAAAGAAATAAGTAGTTGCAATCCCAAAATGCACATGACGCTCGTGTGTGAAATTCAACGTACACCATGTTGGCGCCACGACTCTAATAACGAAATGCTTCATTGTTAGTTGTTACTCTGTAGTAACCCAAGAAATGAGTGTTTTTCTTTGACCCAACTAATTAATCTTCATTAACATATAATAACCATAATATTGTGAGCTAAAATGCTCTTCCGATCCTACAAGATGAGGTAGGATTTCTTTTACATTAGGACGCCCAAATACAAAGTTCTTCATGAGCTATCACAAACCTACATCAAGGGCACCTTGCTTATAACCGGCCTTCCAAGGTATAATTCCGTTAATGGCATTACCATTCAGCATTAAGCTTAAGAATTTTCTCATATCATGAGTCGCATTTTGCTAGATACAGTCAATGTAGCAATTATAGTCTCTAGAGATTGATCAAAGTACCATTATTCTTCAGTACTGCAACATCATCAAAAACTCAACTTGGCTCTCTTCGAGGTACTGTTCCGCAAAGGTAGCATTCACTCCATCTCATTTTTGTCATTGTTGATGCTAGAGTGCTGCATGCATGCATGGATTTTCAATGCCATCAAATTTTTTTATCCCCCCATTGTCTCCCATCTAATTTATGAATGTTAAATAAGGTTAAATTGAATTACCTCAAGGATCTTTTGCTCGTCTTATGGCCAACGTCACTGAGTCGTTTGCACTTCTACGTCACTTAGGAGGCTAGTAGAGTCTCCTAAATAATTCCACACTTCAAAATCAAGATATCTAGATGGTTTCTCTAGGAAAATGTAGAGAGAAACGAGAGTTTTTCTTAAACTTTTTCTACACAAATAAAATGTACGTGCTGTAACAGCCCGCTAGAAATTCAATTGTGGAATTTCTTTTGACCTTAAGAACCTCGTGAAAATTCTGTAAGTTTACACGAATCGACTAATCGCATAGGTTTTAGCCTGTCAACATAGTTAGTGTTATCACTCACTATGGTGCCAGAAATGCGATTTTAATTATTTGAGATAGTTAGAAGTGTCAGAATACATTATAGTCTACACCACTAGGCTTAATTGAATATTTATGATTTTTCAGTACTAAGTTTATTACGTTTATTTTTGGAGTGAATAGTAGTCTCGGTAAACGTACTAAACGCAGTGTTTTCAAAATCACAATGTGAAATGTCCAAATTAGGTTAGCGAAATTTTATTTGGATACTTGGCAAGATCTTAACCACACATAATGAATAGTATTAGATACTTAGCACAAAGAGAAACCATTAGATGGAATTGTGAAGGAAATCAAGGTGTGAGATCATGACACCTAAGCAAAATACACATTTGGAAAATATCTTAAGAATATAGATTTAAAATACACATGGAAAGATTTTAACCACCTTACTCTTCCAAGTCTACTCCACATTTAGAAAATATTTTAAGCTAATTTCGTAGATATTATTAGGTAAAAATATCTTGAGTTGATTTTTGTAAATATTATTAGGTAAGAGAGTCCTACACTCCACTCTCACTCCGGTAAGAGAGTCCTACACTTAACTCTCACTTCGGGTAAGAGAGTCCTATACTTAACTCTCACTCCAGCCTCATCTCTTCCATATCTTATCCACAAGTATCTCCAGCCACCCCTCCCCACGAAATTATCTTCATTTATGCTTTCCATTGAAAGAATACCAAACACTCTCTCTCGGACAGTTTTTAGGAGTTCTTTTGCACACCCATTTCGAAGCTTTTGTAAGTGTTTTATCATAAAGTCTCCTTCATATAAGTTGTTCCTCTTTGAGTCTAGTTTCTGTAGATGTATTTTTCGTATCATTCCATGGTCATTTGGTTGGTCAAAAGTATTTTTAACCATGGAAAGGTCATTCTAGGCGTGAATCTGGAGAGTATGTTATAGTTTGGAGTTTTTGGCCAAGCTAATGGATAGATATTGGTCCGAAATTTTTATGGAGTATTTTTAACATGTATATATGACTATTGGTTGAGGATTTTTGTATGATTAAAGGTTTTGATGAAATATTTTCTTAGATTTAGAAACTTAGAAACTGGAAGAGGAAAAACAGTTTCTGCTTTGAGAAAGTTTAACTCTTTGGTGGTCTAAACCTATTTTAATGACTTTAATAATTTTATTGGAGGATCCTAAGTATCTTATATACATGTTATATTATTAGTTTGAAAATATTTGATGTTAGTTTCAAAGATATGAAATTTTATGCAAAGAGATATTCAAATAAGCCAAAGTGTGGATATTCTTGGCTAAATTTATGTTTTGGTTAATTTCTAACCATGTGATCTTGAATTAGAAGCTTATATATGTTTTAGGACATCTTTTTAAACCATGTGATGGTTTGGTTTGAAGATCATATAATTATAAGTCATAGATCAAGAGATTTATCAAAACTAGTTGAGGAAAAAGTTTCTGTTTTTGGACTAAGTGTAAAACCAAAAACTCCAAATGTTATTTTGTGATTTTGGTGACTTTAGTTCGATGATTTAAAGCATGGTTGATGTTAGGATGATATTATGAATATGTTAGAAGTAAGATTTGATTTTTGAAATTCTTGGAGATGTTTTGATTTAAGGTCAAAACTTGTGATTCAAGTGCTTGGATCTTTTTACAAAAAAGTTTGGTGTTAATTATTAGCTTTTTCTAAATGGATGTTTTTAAGTATGGTTTTGAACTTAGAATTGGAAGATGTTTGTTGCAAAATTTTGGTTTAAGCATGAGTTTTGAAGTTGGAAGGAATTGCAACAAAAATCAAGGGAAATGGTCTATGGATGTTTCGGCCATAGTGTGTTTTCCATAGTTATGTTTTGTTTTAAATTTTTCTGAGTTGATATTTAAGTTTAGAACAAAATTTACATGAGGAATGTAAATTTTGGAAACTTTTCGAATTAGTATACAAAATCCTTAAGTTATGGGTAAAACGGTCATTTTCCAACATGTAGAGAGTAAAATGAAAATTTTACTCTTTAAGTTAGTATTTTCCATATTTCAAATTATTAATGATTTAGTTCTAACTTTTAGAATCACTAATTACAGTTCCTCGTGATCGCACTTGAAGTTTTATAAGAAACGCGGAGATCGAAGTAAGTTAGCTTTTAACTTACTAGCAGTCTACTGTGTATGTGTGCTAAGTAAAAGAATTACAGTGTATGTATGTATGTTATCATATATGTCATGCCATGCCAAGTTATCATGTAATTGTCTATTATACAGAATTTATTATGTCATCAATTTTTATCTGTTATACAATATATTCTGTCATGTATTACTATACATTACAAATATGTCATGCTAAATATGTTGTCTGTTATATGTTATGCCATGTTACGAAATGTTACTATCTCAAGTTGGTTATGTATTTCAAATTATGTTCAAGTCACGTTATGTTACGTCAGGGCTTCAGTCCTTTCATATTCCAGTCACGTTTCATCTTGAGTATATTCAGTTTATATAGAATACATGGGGCCACAACAACTGTGGAGTATGTATTTAACTGCATAGTGATGTATAGAATACATGGGGCCACAACAACTGTGGAGTATGTATTTTTAAATGTTAAGTCAAGTTTGTGTAGAATACATGGGGCCACAACAACTGTGGAGTATGTATTTAACTACAATTGTGATGCATAAAATACATGGGGCCACAACAACTGTGGAGTATGTATTTTTCATGTTAAGTCAAGTTTGTGTAGAATACATGGAGCCACAACAACTGTGGAGTATGTATTTTTAATGTTAAGTCAAGTTTGTGTAGAATACATGGGGCCACAACAACTGTGGAGTATGTATTTACACGTAGAATACATGGGGTCACAACAACTGTGGAGTATGTATTTTTCATGTTAATTCAAGTTTCAGAGCAAGTTCATGCTAAGTCAAGTTCAGTTCATGTTTCAATTTAAGTTATGTCAATTATGCTATGTTGTACGCTAAGTTATTCTTTAATTACTTATGAATTTGATTATGCATTTATGCTTTTACTGTCATCCATGCATCATTAGTTTGTATGGAAGTTTTTTGTTAACTTGCTGAGATTTGTAATCAAATCTCACTGTGGTAGTCCCAACTACCATTCCCCCAGAATGGTAGATCTTGTTACAGGACCTGAAGGAGGATCAGGAGCTGACCAACTAGACACAGTCGACTGAACGACGGTGCGTCGTTAATGTTAATATAGTAGTTAAATTACTACTTGTACGATGGAGTTGCATCTCTAGTACTATTGGATCATAACTATTTTGGAATAGTGCTGTGATCTTAGTTATTCAATGAATCTTTATGTATGAAGTATGTTTTAAGTATTGGGATATTTTCAGTTTGGTGCATAGTATTGCTAAAGAAAAAAATTATCCGCTGCGAATATTGCATAATGTTAGATGCATGTTAGAATTATTGCATCTTATATGTCATGAACGGGGGCAGGTAACCTTGTGTTGCATGTCTCGACGCTTCAAATGTCCGTCCGATCCCAAACGGAATTTGGGGGCGTCACACGTGCTCTCTATTTAAAAGAGTTTTCACATCTGGAAGTTAATTAACTTTCCTGAAAATGAGGAAGTTAAATAACTTCCCTTAAAGTTATGACAGTGGTGGGGAGTTAACAAATAACTTTCTCACCTATTTGGAGTAGTGGACACAACTTGGTCATGGGATTTACCCATTACCAACATCTCCCACTTGTCCACTATGGACGTTATGTCCATTAACAATCTCATCATGTTCTCTCAATCAATTATCTCTCATACAGAAAATGAAACGTGCTACCTGACGAGAAGACAAAGGGTAGGAGTACTATATTAAGTCACTATCATACTAACATAGTACATCACTCATTATATCTTGTCTATTCCCCAGATTATTTGATCTCACTAGATCAAGTGTCTTTAATCACTCACAAGGTTATAACTCAAAGCAATTTTTGACCTCATATCATATAATATGCTCATGTTGCCCAGATGACTAACATAAGAGGGGGGTTGAATTGAGTTGTATTAAAAAAATAACAATTATAAATCAAATATATAATATAAAATATAAACAAAATATGAAATAACAATAAATATAAAGAGTAAGGGTAAGAGAGAAGCAAACTCAGTATGTTAACGAGGTTCGGCCCCACTGCCTACGTCCTCGCCTCAAGCTACCCCTTGAGGATTCCCAAATTCACTATTCAACCTCATTCAGGTGGAGATAAAAACCTATTACACCTTCGAACAACACCGCTACAAAGGATCCGTGTAGAACACCCTCTACACTTGCAATCACCTTACACGTGGTGATTCAACTATTCCCCGTGTAAAATACTTTCTACACGCACAAGGGTTATACACACATTTTTTCTGATACAAAAGCTGATAGTGGGTAGGTTATCAGAAAACACTCCTCAATGAGTGAAATAAGAACAATACAACGCAAACTATATTTCTCAAAATGAACAAGGATTAATGCTCAATGCTTAGAGAAGAGAGAATGAAAGTTTTGAATGAATGTTGTATGCTCTTGGTGTTGTAAATGTGAAGCTCTGAAATGATCTATTTATAGGCATATGAGACTTCATATTCAAATTTAAAAAGATTCACATGTCAAAGACAACATCATTCACTTTTTCAAAAAATTCAAATAAAAGGTTCTTCTTTTTCAATTGTCAAAGACAATATCATTCACTTTTTCAAAAAAAATCAAACCTAATCTTTTACTTTTAGCATATGACAAAATGAGCACATTTTCCTTTTCAAAAAAATTCAAACCTAATCTTTTACTTTTTGCATATGACAAAATGAGCACACTTTACTTTTCAAATTTTTCAAATAAAATCATCTACCTTTTATATAAGTCTAAAAAAGCATCAATCACTTTTGAAAATATTCAAATAAAACATGTACATGTGAAAGATGACAATCAATCATCTTTAATATTTTCAAAGTTCAACCTTTTAATCAAGGTATGCACATGCAAAAGATGACAATCAATCATCTTTCAAAATTTTCAAATTTAATTTTCAAAAAAAATTCATGCACATGTGGAAAATGTATTTTAATGCTTTATGATAAAATATTAATTTTGAGCATTAATCCTAATTTCGAATTTTGAAGAGATTTACAACATTACTCTATAATTTTAATGTGAACTTGTTTCCTTCTTACTCATGCTTGGTTCTTTGATGTGCTTGATTCCATTGTGTGAACAACTTGAGCTTGAAACTCCTTTATTCTTTGAATTCATTTGTTATCATCAAAATCCATGTGTAGATTTACAATCACATGAAACTTGAAACCTTGGGTTCAACAATCTTCCCCTTTTTGATGATGACAAATACTTGATAGAACTTGAAACCTGTATTAATACTTAAGCTCCCCCTAAAAATATGCGTTAGTTTTTCAAGCAAAATTATAAATATAATTCCAAGCATATATAACAAGTTTAGCAATTTATACAACGTTAATGTTCTAGTCTAAAACTTCTCCCCCTTTTGGCATCATTAAAAAGGATCAGCAGCAAGTAAATAGACCTGAAGAAAACAGTGCGTTAGTAGACACTGTAGATAGTTAAAAAAAATAAATAAATAAATTTCATCCATCCGTGACCCGACAAGTGCGGCTGGAGATTTGAAAAAATCGACTGATGTTGTTGACAAACGAGATTGAAGGCTCCGAGTTTCTAAAAAAATGTCATTTTCACCGATCGTGAAAAAATACATTGCTCTTTGACTTGGATGATAGCTTGTCTTGTTCTTTATGTTATCTCTATAAAATCTGTCCTGGAGTTCATCCAATCCGCATCAAGTTTTCTTCTCATCTCTATAACTCATCTGCATTCCTTCAACATTCTCGTTTTAAGCCTTCTATTCTTTTCTCAATGGCTCATTCTTCTAACATTTCTCTAGATCCATCCATGAGGCATTCTACATCTCAACCTCCTGTCCTTTCTCCAGCTGTCATTGGTGCCATGTTGCAGCAGGAAAATAATAATCTGACTAATAAGTCAGATTCTGATGCTATTTATGACTTGGTGAGTCTTGGGACTCGCTACTCTTCCTCTATTGTTGCTTTTTCTCAGCGGCTACAAGCCAAAAATCATGAAGTTGAAAAACTTAAAGAACAAATTGTTGTACTTCAACGAATTGTTCAAGAGTCTCACACAAGGGAATGAATCATTCGGCAGAAGAATAAACAGTTGAAATCTTTATTAGATTCTTCATTCCGCTTGCCGGTTCCCATGGATAAGAATGACATGATATTGTATGAAGAGAATGAGCGTCTCAAATATGAGGCTAAGAATCTCAAGTTTATGTAAAAGTATTTAAAAAATCTATCTCTATTTTTATTGACTCTGGTCTATCTTTTAAGAGATATTCATAGCATGCATCATACCTATTTCTCTTCTGATCATACATAATCTATCTTTTGGTAAAGGTTTTGTGAAAATATCTGCTAACTGATCGTGTATATTTGTGAACTCTAATATTATATCGTCTTTTTGCACATAATCTCGAAGAAAATGATACCTTATTTCAATATGCTCAGTTCTAGAATGTTGTATTGGATTCTTTGAAAGATCTATAGCACTTGTATTATCACATTTGATTGGAATGTGATTATACATGAGTTTAAAATCTTCAAGCTGTTGCTTCATGTAGAGAACTTGAGCACAACAACTACCCGTAGCAACATATTCTGCCTCAGCAGTAGATAGTGCAACAGAATTTTGTCGTTTACTAAATTAGGAAACTAGTGCATGACCTAAGAAATGACATGCTCCACTAGTACTTTTTCGATCTATTTTACAGCCAGCATAATCTGCATCTGTGTAACTGATTAGATCGAAAGATGTGTGCTTAGGGTACCATAACCCTAGGTTAATTGTACCACTAAGATATCTAAAAATGCGCTTAACTGCAATTAAATGTGATTCTTTTGGAGATGATTGAAAGCGTGCACATAAGCACACACTAAACATAATATCTGGTCTACTGGCTGTTAAATATAATAAGCTACCAATCATACCTCGATATATCTTCGAGTCAACTGACTTACCGGATTCATCTTTATCAAGTTTAGTTGATGGGCTCATTGGTGTTCCAATTTCCTTAGCATTTTCCATCCCAAACTTCTTCAGTAATTTCTTAATATATTTTGATTGATTGATGAATGTCCCACTTTTTATTTGCTTAATTTGTAATCCGAGAAAGAATGTAAGTTCTCCCATCATGCTCAGCTCAAATTCTTCCTGCATAGTCTTAGCAAAAACTTGACACATATTTTCATTAGTAGCACCGAATATTATATCATCAACATAAATCTGAATCAAAAAAATATCATCATTTTCATATTTAATGAAAAGAGTTGTGTCGATTTTTTCTCTTGAAAAACCTTTTTCAATCAAGAAACCACTAAGTTTCTCGTACCAAGCTCTAGGAGCTTGTTTAAGTCCATATAATGCTTTTGTGAGTTTGAAAACATGATTTGGGGAAATATGATTTTCAAAACCTGGAGGTTGCTCAACATATACCTCTTCATTTATAAAACCATTTAAGAAAGCACTTTTAATATCCATTTGAAAAAGTTTGAAATCTTTATAACAAGCATATGCAAGTAGCATTCGAATAGCTTCTAATCTTGCGACAAGTGCATATGTCTCATCATAATCGATTCCTTCTTCTTGATTAAAACCTTGGGCTACAAGTCGAGCCTTATTTCTAGTAATGACTCCAGATTCATCTTTCTTGTTTCTAAAAACCCATTTTGTTCCAATAATAGTATGATTTTTGGGTCTAGGAACAAATGTCCAAACATCATTTCTTTCAAATTGATTCAACTCTTCTTGCATAGCTAGAATCCAAGATTCATCAAGAAGTGCGTCATCAATATTTTTGGGTTCAATTTGAGATAGAAAAGCAGTATGATTGTAAATATTTCTAAGAGATGATTGAGTACTTACACCTTGTGAAGGTTCTCCCAAAATTTGTTCTACTGGATGATCTTTCACAAATTTTCACTGTTTGGTTGCATCTTGTATTAAATTTTGATGATCTTTCCTGATGGCTCCATGTTGAACTTCCTCTATTGTTTTCTCTTTGTTGAGATTGAGACTTTCTGTGTTATTTATACCTTCTGTTTCTTCATCAATAGATTTCTTGGAGAGTGGAGAATTAGATTCATCAAATACTACATGCATAGATTCTTGTACAGTCAAAGTCTTTTTATTGAATACTCTATAAGCTTTACTATTAGTAGAATACCCGAGAAAGATACAATCATCAGATTTTGTATCAGACTTGCCTAAATTATCCCTGTCACTCAAAATAAAACATTTGCATCCAAATACATGAAAGTAACCAATGTTGGGTTTTTTCTCATTCCAAAGCTCATAGGGGTTTTATCTAACTTAGACCTTAACATAACTCTATTTATAACATAACATGCAGTACTTACCGCTTCGGCCCAAAAATAACTAGGCAAGTTGTTCTCATTGAGTATTGTTCTTGCCATCTCTTGAAGAGATCTATTTTTCCTCTCTACTACCCCATTTTGTTGAGGAGTTCGAGGAGCAGAAAAATTATGCAGAAAACCGTTTTCATCACAAAATGTTTCAATATTTTTATTAACAAACTCTTTTCCCCTATCATTTCGGATACTTGAAATAGTATAGCCCTTTTCATTTTGAATTCTCTTGCATAACTTGGTAAAAGCATTATGTGCCTTATCTTTATGAGCAAGAAAGATGACTCAAGTATATCTAGCTAGAGAAATCATCAATAATAACAAATGTATAATATTTTCCTCCTAGATTTGCAACTCTATTTGGTCCAAAAAGATCCATGTGTATCAGTTGCAATGGTCTAGTAGTGGAAATATGTTTCTTAGTTTTAAAAGAAGTTTTTGTTTGTTTACCAAATTGACATGCATCACAAATTTTGTCTTTAAGAAAATTTGTTTTTGGTAAACCTCTCACAAGATCATTTTTTGAAAGTTTGGAAATAAGTTCCATATTGGCATGACCTAATCTTTTATGTCATAGCCAACTAGTTTCATTTTGAGCTGAAAAGCAAATAGCATCTTGTGAGGTAATTTCTTCAAAATCGATTGTATAAACATTATTATTTCTAAAAGCAATAAAACAAATATTACAATCATGATCATTCAAAATAATGCATTTATCCATTTTGAAAGTAACTGTAAATCATTTATCACATAATTGACTTATGCTTAAAAGATTATGTTTTAAACCTTCAACAAGTAGAACATCTTCAATTATGAGAGAAGATTCATTACCAATTTTACCTATTCCCACGATCTTCCCTTTCGAGTTGTCTCTAAATGTCACGTGTCCTTCTTCTTTAGATCTAGGATCAAAGAACTTAGTCTTGTCTCCCGTCATGTGTCTTGAACATCCACTATCTAAAAACTACTTATTTTTGCTTGTGGATGACTTCATGCATACCTATAAAAATAAGGAAAATGATTTTTCTTGGTACCCAAGTTCTTTGGGTCCTTTATTTATTAGTATTAGAAGAAACAAGATTTTTAGGTACCCATATGGCCCTAATAGTCATTGTATGATTTCTTCTAATAGGACAAGTATGATAATTATGACCATTTCTATTACCAAAATTACAAATAGCATGTGACATATATGAAAAACTTGAATGATTATAATAATATCCTTTTTTGACAAAATTATTTTTATGAAAAGAATTTTGAATATTAGTCTTTGATGTAGAATGATTATCAAAGAAATTTTTATAAGGTTTGTATTTTTGTTTTGGCATATATCCCAATCCTGCCTTGTCAAAAACACATCTTTGACTACCAAGAAGTTTTTCAAAATTTCTTTTTCTATTCGTAAAGTTTTCAACAATATTTTCTAAATCGGTTTTCTTCTTATTCAATTCAAGATTTTCATCTTTCAAAATGATACTTTCTTTTCTTAAAATATCAATTTCGTTTGTTAAAGAATAATTTTTCTTTTTCAAAGCAGTATATTTGATACCTAATTTTTCAAATTCCTCATAAATCTCTTCTAAAACATTTTACAATTCTTCATATGAAGGATTTTCAATATTATCAAGATTTGTTACCTCAATGTCATCTTTAGCCATAAGACAAAGATTTGCTGATTCTTTATTGCTTGCTTCACTATCTGAGCTACTTGAATCATCATCCCATGTAGCTTTCATTGCTTTATTGCCCTTGTTTCGATCTTTCTTTAGCAGAGGACAATCTGGCTTGATATGAGCAGGCTTATTGCATTTATAACAAATTAAAGTGTCATTTTTACCTGAATCTTTCTTGGAAAACTTTTTGAAGGATTTCCTCGGAGGAATTCTATTTTTCTTCAAGAATCTCTGAATTCTTCTTGTTATCATCGCAACTTCTTCATCTTTATCGTCATTTTCCTCATCTTCATCACTTTCACTTTCATGAGGAACAGCTTTAAGTGCTAAGCTCTTCTTTGGCTTTCCTTCTTCTTCTCCTTTTTTCAATGTGTACTCATAGGTGATAAGTGACCCGATGAGTTCATTGACTTTGAGCTTCTTGAGGTCTCTAGCTTCAAGAATCGTTGTAACTTTTGATTCCCAACGTTTTGGTAAAGAGTTGAGAATTTTTCTTACTATCTTCACCTTGGAATAAATTTTGCCAAGAGCTATCAAGCTGTTTATGATGTTAGTAAAACGAGTGTGCATACTAGAAATAGATTCATCATCATTCATCTTAAACATTTCATATTCATGAGTAAGAATATAAATTTTTGATTCTTTGACTTGCGAAATTCTTTCATAAGTTACTTCTAAGTTATCCCAAATTTCCTTTGCCATAGCGCAATTCATTATTCTATTAAACTCATTTCTATTAAGAGTATTATATAATAAATTCATAGCAGTTAAATTTAAAGTATAAAGTCTATCGTCTTCACGATCAAACTCTTCTTCTTCCTTTTTGACCTTTACTCCATCAACCACTTTTGTTGGAATATAAGGTCCATTTACAATATATTTCTAGATTTCTCTACCTTGAGCCTGAAGAAATATTCTCATTCTAACTTTCCAGAATGAGTAATTATCTCCACAAAAGAGTGGAGGCCGACTGCTAGATTGACCTTCACCAAATGAAGCTGTAATGTTAGCCATAAGATCTTAACTCAAAAGATAGTTAATCTTATAATAGAGTTTTTAGCTCTGATACCAATTGTTACTGATCATAGGCCGCACCTATGTCACCTAACAATTGTATCTACCAGACTAGCCGGCCACCGTCTCTACCGGTGCACCGTCACTCATGGTCGAAGAGTCTTGCTTCGGTGACACAGTCACAAGCGAGAGTTCCCATGAGTGATCTGCCTGTATGAACAGTACAGGTCAACTAGCTCTGATACCAATTGTTACCCAGATGACTAATACAAGAGGGGGGGTGAATTGAGTTGTATTAAAAAAATAACAATTATAAATCAAATATATAATATAAAATATAAACAAAATATGAAATAACAATAAATATAAAGAGTAAGGATAATAGAGAAGCAAACTCAGTATGTTAACGAGGTTCGGCCCCACTGCCTACGTCCTCGCCTCAAGCTACCCCTTGAGGATTCCCAAATTCACTATTCAACCTCCTTCAGGTGGAAATAAAAACCTATTACACCTTTGAACAACATCGCTACAAAGGATCCGTGTAGAATATCATCTACACTTGCAATCACCTTACACATGGTCATTCAACTATTCCCCGTGTAGAATACTTTCTACACGCACAATGGTTATACACACCCTTTTTCTGATACAAAAACTGATAGTGGGTAGGTTATCAGAAAACACTCCTCAATGAGTGAAATAAGAACAATACAGCGCAAACTATATCTCTAAAAAATGAACAAGGATTAATGCTCAATGCTTAGAGAAGAGAGAATGAAAGCTTTGAATGAATGTTGTATGCTCTTGGTGTTGTAAATGTGAAGCTCTCAAATGATCTATTTATAGGCATATGAGACTTCATATTCAAATTTAAAAAGATTCATATGTCAAAGACAACATCATTCACTTTTTCAAAAAATTCAAATAAAAGGTTCTTCTTTTTCAATTGTTAAAGACAACGTCATTCACTTTTTCAAAAAAAATCAAACCTAATTTTTTACTTTTGGCATATGACAAAATGAGCACATTTTCCTTCTCAAAAAAATTCAAACCTAATCTTTTACTTTTTGCATATGAAAAAATGAGCACATTTTACTTTTCAAATTTTTCAAATAAAATCATCTACCTTTTGTATAAGTCTAAAAAAGCATCAATCACTTTTGAAAATATTCAAATAAAACATGCACATGTGAAAGATGACAATCAATCATCTTTAATATTTTCAAAGTTCAACCTTTTAATCAAGGCATGCACATGCAAAAGATGACAATCAATCATCTTTCAAAATTTTCAAATTTAATTTTCAAAAAAAATTCATGCACATGTGGAAAATGTATTTTAATGCTTTATGATAAAATATTAATTTTGAACATTAATCCTAATTTCAAATTTTGAAGAGATTTACAACATTACTCTATAATTTTAATGTGAACTTGTTCCCTTCTTGCTCATGCTTGGTTCTTTGATGTGCTTGATTCCATTGTGTGAACAACTTGAGCTTGAAACTCATTTATTCTTTGAATTCATTTGTTATCATCAAAATCCATGTGTAGATTTACAATCACATGAAACTTGAAACATTGGGTTCAACAGCTCATAATTTTATCGTGTCAAAACGACACAATCGCCCGGGCTATGAGATATAAAATAACAAGTAATAATCCAAACAATCTTTCCTAAACATTCGTGCCAATTCAATTTGACTTGACTGCTTTCCTAGACATGTTTCATGAGACCGTATCATACGTGGCGCAAAGAAAACATGCTAAAATAGTAATATCAAATTTTCATTTCATGACATAGTTCCAAGTTCAAGGGCATTAGATTATTTATTGATCGATTAGGGCTCACATGGTGATGGAGTAGGGATCCATCCAATCACTCTCTTAAATGGTCGTCTATAGCACATACATTATAGAACAGGCCATAGAGAGTTTTGTCTTCTTACATCTGAAGTTTCACATGTGTTATCTCCTTTGCTCTCTTTAAAAAATCGAT
The DNA here is from genome assembly GCF_018687715.1 of Carya illinoinensis. NCBI lineage: Eukaryota > Viridiplantae > Streptophyta > Magnoliopsida > Fagales > Juglandaceae > Carya > Carya illinoinensis. The sequence continues at coordinate 3,368,541 of NC_056757.1, forward strand.
AAACACTTTTAAAACTAAATTTTTCACTATTTTCCTGATTCAAAATCAATCTATCTTCGAGACCACTTGACTTAGCCCAATCTTTAATATGCACCACAATTTTGGTTACGTTGAACCAAAGCACTTTTATTAATTTATTTTCATGATACCAGAGCCTCGTGCTCACGCCCCATCTTTTATGGCAAATCTCACTTCTATACCTGTTGCTAGAACCTTAACACCACCTATTATTGCTTAAATTTTGTCGATAAAAGTGGATGGGTCTAATTACGAGAATTGGGTCTTCCCTATCCTGCCTGTCCTATGTATATGTTGTAATTACTTACTAGGCTTCATACGTGGATGTTACTATATAATCGAGTTGTGCACACTACAACTCCTGCCAGTTTCAAACATAAAAATAATGAATTAAGAGACTGAAGTGCTACAAAACAAACGAACCTACATTAATAATAATAATAAAAAAAAAAAGAAGTTATGGGCGGCTGGCGTGCTATGTAATTTATTGAACTTTTAAGCATTCTTCTTTTATATTGAGTGTGCCAATTTGTTATCTATTGGGTAGAGTAGGGCTGCAGGCCCTTTCAACCTATCTCGCCCACCCAATCTGCTCATTTTGCTAGCTATTGGGCGGATAACCCATCTGTCCCAAGGACAGGTGTAGGATAATGCCTCGCTAATGGCTACTTGCCAAATACAAATATTACATTTTCAAGTATCCTGATATATTTATATATATATATATATATATATTTTAAATATTCTTTAAATATAAAATATTTTTTAATTTTTAATTTTAAATTTTATCATCTAATTATTACCTAATCAGTAAAATTTTTTTAAATTTTAAACAAATCATAAAAATTAATTCAAATTTTTCAAATTTTAAAATAAAAATTGTATTAAAAAGTTATATTTAAACAATTTTTTAACTTTATATTATTTTTATTCTACTTTTTCTCTTTATCTTTTTAAAACTCAATTAAACATCTTAATTCAAATCATTTCGCTAATATTCAGAGATATTTTTTTAGGTATTATTTAGTTACACAGATAAGATAAAAGTTAAACAAAATATTATTAGAAAATAATTTTTATTTTGAAATTTTAAAGAATTGAATTGGTAATTGTATTTTGTATTGTGTTTGAAAAAGTTATAATAATTAGATGAAATAAAATAATTTGTGAAAACAAACAATACCTTGTATTCTATGAACCCATTTAGATACGTAGAATATTAACAAATGAATTAATTAAAATATTTATTCTTTACACTAAATAGATATCATCTATTTTGCACAACAAGGGTACATTGGGTTTGTTCTCATGTTTAGGTGGTCCATGAGTTGGGCTAAAATAAAGGGAAGAAAAAAAAAACAAAAAAAAAAAAAAAAAAAACAAGACGAGATGATGGCGGGTATAGAGTAAGAAAATAAGAGATTTCCACGAAAAATGAGGAAGAAAAAAGATGCATCCGAGCAAGTTGTTGTAGAAGGGCAACTGATGACAAAAGAAAAAAAGAACTTGAGTTGTGCTTGTAGCGTAATTATTTGCATGTTTCATGTAGTTTTTGTTCTCATGTTTAGGTTGTCCATGAGTTGGACTAAAAGAAAAGGAAGAAAAAAAACAAAACAATACAAGAGATGATGGCGGCCAGTATAGAGTAAGTAATCCGTTGCAATATCTTAATTCTTCTCCCATGAGATATTGCGCATCTTCTCTTAATATTCCATATTAAGGTTACTCGGTGGCAAGAGTGCCATGCATCCAAATTAAGGAACTCATTGATGATTGGCGTAGGAATTAGGCCCCACATACACGATGGGAGTCTTTGTTCCAAATTGCCCTCCGTCAACCTCAAGGAGAAATAAGACGATTGGCTTAGGCATTAGGCCCTACGTACACGATGGGAGTCCATGTTCCAAATCGCTCTCCATCAACCTCAAGGAGAAAATAAGACGATTGGCTTAAGAATTAGGCCCGACGCACACGATGGGAGTCTATGTTCCAATTGCTCTCCGTCAACATCAAGGAGAAAATAAGAGATTTCCACGAAAAATCAGGAAAAAAAATAAAAAAAAAGATGCATCCTAGCAAGTTGTTGTACAAGAGGAAATGATCACAAAAGAAAAAAGAACTTGACCTAGTTGGGCTTGTAGGGTACACCTAATTATTTGCATGTTTCATCATCCAAGAGTCTGGTTAAAAATGGGAATTCATTGCATCTCCAATTTGCCCCCTCCATTTAGCCATTATTTATTGATATGCACTATATAAGCGAGCTTCACACGCCCAATTGTTCCCCCATGCCTTCTTTTTATAAACTGGAGATCATCTACCTGTTTCTCACTCTATCCATCTCTGATCTCGTGCACAGTCATGTTGTTAATTATAGAGAAGCCGTCCAATCTCTTGCTCTTGGTTTTTCTAGTAGCACACTTATGCACTATCCAATTGGTACGATCTTCGAGCAACTTTACTGATCGATTTGCTCTCATTGCCTTTAAATCTCAACTAAGTTCCAGTGCCAATGAAACTGTCTTGGCTCGTAACTGGTCCACTGCAACAAACTTCTGCAATTGGATTGGAGTCTCATGCAGTCGACGCAGGCAAAGAGTCACAGCTTTAGATCTTTCGAAAATGGGTCTCCAAGGCACACTGTCTCCTCAAATTGGAAACCTCTCTTTCATAGTCACACTTCGCCTCCATAACAACAGCTTTTTTGGTTTTCTACCCAGTGAGATCAGTCGTCTGCATCGCTTGAAAATACTTTGGTTGGATTTCAACAAATTTGAAGGAAGCATCCCCCCGAGTTTACATCAATGTCACAAGCTTTCATATTTATCTCTTGGGGGAAACATGTTAAGTGGTGCAATTCCATCTTCTGTCGGCAATCTATCGGCGTTAGAGATTTTAGATTTGCAATATAACAACCTTGTTGGACCCTTACCTTCTGTCATCTTTAACATATCTCCTCTATCCATGATTGCTATTACAAAAAATCAGATCTCAGGAACTCTTCCAACGGATCTCTGCAGTCGCTGTCCTAATCTTCAAAGACTTCATCTTCCCTTCAATGAATTCAGTGGTCGGCTCCCCACACAAATGAATCACTGTGGAGAGATCGTAAAGTTATCTCTATCATACAATAAATTTGAAGGGAGACTTCCAAAAGGTTTTCAGAGTTTAAAAAGGCTTGAACGGCTATATCTTGGAGGCAACAACTTAACTGGTAGTATACCTTCTTTTATAGGTAACTTGTCGAGCTTGCAAGTGCTGGGAATGGAGACAAACAACTTTTATGGAAGTATTCCGAGTGATATATGGCATCTTCCAAATTTGCATGCATTAAATTTAGAAAACAATTATCTTACAGGGGCATTATCACAAGCAATTTTCAACAGCTCATCTCTACAAATTATTTTCATGGATTCCAATTTCTTGTCTGGAAATATTCCGATAGATGTCTGGCAACGCTGCTCTAATCTTGAAAATCTGGTTTTACATCACAATAACCTTAGTGGTCGTATCCCATCATATCTTTCAAATTGTTCCAGACTATCACTAATCGATTTTGATTTGAACTTACTGTCTGGACCAATACCCGGAAGTCTTGGAAACTTAAAATACCTCCAAAAGCTAGCTTTGGATCATAATCAACTGATAGGAGAGCATGGAGATCAAGACCCAAATTTCATTTCATCCTTAACTAATTGTCGAGTTTTGGAAAGTCTCAATTCTAGAAGGAAATCCCCTGACTATTAAGATTCCAAAATCCATTGGAAACTTTTCGATTTTTCTTAAACGTATTTATGCATCTCGAAGCCAAATAAGGGGTCATATTCCTAACGAAATTGGTTCCTTGACCGGCTTGACTGAACTTATTTTATGGAGTAATGATTTGATGGGGAACATACCGTCCACATTGGGGGGAATGGAGAAGTTACAGAGACTTTACCTTGCTAATAATAAGATTGGGGGCTTCATTCCACAGAGCTTATGCCGATTAAGGAACTAGGGAGAGTTAGTTCTCTCGAATAATCAAATATCTGGGCCCATCCCAAATTGCCTTTCAAACCTCAGTCTTCTGCAAATGCTTTACCTTGATTCCAACAAATTAAATTCTTCAATACCTATAAGTATCTGGAATCTGGAAAATCTGTTGTTTCTGAATCTATCGTCGAATTCCCTTGGAGGATATTTATCTTCATACATGAGAAAAAAGTAGAACTATGGAGTACATGGATCTATCACAAAATCAAATTACTGGAAATATTCCAAGCATCATCGGAGCATTTGAAAGCTTAAGGTACCTGGACTTGTCAAATAATTCATTTCAAGGCATCATTCTAGAATCTTCTGAAAACTTGAAAGGTTTGGATATTTTAAATGTCTCTTTCAACAACCTCTCTGGTGCAATTCCCAAGTCGCTTGAGGCACTTTCATACCTTAAGTATTTGAATTTGTCTTTCAACGTGCTATCAGGAGAGATTCCATCAGGTGGGCCTTCCGTAAACTTTACAGCCGAATCATTTATTGGAAACAAGGCACTTTGTGGGAATCTAACTTTTGGAGTTCCAACTTGTCCAAGACATCCCCAAGGATCAAGGGTGAAACATAATTTGCTCAAATATATTGTTCCTGCAATTGTCTCAGTCCTCATCTTTGTAGCACTGCTTTATATTCTCAGCGCACGTCGAGAAAGGAACATGCAGGTTTCAAGTGCACTTAATCAATTGCCTGGCTTGGAGCATAGAATGATATCATATCAAGAAATTTCTCAAGGGACAAACAACTTCTGTGAAAGCAACTTGCTCGGCGCTGGAAGTTTTGGTTCTGTGTACAAAGGAGCATTATCTGACGGGACAATTGTTGCAATCAAAGTTTTAAATTTACAATCGGCAAATGCTTTCAAAAGCTTCGATGTAGAATGCAATGTGTTACGAACTATCCGACATATGAATCTTGTTAAAGTCGTGAGTACATGCTCTAACCCTGAGTTCAGAGCTTTGGTGTTGCAATACATGTCGAATGGCAGCCTTGAAAGATGGTTATACTCTTACAACTACTGCTTGAATCTTCTTCAAAGAATAAGCATTATGCTCGATGTGGCATATGCATTGGACTACCTTCACCATGGGCAATTAGAACCCGTAGTGCACTGTGATTTGAAGCCCAGTAATATCCTTTTGGATGAGGATATGATTGCACAAGTCGGTGACTTCGGCATTGCAAAGATCTTAATCGAAAGCAAAGAGGCAACACAAACCAAAACTCTTGGTACACTTGGCTATATTGCACCAGGTACGTGGGGACTATTTCACTATCAATTAATTAAGGCAATCTAATAATAAATAATTCGATAAATAACAACAATGTCTAACTTTAGTAATATCAATCTTATAGTCATTAGACTGATATGAACATGCAGGAGAACTAGGATTTACATCAATCGTTGTTGCTTGGCCATTAATTGGATTATTGCATGCTGTGTTGATTGTTAATTAGTGATCATCTACAAAACATCAAATAGAAACTTAAAAAACACACTTGTATGAAGGATAATTGTGTAGTGTGTAGCATCTTTCTTCTTTCTTTTGGAATTCACATTATCCAAAATAGCGTGATGGAAAATATTTGACTGAAAATGTAAACATGGTTTTGATTTGGCTTAGCTTATTGCTACTCCATGTCCACTTTTACAGCAAGCTGTAGGAAAACGTACACAATGCACAACTGCTCTAAACCAAAACAAATTAATTAAAAATCAAGCTTAAATAAACATACAAATGCAACACATATTTGTAGTTGTATTTATGTTCGGGTTGGGAGATAGTCCATTTTATCAACCTAAAGATCAAACTCATCTCATAAGATAAATGAAAATAGTTTCAAGCAATCTGGTGTCAATGTTGGTTAGATACATGTGCACCACAAATGTATAGTACCGGTTAGGAATTATCATTACATATATATATATGTTATATATACACACGCATATATCATAGGTAAACTACTTTTCTTTTTCTTTTTAGCCACAGTATGAGAATTATTTTTCGCCAATGGCTATCATTTTACTAACTTAAGATCTTCTTGAAATTTGCGAGCATTGATAGAATATGGTTCAGAAGGAAAAGTGTCTATCAAAGCAGACACTTAGCTATGGTATAATATGATAGAAGAGGGAAGGGACCCGATTGCTTTGCAAAGTATTATTGCCTCCATCATGGAATTAGGCTTCAGGTGTTCTGAAGAGTTGCCAAATGAAAGGATCGATATCAAAGATGTGATTGTCAACCTTAACAAAATCAAACTGTCACTTTCTGAGAACAGAAACAGGGGTATCTGATATCATCTTTAATCCTAGTACTGCATGGTAAACACTATCATAACTTCATTGAACTGTCAAACTGTCTAGTGTCATATGTACATGTTATATGTCATATGTATGTCTGATATTGGTATCAAACTGTCCTACGTTATATGTCTCTATATAACTTTCATACTTCAATAACAAAAGAAGTGATTTCCATCTTCAATCCAAACTATATTAACAACAAAATAAACTGAGAAAAAATATTACATCTCACGCTCCCAAATAAGTACATATTTATTCCTTCACAAATAAATAAACCTCCTGAATGAACCCAAATACAATTCAAAACAAGAAAAATATTGAAGACATTTACTTTTCAACATAGCTAACCCTAAAATCTCAAAGCCTGTTATTTGTGTTGGTTGTTAATCCGTATTTGCTTTTCAATTCAAATCACAATGAAGGATGACTCGTTCCCATGGCTTCTTTTGAACCATTTCAAAACAGAGGTTCCAGATCCATCTTGCAAGAGATATAAGCTCCCTCTCATTCCATTTTGTCTTGGCACTTTTGTACGCCTTTACCAGAAAGGTCTTCCTCAATTCCTATCAGTAGAAACAAACTGACTGACCCCAAAAATAATACAAATAAAATTGGGAGAAATTAGATTATAAAATTATTTATTTCATTTAAAAGTCATAATCTTAGTTCTAATTTAACAGTTTTATGACCCAAAAACCATTTTCATTTTGAATCAATGAAACCCTAACCTTCCAATTTAATGACCCAATATTTATTCTCACTTGCCAGTAGGAATAAATGATCCCAAAACCTGCAAAAGCCAAAATAGTGAAAACATAGAAAGTAACGAAGGAGAGTTATAAAGAGGAACAAGATAAGCTTACCAAACCATCGGAGCGGTTGAAATATCAAAGCAGGAAAAGGTAGGGAAAAGGAGGAATGGCAGGAAATCAGTGGAATGGGTGGTCTAGGAAAGAAGTTCCTCAAAAGAAATCCTTCTTTCCTAGCTTCCCAAACCCAGAACTTCCTGCACTTCTCTCTCCCCTTCCCTCTTCACCCTCCCTCCCCCGCATACATATTTATTATTCAGTCCCACAGAACAACAAAAAAATCTGTAAACAAACTAAAGGAGGAAAATAGTAAAGACTTATTATGTGCAGCCGATCTGGGTTAACAGAAAAGACTCGAATAACCGCCCAATGATGCAGAAAACAGCTAGAAAAATCGATCCAAGCAGGAAAAGCTAGCGAAAGGGAGGAATAGCAGGAAACCAATGGAATGGGAGGAGTCGGAAAGAAAGAAAACAAAGATGTTCCTGACAACACTTTGGTTCTTTCCTATCTTCCCATTCCGAAGAACTTCCACAACTCACTTTCCCCTTCGCCCATACTCCTCCGTCTTTCCCCACCTACACTTTCCCCCATCTTTACCAGTCAAGCACTCTTTATATAAAGACATCGGAATAAAGATGAGATTTTGGGACATCCAATCTCACGCGAATAAAGAGGAAAGAGAGGAACCACAAGAAATTAGTGGAATTGGGTGGCTCAGGAAGTAAAGTATTCAGGAAATGCCTAGTAATTTCCGTCCCCATCCTGCAAAGGCAAAAACGCGTTGATGTCACACTAAAAGACGTGAGACCACCTCGGAGGAAGGTCATAAAGTCGTATAGCGCTTTAAAGTGAAATAGGTCTGACGATAAGAATACAGACACGTGGTAGTTAGTACTAGTGGACAGTAGACGTTGCATTCACATTAGGTGAAACGATATTTTTTATTCAGTAAAGGTGATGTGCCCACGTCGGCGCAATTATTTTGAAAAATAATAAAATTTATGATTAAAAAATTATTTTTTTAATCTCCTTTTAATTTATTTATTTTTTAAAATTACATTATATTTATATAACAGTTGTAAATATTATTTTTTTATATTTAGTATGATGTGGTGAGTCTTTATTCACACGAAACCTATCTAATGTCAATAGAATGAACCATATAAGTTTCCTGTTTCCGCCTGAGCAAGATTATGATCTGAAAGTATTTTGATGGATATATAGAATGTTGCATAAGAACTTCTCAGGTAAAAGGTGAAATCTGATCCAAGTTTTTAGTGGACAATTAGACCATTGAAAACTCACAATAGGCATGCAATTAAAGAGAACTCATACAGTTTCCATATTTACTGGGCCAGATGACTAGATGAATGATACTCTATAAGTCTAAAAAGCTAATTAGGGCTTATAATTTTTTACAAGATCCATAAGTCCAACATAACATTATACAAATGAGCATTCATTGAAACAGATCTGAAGCTCAAATAATTTTCGAGTCACAACAAACAAATAAATGATAAATCCACCAATAAGTAACTAACATATAAAGTTGCCTCCATCAAAAAAAAAAAACATATAAAGTTGCCAAATCATGGGCCCAGCTTAATTTGGACGATCCCTTAAATTAGGTGGGGGAGATTCAGGCCCATTGAGGGAGAGGGTCGTGGTTTTTGCTGGACATGTCAGCCCAAGAACATCTATAGGGCACATTAGTCCATAATCTATCCCCCCACCTTTTGGGTTAGGGGCCCCAACACGATTGACTGGGTCTACTATCCCCCAGAAGACTTGACCAAACCGGGGTGCAATATCGCACCATGAATAGAAAAGAGTTTCTTTCTGGTTGATATTCAAATCACCAAAAATGATCACATATAAGCTGAACATGATCAATGTTTCAGTATGTCATTTTAATGGAACAAAACGGGGCAGATATAAAAGAAGAGTTTCCTTACTCTCTACCACATGATACTATTTATTTTTGTCTTTTGTATGCCTATATTTGTGCTTGTTACATCAATGTGTATTATTATGTACTGTACCATTTTTTTTTTTAATGTTGATGGTGTTTATAAACCAGACCCAAATATGGCTTTCTCCTGGTCAGTGAGTGCATGACGGAAGTGGCACCTATGGCCGTAGGGGCAGGAAACACCAGCAAGGACCATCCTGCAAACCTCGGTCTTGTAGCGTGGGTGGCGGAGGACTGGGCGGAGCTCCTCAACGCCATGAGCAAACTGGCAGTGGTTTGCGTAAGGGCATGCACCAGTCTCCTGCCACTTGTTGCATAGCTCTGTCTTGAACATGCCTTGGTTGTACACTTCTAGTTCAAGTGGCTCCTCCTCTTGCTTACCTCCCGGCACGTACACCTTTTGCTGTGTGATTATAAACATGCAGGACAACTTATAGAATCATCTCAACAAATCTAATCAGCATGAGGAAGAAAATTAAAATCTCCCTAAAACGCCCTTAACGCTTTGGAAAGGCCAATTCTCTTTTACGGAAAGCTGTATAGTTTGGGACCAATGATGCTCTAGAGTCTAGACTGGGGCCAATGGACCCCTTCCTTGTTCGGGCCCAATATGCACCCGAATTTAATATTTAAAAGTAGAAATTCTTCACTCTATTGCCAAAAAAGAAAAAAAAAAATTACATATTTGAACTTATTAGCAGTATATGAAAGCTAGAAAAAGTCGAGGTGTGATTTTTTCTTTTTTTTGTTTTTTTTCTAATCTCTGCTATAACAATTATCATACTTTACCTGTTTTTACCAATTTCAGTATCCCCACCCCCTTATATAAAACAAATTACAGAAACTATTCACAAAGAGCACGTTGGCCCTTTCTTTCAGTGCAGGCTTGCAGCTTAATTAACACACAGCCGAGACACCGTGGAATATATTAAAATCGTTATTCTCCCAATGCTCGATGGCGCACAATCACCGAAAAGAACAAGCATGGATAAATACAACATGTCGTCACTTATCACACACACACACACATATATATATATATATAGACACGCATACACACACCCAAAGGAAGTCTCACAAAACCAACGGAGCAAACAGTGTTAACATGATGTGGTTGAGAGTCGAGACAGATGCGGAGGTAGAGAAGTACACAAGACGCAACGGTTCCGCTTTTTCTGTTGTCGGCAGCTTAGAACTAATAATTTATGTCTCGTTTGGTTTCAGTTAGAGATGTTTGGTTAAAAATTAAATAAAATATTATTATAATATAATTTTTTAATATTAATTTTGTTTTTAAATTTTAAAAAATTAAATTATTTATTCTGTTAAAATTTAAAAAAGTTAGAATGCAAAACCAAAAATACAAGAGATCAAGAATTTCAATTTGAGTCGATTGTTTGTTTTGGGGTTGTACTATATTTCTTGCTGGGTATGCAGGTTGATACAGGTTCACTTCAAAGATTCTTTGTGAGAAGAGTCAAGACTGAGAAGTTATCCTAGAATTTCAAATTGGGCTTTTTATCAAGAAAGACTCAAGGTGGCTTGACTTTAGGCCGTAGTGTTCGATGAAGAAAGCATGGCAAGGACAAGGTGATGGAGGCTGATGACTCTTTGCTCCGTTTGTTTCAAACCATGTTTTCCTTTGTTTTAAATCTCTACCGTCGATGAGTAGAAGTGATCGCATTCTTCATTTGAACCCAAAAATAACAATCTCATGCCTAAAAAAATAACAATATCATGTCGTCAGTCAGATGATATATGCAATTAGTCTTACCGTCACATTCAGTGGGTTTGTACTGCGAAGCCGAGTCGCGCTCCGAGTCCGACCCGCACCACTGGCATTAGCCTGAGTAGCCACCTTCAAGTAACCATTGGATCTCACTGATATACTTTTCGGCAGCGAGAACCGCTCCACATCAACATTCTGGACCCTTCCGCTCTCGATCACACTCGTCGGGCTGCCCTCCGCCACGTCATCCCAAGCACTCCCCTCGTCCTCGATACTCAAGCCGCGAAGGGCGTCCAGAACCTCAAGAGACGCTGTGTAATCGGTGGAGGATGAGGCGAGATGGTTTTGGGCCGAGGCGTGGAAGAGGAGGCTGAGCTGCTTGTTGAGCTCGCGGTTCACGGCTTGGAGGTGTGTGTTCTCTAGACGGAGGGCCTCGGCTTCTCTGGTGGCCTCGCGGAGGTGAGTGAGGCAAAGAGAATGGCGGTTCACGATCTCCTGGTGCTCCTTTATGGAGCGGGACTGGTGTAGGTGATTGGAGACGACGCTTGAGTTTGCATCAGAGAAGCCTGAGTCCGACTCGGAAATGGAAGTATTGGTAGGGAAGGCTGGGGAGTAGGGGGAGGTGTATAGGGCGCCGTCTGGATGGAGTTGAGACTTGAATGGGGAGGATATATTGATTGCGGCTGTGGCGGTGGGTCCACAATGGGCGGAGGAGGGGTCCTTCTGCATTTTAAGCTCTTGCAGTATTGCTGCACGGAGAATCAGAGGAAAACGATAGTTCAGTTATTTTACTGTGCTATAATCAACACTATTTTTGTGATTATTCTTTGCTTCCTTGGAAACTTTTCTCTTCCAAGTCTCTGTTTCATTCAATAAACATTTTTTTCTTTCTAGAATTTCGCAAGAAAAAGCCGACGATACGTACAGAGATTTCCGATCGATCAACGAGGTTATAACTAATTACGCAGTCAAGATGAAACATAACTATGACTCTTTCAGCAAGAAAGCGATAGATCACAAGCACAAAATGTAGAGGAAAATGGAAAGGAGGAAAGGCAGAGATTGGAAACAATCAATTTATCTATAAATATAAAAAATGGAACACTAAGATTTAAGAAAAAAGAGAGTAGAGTAGTTTCGCCTTTGAATTCATGAACCGAAGAACACGAGTATCAAACATAGACAGAAATCGTATTGAAACAAATATAGTAGAAAATAGAGAGAAACAAAATGCTCACCCGAAACAAACAGCGAATTAAGGACAGGGAGAACCTCCTCCTTCTCTGTCTCACTCACTCTGGAATGTGAGGGAAGGTAGGGTAGGGGTGGTTTTATATTCCGACTCCAGAGGATTTGGAGAGATAGAGAGAGAGAGGGTTTGGTGCGAGGGAAGTAAAAAGAAGAAAATGAAACTGAAAACCGTTTTGATTTTGGGGCGTACTACTGCGACAGTGCTTAAATAAACAATCCCCGGATATTAGTCGCCATTTTTATTTTTTACTTCCAGATATTTACCCTCGAGAATCCGAGATATACCTCTAAACAAATAAGACTATTATTGATTATTAAACGATTAAAGCATATAATTTTGGATATAAAAAAAAAACTTTTAATTATAATTATTGATATATGTATAGATAACTAATATAAAGATATTTATAAAATGAGTTATTAAATACTTAAAAATAATTATAAGCATGAATAATGTTAGGTTTACCATTAGGGGCTTCCGCTGGTAATTTTTATTAATTTTTTAATTAAGGAAATAATTTTTTTTTAATATTGTAAAATCCTTTTAAAAAAATACTTAAAATTATTAAAAATATACATGTAAAAAAATTTAAAAAAAATCACACATGAAATTGTACTAATGTGGGCTCTCAGCAATGAGAGTAACACCACCCTATAAGTATATCTATATATATATATATATATATAACCTTATATTGTATATACTACGTGCCTGTTGTGCATACTATGAATATTAAAAACAAAATTAGATCAATGATAATGAAATGAAGGTAAGACCATGGGAAAAAAAAAAATCAAATTTCAATCCTTTTTTTTTTCAGAATTTATTGTTTGGCCTATCAAATATAAATTATATATGTGTGTATGATAATGCATATGCAAAATCACATCTTTTGGAGATCTAATTTGTTATACAACCAAAACTCCCACAATAGCTTATACAAATTTGGGACAAAATAATAATAAAATATTATCATTTTATTTTTTCTTTTTTTCTTTTTTTTAATAGAGTTTGCAATTTTCATGTATTGAGTTAATATATGTAATTAGAACCTAAAGAAATTTCTTTAGCACCCAATACATGTACTTAGAACTTGTAAGAGAGGTGCACGGGTTTGATCTTCAAATATGTAAAATATTTTTTGGAGAGTGAATGAGTAAAATATGTAGTAAAATATATAAAGATAAAATATGTAGAAAGAGAGTGGGAGAAGAGAGAAAGAATGAGTAAAATATGTTTTGGAGAGTGAATAATAGATTTTCAAACATGTAAATGTACTGTTCATAGTTATGCAAACATTTGAAGATGCATAATCTAATATAGATGGATTTAAGCTCATATTATATAAATATGACTTTGCATAATATACATAGACCAATATGGATGCTCTAAACTATCTTTTTTGAGTTTTGCTTTTATCGATTCATTGTGAGTTAGGACCCATGATCTTTTCGATTTTCTTCACTTAGCAGGAAAAAATGTAGTGTGTGGTTGGGTTTTATGGTTCTCTTTATAAACAAGAATGGTTTTGGTAAAACAAAACCGTCGTTTTGTAAGCTTGTTAATTATCATATTTTCATCATGATCTTCTAATATGATAGCAAACGATTCACAGATTATGCAAAAGGGTCTCAATTAAGTAAGTGATCATTATCCCCACACAAGGGAAGGGGCCCATTTTATTAAATTATATATCTTAAGTTAAATACTCCATATATATATGTATATATATATATATATGTATATGTATATACTCTTTTTAATTTTTCAAAGATTGAAGTGAAATTAATTAAGATAAAGAGGTGACATTGACAAAGCTCCAAGGGAGTGTGTGTGGATGATCCGGAAGGTCCCACTGCGGTTAGAGACGCATTAATTGATTATAAGAGTTGCTTGGTTTAGAAGCTTACCGGTGGGTTTGGGGTTTCAATGAAGTTTTCGAAGTCATGCAACCAATACTAAAGACATTTGCATCATTTAGGAATAGAAGTGCCATCAACTCCTTTTTAGCTTGCTTCTTTATCACAACTATAACAACCACCTCTTAATTTTTTTTTATTTTTTATTTTTGGTCTGTCCAATTCTATTATCAAATGTTTGGTGAATATTAGCCCCATCATGTTCATATTCTTCCCTCCCTACACTAACACCCCCCCCCCCCCCCCCCAAAAAAAAAAGGAATAAAGAATAAATAAATAAAAGTGATGGTTGTTAAGGAGGGCACACATTTATAGCTTAGGTGTAAACTGTTATATATTGTTTCTCTTTCATTTTCATTGAAATTGATCATTTATATGTTTATGAGTTATTCTATTATTAGGTCCGTGTGTAAAATACACCATCCATATCACTTAAATAATAAGATTTGATTTATAATATTCAAATTAAAAAAGTTATCATCCAAATTAAGTCATGCTATGTAAATATTTTATTCGGTGTATTCTACGCACCAACTTGAGAATATGATTTTTTCTATATTTATATTCCTCGTTGATGTAGGTTGCACGTTTCAATTTCATTTTCATTGAAATTGGTATTTGGCACTGTTGGCACTCCTTGAATTAAGTTTTGTCATCAAATTATATAAATATAACAGTTTTTAGTTAACAATATTGAAGGCCGCTCAGAGACAGAAACGTTAAGCGGGGACTAGTGCCCTCTTCAAAATCTCCTAGTAAAAAAGGAAGTCTTTCCCTAAGAGCATCTTTATTGGATTATCTAAATACAAATTTAAAATTTGCATAATATGATATAATTTTACATTTAGTTATTCCACTCAAAACTTATTTTCACATTGGATTATCCATCTATTAGTCAAAATAATAATAAAATATTATAAATTTAATAATATATTTTTTAATTTTGTTCTATTAATTGTTTTTAAAATTAAGAGCTTATACGGAAATACATTATTTATTTTTATTAAATAATATGGAGAAATAATGCAGGAGGAAGAATGAGAATGGGAAGGGAGAATAAAGGGAGAGAGGGTGTATAGAGATATTATTTTTTATTCATTTGGTTGTGAAATAGTAACAACCAAATTTGGTTGTAAACCTTAATTTTACTGTAGCTAAAAGTAAAAAATTTTGAAATTAGATAATTTAATATAGAGCATTTTTTAAGTTCTATTAACTAAATTTTTTATTAGATTTGTATTTGTATAATCCAATGAGAATGCTCTTGCACTGCAAGGATTGAATTATTTTACTGCATAAATCACAAAATGGTATAAAATAGACCCAAATACTCGTTGAATAAAACTAAAAGGGTGGGCATAAAGCCCAACGCAAGTTTGTCAAAGAGGAATAAGTTATGCTTAGGCTATTATAGTAAAACGTATGTAAAACAGACAGATACGCATTTTGTGTGTGTGTTGTGTTGTTTTGTCCCCGGGAGAGGGGGGGTGGCGAGCTTGTGGTGTTGGTGAGGGTTTCTAAATTCT
This sequence comes from Carya illinoinensis, assembly GCF_018687715.1. Taxonomy (NCBI): domain Eukaryota; kingdom Viridiplantae; phylum Streptophyta; class Magnoliopsida; order Fagales; family Juglandaceae; genus Carya; species Carya illinoinensis. Next base: position 3,384,109 of record NC_056757.1, read on the forward strand.
AAGCACGCACAAAAACTTCCTAAATCTTGTCATCCTTAATCACACTTACCAATACGATACATTTTAAGTGGTTTCATGCATCAACAACTTAAAATATGTCACATACCAATTACACCTACTATGTAATAATAACATCTAAGATGAAGACTTTCATTTTCCTTCGCATAATAATACCTAAGTAGCTCATAGTTTTCAGGACAGGAAACAGTTTGAATGGAAAACTGAGTTTAGATCTATAGAAACTTATACAATGATTGATCAACTAAAGTTCAGGGAAATGATTTTCCCATACTTTCTTCTCTAAGCCTCATAAACTACTTATATAGATACAAAGCCTCAAAATTTTTACCTCTGCTAGAATTGAAATATATGTACAAGACCAAGACACAAAGCTAATAACTTCGTGTCATGTCAACGGTATCGGAGTCATAGTTCTCCATCCATACAAATCTTTCTTTTACATGCTTCCGAATATCAGCTCTAGCTTTCCGAGAGGGATATCGAATTTTCTTTTTTCATGCCTTGAAAAAACAATGGAAGAAGAAGAAAACTATATTTACCATAGGGAGCATAACCAAAAGATACATACTTCTCATTCCTTACCACAACCTTGAGCTGCAGTTCCACAACTGTAATAAAGTTACAGATGACAGAAAAGTTCACGAAGAATAGATGATGCAGTTTCAGTCACAATTAAGTCCCATTCAAGAGCTTTGATAGAAAAAATTACCACCATTTTATTTACTTTTCATTGTAGATTCTTCTATACTGTTTTATTTGTCACCTAAATCTGAAAGGGTTAATCGCTAGTTGACTTAATCCAAATCAAGCTAAAATCAAAATAAGTTTAATTTAACGATTAGCTTCTCACATATCGTGGAGAGTGTATTGGTTTTGGCTTTAATTTAATTTTGCAATTAATACATTATGGTCTATTAGAGGGTATGGTTGTAACTAGTGTATATAAGGGTGTTAGTGTCATTTGTATATAGTATATATAAGCTCAAAAGATCAATAAAATATCACTAGAATTTCTCTCAATACTGACTATATGGTATCAGAGCACTGCGTAGTCAGTTAGTAGTGATTGTATGACAAAGTTTTTTTTTTTTCAATGCATTTCTGTGATTAGTGGTGGTTCGTGGCGCTATGTGGAATCTCCGTAGCTGTCTGTAGTGGTGAGCGTTGGTTTTTTGGCCTTCAGCATTGGCAGCAGGGAGTTGAGGAGCCCCTTTTCAACGTGTTTCCGGTGACTTTAGGTGTCAAAGTCACCGGAATCCAATTCGTTGGCGTTTTCTGTGCACGCTAGTGTGTTTTCTGTCGTTATTCGCTGCCAGAGCAGTGGTTTATCGCCAGCGAGGAGCTCGGCTTGTGGTGTTTGGTTACCCGGTCTCAACAGAACCCAGTTCTCAATTGGGTATGCCTCAAACTTGGAATAGGAACTTATTCTTATTCGGAATAAGCCCCGTTTGGTAACCCATATAAGGTAAACCTACTTGCCTTATTCTCGGTTAGGATAGCGTATTCCAGTTTTGAGTTAGCTTTGAAACCGGTACAACCCGGTACCTGAAATTTTCTGAAACGGGCTGGTTCAAGATCGAAACAGTCCGATTCAGGCCCGAAATAGGCCGGTTCAGCCCGAAACAAGCCGGTTCAGACTCAATATCTACTTATTTCAATCGGCACATACTAGTTTCACCTGATACAAGCTCGAAATCTAGGTTTTTAATTTAGATTTCTACTTTTTGTATTTTCCCTTTTTTCATCCATATTTCATGTTTTTGTGTGAAATCTTTGTTTCTAAGTGAATTGTTGTGATATTTTTTTTTCCATGACAACTAAATTTGAGTCAATGTCTCTTACACCAAATGTTAGTATGCCTATGACTTTGTTGAAGTTGAATGGAAAAAATTATATGTTGTGGTCAAGATCTATTGAAATATTTTTGAAAGGCAATGGTCTTCGTCATACTCATTTGGTTGATCCAATTCCTGCTTCAACTAGTTCTACATTTGCTCAATGGGAGCAAGAAAATGCTCAAATATTGTCTCTGATGTTGACTAATATTGAGCCTAATATTTGCACAAGTTTAATACATTTTGACACCGCTCAAAAGGTGAGGAGACATCTCAAATAGATATATTCGGGTGCTGGAAACATAACTCGTATTTATGAGTTGGGTAAACAATTCTTCGCATTGGAACAGAGTGCTTTGGGCCTGAAAGAATATTATTCTCAATTGATGAGAATATGTGAAGAACTCAAAATGTATCAACCCATCGCTTTTGATGTTCCAAGTATGCTAAAACAATGGGAAGATTTTAATGTTGTTTGCTTTCTTGTTGCTTAAAACCTGAGTATGAGTCAGTGCGTTCTCAAATTTTGGCAAGTCCACAACTTCCCTCATTTCCTGATGTATTCTCCCGACTTCAGCGAACTACATTGTCTTCTGATTAGAATAATGAGAGATCTGCTTTGATTGCCTCCTATGTTGCTCCTAGTGGGAGTAGAGGTCAGAGTGGTAGAGGTGCACGTGGGGGACGTGATACCAAAGATAATCATACTCGAGGTCATGAATCTCGAAAGTGCACCCATTATGGTCAAACTAACCACTCATTGGATTATTGTTGGGATCTACATGGTAGACCATCTGGGTCCGCTAATCAAGCCACTTTCCAAGATGATCCACCGTCAATGAGCTCCAACCTAACTCTAGAGATGATCAGCATATCAAAGAATGAGTATGATTAGTTTTTGGGTCGCACACAAACAACTTCATCTTCCTTAGCTACTTGTGCCCATTCAGGTACAACGTCCGCATGTCTTATCTCATCTACTCAACATCAATGGATCATCGATTCAAGAGCCAATGAACACTTGACTGGTTTGTCTTATTTCTTATCTAAGTTAGATACTATGACATCTCCAAAGAGTGTTACACTTGCTAATGGTTATCTTGCTAAAGTTATAGACATTGGATCCACTAACCTCACTGATTCTATATCTTTGTCATCTGTTTTATACGATCATAGTTTTCCCTTTAGTTTATTGTTCATTAGTAAGATTACTCAAACTCTTCAATGTTCCGTGACCTTTTATCGCTCTGTATGTATCTTTCAGCATCTTAAGATTGGGAAGAAGATTGGTACGGGGCATGAAGTTGGTGATCTGTATTAACTTGATGTCAAGCAGTCACCTACTTGAGCCCTCACATCTTTATCATCTGCTTTTGAATGGCATTGCTGCCTTGGACACCCATCCATTTCTCTTTTGAAATGTCAAGTTAGGAATCTTGGAAATGTGTCTCCCTTTTCTTGTGAAGCATGTCAACTTAACAAACACCATTGTGTGTCTTTTGTACCTCGAGTTGATAGTTGAGCTTCTAGTTATTTTGAATTAGTCCACTCTGATATATGGGGATCAATCAACATTGTATTAAACAAGTTTCAGTATTTTGATATATTTGTTGATGACTATTCTTGTATGACATGGTTGTTTTTTATGAAGGTGCGATCTAAACTTTTTTCCATATTCAAAGTTTTCCAGAAAGAAATTAAAACTCAATTTAGATAAAAAGTTCAAGTCTTGCGTTCTGACAATGCTAAAGAGTATCAATCCAATGCATTTACTACTTACTTAAATAATACAAGAATTGTCTATCAAACTTCATGTTCTTATACACCCCAACAAAATGGGGTGGCTAAATGCAAAAATAGCTATTTGTTAGATGTAACCCGAGCACTTTTACTGCACATGCATGTTCCTAAACACTTTTGAAGTGATGGTGTTCTTACTGCATGTCACCTTATTAACTGTATGTCCTCATCAGTCCTCGATGGTTCCTCTCCCTTCTCCATCTTGTACCCTTCCTCTTCACATTTTTCTATCCCTCCAAAAATCTTTGGGTGTGTTTACTATGTTCATAATCTTGGCTCAGGCTTTGATAAGCTTGATCCACGTGCTACTAAGTGTTTATTTGTTGGTTATTCTCGGACTCAAAAAGGATATCGTTGCTATAGTCATGCTCTTAGACATTACTTCACTAGTGCTAATGTCACATTCTTTGAGTCCATACCCTATTTCTCAGAAACATCTTCGGTTGTTAAGTGTGATCATCTACCATTACCGACCCTTACCCTTTATCCTGCACACTCACCCACTCCTACCCAACCCTCCTCAATGCCTTCCTTTGTTCATTTACAAGTGTACTCGCGTCACTTGGGACCCTCAGCTCCCATGCCTTCACCAACCTTGTCTTCATCTTCAGATCCTGAGCTACCTACTACTTCAGACTCTCCACTTATTACTCTCTGAAAAGGTACTCGCTCTTGTGTTATTCAACATCTAATTAGCCAATATGTCTCTTTTCATATCTTATCTTCATCATTTTCATGTTTTACTTCTCAACTCTCAAAATTTTCTATTCCTAAGACTGTTCAGGATGTTTTATCTAATTTGGAATGGAGGACTGCTATGGAAAATGAAATGGATACTCTTCACCATAATGGGACATGGGATCTTGTCCCTTTACCACCTGATAAACACCATGTTGGTTGTAGATGGGTATATACAATCAAATTTCACCCTGATGGTTTTGTGGAACATCTGAAAGCTCGCTTGGTTGCTAAGGGTTACACTCAATCTTATGGCATTGATTATGACGAGAATTTTTCCCCGATTGCCAAAATTTCTTCTGTTTTGAGTATTGATCTCTCTTGTTACTAATTTAGATTGGCATTTATTTCAATTGGATGTCAAAAATACATTCTTATATGGCGACTTAAATGAGGAAGTGTATATGGAGCAACCACCTGGGTTTGTTACTCAGGGGAGTATCAAGATACTGTGTGCAAGTTAAAAAATGCATTATATGGTTTGAAACAATCTCCTCGAGCATGATTTGGGAGGTTCTCTGATGATGTATTGGCATTTGGTCTTCATAGATGCCAAACAAATCACTCGGTATTTCACATGCATAATGATTTAGGTCATATCTTGTTGGTTGTATATGTGGATGACATTGTAATTATGGGGAGGGACTCAGTTGGAATTGCCAGGCTAAAACAATTCCTAGATGATCAATTTCAGACAAAAGACTTGGGCAAACTTAGATACTTTCTTGGAATTGAAGTCGGTAGATCAAAGAAATGTATCAACCTATCTCAGAGAAAATATGTACTTCACCTTCTGGAAGAAACTAGCATGTTAGGTGCACAGCCCGTTGACACACCTACGGATCCAAATCGTAAACTCTTAAAAGAGGAATATGAGTTGTTTGGAGATCCAGGTCGGTATTAAAAACTTGTTGGTAAATTGAATTATATCACCATTACTAGACTTGATATCTCTTATGTAGTGAGTGTAGTGAGCCAATTTCTACAAATACCCAAGGTCTCACATTAGGATGCTATAATTCATATTCTTCGTTATCTTAAGCAAGCTCTTGGCATTGGATTATTATATAGATCAAATGGATATTTTAGAATTGAAGCCTTTTCAGATACTGATTGGGCTGGATCTCCTTTAGATAGAAGATCGACTACTAGATATTGTACCTTTGTGTGAGGTAATTTGGTTACGTGGAAGAGTAAGAAGCAAACAGTAGTAGCTCGGTTTAGTGTAGAAGCTGAATACATAGCAATGGCTCACACAACTAGTGAGCTGACATGGTTGCAACACTTTATTCAAGAGCTTGGGTTTCTAGCTCTTGTCCCTCTTCAGTTACTTTGTGATAATCAAGTTGCAGTGCATATTGCATATAATCCTGTTTTCCATAAGAGGACTAAACACATTGGATTGATTGTCACTTCATTCGGGATAAAATACTAAATGGTGACATTTCTACACTCTTTGTGAAGTTTGCTGATCAACTTGCAGATATATTTACCAAACCATTATGTTGTAAACGGTTAAGATTTATTTGTTCCAAGCTAAGTTTATATAATATCTATGCACCAACTTGAGGGAGAGTGTTAGAGGGTATGGTTGTAACTAGTGTATACAAAGGTGTTAGTGTCATTTGTATATAGTATATATATAAGCTCAAAAGATCAATAAAATATCATTAGAATTTCTCTCAATACTGACTACATGGTCCAAACTGTGAGACACAATTAACTAATCTAAGCCTACTACGCAAAAACAGGAAATGACAACTGAGATCCCAAACCACCGATTGACATCTCAACGCATGTTAAAATACTCACCAACAAGTTATGGTAAATTTCATACTATCTCAACCATTGTTTTTGAAGTCAAGGATCCAGATTTTACTAAGTGTATAGGATATAAACTTATTAATTTCAAAATAACAAGTAGGATTTAAGGTTGCAAAGTTCTCAAACTCTAAAATATTTTGGTCTGAAAAATCTGGTTGAATAGAGAAACATAATACTCACAGTCGAGACTTCTTCTTCTCCTTGTACCTCATTTTGGCAATCTCTCTAGCATCCAAATGTGCACCCTCAAGGTTAGGTGAATTGTGAGAAGGTTCTCCTCTAATATAAGGAGAAACTCCACTATTAAGACAATCAGTACCACTACTCTTGGCACTGCACCTTGAGACAGAAAATGACAAAGTTGAATAAGATGATCGAATTGGGTGTAGACAATCAGCGCTTCCGAAAGGTTAAAAACTTTGTCAGAAAGACCTATGTCTTTGCCCACCTGAGCTGAGTGAGTGATGTAAATGGAAGAACCTACTGAGGCATCGTGTCATGATAGAAAAGGAGCAGAGGAGCGTTAAAGTTTTATAGCAAAACTAGATGCATAACTCATTCTAACTTCCAAAATGTGCTAGAAGTAATAAAATCTCATCTAATTGTATGATAGGTACACTAATAAACATCGTGTGAAACAATCAATGACCAATAATTACAAGAACTATTATGCTTATCAAAGTTATCATGACAAAGATGTAACTCTATCACTTGACCTAGCTACTTGCATGATTGCACCATGCTACCCAGTGCCAAATGAGTCCCAGCAAGATTGGTACCATGCTCCAAAGTTCAAACAATATAATACCGACTGGTGAAGCAACAATGCAGCCCTCTAATGCAAGATATTGATAGCAATTGTAGCAACTCAAAAGATACACATGATCTACAAAATGATATTTATGTGTTAAAATGCTCTGGATGTTCCTTCTTAGTTTTAGACCTACATTTTAAGTTTTCTGACGCCTCTTTTTTTTTATCCCAAAGTATTTTTCTCATTCATCATTTCTTCCTTCGATTTATTAGGGAGTTGGCAATGCATGTCAACACATTGAAAATTTTAACCTCAGCGATAGACTTTCAACTAATCTAAACTTTGAATTTTCAATTAATGGACTGGCTAACCAGGGCGCTGAAGGGCAGGCTCTTTTCTCACATCTCGCTATGAATTGTCAAAGAATCTTATTGGAATCTACACTTTGAATAGAGCAGGAACTTCCCTAGCTTCATAAACTAGTTTTTGTTTCTTTCGATTCTTTTTTTCCCATACCTGTGAATGGCATAGTTTTTTTCTTCTAACATTTCATTTGTTGTACATAGTGGTTTTCCTCCACCACAAAACATGAGGATGCTATTTTAACAAAGGGAGATTTTCTGATTTAAAAATAAAAAATATATATATAAAATAAAAATAAAAATAAAAACTAATAGTGACCCCTTTAAAAACACAAGATTAAGCTTACACAGAAGTTCAAAAAAATGAGTTGTGATTCATGTCCATGGTTCTCCTATGAACATTATCTGATGTATCATAGGACACATCCTTCTCTATGGAGGAGCATGAGACGTTATCATAAAGCAGAGCATTGATTGGATCTTCATCACCTCCAAATAGTTCTTCAAAACCTTGAAATGTTAAATCAACATCAGGTATGTTTAAATCATCATCGCAAAGTAGTTCTTCACAAACCCCTAGGTCTTGCATATTTTGAGACCATTGTTGGGAGCTGTTCTGACACAGAGACGATTCTAAATAAAGGAGGGACGAAATTTAACGTGGTTCGGCAATTACCTACGTCCACAGATGCTGTAATTTCACTATGAAAATAATTTTACAGAAAACTCTCTCTCACCCACTTTGATACACTCTGCACACACGCAGCACTCTCTATTTTCTCTCTGCTCTTCTTTGATGCACACACACTCCTCACACTTAAGCTCTCCTATTTATAGGAGAGCAGATCACTACGTTGCAGCAATTTGCTGCATGATTCTTGGGGAGGTGGGGAGGTGCCTAACAATACAAAGGAGCAAACGGTGCAACGGTGCATTCGGTGTCTTTCGGTGAACTGTTCACTGTTTTTGTCTCCACCTGCGACAATCTCCCACTTGGAGACAAATGAGTCTACATATCTTCATAGCAACTATCACAGCAACTTCAAGTCATGCCTTTAAGTACGAAGTCCAACTGAAGCTATACACAGCTTCAGTTTGTCAACAGTAACTACTTTTGTGAACATGTCTGCTGGATTCTCTGTTCCTCGTATCTTCTCAAGTATTAGCTGTCCACTATCGAGAAGAGATCGGATAAAATGGTATCGCAACTGTATGTGTTTTGTTCTGGAATGAAAGGCTGGATTCTTTGCAAGAAAAATAGCACTCTGACTATCACTGTGCAGAATGCCTTTTTCATTCTTCTTTCTCAATTCCTCCAAGAATGACTGCAACCAAACCATTTCCTTCCCTGCTTCAGTTATAACAACGTATTCCGCTTCTGTAGTTGAGAGAGCAACAATCTTCTGTAACTTAGAAGCCCACGATACAGCTGTACCACCCAGCGTATACACAAATCCAGTAGTACTTTTTCTACTGTCAACATCACCTGCTAAATCAGCATCTACATATCCCTGTAGTTTTAAACCTGCTTTTGTAAAGCATAGTGACGTATCTGAAGAGCCTTGTAGATATCTTAAAATCCACTTGACTGCTTCCCAATGCTGCTTTCCTGGATTACTCATGTACCTATTCACAGCTCCCACTGCTTGTGCAATATCTGGCCTTGTACAGACCATGGCGTACATAAGACTACCAATAGCAGATGCATAGGGTATTCTGTTCATGCATTCTTGCTCTTCCTCCGTCTTTGGCGACTGATCCTTAGTTAGTCGAAAGTGACTAGCTAAGGGTGTGCTTACTGGTTTCGCCTTGTCCATGTTAAACCTTCTAAGCACCTTCTTTACATACTCCTCCTGCGAGAGCTTGAGAGTATCATTAGACCTGTCTCTAATAATTCTCATACCAAGGATTTGTTTTGCAGCACCCAAATCCTTCATCTCAAACCGCTTTGACAACTGCTTCTTCAGTTCATTGATTTCCTCGATGCTTGACCCTGCAACGAGCATATCATCCACATATAACAGTAGGATAATATAAGAGTTGTCAAAGTTCTTCATATAGCAACAATGGTCGACCTGCAGTCTTGTAAATCCATTACTGCACATGAAGTTGTCAAACTTCCGGTACCATTGTCGTGGAGCTTGTTTTAGGCCATACAAGCTGTTCTTTAGTTTGCAAACTAGATTCTCTTTTCCCTTCACTGAGAATCCTTGTGGCTGGTGCATATAAATGTCTTCCTCCATATCACCATGAAGGAATGCAGTCTTCACATCTAACTGCTCAAGATGTAGATTCTCTGTAGCCACAATTGCCAACACTAGCCTGATCGTTGTCAATTTTACAACTGGAGAGAAAATGTCTGTGTAGTCGACACCTTCCTTTTGTTGAAACCCCTTCACGACCATTCTAGCTTTGTAACGCTTGCTACCATTGTGCTCTTCCTTAATTTTGTACACCTATTTATTGTGCAAAGCCTTCTTGCCTTTTGGAAGCTTAGTTAGCTCCCATGTCTGATTTGACATCAGTGACTCCATCTCATCTTGCATGGCTTTCTCCCACTTGATCGAATCTTCAATTCGTAGAGCTTCATCATAACTTTCCGGTTCACCACTATCTGTTAGCAAGATGTAGTATAGAGATGGTGAGAACCGTTGTGGTGGCCTAATTGTTCTTGAAGATCTTCGAGTAGCAGTGAGTGGTGTACGTTGTTCGATCTGTGTATCATTATTTTCTTGATCCTCGTTCTGATCAGTGTTGACTCGAGTAACATCAAAATCAACAACCTCAGGTTTCTTTGGCTGTTCCTCAGATTCAGCTTGTGACTTAACTTTGTACAGAATCTGCTCATTAAATATCACATTTCTACTTCTGATGATTTTGCGATTTTTATCATCCCAAAATCGATAGCGAAATTCTTCATCACCATAACCGATGAAAAAACATTTTCTAGATTTGGCTTCTAACTTGTTACGATCAGTAGAATCTATGTGAACATATGATAAACAGCCAAAAACTTTCAAATGGGAAAGATTTACCTTCTTTCCGCTCCAGACTTCCTCTGGTAGATTGAACTTTAAGGGAACTGAAGGTCCCCGATTAATCAAATAGGTTGCAGTATTAATTGCATCAGCCCAAAAACATTCAGGCAATCCTGAATTCAGCCTCATGCTTCTGGCACGTTCGTTGAGAGTTATGTTCATGCGTTCAGCTACGCCATTCTGTTGGGGTGTCCCGGGAATAGTCTTCTGAAATCTAATCCCATTTGCAGCACAGAATTCTTTGAACCCTCCGTCGATGTACTCTCATCCATTGTCTGACCTCAGACATTTTAACTTCAAGCCTGTTTCATTTTCAACCATGGCTTTCCACTTCTTGAAAGTATCAAATGTGTCAGATTTATTTTTCAAAAAATAAACCCATACTTTCCTACTTGAGTCATCAATAAATGAAACATAGTACCGCGATCCTCCAAGAGAAGCGACTGGGGATGGCCCCCACAAATCTGTGTGCACCAACTCCAACTTTGTAGATTTTGGAGTTCTACCATTTTTCAGGAAACTAACTTTTTTCTGTTTCCCAAAAATGCAACCTTCACACATGTCGAAATCAGTTGATTCCAACTTTGGTAACTTCCCCTTGGATAATAGTACTTTCATTCCTTTCTCACTCATGTGACCAAGCCTTTGATGCCATAGGTTGGCATTTACATCAGCAATTGCAATAGTATCTCTAATACTTGAAGTCATGTATAGAGTACCTGTTTTTGTGTCTCGAGCTACTACCATAGCTCCTTTTGTTATCTTCCACGTGCCACCAGTAAATAGTACCGAATGCCCATCAGCATCAAGTTGTCCTACAGAAATCAGGTTCCTCATGAGCTTGGGAACATGTCGCACCTTCTGTAGCAACCATGCACTTCCATTGGGCAGATCGATTGGTACATCTCCCATGCCTTCGATTTCCAACGCTTCACCATCTGCTAAGTACACATTCCCGAAATCACCAGTGACATAATTCTGCATGATTTCTCGATGTGCTGTAGTGTGGAACGAGGCTCCTGAATCTAACACCCAAGATTCAATTTGGTTGTCGACTGAAAGGAGTAAGGTATCTCGGAGCTCTTCTGTTGTGGCATTAACAGAGTCATGCTCATTCTTCTTCTTTACTTCCTTGCAATTATTTTTGAAGTGGCCAATCGTGCCACAATTCCAGCACTGTACTTGTTTTCCGGATCTAGATTTACTTCTACCTCTTCGGGACTTTGATCTGCCCCGATTTGAACTTCTACTGGCTCCTCTACCTCTCGTCTCGAAGTTTAAGGCAGAACTGGAAGTTGATGCTTCTCCTGTATCTCTTCTGCGAACTTCCTCGCTAAGAATATGGTCCCGGATATCTTGATACTTCATCTTTGTTTTGCCATAAGAATTGCTGACAGCTGTTCTCATGGCCTCCCAGCTCTTTGGCAATTGAGCTAGAGCAATCAGTGCACGTACTTCATCATCAAATTCAATCCCCACTAAAGCTAATTGATTGATGATGGTGTCGAACTCATTCAGATGCTGAATAACTGGAGTTCCTTCTGCCATTCTCAAGTAGAATAGCTTGTACATCAAATGCACTTTGTTATTGGCTGATGGCTGCTCGTACATGTCCGATAGAGCTTTCATCAAATCCGCCGTGGTCTTCTCCTTTCCCACATTGTGTGCAACTGATCTTGACAGTGTTAGTCTAATGACTCCCAACACTTGTCTATCAAGGAAACTCTAATCTTCATTGCTCATGTCATCTGGCTTTCTTCTTAGGAGTGGAAGATGTAATTTCTTCCCATAGAGATAATCCTCTATCTGCATTCTCCAGTAGGCAAAGTCTGTACCGTCAAATTTCTCGATACCAACACCTTTAGCTTCTTCTCCAGCCATAACTTTACAAATGAGTTCAAATTCAAACAAACAAAGATCACCGTTGCGTCCTAAACACTCGAATTAGCTGGAAACGAGTCCGGAATGATCCAAATAGTTTGTCAGCACTATTTGATCGTCGCGATGGAACTCCAACTGGCGTGATCTAGCCCAAATTGATCTGCAACACGTGGATGGTTCAGATCCAATGTACTGATGCCGAATCTCAAAATTTCGACCGTACGGATGAGTCCGGAATGATCCAAATAGTTAGAAAGCACTATTTGATCATCGAAATCGGACTCCGAATGGCTTAGATCTAGTCAAAAACAGATCTGAAAAATGGACGGTTTTGATCTGTCTGGCGCGTGAGATACACGCGCTGCACAGTGCGCATGGGCAATGCGTGGGCGCGTGTAATACACGCGCGTACAGTACAGTGGCGCGTGGGGGAGAGTGAGGCGCGTGTGACACACGCGCCGAACCTCTCTAGGGCGCGTGGGGGCGCGTGGGCGCGTGTCCGTCACGCGTCTTCAACCTCTGGCACACGTGGGGGGCGCGTGAGCGCGTGTGGTGCACGCGTCTTCAACCTCTGGCGCGCGTGGGGCGCGTGGGTTGCAGCAGATGCACGCGCCTATCTTCTAGGGGCGCGTGTCGCCTCGTCCGACCTCCGTTTTCGATTCCGTTTGCGGCAACGGATTCGTCTCGACGCGAGGAACACCGTGGAGTTGTCAAAAATTGATTTTGAACAACTTGAATTTTCAGACAGCTTGAACCAGTGCTCTGATACCAGTTGTTGGGAGCTGTTCTGACACAGAGACGATTCTAAATAAAGGAGGGACGAAATTTAACGTGGTTTGGCAATTGCCTACGTCCACAGATGCTGTAATTTCACTATGAAAATAATTTTACAGAAAACTCTCTCTCACCCACTTTGATGCACTCTGCACACACGCAGCACTCTCTATTTTCTCTCTGCTCTTCTTTGCTGCACACACACTCCTCACACTTAAGCTCTCCTATTTATAGGAGAGCAGATCACTACGTTGCAGCAATTTGCTGCATGATTCTTAGGGAGGTGGGGAGGTGCCTAACAATACAAAGGAGCAAACGGTGCATTCGGTGTCTTTCGGTGCACTGTTCACTGTTTTTGTCTCCACCTGCAACAACCATATCTACAAAAATCAATTTGGAATAATTAATTGCTTTTGTAGACATATGTAAATTTGACCACAAATGAAATGCCAACCATTTACTGCCAAGCAGCTAACTATGACTCTCGTTTCCAAGCAGATGAATTTTTGAAGATTGAGATCAACATCTTGTTCAAGTCATACATATGGTCATTCATCAATCATACAAGCTATTGCAGCACACAATGTGATAATCTCACTTTTGTTATGATGATAGGGTAGAAGAAGAAGGTTAAGACAAGAGCATCATGAATATGAAACAAGTAGTCACCTTTGAGATGCAGTTTTACTCTGTGACAAGAAAAACTAAAATCAACAAAACGTTTTACTATGAAACAAGAAAAACTAAACTCAACATAACTTTGTTCCACATTTTTGGATTTGAGTAGAGATCCTAATCTTCCATTCCACATTTACCATGCAATTAGTCTTATTACACTTGAAATGAGTTATTAACTATGAATCACAGCTTAATATTCAAAAACATATGGCATTTTATTGAGGGCCGAACTTGTAGACCTTACTTTGTTGAGGGCCTAATTGCTATAATGGACAAGTGAAACAGTGTGTAGTATATATTCTTAGTCATTAACTATGTCATTCATGGAATTTAGAATCAAAACTTTGGACAGAGTAAAAATGAAATGGTAGTGAAAAATGAATTAATACTTTACAGTGCCCTTTCATTGAGAAGCAGTAGTTTTAGTTATTCTATGTGTGTAGGCAGATGGCAACAGAAATGTCTATGCTCTTGCACCCCTAAGAAAGAATGCATCATTATGCAGCTAATCTACAAGTGTTTCACCCCCACAATGTTCCAGTGATAATAATCAAACCTGACTAGTTTGAATTGGACTTTTGCATTGCCAAAAGGATTCTCCGTTCAAAGCAAGGCTGGTAATCGAAGATGAAGATAAATGCTCCTATTGTGGAAATGTGAATGATAAAATGTTCTCTTTCAGATCCTGATGTGAATTGATCCTTTGTTGAATATCACTACTAAGATCCTGGGACTGCTATAAATATTGATCAAGATTTTCATCAAACTTCACTGAAGGATAATGTATTGAAGAAGACATTTCTGTTTGTTCTTGACCACATACTAGAGGTAAATGGTCAGAACTGTTAATGAGCTAAAGCCTTTTCAAGTCAAGAATCTGTTGGAGAAGATGGCTAGTGGGGTGCTATTTAATCTGCAAGTGAAGCACCATGCTAAGAAGAATTATAGAGAATTTTTATAAGTAGAATTATAGAGGTATTTTTATATAGATTTCTTATATACTTAGGCATAAAATTTTCGCATCAGTTTAGTTTATCACCATCAGATGAACAAATAACTTTATCCTCCTTTTTATATTATATCTCTTGCGTTGATTCAATAGTCGGGATAATGGTGAAATTCATCAATATTGAATTACAAAAACTTTGTTTTCGCTTCAAGTTTATGGACAAAGTAAGGTAAAATGATATAAACCTCCTGAAATCCAGCACCATGCCAAATATGGGACTTACTAAATCGGAATTCACATAAACTTCTTCCAACTTGACTGATAGGTTTACCTCCTACCTAGGCCTCAAGTTCTTATAAGTTATATCGTGAAAGGATATGAGAATTTAGACATAAAAAGGGCTTGGTATCATTGGAATCGTCAAGGAAAATTACAAATATTCATATAAGTGTAAATGCTGCCTACCTTACTTTGTTGACTGCTTGATCCCACTTCAAATCCAGCATTGGAGATTGCAGTTGCACAATTCACTCTAGATGACACTGAAGGGCCTCCAATTTGTGAGAAAGGTTGTCTTGGAATGTCAAAATCTACAACACTGGAATCCTCAAAACCACAAGAAGTAGACACAAGTTGATCGCAATGAGTATTGTCATTGACTTCATTCAGTTCAAAACCCCACATTGTTGCAAAATCTTTAGCAGAAGGGCATCCCATGTAACTCTTGGTTCCCTATTTTTGATGCTGGGAAGAGTTGTCATGCAGGCTTCGGTCACAGCTGTGACACATGAACATTTGGTGATTTGTACACCAAACATAAGCTGGGCGGTATCTGCACAAGTCACACAAGACTTTTCACAAATGTCGATTGGAAAGTGCATTGGCTGAATGGACTTTGGCATCACAAGAAAGGCAAAGATGTGCTGTATTAGCCTTATAGTAAACCACTATCCTCAATTCTGTGCAGAATTCACAAATTTTTTCCATCATTTACTCTACAGTCATACAGAACTACCAGACTCCAAAACCTTATAAGTTGAAGTTTCCCGATTGAGTTTCAATGAATAAGGATATCAACTCGCTAACCTTTTTATGAGCTCTGATACCTTTAGCATTAAATAAGTTGATGTCAATTATTGTCACAAGTATTATAACCCCATACTTCAAAATTCTTAGAACAAAACCAACGTCACAAAATGGAGTACTGATATGTTAAAACAAGGAAAAAAAGAGTAAAAAGATAAATCATACACCTTATAAGTTCCACATCTAAAACCTTTAGTCAAAAAATTAAGGTTGTGTTGATAAACAGATCTTATACATACATACATGCATACATACATATATATATATATATATATATATATATATATATATATATATGGAGCTGAATTTAGACATTTAAGATGTGTCTTTCAACATTTATTTTTATCTATTATTGAATTTTCCTTGATTATATAAACTTCTTTAAAGCTGGTTGGCTCTGAGGACCACTGTACAATAGAAGCCTATCTGACTCTCACAACCATTCGATTGTAAGAGTCGGATGTAGCTAGCCTTCTTAATAAACGGCCAATTGTAAGTTTTCAATTCAAGGGTCCTTTTATGGCATTGGATGGAGTCGGGGCTCCAATTCATGACCCCCACACTCATAAAATGATAACTATTAATTGTTTAACAAAATGGAAACAGATGAAAAATTGGGAATTTAACCACTTAATTACTCAGAACTAAACTAAAAGGGAGATCTAAACAAAAAACAAAGTGAAAAACCTCAAATTCAAGCCCAAATCCCGTTTAGTTTCACCGATCAAAACTTTTTCGAACTTGTATGCAGAAGAAATCAAGCATCAAAATATGTTTTAAGTTAAAATTACCAGGATGGCATGCCCTTCAAAAAAGAGGAAAAAAAAAATAGAACAACCTGTGGATGTGCACAAGAAACTAGAAGCATCAAGAGAAATAGATCAGCCTTTTATGTATGTTGGAATTCATGGAACCTATTCCTTTTTTTCTTTTCCAGTCGTCGGAACCGTGGAGCTTTCCTCTATCTTCTTTCTTTCTTTTGTGTTTCCCTTCCGGTCTTTTTCTATCTATCTTTAGGACCTTTTTGGTCTGACGTGTGCGTTGTTGAGGGTGAACTTTCCAGCGTGGAAGTGGGCCACGTGGCATTGTGTAATGTGTGAACTAGACGTTATCCGTGAGTTTTGTATGTGAATGTAATTTTATCGAACAGCCTCCCTCAGGTCTAGCCACAAATTTTGCATAGATTATTTTGTCAAAGGGCAGTTTTACAGAGATCAACAGGGCTATTCATACAACTGACCGATCACTGTAAAATGTTTTTTTTTTCATATATATTAAAAAATATTTCTTAACAGTTAAGAAAAAATAAAAAATAAAAAATAAAAAAATAATTTAATACATTTCCACCGTTAAGAAATAAAAATCAAAAAATCAAAAAATTAAAAAAAAAAAAAAAAAAAACACCTATCGGTGCAAATACTTCGGTAGACTACCTAGCATTTTTCTTTATTCAAAATGAAAGCTCGAGACATGACTTTTCCTGATGTATCGATTATAAATGTCTTTTTATGGTAAAATAAAATTGACTAATTTGTATTTATTTTTGTGAGATTTTTTTTTTTATATAAATTTAATACATCTTTTTTATAAGTATTAAAGAAACATTTATTTCATCTTATAAACATATGTTAACAAATTTATATGACTTGTTATTGCATATCATATTGTAAAACACTTTTTAATTTTTATTATAAACTAAATTTAACTATAAATATCAAAAGACTCCGAAATATTTTTCACAGCCAAGGCTCAAGGAAAAAAAATGTTAATATATTAAAACAACAAAATATTTATGTTTAGGTCAATATGTGTAACATTAAATTAAGGAATGTGAGTCTGAATATTATATTTATATCTATTTTATAATTAAAAACTTATTTACTATTTATATATTATTATTTAATATAATATAGACTGGTGGTTAAAAAATATGAATAAATCTACCTACCTCTTTATAACTCCATCTGTGAGGCCAAGCAAATGATTAAAAATTAACTAGGACATCAATTTAGAAGAAACCTCATACTTGATATGGTATAGATTGATGTCTATTAGGTTTCACATGATTCTCCACGCCCACCACCATAACAAAATCAAAACATGTTATGTTACTGCTACAACCAACAAGAATAGGAATCATTATGACATCAAAATCATGTTATTTAATTGAGATCCAGATATAAAGCCTTAATATTGCAGTAAATAAAAAATAAAAATAAAAAGAAGAAGAAGAAGAACTCCCTTCAAACTTTATAGAAATATCCATTTTAGACATACCAATACAATTTTCATAATAGACTCAAATTTGCTTAAAAAATAACTATGGCTAGTACTTTGACCTCCCTTGCCAATATAGATTCTTTCTTTTAGACAAATGCAAGAAACAATATGGGAATTTATTGCACTAGAACATCTGCACAGGCAATTGTTGCATGATTCCATAACAGAAAAGCTTAAGCTAGTTGTTATCCAAATAAACAAAAAAAAAAAAAAAGGTTTCAATAAATACAGGGCCAAATAAGAAAATTGGCACTCTTGTCTCAATTTATTGTTCATGACTGAGCCGCTTCAGCTTGTTGCAAAAACTGTTTTTCCAAGCGATTTCAGAAATATCCATGGCCATAAAAATTCAGGGCCAAATATTGGACAACCGACAAACAGAAAAGAACTATTGCCATGGTTGAAGCGTAAACCTGAAACAAAGCAGATGTAAGAAATTTGGAAGGTTTGTTTCAGGTTGATAAACTCAAAATAAACCCACAACACTAAGTGACATAGTCAAAGTAAACTGAGTTAGAACCAGAATAAATAGGAAATTGCACAGAAATGCACACAGCAACAGAAGAATTTCTGACAGCCTGACAGCAGGAATGACAGAGCAAGTGAACCAAGTATAGATGTTCATGGCTGATGGAGGAAACTCTCCCACCTCCAAACCAACTAATTACTTCCAAACCAAAATGGGTGTCATCCTCCTAGACCCTTGTTCAATTAATCAATATATCCTTTCCTATTGATCAATCTGGTTCTAAAAGAGATGACAAAATACTTTTAAAAAGGTTAAAAAGACATGAAATGAACTGCCAATGACACTAAATAAAACCTTGCAACAGCTCCATCACATTAATCAATTCTATTTGTTTGAAAAATATTTGTTGTTATAAATCAAAAAATGATTTTCTAAGAGATGTGTCATATTCTAAGAGTTTTGAACAACAACTAGCGTTTAGTTTACAATAAGAATGTAGTAAAAGTTGACTTTGTTCATAGTAGGTATTGTAAGTATGATTACTTCCCATAAAAATTCAAAGGAGCCAATTTTCATAAGTTTAGACACTTATAGAGGGAAAATATTTCACATTACTTATTCATTGACGTACAACAGCATATATATACTACATAAAAATGACGATTATACCCTCACAAGTTATCCTCTAACAATAAGCATGTCCAAAAGCTGATCTTGGGAATGATACGGCTCAAATATTTGAAAGTAGAATGGCATACAAAACTGAAGGATCAAAAGGGTGAATAGAAACTATACAGTTACATGTTACCTCAATCAGCTTGACTTAACATGCACCTCGATAATGTCATCATCCTCCATACCAAGGCCATCAGGGGTTGCTGTTGGGCTTATTTTATCCCCATCAAAACTAAATGCTAATTTCTGTATGTCAAGCTTAACTCTATCGGCATACATTTTGAAGAGCCGCTCAAAGTTGTCATCCTGTGGGATTAAAAGAAATCCACTCACAGTGTGTAATTGTTGAATTCCTTGACAGTATAATATATAAAACATACAGCCAAAAAAGGAATAGAAAAAGGTAACATTTAAACACAAAATAAATCCATATATTCTTGTATGAATAACCAGAATAAAAAAAATATTAACATTTAGCACCAAAACTAAATAACTGATGAAAAAATTGAATACAGAAGAGGGACTTCACTAACTAAGGCAATTATATTGACTTTAAACCACCAAAAGCAGTTCAATGGCTCATTGGCAGTAAGGTTCTTTATTACCGATAACAAAAATATTGATTTTAAACCACTGTATGATTTAAAAAAATCAGACTTAAGCTTCATATCACTCTGACTTCAGCCCTATGACTCGTCAACCCAAACATTTTCTTTTCCACCAGTAAGTATTGGAAAGTATTACAAACATTATAGTTAATTTACCTTATTAAAATTGAAATATTTATAGTTTTTTCTATTGGAAACTGATTGACAGATTCGGGCAATAAACCAGGAAAATAGCAGAGATGTAAGTGCATTGAAAAAAGCTGAACTTTCCTTACGCAGTATTGATAATAAATGAGGCAATAATGATTGAGACAATAATTCCAAAATCCTAGCTTGAAGATATACCATGTATATGCGAAATTGTTTCAGCCCATCCTTGTCCTGAATAGAAATAACTATCTTAACTCTTTCACACAAAGGCTTTGATGGTTGGTCAGAGACAGGCTCCAGAGAGGACTGCCTTGAATTCCTGAGTTCTCGCAACAAATCTTCAGCTGATTGTGCAAATGACACGAGCTCTTGCTTTTTTAACCTATATCCAAGAATAAAATTTAAATGGCAAAAATGGGAAGGAGTGAGTGTTTATAAAACCAGAAAAAAATAAAATAAGTCCTAATGACTTTTTTCTTGATGAAGTGCTTGATTAAATAGTGTAGAATTTATAATATTGCTACCAGATAATATATAAAGTATGGCTTGATCAATGTCCATGACTTGAATGTCTACAATGGGTACAATTATCTTAACCATAGGATGCTTGACATCATCCCAAAAGCACTTCACGTTATGTGTAAACACTCTCAACATCTTCTAGATCCCAAAAACTACATGGAATAAAGATGCAGGTAACTAACAGTATGTTACTTCACAGCATTAAAATTTAAGCTTTACTTTTCAATGGAGGCATTGTGACTTCACAAAAAACATCCAGATTTCATTGACACTATAAACAACTAATTCAAATCCATTCTCTTCATGAGGCATGGACTGGAATTAAATTCTAATTGGCATAGATATTTGGCCATTGGTGCACGGATGCAATGTTTAAATGAAGTAGCATTTTAGAAGATGAGAGAATCTACTCATAAACAAGGACGAGATAATCATTTCTCCTTTGGAACCCCCACTCGATGTGGAAGAGAACAATGAGAATGGAGGAAACAAACAACAAATGAGATATTAGGTTTGGGAGATCTTTCCGTGCAATTTCTTCTTGTAGCTGAAGTATATCGAGTTAATTGAAACCCTATATGGACTTATGTGTATACCTTAACTTCGTTATGGTAGAATCCTCTCCAACAATCTTCTGAATATCCCTCGAAACCTTTGGTGGAGGAGCTAGCCAATCCAAATCGTCCTTTTTGTCAGAGTCCCCGATTTGTATGACCTTCGCATTTTCTTCCACATCCTCAACAACCTACCCCGCCACCCCACAAAAAAAAAAAAGAAAAAAGAAAAAATACATTACAATCATCTAATAAACTACAGCGTACGATTCTCTCTAACCAATTCAATTCTCACACTATCACAACCTACACGAACATGTAGGTAGATGAAAAATAAAAACAAGAAGAAAATCTTACAACAGGTTCGGAAATCTTCCTCCGTTTGGGGAAGAAAGTTGGAGATGCATCCGCATCATCATCATCTGCCGGAAAAGGGGTGAAAACGGTGATAGAAAGAGAATAAAATTTCAAATTTCAAGGTTCAATTGTTTCCATCTCCATAAAACGTAGTCAAATACGGCTTAGCTGACCTAAATATTCCATTTTAACGACAGGTATTAAACAATTAAGCACGTAAAATTCAAGACTTTTAATGATCCTACCAATTCCTAAGCTGCCCAGGCAACCAAACAAATGATAAAAAGGTGAGAGCCGAAAAGGATTGCATGAGAAAAAAAAAAAAAAATCTGGAATGAGTAGGTACCCACCTTCGAGGCACACGAAATTGAGAGGCTGAACGCGGCTGTAATCGAACAAGGGCTCGAATTCTTCAGTGGAATCCGGCTGAAAATCAAAACGTACAGTTGCGAGAGAGAGAGAGACCCTAGGTTAATGAAGGTTAAAGGTTACAACTGAAAGCCACTAGAAGAGTAAGATAGGGAGGCTCACCATTGTAGAATTGTGAACTTGTGATAGAAGCAGATATGGCTCCCCGATATTCTATTCTTTTCAAATGTGTCCCGCCGAGCACCTTAAGATTTTGGGCTGGTTTGGAATCATGATGAGCTATAGACGGTTTTGGATGAAAATTAGAAGTTTGGAATAAAATACTTATTGAAATATTATTATTATTATTATTATTATTATTATTTTAAAATTTATAAAAATTGAATTAAAGTTAAATTATTTATTTTATTTTTTTAAAATTTTTAAAAATTATAATAATAAAATAAGATAAGATAAAATAAAATAAAACCCTGTCAGTTCCGAATTCAAACGGTCTTTGTCTTCTTAAGAAGAAGTTGAATCGTGCAGGTCATACGAGTTATGGCCTTTATCTTATTTAAAGCCCATCGAACATGAACCGATAAGCCTAGGGAACAAATCTAGGCCCGATACTCAACTAAAGCCCATATCAGCGTCTTATTCCTCAATTTGACATTAAATCTCATGGGCTGATCTTATTAAAAGCCCATCACCTGAACGGATAAGCAACGGGAACAAAATCTAGGCCTGATACACATACCAAAGCCAATATCAGCGTTCCCCCCTCCCCCCTCATTTTAACATATTTTCAATTTTTTATTTTTAAAATCCGAGTTCTGGTCTTGAAATTGAGTTTCCAAAGTAAAAGTTGGTGGAAAAACAAATCACTAGGACCCATTATAATTTTTAAAAACAATCAGCAGAACAATAATTCTTTTAATGATAATTTATGTTAAAGAGTTTTTACATCAGCAAATGCAATCTGTTTGGTGTGTTAATAAAGAGCTTTGCAGATAGATTTTTTCCTTTTAAAATTATCAAATTTTTTCCTTTTAGCCACAACAATGGCAACATTGGCAAGCACTAGAACAGCTACGTACACAAAAACACCTACAATATAGCAAAGCTAATTAATTAAGAGCAACCAGAATGCAATTACAACGCATATATAGCAGCAAAGCAAAGGTACTGCAGATCATCAGATCAAGAAGACCAAGCTTCCAAAGCAACAAAAGGAGTAAGCTGTAGTACACGGAGCACGGGTCTAAGTTCAATGCATGCATGCCTACTTTTAAAAACTATCTTTACTAGTAGTACTTGGCCTGACTAGCTTCCCTTCCCTTGATATCATGCATTCATCCCTCCACAGAGTACACTGTAGCAGCAAGCACGAGGGCATCTATTTCGCGAGTAGACGCTGTATATTCTCTTATATAGATAATATATATAAATATATATATATATATATATTTCCAAAACCAATCTGGAAGCAACTTCCTCACTGCTAGATCAGACCATCATCGAGATGATTTGTCGACCTTTAGGAACCCTCTTTCCGCACCACTACGTATGCATCATGCAACTTTGCCAAAACCTTAATTGGTGAAAGAATAGCGTTGAGTCGTCTCAGCTTTGGGTGCGATGTTACCCTCCAAAGCAGCCGGGCAGTAGCCCCCAGCCTTGTAATTTTGAGCTTCCTTTTATTGCTACAATTTGCACCATCCAGCCTTTGGTATCTTGATCTCCTTCTCCAATGCTGTTTCAAGTTTCCGTGATATGCAGAAGCTGGAAAGATCTCCATCAATTTTACTGCTGTATCTATTATGAGAAACTGATTTAACTACAATTCTACATGTATGGCTGAGAGATGTGGAGAAATTAGGTCAAGTGAGAGAGGCTTTATATAGAAGGGAAGAGAGGACGTGCGTGGTACGTACGTGTTCAAATGGGTTTGGTACGTAGGAGTGTTGCCATCGATATTCCAGGAAAGAACATGGTGAATATATATGAGAGACAAGAAGAAAACTACATTGCATATAATTAATTTGGTCAATATCGCCTTTCTGACCAGGCACGGGTTTTATAATATATATATATTGATATATATTAGTTGATTAAAGTATAAGTTTTGATATATTAATTCTAGTACAATATTGCACGGTTTGATTAACAATAGTCTCGCTCAAGACTAGTACTGGTCTGGCTAGTACCGATCAAATAATTAGAACTGAATGGATGGCGTCAATGCCTTAATTTGCACAACAGACCTCAGGGTGGAAAAAATATCATCGGTTCACGATGATGATTTGGGTTTCGATACGGTATTTTTTACGTTTATTTATAAAATAAATAATAAATAAATAAAAATAAAAGGAGATAGAGATTTACATAATTATGCATAAAAGTCTATGCCCACTAGTTGTTATGAGTGAAATCTACTGTAATGGATAATTTTATAATCTTTCATGGCTCATATATCACTTAATGCGATAAAAAAATTTATAAAAGATTCTTTAGAATTATTATGTGTGATGGAATTTGGTGTAAGAAGCTTCTATGGAGAGCCTCTGTGGAGAATGATGAAGCTATGGAAGAACATATAAGCAACGATATAATTTCCTTACAAAAACAAATTGAATTATTAAAATCTTATTGCCAACTATATATTTTTCTTGCAAAAACATCATCCTCATTACCACGATATGATTTCTTTGCAAAAACATATTAGGAACGGTTTTCATTTTCTTGCAAAAACATTTAAGAAAATTATAAAAACTTCAAACTAATTCATTGGCAATGATATATTTTCCTTGCAAAAACATCCTCATTAGCAACGATATAATTTCCTTACAAAAACATATTAGCAACTATATAATTTCCTTATAAAAATAGGTTAGCAACGATTTCAATATCTTTGCAAATAGGAAGGTAGAATTATAAAAACCTCGTTACCAACTATATCTATTTGTTGCAAAAGCCTTATTTCCAACGATATAATTTCCTTACAAAAACATGTTAGCAACGATACAATTTCTTTACAAAAACATATTAGCAACGATTTCAATTTCCTTGCAAATAGAAAGGTACGTAGAAGTATAAAAACCTCACTACCAACTGTATCTTTTCATTGCAAAAGCATCTATCCTAATTTCCAACCATATGATTTCCTTACAAAAACATGTTAGCAACTATATAATTTCCTTACAAAAATATGTTAGCAATGATACAATTTCCTTGAAAAGACATGTTAGCAATAATTTCAATTTCCTTACAAATAGAAAGGCAGAAGTATAAAAATCTCACTATCAACGATATCTTTTCGTTGCAAAAGCATCTGTCCTTATTTCCAACGATATAATTTCTTACAAAAACATATTAGCAACTATATAATTTCTTTGTAAAGATAAATTAGCAACGATTTCAATAATTTTGTTGCTAAACGTCATTATTTGCAACAAAAATTTGCAACCAAAAAAAAACTCATAGACATTAATCACCAACGGGGCAATTCTGAATTATTTAATTTTATTCATAGATATTGGAAATTTCAATATTAAATATTATAGACTTGCACACTTTAAGGTTATATCTAGCATTACTTTTATATATATTATTAATTGTAATTCTGAGAGAATTGTAAGAAACGTAGTAGTGAATCCGAATCAAATCCAAATTACAATCTATTTAATTTCCAACGCTAGCTATGTTGACCAAATGAACTCTGGAATTCGTCTTTGATCCCTGAAACACGTTAATTATAAGTTGAGGATATGCATGCATGCCAAAAGTTCCCTATAATGAGATCAAACATACTAATAATTTTATAAATAGCTGATCTGAATAATGTATAATCCAAACTAAATAAATAATTTATTATTCATTATTCATTGAATTACATATATATATATATATATATATATACATGTACAATAGAGGTCGTTATTACTCATGATCAATGACTCCATGGACCATGATCATTCGCTAATATTGATCTTGTTAATTTGTATTTACTTATGAAGAGAGATTCCATCCATCGTTCGTGACATCTTGTTAATTTGTATTTACTTATGAAGAGAGATTCCATCCATCGTTCGATTGTCACGATTATTAATCTGTGTATTTACTAGCACAATTGTATACTAATCTGTGCACCAATGTGATGTGATTGATCAAAAAGTAGATTTTATTGATAACAGTATTAATTTAAATTTTAAGTATGAATAAATCAGTATTGGTATACAGATTAGTGCGCAACTGCGCTTGTATGTAGCAAAACTCTTAGTATAATTTGCTCAATTGATCAGCCTTTGGTATCTTCTCCTCCAATACCTCTTCAAGTTTTCATAATATGCAGAAGGAACAATTTCCATTTTCAACTATATATATACTTTCATGTGTTTGTCTGAGAGATGAGGAAAATTAAGGGCAAGTGCGAGAGGATTTATATAGAAGATGGAAGCAAAGGCTTGGTGCCAATTCTGATGTGGGGTTTGAATATAGTAATGTTGTTATCGATATTCGGGAAAATTAAGGACATATATCGGATAAAAAGTGCCCAATCCTGCTACAGTCAAGTTGGTGCACCCCTTGTGCACCCCTGCCGACGTGGCAGGATATTTTTATAAAAATAAATTAAAAAAAAAGTAAAGGAAGGGAGAAGATGTTGGGAACGGCGTGTAATGAAGCTTGCTTTCTTGCTCAAGAACCAGCTTTGTTAATATAAGATAACCAATCAAAATGATTCATTAATTTGTACGCGATGCCCAACTTCGTAATCTCCCCTATGTCTGCCATTTCTCCTATTGAGTGCTGTGGAGTCTGGTCCACACCGCTCGAGCGAAGTCAGGCAGAGTCGAACGCTCGATGTCAGCTCGACAGTGAGCTCGAGCAGGATGCGGAAGGGAAGTTCGCTCGATGCGCGCTCAACATGCCGCTCGAGCAAACATACAATTTTGTAGGGTTTCCGCCGTGTAACTATATATATGATGTTTTAACTCATATGACCGTACGATTACTGTATGAATGAACACTGTAGACATACAATGTTGAAGATCCATCTTGTAGAGTATATTCCTCAGTAATAAAATCCTCTGCAGCTCCCATGGACGTAGGCAATTTGCCGAACCACGTACATCTTGTGTCGTGTGTGATTGTGTGTGATCGTCTCTCTCGTTCCATATTATTTTTCAATTCATTATCATCGTTTTTTACAATAATTGGTATCAAGAGCCAAGGTTCGGGTCTGAGGAAAAACGATGGCTGGAGATGATTTGAAGGTATTGGGGATCGAGAAGTTTGATGGCACAGATTTTGGATACTGGAGGATGCAGATAGAGGACTACCTCTATGAGAAGAAACTTCATCTTCCACTATTGGGGCAGCAACTGGAAAAGATGGATGATGCTAATTGGAACCTGTTGGATCGACAGGTTCTGGGGGTTATTCGATTAACCCTGTCGAGATCCGTTGCACACAACGTCATCAAGGAGAAGACGACTGCAGATCTCATGGCGGCTTTGTCTGGTATGTATGAAAAGCCGTCAGTGAATAACAAGATACATCTGATGAAAAAGTTATTCAATTTGAAAATGGCAGATGGTACGTCTGTTGCACAACATC
This sequence comes from Carya illinoinensis, assembly GCF_018687715.1. NCBI lineage: Eukaryota > Viridiplantae > Streptophyta > Magnoliopsida > Fagales > Juglandaceae > Carya > Carya illinoinensis. The sequence continues at coordinate 3,411,431 of NC_056757.1, forward strand.
TGAATGATTTTAATACTATCACAAATCAATTGTCGTCTGTTGAAATTGAATTTGATGATGAGATACGTGCATTGATACTATTGACTTCACTGCCAAATAGTTTGGAAGCCATGAGAATGGTTGTTAGTAATTCTGCTGGTAAAACTAAACTGAAATATGATGATATTCGTGATTTGATTTTGGCTGAGGAGGTGCGCGGGAAAGATTCAGGCGAGACCTCGGGTTTGAGTTGAGCCGTAAATGTTGATTCTCGAGGGAGATCACATGACAGAAACTCAAACAGAGGAAGATCAAAATCAAAGAACAGGGGCAAGAGCAAGTCGAGGCCTGGTCAGCAGGCAACTTGCTGGAACTGTGGCAAAGCTGGCCACATAAAGAAGAACTGCAAAAACCCTAAGAAGACGGAGAATGATAGTGTTAATGTGGTAATTGAAGAAGTACAAGATGCACTATTGCTTGCAATTCACAGTCCAGTTGATGACTGGATACTGGATTTAGGGGCTTCCTTTCATACATCTTCCCACCAGGAGCTAATGCGGAACTATGTTACAGGTGATTTTGGGAAGGTGTATCTAGCTGATGGAGAGGCTTTGAACGTAGTGGGGATGGGAGACATTGATATTGCACTCCCTGGCAAGAACAAATGGACCTTGCAAAAGGTTAGGCACATTCCTGAGTTGAAGAAGAACCTCATTTCTGTTGGGCAGCTGGATGAGTGTGGTCATTCAGTGGTGTTCTCAGATAGCACCTGGAAGGTCACAAAAGGGGCATTGGTACTAACTCGGGGTAAGAAAACTGGTACACTATATATGACTACTGGTTTAATTGAGACTATTGCTACTACCGTTGCAGAAAGCACAGCAGATTTGTGGCATTGCAGGCTTGGCCATATGAGTCAGAAGGGCATGACGGAACTTCTGTCTAGAGGCAAGCTACCAGAACTGAAGACAGTTGATCTCAGTATGTGCGAGAGTGTGTTATGGGGAAACAAAAGAAGGTCAGCTTCTTGAAAAGTGGCAGGATGCCAAAGACAGGAAGACTTGATCTTGTGTACACAGATGTGTGGGGTCCTTCCCCAGTTCCATCTCTGGGAAGTTCTCGCTACTATGTTACGTTCATTGATGATCATAGTAGGAAGGTATGGATTTATTTTTTGAAGCATAAATCTGAAGTATTTAATGTTTTCAAAATTTGGAAAACCATGGTTAAGACAGAGACAGGCTTGAAACTGAAGTGTTTCAGGTCTGACAATGGTGGTGAGTATGTTGATGGCAGGTTTAAGGAGTATTGTACAGCTCTGTGTATCAGAATGGAGAAGACCATTCCTAGGACATCACAGCAAAATGGAGTTGTTGAGCGTATGAACAGAACCATAAATGAGTGTGCTAGAAGCATGAGGTTGCACGCTGGACTACCACCCACTTTCTGGGCAAATGCAATTAGCACTGCCGTTTACTTGATAAACAGAGGGCCATCAGTTCCACTGGATTGTAGATTGCCTGAGGAGGTTTGGAGTGGGAAAGAGGTTCAATTTTCTCACCTTAAAATTTTTGGTTGTCTTTCTTATGTGCTTGTTGATTCTGATACTCGTAGTAAGCTGGAGGCTAAGTCAAAGAAATGTTATTTCATTGGCTATGGAGACGAGGCATTTGGCTATCGTTTCTGGGATGATCAGGGTTGGAAAATCATAAGAAGCAGGAATGTAATTTTTAATGAGAAAATTATGTACAAGGATAAGTCTAGTACAGTTTCTGCAGTAGCTCCTCAGGAGTCCGAGTTTGTGGGATTAGATGACCTACCAGAGGTCACAGTGCAGTGTAGAGATGTGAGTGATGGGGAGAGTGGGTCCAGTGCACCCATTCCTATTATTCCGCAGGGAGTTTCAGAACCGTCCACTCCTACAGTTGCAGTTCGCAGGTCAGTTAGGACTATACGTCCTCCACAGCATTTCTCACCTACCTTAAATTACATTTTGTTGACAGATGGTGGAGAACCGCAGAGTTACGAAAAAACCTTGCAAGATGAAAATTCTAGCAAGTGGGAGCTGGCCATGAAGGATGAGATGGATTCCTTGTTAGGGAATCAGACATGGGAGTTGACAGAATTTCCATCAGGGAAGAAGGTATTACACAACAAGTGGGTGTACCGGGTGAAAACTGAGCATGACGGCAGTAAGAGGTACAAGGCTAGACTTGTTGTAAAAGGCTTTCAGCAGAAGTAGGGTATTGATTACTCTGAGATCTTTTCTCCTGTGGTGAAGATCACAACCATCAGGATGGTATTGGCTATGGTTGCTACTGAAAATTTATTTCTTGAGCAATTAGCTGTGAAGACAGTTTTTCTTCATGGAGACCTTGAAACAGACATCTACATGCACCAGCCTGAAGGGTTTGTGGTACAGGGAAAGGAAGGTTCAGTTTGCAAATTGAAGAAGAGCTTGTATGGCCTAAAGCAAGCTCCTAGACAGTGGTACAAGAAATTTGACAACTTCATGCATAGTGCAGGGTACATTAGATGTCAGGTAGATCACTGTTGCTATGTCAGGCATTTTGACAATTCTTACATTATTTTGTTGTTGTATGTGGATGACATGCTGATTGCAGGTGTTAGTATTGATGAGATCAATAATCTGAAGAAGCAGATGTCAAAGCACTTTGCGATGAAGGATTTGGGAGTTGCAAAGCAAATCCTTGGTATGAGAATTGTCAGGGATAGAGTCAGAAGTACGTTGAGACTCTCACAGGCTGAATATGTGAAAAAGGTACTCAGCAGGTTCAATATGGACAAGGCCAAACCAGTTGGCACACCCTTGGGAAGTCACTTCAGACTCAGCAAGAATCAGTCACCAGAGTCAGAGGAGGAACAAGATTACATGAGTAAGGTTCCTTATGCCTCAGCTATTGGTTCACTTATGTATGCTATGGTTTGTACAAAACCGGATATTGCACATGCAGTGGGAGTTGTGAGTAGATACATGAGTAACCCGGGAAAGCAACATTGAGAAGCAGTGAAGTGGATTTTGAGGTACTTAAAGGGTTCCTCAAAAACCTGTTTGTGTTTCTCTAGAGAGAGCTTGGAGGTGCAGGGCTTTGTTGATGCTGATTTAGCTGGAGATATTGATAGCAGAAAGAGTACCACGGGCTTTGTTTATACACTTGGTGGTACTGTAGTGTTATGGGATTCCAATCTACAGAAAACAGTTTCTTTGTCTATAACAGAAGCTGAGTATATTGCAGTGTCAAACGCTGCAAAGGAGACGGTATGGCTACAGGGCTTCTTGGAGGAGTTGGGTAAGAAGAATCAGAAAGGCACTCTCTACAGTGATAGTCAAAGTCTCATATTCCTTGCCAAGAATCCAGCATTCCATTCCAGGACCAAGCACATTCAGATCAGGTATCACTTCATACGGTCATTGTTAGATGACGAACAGTTATTACTTGAGAAGATTTGTGGAAGCAAGAACCCTGCTGATATGTTAACTAAGGGTGTCACGCTTGAGAAACTGAAGTTGTGCTCAACTTCAATTGGTCTTCTAGCATGAAGACAGGAGTAGTGAGTTGCAGAGGTGGAGGATATCACGTTTGAGGAAGACAGCGATGCAACGAGTGTACCAGTCTCCAAGTGGGAGAATTGTTGAGTGCTGTGGAGTCTGGTCCACACTGCTCGAGCGGATGCATTGGCCGCTCGAGCGAAGTCAGGCAGAGTCGAACGCTCGATGTCAGCTCGACAGTGAGCTCGAGCAAGAAGCTTTCGCTCGAGCGAAGTCAGGCAGAGTCGAACGCTCAATGTCAGCTCGACAGTGAGCTCGAGCAGGATGCGGAAGGGAAGTTCGCTCGACGCGCGCTCGACACGCCGCTCGAGCAAACATACAATTTTATAGGGTTTCCGCCGTGTAACTATATATATGATGTTTTAACTCATATGGCCGTACGATTACTGTATGAATGAACACTGTGGACATACAGTGTTGAAGATCCATCTTGTAGAATGTATTTTTCAGTAATAAAATCCTCTGCAGCTCCCGTGGACGTAGGCAATTTGCCGAACCACGTACATCTTGTGTCGTGTGTGATTGTGTGTGATCGTCTTTCTCGTTCCATATTATTTTTCAATTCATTGTCATCGTTTTTCAAAACATCTCCTTCTTTCAATGTCAAATTTGGAGCTCATTGATCAAGATGAAAGCCAATAGATAGGAAAATTGGTTGGGTTCTTTCCTAATGAATATGCATAGAATTGTTGGCTTTGCTATAATGAGGAATTTTAAAAGAGGGCAAATATTGCTCTCTTCTCTGTAACTAATTTATTTCTTTTTCCTTTTTATTTGTTCAAAGAAGACGTTCTGTGCTTCCTCCAAGATCACGCACCTCTTGAAAGTTTTATACTTTGTTGAAAGCATTTCATTTGAAACCATTGTACGTACAAGGCAAGTTGAAGTCCTTCAAATCATTAGAAGCCCTTCAAATGATGAACATCATTGGACGTATAACGCATGACTAGTCTGAGAGTTTTGGAGCAAACGACTTCAAACGATGTTCTACTAGTGTTCAAGGAGTTCTTTTAGATAAAGCGATCTGCTTCATCCGAAGATGAAAATGAAAAGCACCATTTGCAACCCAACCTCAGATCCATGACCCAAAGAGGTAGAAAAGATCCATGACCCAAAGAGGTAGAAAATGAAAAAAAAAAAAAGGTAGTTTTGTTTGGTTGTTGAGTAAACTCGAGGGAGAGAATGGGAAAGATTGAAGCTTTTTGTGGTTTTTTTTTTCAGGGTGTACCTAGAAAGGCAACGGATTTGAAGAGGAACGGTGGCGGTGGCAGTGTTATCAATCTTTCCAAAGAGAGAAAAGCGTTGCGTAGAGCAGTGCATAAGAGGTCAAAATGCCTTCTTCTCTGGCACGAGAGGCAACACCAATTGTGGGGGTGGCTACGACAAGTTCGTCGGTGGTAACATCCACTGGAGAGAGTAATGTAAATAATAGAAGAGAACAGAAGGAAAAACAGAGATAAAAATGGGAGATGAAGATCAGAGAGAAGAAAGGGAAAAAAAGCCAAGTTCAGAAATTTTCCTCCCTTTGTTTTTGTGTGTGTCCATTTTTCTTTAGCCAAAACGCATCGTTTCCGCAAGGGTGCACCAAATGGTCTACAAGTAGAGTTTTCCTAAAGAAAAAATATAGTTGCAAGTACAATTATACATTAATCTATACACCAATGTAATGTGATTGGTTAAAAAGTAGATTTTATTGAAAACAGTATTAATTTAAATTTTAAGTATGAATAAATCAGTATTGATATACAGATTAGTGCGCGACTGTATTTATATATAGCAAAACTCTTTCCTAAAAGTGTCAAGGAGAAAGTCATGCTTGTTACTTGGTCAACATAGTCCGACTTCTAATTTGAATAAATTAATAGCTTTTATATTCTAATACATTGTTAGATTCGATCATAGGTCCCAAATAAGGATCTAATGTACTAGCTTGTAATTTGACCTTGATGGATTTTTTTTTTTAATTTTTTAATTTTTTATTTTGTCATGGAATTAATTTTCTGTATACCCCTAAGTCTTCGTATTGGAACAATGGGTTTGTTTAACAAAATGCGTTTTTTATTTTATTTTTTTGTCCTTCAATGCACCTTGATCGATAAGGTCAATAGTCAGCACTCAAAAATTGTAACGATATCATATTTATATTGAGGAAGAAGAGAGAAATAAGAAGGGGCCGAGGGGCTGATGGCTGCTGAGAGTGTAATATTCTTTATATTGATTGTGGGGACACGATGTCATTAGAGTTAGTCATACATAGCATAAACATGTATATGTGTCAACATAATCCCATGGAAAAAGCCATGTTAAACCGATAACATCATCAGTTTCGAAATCATGATTGGAAATCCAGTTTAATCAACTCCCAAAACCCTAATTTTATGGGAAGAATATGATTTTGTTCCAGTGGCATGCCAGGAAATTTGCTAAGATCAATCATATGTACGTCAAAACAAGAACCACAGAAAACAGCTGAGCAGTCTTGAAATCAATCGATCTAATGAGGGATGATGGTTTTTGTCGGTTCCATGCTAAAAGTTCGAGGTCAGGTATCTGCCGATGAAATTTACATCCTAATATTATCTTGAAGAAATGGACACATCTGGTAGCGTCAAGCTATTTGCAATCCAAGCCTAAAAGTGATCAGAATCTCCTCCCGCTTTCCAATGCATCAAGCATGGGGCTTGAGTCCGCGGTATTTACTCCTGATAGTTCAACGATGTGTTGAGGTCGCATGTATACACTTCCAAGCTCTGATTGCTGCACATTGAGAGTATTTGTGTTGGTTGTTGCGGACTGAATGTCATTTCGGGAGTCTGCCAACATCTGGAAATACGCATGAGGTCCCCAACCTGCACATGTTACGTAAAGACAGTGGCAACTCATGAATGAATTATAGGGTTTTAAATACCGTACTGGCCGGTATGGCCAGTATATTCCATACCAGCCACTAATCTGGTACAGGTATTACATCTGTTTCGTATCGCCTCAAATACCAGTCATACCAGCCTATATTTTGGCTTGTACCGGCCAGTATTTCGGTCTGTACTTTTTTTTTTTCATTTCTTCAAACAGCAAGTTCATTTTTTGACTCTTAATTCAAACCAGCCTATTTATAATTTATATATATATATATGTATTTATATATAATTTATTTATATATAGACTATTATTTTGGAATAATGTTTTGAATACTGTACTGGATGTCGTACCAGTCAAGCCACTGGAACGAAATATTTCAGTACCGGTACCGTTTCGGAATAGTCGATATATAAATAATTTATATATATAAATTATATTTCAAAATAATAGTCTATATATGAATAAATTATACATGAATACATATGTATATATAAATTATAAATAGTCTAGTCTGAATTGGAAGTCAAAAAATGAGATTACAATTTGAAAAAATGAAAAAAAATAAAAAAATAAAAGGCCTAAATATTGGCCGTACCGGCCCGTATTTCAGCCGGTACGAAATAGGTACCATACTTGTACCGGACCAGTGACCGGTATGGAATGTACCGGCCGGTACGATACAATACCAAAAACAATGTTTTGGAATCTAATTTATATATATAATTTATTCATATGTCGACTATTCTGAAATAGTACACGAAACGGTACCGGTACTAAAATATTTCGTTCCAGTGCCTTGACCACTTTTTGTCTAATCTAGCTAATTCATGATTCATTTAAACAGTACAATGAAAAAAATCTTTCTCAAGATTGTTAATCAGCTACCCCATCAATGCTCTTAGCAAGCTAGTATTGTGTTTAGTATGCTCGAATGTTTATGTCCAAGAATGGTAAATCCTCGTAATACCTTACTTTATTTTATAAGAAACCATCTACAACAACATTTCAAAGCCCACAAGCAACAAATTCTTATATTCACAAATTTCTTAGTCCAGCTAAATGACGGCAATGGAAATTTAGTTAAACACCAGAAACAGACATAGTGCATTGGACTTTGGCCATTTGTTCTACACATATTGAAGACGTGCCTAGACGCAGGTCACCAAAAGGTTGGATCATAGCATCAACATAGGCTAATAAATATAATTATATAATATATGAAAGAATTAGATCATATTACACAACCAATTGGTGGAAAAAGATGAGGTACTTACCATCTATGTCATATGGGAGTGGAAAGAATTGTAAGTAACAAAATGAAGCAACTGTCATCCCTGCATAGAAAGTTTAAATGAGAAGAAGCGAAAATATTTCATTCTAAGAAGCTAGCATGCCATGTACCAAAAAATAGAACAGCACAAGACCAAAAAGAGGAGGAAAAAAAATAAAAGTCCTTGATAAACAAACCTATAAGACCTCCAGCGAATACATCTTGCCAGTGATGCCGATAGTCATCAACTCGAGAAACACCAACTAGAGAAGCAGCTAGTATTGGCAAGAAAACAATACATAGCTTTGCAACGTGGCCCCCATGATCAAATGCCCTGATTTTCCCTGACAGATACCAAGCAAGAAAGCCAAGACCTGCAAAGGACCCTGAAACCAAAATCCAGGATTTGTTAAGCTGATGTTTTCATTGAACAAGGTGCTCAGATAATACTAAAAAGATAAAAATAAAATAAAATGAACTAATATTAATATCCAAATCCCTCTCTCAACACAACCATTCGTAGAGACGGAGAATGAAATCTTGGGTTTTTTCTTCATATAAAAAAGTTATATTGTGACTAACACAGCAATCCTAATTTCTAGTTAAAAAAACCATTCATTTCTGTCAACATATTATATTTCCAGCATGAGTTTGAAATACATATGATTGCAATCTCCGGGGATGAAAACAATGCATCAAACAAAAGGCAAAATGGAGAAGAACACAACCGCTAAGCCAGCAGCATAACCCTAGTCCTGAAAGAGATTAGATAGCTTACAAGATGTATGCCCACTTGGGAAACTTTTATGTCCTTGCTTAATGACACTCTTATCTCCAGTACACATAACATTCCTTGTGACCTGCTCAAATACCTGCACATGTGATGCACCAGCAGCATGTTGGCTGTAACAAACTGGGGAAGGGCAAAGACTTCTTCTATCATAAAATCTTTAAATAAACACGGAGAAAAGTAAAACCAGGGGAATTCATGAACTTGAAAACCAACCACTTTGCCATCAGGGAAACAACGCCAAAAGAAGTCTGGACGTGGACGACCAACACCATCTTTGATCGCATCCGTTATAACTGCAGTGATCAGTATAGAAAATAGAAGACCTGGACATGCACACGGTATCAATTTGACGTTATCATTATACAACAATACCACGCAAAAAAAAACCTGCATGGAAAAAATTTTAAAAGGGAGGAAGAGATACCTAATGTGGCTTGGTGCAGATCAAAAACATCCCTTCTGATGAAGTAGTAGATGAGAATGACAGCAAAAGGCAACAATATCCCGATAATCTGTCAAAACAATGTACACAAAAGGATTAATTTTGACGTTGCAACTAATGTGCAATTACCTCATGCAAGAAGATTCCCTTTGAATTTATCAGTTCAAGGGGCCAAAACTTACTGGAACAGCCCAAAAGGGAACAGTACTATTGTCTTTCAAAGGGTATCTGAGGTCAGTCATCATCCCCTCTCCAACATAACGGTGAAATGGTTCTATAAGGTTCAAAATGACGTCTAGCACAACAAGAAGGGCAAGAATTAGCCAGTCATGCACATGCATTCTTGCCACTGTAACTCCATGTGACTTTATAGTGTGTACGCCCAAATGAATTTCTGGCATCTTTCACTGATCTGAGGCAAATTAAAAGGTTAGTTAATGAATATAACTGAGCAAATATATAAAGAAAAAAAAAATAAAAATAATGTCACAGGAATAAATGTGAAGACTTCAAGCTTTTGTAAAGGGAGGTACAAAATACGAAAGAAAGAAGGGAAATTAATTCATTAAATAACTACACTCCTTTATATCGGTTTAAACTTTTGAGACAATTAATGATAAAACACCAATAAAACCATGAAAACTACGATGATCACAAACAGACATAATAGGAACACAAAAAGACAAAAAAGTCAACTTCAAAGTTTCTGGATCCAATCCACGATTGATTCCCTCAAGTTCCAGTTTGAATGATATAATATTTCTTTGTACAGATTTTTTTATATTTTTATTTGATGTTAGATGTGCAGATTTGAAGGCCCATCATGGTACTCACAAAACACCAGACAATGAACAAGGACAATGATAGCAGGGTGGCATTTGTTCATCAAAGTAAGAATTAAGGACTATCATGTGACAAAGATGATTGCCTAAAAAAGAGTTGAACGGTAATTCAGGTCAACTTATTCCAACAGAGAACTAGGAGGTCCGAACAGGCAATCCACTCAGGATACCTGCCTTGCTTTTGCCTAGCACACATAAAAAGTATTAAAAACCTTTCCATTCCGAAGAACATAAATCACAACAAACACCACCACCACCACCACCCTTTCCTAAGCTAAAATGACTTTTGCATCAAAGTTTGTAGAATTTAAGCTGCTTGATGGATAACCATAGGTTATGATAAGATGTAATAAACTACTTGCCAAAGAACGGGAGAAGAAACTTCAAAGTCATTCTGATTTCAAAGGCACTTATAATCATCTATCATAATATCTCAGCTAGCCTGCACGTTATAGGAACTAGCTGAGAAATGTTTTGATAACCATGCAGTCCCCCTAAGATGACCTTCTCTTTGATTTTTTTTCTTTTTTTTTTTTATCGGTACCTTCTCGTTGAATTTGAAAGCACTTAATGGATGAAGCACCACTTTTAAACATGATACATCACCAGAACTATTTTGAGTAAGTTGCTGGCTCCCCAAATACAGTTTTTTCCAGACTACGCTGATAGGGATCAAAGGAACATCTGAAATTTAAAACCAAATAATATATTGATTATTTGCACATCATCATAGATCTTTCCAGGATCCATTGAAATTAAATTATAATAATGCTGTAATTTAGTAATAGCATCGGAATAAAACCGTATAGCTGCTGCATTACCGAGTTTTAAAATTACTTAAATTTGGCAAATGCCCCGATGGTTGACCATTACAGCTCCGTAGCACGTTTCAAAAAACTGAAATCAGGAAACCATAACTCAATGGACAATTATGAAGGCAATATATTCCACCTGTGTTCCAGATACCCTAAATAACATTTTTTAAGCGAAAACAGGATAAACGTTCCAGTAGAACTGAAAATAAATAAAACATAAAGTAATTATTTTACAGTGGTCAGTTAAAATGCGGATAAAATAAAAAATAACAGAAAAAAAAAGAGTAAAACAAGCTATCAATTTGAGCAGGCACTGATACTGTAACCAAAACTACCAACAAAATGAGCATAATATACATATACTTCGGCATAAGGCGCAAACAGAGGACCAGAAAAAGTACTGAATTCTTATAATTTATAAATGTCTAATTTCAATAATCCTAAACAAGTTTAACGTACTCAAACTTACAGAAAGCAAAAGGCTAGGGAAGCACAATTTCTGATTAAAAAAAAAAAAAAAAAAAAGCCCCGTTCGGAAGCTAAGAAAGTGAATGAAAATAGAAGAAATCAAATATCCGGATATTATACTAGGAGAGCAAAGGAAAAAAAAAACGCAACTCCACTGAGCAGTAATTAAAAAACCATTAGAAAAATCAAAAGCAAAAAGTTACAAATGACTCATAATTATACTTCCATCATATTTACTTCGTTTTCCGGTGAACGAAACGAAAAGGTAACCAGGAGAATCCACACTCAGGTTTGTTGACACATGGAAGAGAGTTCTCCATAACAAAAGCATGCGAACACCACAACAGTAACAAGCGAGAGAAATATAGCATCGCAAAGTGCACAAGAAAGCGAACAACGAATAGATTCAGAGAGAGAGAGAGAGAGAGAGATTCGCACAGGTTTCTGAGACATAAATTTTACCTGAAAAATATAAGAAAGTGAGAGGGGACTGGGAGCGTTTTCAGAGAGAGAGAGAGAGATTTGTGATGATTTTACATCGCATGCAGTGGAGAGCATCCACTCTGGGGGCAGTGGCACACAGCAAAAGAAATACAAGGGAGCAATAACAAAAAGAAAGCTGTTCTTTGAATGAAGGAAGGCGGTATACTTACTCTGCGTTTGGGGATGTAGCCACTGTCGTTTCGAGCTTAATTTAGTGGTTCGTTGCACTTGAAAAATAAGCAACTCCCAAAGTTAAGTAATTGATTAAAAACAAAGAAAGAATCTATTAATGTGAAGCTTTTACTCATTCCAATTTTTATTAATTTTTTTAAAAAAATAATTATTAAATATTATCAGAATACAGCTGAAAGTATGAAACGACACAATCAAATTATTCGGGACTATCATGCAACATGAGAGTACTATTAATCCAAGACCGTTAGAAAAGGATGAAAGTTGGGCATCTCAAGGTTAGCATTCTTCAAAAATATCTGAGTCAAAATAAAGTGTATGAAGGGGATTCAAAATTCCAAAAGCTACATGTCCTTTTTTTTTAAATCGAGAATTACTTTTATTACTTTATTCCATAATTTCATCAAAATCGAGCTAAAACTATCATATTCTGTAGGCTAAGCCTGGATTATGACCATTTCTCGAAACTCCTCATATTCTTTGCTTGTTCTTGTTGTTGTGCTTTTAACTTGCCTTTTACAATTTCATGTCTTATACGTGGATTATAAGAGAAACAAGTATAGATTGAAAGACATGTTGATAAATTTTGATAAGGAATGGAAAATTCATAATCAATATTATTCTTTTATTTCTTTTTAATGCAATTGACACGGAGAAATTGGTAAATGAAAATAGGCATAAGCCTAGGCAAAATGCTTATTACATTAATACATATGCCATTTTCCTTAAAAACCTGGTAGTTTATACTACCAAAGTTTCGATTAAAACAAATTATAGGCTAACTCTTCCATTTTTAATAGTTTGGATCATATGTTTTATATACCCAAGGCAACACGGTGAGTTTATCTTCTCTAGTTCAATTGCCTAGACACATGCTTGGTCTGCATGCTCTGGATCATGCAGCGCTCTTAACTTTCGGTATTGACTCTAGTTCTTTATTCCTTTATGTGCCCTTTGTAATCTTCATTTACTAATTTTCTTTAGGAGCTTGGTTTTGAGATTATTATAATCTCATGCTCTCTTGTATACTATATTCCTCCACCGTAAATGAAGATTATCAATAAAATTAGATATTGTCCTCTTCGCTTAAAAAAAAGTAGGTTATACGATATTTATTAATTATTTGATGTTGTAAGGAATATTTATATGAACAGTATTAAATTAATTAAATTCATTTCATGTGTATATTTATCTCACACTCTACACTCTCAAACTCATACAAGATATATGAGGAATCTTTTCTTCAATTCTTTATACTTCCCTCTTCGATGAATCTACCTAGCAGAAAATTATCACGTATGGATGATAAGGCATTTCTATCCTATCAAAAAATTTAATGTTATTAAATCTTATATAAATATTAATTTTTAATAACAAGACATTTTAGTAGTACAATGAGTATTTTAAATTTAATAATTACTCAGAACCATATTGCAAGAGTCTAGAGATGATAGCATGAGAGTGATCATTAATGGCGTGCGATCTAAAAGAAATGGAACATTCTCATGGCTAGCTTTGTTTGAAAGCTGGGGGGAACCTAACATTATTCTTTTCACTCCTTACGTTTCGTGATGACTTCTCCGCACTCAAACAAAACAGATAAAGTGGTATTTCCAGGAATGCTTTTTACATGCATCATCCTTAAGGCTGATTACATTAGGATATATATAAATCCCATACGTCGTTTTTAATGAACATTTCGTGGTATTCTCGAATTTTCACACGTGCATGCAAATAGTTACAAAATATTCTAAGCAATGAAAAAAGAAAAGATGGACACATGAAGTGGGTCATGTGTATAGGCTGATTTAAAAAGAAAAGCAGATTTTATTTTTCCATCATTGAGTACCATTTTCAGGTCATCTATCATCTAACAGGCTGCATCCTAGATTTGCTAAAACTAAAATTCAGTCGATTCAGGAAGTTGTCATTTACATGTGAAGAAAAAAGTCAAGGGACCTGGGATTAACTTAAAACACAAGATATACAAGATCACCTCTTCCCTGATTCCATTTCATCCAGTGTGGAGCTAAGATCGCTGTTCAAAGAGAATGCCGCATCATCATGTTGCCCTGCTTGTTGATTCACAACCCCAATCCCTGCAGCCTACACATTCTGTGCATTCGTTTCATGTAACGTGTCTGTATTGGCAGATGACTCCTTCAAAGCTTGGAAATATGCATAAGGGCCCCATCCTGAAACCAGAATATCATTAAGGAAAACTCAATTAGCCTGATTGATTTTCGGAAAGTAACAACAGTACTTCAGTTTTAGAAATAGTGGATCATAACGAACAAGAGAGGAAGCAATTCACCGGGTCAAATGTTGATATTTTCAGATCACAAACACCAGTGACTAGGTAGCTAGAGTTACTTGGTTCTCTAATTCTACTTCTTTTCAAAGATTCCAAGTTCTACCCAACTTCTGATTGAAGTATTGTTAGTATAGTAGATACTTAAAAGGATAAATCTGTAGCAAGAATAATTGTGCACTAATATATGCACCAATTTAATGTGATTGGTCAAAAAGTAGATTTTATTGAAAATAGTGCTAATTTAAATTTTAAATATGAAGGAATTAGTATTAGTGCGCAGATTAGTACGCAACTTTTCTTGTATAAAACAAAACTCATACTTAAAACACTTGCAATCATATTATATGATTCCAAACTTTCTCCCCTTTCGGTTACTACATGGCAATCATTGGAGCATTAGCATACTCAAAATTGCAATTCTAAGATATAGCAATCCACTCACTATTCAGGATGCATGAGTTCCCATAAATTCATTATTTATTGTCATTGCCAACACAAAGCAGATCTTTTCTCCATACATCGATTCCTCATTTTCTAATATTTTATTATTTTACACAAGCATGCATGCATTTATTTTTTCTGGAGAAGCATACATCCTTTGAATGTCTCTGAAGACATTCAATACCTTTAATTGAATGTAATGATACTATAAAACTTCCTGTGTACTTTCGAGTTCCTTTGTTATAATTAGGTATGTTCTTGTATATACTTTTTGTGTAATTGGGCAACCTTTTCATTATGTTTCAACAAACTTTACCTTTACCAATTAAAAACGTGATACCATAAAACTTTTACTGATGTTTCGAGATAAAGGTAGCAAGAGTATTCTTTAGAAAAAAAAATTGAAATTCCAATTAGAACGAATCACTTCTTGAAAGAACAAAAGATAAAAGGATGGATACCTTCATCATCAGATGGAGGTGGGAAAAATTGCCGATAGCAAAATGCTGCCACAGCTAGCCCTGCAAACGATGAACCATGTAAAGCTGCTGAAGTCATATATTGAAAATCTGAGCCTGATTTCATTTTCTAAGTGATGATACAAAAACATACCTATAACACCTCCAGCAAATACGTCTTGCCAATGGTGCCAATAGTCATTAACCCGTGAGACGCCAATGAGGGATGCAACGAGCAGCGGAAGGAAAACAATGCATAGTTTTGCCACATGCCCTCTGCGATCAAATACTTTGATTTTTCCAGTCAAGTATAATGACAGAAAACCTAAACCCGCAAAGGACCCTGCAGAGAAAAATCCTAAATCATATCCAACGAGCATTTCATACACTGCTTTGATTTTGGTGAACTAAGAAGATAGAATATATTTGCATTCTTTAGTAATTCGACAATCTCTTTAGAAAATTGTCTGCTTGGTTCAAAATAGGAAATGGAAGCATGAGACCACCATCAACCAACTTACATTTAGTATAAGTTTTCCCAGGTGTAATAGATTATGAATTCGCTAATGTGATTTGATGAGTAATTTTTTCCATTTCAATTCACCAAAATACATTAGAGCCTGTAGCAGGAAGTGTTGCTTACATGAAGTATGACCGCTTGGGAAACTCTTGTGTCCTTCCTTTATGACACTATGTTCACCATGACATACTACGCCTCCCCATTTATCATAAAGCTAACAAAAGCAAAAACCACACAAGATCAACAATAAAAGTACTTTGGAGCAGATATTCATAATTCTTTAAATGATATATTGGATATTCAGGCCAGAAAAAAAGGTCCAGCAATGACCCCCACGCCCCCAAGAAAAGCAATGAGTTTGGGAGAAACTCAGACCTGTGAAGTTGAACTAACAGAAAAGAAAAAGAAGTTTACACATTTATCCAAATGATTCTTGATTCCTGAACAGGATTTTCTGCCAAATTTGGGGAATTCACTGAGTGCCAAAATTTGGCAACCATTGGAAATTTTTTTGTTTTTTTTTTTTTTTTCAGGGAAAGGGGGGAGGGGATGGAGGGTACATGTATATACCTAGTACCACACCTCATTGATAGCTCTGAACACCTAACCAGCAGGTCAGACCCATCCCCCCCACCCCCTCAAAAAAAAAAAAAAAAACTCTTTATCATCTTTTTTGTCAAGGAAAATAGAGAACACATCTAAGGTATGGTTAACTAAATAAAAAGTGGGTATATGAAGAAGAGGAAACAATTGGCATATGCCTTGTTCAATTCGTTGAAAAAGTTACATTCAAGTGGTTGTTGAGGATGTGACATACAATGCTAACAATGTTATGAAACCATATGGAAATTTTAAGAGAAAAACACTGGCACATGTAACTAAAACAAAGAGGTAAATAATTTGGAGGAAAGTGGGAGCATACATCCTTTCCATCAGGGAAGCAGCGATAAAAGAAGTCTGGTCTAGGCCTACCAGCTGCATTCTTTATTGAATCCGTAATAATCGCAGTAATCAGTACAGCAAATAAGAGACCTGGTCTTCAAAAGAGACGTAAGTACTTTCTTTTCTTTCTATGCAACTTCACTCTAAAAGAATAAATATGATTACTACTATTTTTCTAGGGGCTTACATAAGGTATCACGTGCCCGTATCACAGAATAAGATAGAGATAGGGATTCAGCAAAGGAGATGTAAGCCATTTCCTTAGATAAAAACATATATGCTGTTAAAAAAAGGTTATAACTGAATAATGACTGCGAACTAAGATTACCAAGAATGCTGTGGTGCAGATCGTAGACATCTCTCCTATAAATATAGAAGAGAAGGAAAATGGCAATAGGCAACAAAACTGCGTACATCTGACCACAAAAAGGAAAAAGAATCCTGTTATCAATGTTTGCCTCCAGCAAATTGATACAACTATGATAAAATCATTCCAGTTTGTATAGTGATAGCACCTTAAGACCAAAAATTTAGATTTTTCGAAAAAAAGAAAAAAAAAAAATCCATGGTGGAAATAGTCATGTATTTGCATTAAAATTGTCCTTTTCCATGTAGCACACTGTCAATAATGGAGATTTCTGAAATAAATCTTACGGAAACTTGCATTGGAAAGTTGATGAAAACAGAATACCAATTGTTGCTTTTAGTGACTAAACAAAATCTAGCCAGTTCAATTTAATGAAAATTCAGCTAAAAGTTTTTTATTAAAAAATATAAAAACCAAAAGGAAAGAAATAAAAACCAGTGACAGAGAACTTACCGGAACAGACCATACAGGAACTGTGTTATCTTTCATGGGATACTTGAGGTCTGTCATCATATCCTTTCCCACAAAGCGGTAAAATGGGCCAATGATATATACAACTACTTCTATCACGGCAAGAAGCAGCAATATAAGCCAATCATAACTGTGATTCCATGCAAGAGCGGCACCATGAGATTGAATAGTGCACTGCATTGTGTGCGTTCCAAGCTCCATCTCTCCTCTTCTTCGCTGCTGTAACATGCACATAACACCAAAGGTATTGATGATTCCTTTGCATGATTCACTCATGCTGGACCATTCAATCATTTACTGCTCTAAGATCTAGAGAGAGAGCACAGTTTGATCAATTATGTAAAAAATGAACCTAATTTCCATGATGCAGGACAACGAAGGTATTAGAGGATTCTACCATCCGCTGACAGATTCAATCATTAGTTGGTTAGCCTAATCGGCATTCAAGTTAGTTACTACCATGTGTAAGTATCAGAGTTAGTTAGTGCAGATTCGATCTTGTATGTCTATAGATATTTATCATCCTGATGTACAGTACTGCACAAGTCACAAGATTACGAAATACAAGTTCTTGGTTACTGATTTTTCCAAGTTCATCTTCTTGGCTCATAGTCTTTCGGTTATTGGATCACCTTGCTTTCTTTACACTCTGTTCTCCGACAGGAGGAAGAAAATTACCGTTCTAACTTCACAAATGATCGGACAAACAGATGGTGTACAGCAATCAAAGAAAGAGTTAGTGTCGCACCAACCAAAAATGGAGTCACACCATTCAAAGAAGCAAAAGAATCACTCCTGCATCGAATTTCGAGATTCCAAATGAACCACAAATCTGTCTTCATTACTCGAGCTCCTTGGTTTTTGTTCAAAAGAAAATAATACGAACAATAGACTCTTGCTAACCACAACCAACACACAACGACCCTCTCAATAGACAAGTCCAACAAAATATGAACTCTCAAGTAAACCAAATAACCGAAGCCTAACACACGACTGCAACGCACAGCACTTTCCACGTCGCTACACGACTCAGTTATCTAAAACAAAAAAGCATACAAAAAGTGCGCAGCAGCTGACGCATCGTTCAAACGATGAGATGAAAGCTAAAATCCGGCTAAAATCAAACTATAGTTTGCCGGAAAAAGGTCCGTTCACAGCTTGTTGCAAGCAATATACGCAAAAAAATTAAACCAAAACTGAACCACCGACAGTACTTCATAAAGTTGCTTGACGTACCTCTCAACATTCGGAAATAAAGAAAGATTAAATTAATTTTTGATTCTATGATAATCAAAACTTTAATAAAGCTTCTAATCTAGATAGAAAGTCACAGCGTATAAATACATATGCAAAAGTGAAAGTAGGGGAAAAAAAGCACCAATTCACTAACCTGAGAGGTATTCCGGAATTTCCAAAAGGAACAAAACGATGCCATATCCCTCCACGCCATCGGACGAACAAACGCAGAAATATCTAAAAGCACACCTGTCGAATTTTTAACCCCAGATCTAATACGATGGCGAATCGATTTATTGATTAATTAAAAATGAGGAAAGACACTAATAAGTAAGAGAATCTTATCTCCTACAGGAATGGAAAAGGAATAAAAAAAAAAAAAAGTATTAATGACGAAGAGACGAGATTCACAGGGATAAGATAAGGCACTGAAAATGATTAGTGAAAAAAGTTAGGAAGTTAATAAAAAAAAAAGGTGCTTCTCTGTTCCCTCAGGATACTAGTAGCTTTTTCGAACCGAACAGTTCTCAGAAAAACAGGTAAGAGAGACAGTGCGAAATTTGAACTATACGATTTGCCGCCGGACGGTTACATCATTGGATCGCCGGTTAACAGTCGCCGGATTTATCGGGTTAATATCGAGTTAGCGACTTCTTTGAAGTCTTCTGCCGCGGTGTATGGCCGGGGGCCCCCAACAAGATAAACTGTTAAACAAGGCATGCAGCTATCCTGTAACCACCACAATTGAGCAACACAAGACATTGCTGAGCTGATGCATGTACCATTTGGGTTAGGTATCAACCATATTAATTATTATTAATAATAATTATAAAGAGAAATGATTTATATAATTTTAAACGAATTAAGTCTTTCTATTCTTATTTTAAAAGAATAGAAAAAATTTGTGACACACAATAAAAAATCAAAAATTTTACGAGAATTAATTTCTTAAAGAATATACACGAAGATTGCGCACTTTAATTTTTTTTTATTCCATTTTTATGATTATTTTTAATATTTGTTAATATATATTTATCAAATTATATCAATTTATAAATTTATATTTATGTAATTTATTTGTGGCTAAAATATTTATTAATTATTATTATTAATTATAAAAGGAAATGATTTTTATAATTTTAAAAAATGCAAATCTTTTGTATTTTCGTTGAAAAGAATAGAAGTAATTTGTGATATACAAGAAAAAATCAATTTTTTTTTTAAAGTAGTTAGGTTTTTTTACGGTAGTTGCCGACTTGCCCACTCTAAAATTAATAAATTATTTAGAAAATGTAGTTGGATTTTTTTTTTTTATTCCATTTCTATGGTTCATTTTTTATTGACTGCCGACAGTTGACTTCAAATAACACGATAGTCTTTGATTTATTCACCATTTTGAAATAATCGATCAAACAAACGGATATTTATTTCTCTTTTTTTGTTTCCTTGAGCTATATTTTTATAGAGTATTTAAATAGTGGGCCCGCTACATTTAGGGGAGCGGAGTGAGAGTTGACTACTCAACGACCCACCAACACCCCCCAACCCCCGGGGGAGCGGTGGGGGCAGTTGCAACCACGTCATATAGGGTTTGGAGTCTGGATTTAAATTTGTTTTAAATAACTGCTTTAGATATTAAAAAAAAAAATTATATAAAATAAATTTATAAATTAATATAATTTTATAAAATCTGTTAAATTTATTTTATAATAAAAATAATTTTACAACCAAATCATATCATATTAATTTATAAATTTATTTTTATATAATTTTTTTCTATGACTAATATATTTTCATTATTTTAAGATAATTCCAAGCCGTCGATTGGGACTTTAGATTGGGTCACACACAGCTTTCTATAGCTTACTTTCAACAACTAATTATTTCAGCCCATTAGTAAAACCCCCTAATCATTTCGATACAATTATTTCGCCCTATAAGAATATGAAAGTTTCAAGAGGGAAAAATGACCATACTTATCCAAAAGCTAAACGAATGGCATAAAATAAGTTCAACATCTTTCATTCTTTGGCACGCTACAGACTGTTATAAGTTGCAAAAGCATGAGCTATTAAAAAATATACTTTAACTATAAAATTAAATTAATACAATTTGATATAATATGTTAAATAAAAAAATTAATTTTATTATAAAATAAATAGTTATACTCTAATTATATTTGGTTAATTGCACCATAAAAAAAATAGATTAATAAACTTATTTATGGGTACAGTAAGTCTTTGGATATCAAAATTATCTCAACTCATCTCATCTCATCTTATTTTATCTTATCATTACAATTTTCACAAATTTTCATATAAAATGTAACAAACAATTTAATTTTTTTAAATTCTAAAATAATAATAATATTAAAAAAATATTCTAATAATATTTTATTTAACTTTTAACTTTCATCTAAAATTATATCATCTCATCTCACTCTTCAAGTGAAAATATTAGTATCAGCTACAGTTTGGCGTAAGCCAAATGCACACCATACGTGGCACTGAGCAAAATGACCAATTTCTCCCCCTCCCCAGCTGCACGTTCCCTCTCTCAGATTTCACCCATTTGATTTTTCAAAATAGAGCTCCTCTCCCCCATCCCCAGCCCCACCCCCTCGTTATTTCATGTGCACTCTCCCCCCCACCCCAACCCCTCGTCGTTCCGTTTGCACTCTCCCTCCACCCTACCCCTCGTCTTGCCTATCCTCTCCCCCAAGCCCCTTTGCGTCGCCCATTCTCTCCCCCCAACGCTCCCTCTACCCATCACCTCTATTGTCATTAGCCATTCCTCTACCCAGCACCCGCTCCATTCCAAGATTATTTCTACTGAAGAGATATGTGGTCACGGGCTAAGGTATTTATTCTTATAAAATGCTTTAAAAAAGTTACATATGAAATTCTAGAGTTATGTTATATAAAATTCTAAGGTTTAATTGTATGATAGCTTACATTTAATATTGCTTTCACTATCACCACCATTGACCATTGTTAGAGAATCGCAGCTACGTTTAGTTTCTTACAAATAGGTTCTTCCTCGGAGATGGATAAACATAGGGGTTCTCATGTTTTGGATTTTTCAGTTTTAAAGCATGTGCTATATTAATTTGGTCCAGTTAGAAAACCATTTCATGAAAGCTTTCATAAGTTAAAAACTTGTTGGTTGCCTTTAGATAAAATATATGAACTTTATTTGACAAACTGAAAGAAACTTTGAAGCTTCGAGTTTTGAATATATAAGATAGAAATAACTTCTCAAATGAGGAAGGTTTTAGGGATGAGGGCCTTACCTCATTAGTAAAAAGGTTGGCGTTTTGTCAAAGTTTTTCAAACCATGGGAAGTGAATTTAAGAGACAAATCTTTCAAGTTTAATGGGAAATTTCAAACTTATCTTAGAATCAAGAAAAAAGCTCTGAATTTTATATTTAGTGATGATCAATCTAATTCTAAGAACTTAAGAGTATCTTATTTAGGATGGCAGATGAGATCAAAATCTATAAGAAACTTTTTTTTCTATAGATTTTTGAGAATGCTCTCCTTGAGTTTTGTTAAATAAACAAGAGTTTTATCCTTCAATAACCAAGAAAATCCACTGAAGCTTTGGGAGTAGAATTCAATATTACAAAATTGCCTAAAAGTTCTATAGCTATTGCGGCAGAAGGTAATTAAGTTGTTTGTCTTGCACAAGGGGAATATCTTACAAGGGGTTGTAAGTGGAACTATCTGTACAACTAATTTCATTTGATGGATTGGCTTTCTTTTAGTTCACTATTTTAGAGTGATTTTGCCTTTGAAGAGTACTTTGAATGATTTTCATTCCATACCAATATCTCATGTTTTCATTTGTATATTGCTCTGATTATTTTGGAGATAGCATGTGTTGTATAGTTTTTAGTTCAGGATTCTATTGGTTTAAAAAGAAAAAAAATTGTTCTTGTATTGGCTTGACAGCAATACATCTCAGAATTAAGATGTTCTTCCAATCAGGTGAGGAGTTATAACAAGACAAGTGAGATTATTGAAAACTATGGACTTGTTCTAATGAAGTAAGAACATCTTTTCTTGGCATGCCTTACACAACAGGAAAAAACAATTCAATCATTACATCATAAATCCTGATCATAGGTCCTGCCATCACTATTAGAACATATCCAATTTTGTAAATGAGCTGAACTCTTGTGTTTGAATTTGTCTTTGGTTTTTCAAAATCAGTCATGGCATCATCTCAATCATCATTAAGGGTGTAAGAATGAACCGAAAAACTGGACAACCGGCCTGAACCGGTTTATTTGGTCCGGTTTTCGACCTGTTCGATTCAGAATCGGTTCTTTCATTTTAAAAATCAGTCAAATCCAGTCCAAAATCAGTTTTATGTTTTCCAACACCGGACCGGTTCACATGTTATATATATTTTATTAATTTTTAATATTATATATAATATATTTTATATATAATATATATAATTATGTATGAAATAATATATTATAATTATATATATTATAATTTATAACATAATATTTTAATCTTAAACATGAATATTTATTTAATCATATGTTTTAAATATATATATATATATATTAAATACATTTTATTACCTAATAAATTCTCAATATATTTCTTTTGATAAATACATTAGTAATACTAATATACTTAATATATTAAAACTGGACCGAAACTGATAAAACCAGACGTACCGGTTTAGGAGGATAACCGGTGCGTAATTGGTTTTTGAAAATACAAAATCGGTACATACCGGTTCGGTCCTAGATTTTATCCAAAACTGGACCGAACCGGACTGATTACAACCCTAATCATCATCTTAGTTAATAATTTTGTGATGGAATTACTAACTTGTTGGTGTGGTTTGAAAACACCACTAAAGATGTCTCACACTAAGAAAAATCTTGGAATGAGATTTTTTTCCTACCCGAACTATAATACGGTAAAATAACTTTATATTTGTCATATTTGCATATCAATTTGCTGCTTGCGGGGTGTATTTTATCATGTCAATTGGAAGTTCGTACTATGTGTAGGGAGATGTGAAGTGTGAATTCTTCGTATAGGCGGATTTACTTCATTTGCTAGAGGAGAATTTTCGTGTGAGAGAGAATAGGGCTTAGAAGACGTGGGATGATGTATTATAGCGCAAGTATAACGTTTGGAAAATGGAAGATAAAGTGAGAGATAGTGAAGAATCTGAAAAAGAAAAAGGAAAAATTATTGTGTTTGTGATGGGTTATCACATTTGTAATAGTGTTTGTTTCGTTTAGATAAATTCCATGTAAAAGTATCGTGTATGGATTAGATGGGTTTTGAATGGTTCTTAGGTTGTGCACATGGTTTGATGAAAACCATGTATGTAAATTGTATAGTGAAATCACCTTGTGTAATGAAGATAATTTGTGCATCTCAATTGAATTTGTAGACTTTAACGAAGTCTTATTTAGTTATGTTGCTCGAAATTCAGATGTTTTTGGTTTATGTAAATTTTTCTGGTTTATGCACTTCAAGTATTGTTTTTACTAAAATAACTTACTCATGTGTGCTTCCATGATCTAGTCCTTCTCTGGTGATGACTTGAAGGTGGATTTTAGTTTTTGGAGATATGGAACACTAATCCATTTTTGTAAATGACAGAATAATTAGTAGCATCTATAGCATATCTGGAGCAAATTATAGTTCATTTGTATATATATCTGGTCCAACTTTTGTTTCAATGGCATAATTGAATTTAAGAAATGTATTTGAGTCAATGTGCAAACTAGTAAGCCATTCAACATTCCATCAAGTACAAGAAAAGATGAATAATACTTAAAAAAATTCCATTTATACAAATAACTATCTAAATACATAGGAGAAAATCTTCCTACCAGATATTCCGTTTATTTGAGATCAACAAAAATCAATCATATAATGACACGTATGGGATACACCACCAAATAAACAAATCGTGTCGCACTGAGTGACTCTCGGTCTGTCTCTTACACAACACAAGATCTCTTTGTCTCTCTGCTTCCCCTCTCTCTCTCTATTGAGAACCTAACCGGTGAAGAGAAAATCTCTATGCGAGAATCCCTGCTTCGAACCCAGAAACCACTTTCATACCTGCTCCGAACCAAGAAACCACTTGATCCCTATTTCGAACCCAGAAAGCCGAACCCAGAAACCACTTCATCCCTGCTTCGAACCCAGAAACCCAAACCCATAAACTACTTCATCCCTGCTTCAAACCCAAAAACCCACTTCATCCCTACTTCGAACCTAGAAACCAGAAACTCGCTTCATCCCTGCTTCGAACCCAGAAAACGCGTCGAACCCATCGAGCTAAATCACTCACGTCTCCTTTGAACCCAGAAACCCATCAAGCAAACCGATCCATGACCCTGCTTTGAACCCATTTTTTCAAGCCGATTCATATGCCCCTCCCTCGTAAACCCAACCCTAACCTAGTGCCCTCCCTCCCTCCCCCATAAAACCGAAACCCATAAAAATCCTAACCCTCCATCATTTTACAGAACAACAAGGAAATAGGGAAAAAAAAAATTTCGCTGCCTTACAGAATGAAGGTAAAGGTTCTCTTTAGGTTCTGTTTGAGTCATTATTTCTTGATTTTATATTTCTTAATTATTTAGTACCCGAATTAATTAGTACCTGAATTATTTCTGTTTGGCATTATTTAGTACCTAAATTGGTTTTGTTGTTCTGTAAATTTCAATGCCTGATGGTTTGTTCTGTAAATTTCAATGCCTGATAGTTACATATTTAGCTCGAAACTGGTTTGTTATTGAAGAGTTATGCTCCTAGAGTTATCGTGCATATACTGGTTTGTTCTGTAAACTGGTTTGTTGTTGGGAATATTTTATATTCATGTTTTAATATTTTTATATTTATAATGGATTTAATCATAAGATTAAATCCATTGCTCATTTAAACAATCCATTGCTCAACATGGATTGATGCCTTGAAATTTTAGATGCTAGATAAATTAGATAAATTATTGGTTGTTAATAAATATTGATATGCATGCTTATTGCTTGGACTGTTGCTTGGATACTTTGCATGCTTATTGCTTAAACTGTCTATTGGCTGCTAATAAATATTGATATGCATGCTTATTGCTTGGATTGTCTAATATAAATCGGCATCACAAATGCAGTACATTGATGATGACAGTGGTGCAGTACCACTTTGCCATTGTGGGATGCCAGCAAAGTTAAGGATTTCTGCCAAATATACTAGTTTTGGCAGACGGTTCTTAAATTGTCCAAACTATAAGATGAAGAGACAATGCTCATTTTTTCAATGGATTGATTTTGAACAAGAACTAAACCATTGTTGCAAAATGACATTAGAATTAGCTCAAAGAAGAAATGATAGGATTAGCCAATAATGTATAATGGCTGAGGAAGCAAAATTTAAAGTTATGGAAAAAAAGTACAAGGGAACATTATTCTTGTTATGGTTATATACCATTGTGCTTTGTGCTGTAATTATTTTTTATTTGAACGATATTCATTTATGTCAACCCCAATGCTAATATCATATGGTTAGTAAGATCTATGTGTGTTTGGGACCAACAATATGAATGTAACTGCCCATTTTGGTAATAGATGTAATGCTTAAACTTTGTGAAGTAAATTTTCTGGTTTTAAATTTTCTGCTTTTAAATATCAACAATATGAATGTAGTGCTCTCAAGTTAACTTTACGTCTGAGACTCTGAATGCATGCATGCATGTGCATGGGCCACTACGATTTGCAGTACACTACAAAATCTGGATATGGGATTAAACTTTGAAGTAAATTTTCTGGTTTTAAATTTTCTGCTTTTATTTGAAGTAAATTTTCTGGTTTTAAATTTTCTGCTTTTAAGTACCAAAAATATGAATGTAGTGCTCTCAAGCTAACTTTACGTATGGGACTCTGAATGCATGCATGCATATGCATGGGCCACTACGGTTTTGCAGTATACTACAACATCTGGATATGGGATTAAACACACAAAAGTAAATTTTTTGGTTACAGTAACACGTGAATACGTGAATCTGAACATATATAAATGATTGATTGTACACATGAGCAGTCTAAATAAATAGGGGCACACATATATAACACCCAACAGTCTGAATAAAATGCAAAGACACTACAACACAAATCTTCCACTTGAGTTAGGTAATCCACTTCAACACAAAATCGCATGCAGTTAGCTACTCTGCAAAAAATTAAGCACAACACAAGATGTCATTAGCAACAAACTTTAAAAAAAAATAAGGGTAAAAAAAAAAAAAACTAGTTGTAGATAGAAGATGCCTAACTGTTACAGCCCCATGCCCATATCTTTTACCAACACAAAATATAAATGATCTAGAACTTAAACACTAACCTCATCTAATTTTGTTCTTCAATATCAAGCCGTTGTGATATGTTGTCATTTATATTTCCAATATCCCTACATAAAAACAAGACAATAAAAGCATCAGAAATTAAGTTAAGTTATTATATTATAAAACCACAAAAAATTTTTGTATAAGTACTATACCCGAACGATGGGCAGTTGTTCTTCGTATGACCCTCAATTTTGCAAATGCTATAACGCATTTTTTTCACTAATTGAGTTTCTTTCGGGTTCTTTGCTCTCAAGGATTTCGGTCTTCCTTTCGTTGGCACGTGTTGAGGATCTTGTATAGTTTGTTTGAAATTTGATATTACTTGTGATTTTAATATAGGGGAATCATTATGTGACATGTCTTCGACTTCGAAATTTTTTTCTCCGAAATCTTCCATTAAAAGTAGCTTCTTGTGGACCTTCTCCGAGGCAAGAGAAAGGTGCTTCATTTTAAAACTTGATTGTGAGTCAAGGTCTACAATATCATAAAACTGCATCATCAACTTGTTTTTTCACATTATCGGATCTTTTTGTGTCATTACATGCCTCTCAGAAACTGGTATTTCAAGTATAGGTTGACTCTTAGCATTGATTGTCCATGGCTCAACCACATAGTGATATGACAACACATCTAATTTTGATTTCTTTGTTAGGACACATAGGATATGCCTACAAACAATACCCAGAAACTCAAACATATGACATGTATATATTGCCTTTGCTTCTCCACTCTCCAAAGTCACATAATAAATGGGTTTCTCTTTGCCATTAGGTGCCACCGCATACATCTTACTTTCACCCTCTTTCTAAACTTTAGACGCTTTGTATCGTTGGCTATTAAATAGCTGATCTTGAAAGATTTCGAATGACTTTCTTGTATACACTAAGGCCGCCTCTTCCTCAATTGTCCAACATGTTTTCAAAACTGCCTTAGTAGATTTCGTTCTCACATCCTTATCTTTTCCTTAAAATAGCGTGCATCTAAGGCTTTCTCGTACTGATGAACAAAATCATTCACCATCGTGCTCGAACAAACATAATCCTTAAAAAATTTATTCATGCTCTCACTCCTTTGCGTGGTTGACATACCAGCACAAAACGTGATTCGTAAGTAAGCCGGAACCCACTTCTGTCGTCGGTTGTAAAGATTTTCCAGCCAGTCATTACCAACTAAACCATATTTTGTCATTATTGAACTCCATTCCTCCTCAAATTCATCACATGTTTTTGTCTCATGAATACAATGACGGAACTCTTTTTGAAAGTTTGGAAACTTGTTATAAAAATGTGTCAAATGTTTTGGAAATTTTTGCAAAATATGCCACAAGCAAAACCGGTGAGTTGTATTTGGGAGTATCTCTGCAATTGCCTTGGACATAGCTTTGTCATCATCAGTAATAATATTTAAAAGGGCATGCCCAAGCATTGCTTCCTACCATGTCCTCAATAACCATATATAGGATTCAGCTATTTTATTAACTAACAACGCACAACCAAACATTATGGTTTGATGATGGTGATTTACTCCTGAAAACGGCACAAATGACATCTTATAAATATTTGTGAGGTACATCGCATCAAATGTGACAACGTCTCTAAAATATTGTTATGCAGACCTTGATCTTGCATCTGCCCAAAAACAGCTTCTCATACACCCATTATCATGAATTTGCATGGAATACACAAACCCAGGTTCTTTACACTATCAATCAAGAAAGTATGCATATAACCTTTGTGCATCTCCCTCTTCAAATAATTTTCTTCTTTTATTTTTCAAATAATTTTCAACGTCCTTACCAATACAACCTGTGTTAAAATCACCACCTGATTCTTTGCTCAAGACCGACATTATCTTCCTTGTCGGTATGCCAGACTCATTCAAAATGAGAATGAGTTTCTTTTGCACACGCGTTAACCCTCTATGTCCACGGAGCAAGCTCGTACTTCTTGGTGTCAGTAGCACATGGTTGTGTTCAGGCACAAACTTGCAAACTATCCACTTTTCACCATCCTTTTTTATACACTGTAGCTTTACAACCAATCTTTATTTCAGCAAGTTCAGGATTTTTTCTTTCTTTTTGTTTGAGACTTTCACGCCTAAATCCTTCCCTTGTACAAATATAGTGTACTCCAACTAATTTTCTGTCCTCTCTGGATAATTGCGTATGGTTGGTTCTCATTGCAAAACCTTTTCGTCTTGCATACGTCTTGTAAAATGCTTGGGCATCCTCAACCTCATCAAATTCCTTCCCAACGAACAGTTCAAGATTTCCACTACTGGAAGTGGAAATCAAATTAATTCCATCACCATCTCCCTCATTCACTCCATCTCCCAAATTAATGCCATCTCCCACATCCAATCTATCTCCCATGCTTACATCACATTGCTCTTCTACGGTTTCATCCTCAATAGTTTTATTTATAATGCCTTGTGGACAGTTTCTATTTGTCACTATCTCAACATCATCACTATCCGAATTTCACCCAAAATCATTCATCCCAACATAAAACAATGTAATCAATAAAATATCAATTAACATATCCAATAAAATACTTTTTAATAGACAAATGAATATGCCCCTCAAAAGGTTCTGAATAAAGAGTCAGCCCAATAATTATGAAAAAAACCAACTGCTAAGGCTTGTAGATTAGATTAATATCTTAGCCACCATATGATGAATGTACAAAGTACCACATCATTTAACCAAATGTAGTCGGTCCATCATGAATTCATTTTTATAGATACATAATATTAATACTCGGTCTTTACCTGATTGTTATTTAAATCTACCGAGGTTATATATCTCCTATACTGATGATCATACATTTTTAGTGATTATTTCACCACATGAGAATCCAATTATTTCAACCTCGTGCATGTACTCATTTACGAAACACCTATCACCCTTTTGTTTAGACACTTATCTCTACCAATCCAGCCAACCCATTTTCAGTTTTCAATTATTTAATTGCTGAGTTAGATGGACACAGATTTAGATATTAATCAAATTATTTTAACGCACAAATTTCATTCTAGATTATGGAAACCATATTCTTTTAAAAGAAAACTGTAGCATAGCAAATAATAGAAAACTAAGCAAATTTAATACTATCTTGTTGACTGTGCCAAATATGCGAACAATGGTAAATCGAAGCCAAGTCAAAACCCTACAAAAAAAAAAAAAGACAAAGATCATTACGAAAAGAGAAAATCTTCCCACCGAAAATTAGGAAAAGAATATAAAAAAATAAAACCCTAATCATCAGGAAAATAATAGAGAAAAATCAAATTAGAAGCTCAAAAAATCCGAATAGAAATTTCATGGGCTCAACAAATCTGAATAGGAATTTAAAAAAAAAAAATGGACGCTTGTTAGTAGAAATTTCATGGGCTGAGAAAATCCTAATTCAGAAGCTCAAAAAATCTAAATTGACATAGTTAAACAAATAAGAAGAAAAAATGATGAGAAAATAATACTCACTACTGGAAAATAATACGAAAATATGGCTCGAAAATAATCCTTGATGCATGATGCTTGCTTCCAATAAGAGAGAGAGTGTGTTCTTCGGTCACCAACTGAGAGGGGTTTTTGGAGAGAGAGAGAGAGAGAGAAGAGAGAAAAAGATGGGGGGTGGGGGGCGTTGGACATAAATGAGGAAGCGTTCCTCTGCTTTGCACTCCATTTGCACCTTTAAGACTCCCATACGTGTCATTCTTTGATTGGTTTTCGTTGATTACAAATAAACGGAATATCCGGTAGGAAGCATTCCTCAATACGTAACATGAATGGACATTTTGAGATCCAATCAAAATCTTTGAAAAAAGAATAATATCTTTAGTGCAACCTCTGTCATTCCAACATCATAGTAACAATCCAAACCTTTTACTCAATCCATCTTAGGCAGCAAGAGAAACTTTCGAGTGCTTTGAGCTGAGTTGAAGTTCCCAAATATAGCTATAGGCACAAATTTAGCAACCAAACAATGTTGTAGGCACATCGCCATCGATTCTACAACCCCCTAGTCCCTTTTCACTAAAGTAGTGATCTATGATGTCCAAGACTTTTGTCCATTGGCTGAAGATCAATAGTTGATGGAAAATGAAATGGGTAGAAGAAAGGCAACTCATTTTCTTTTAGAAGCATCTCAGGTTTACCTCCAGTCAAGGTTATCACAGGTGTGAATTTGTTACAACACAGTATTCGGTTATAATTTATATGATAATAGAAGATTTAAATAGTTTAATTACTAAGAGTCTTTAAAGCATTAAAGAGTCTTCTTCCCCACGATGGTATCCAAACTTGAGGATAGAAGAAAAGATAAAATAGTAATCACTATATCAAATTAATAGAAAGATCATTTTCACTTTCAAACTTGTTGCATAGCTCTATGCATACAGCAATAAACACTACCAAAATTGGTCCCCAACCTCCATTAAGGGCAAATTAAGATGAAATGAGCTTTGATTTTTTTATTATAAAATGAAATTATCATAGAGCACCCATAAGCACATTACCAAGGAAAACATAAAAAATAAAAATAAAAAAAAATAAAAAAAAAAAAAGGAAAGAAGAAGAAGAAGTTGCATGAAAAAGTCTTCACCCAACTTATAATACTGCATAAGAAAATATCTACAATTCGAGTTACCTTTTATATAAAGTGGCCAAATAGTGATTCTCTCCTGAGAGTTTCATTGAACATCTTCCTCCCTCATGCCACTGGTTTCACCCATAAGTTTGTTTTCTTAATAGACTGGGCGAACCAAAATGTAGCATACAATATTATTCCTTTTTCCACTAGGAAGCAGCTGCTTAACATTAGCCTTCATTCTTCTAAGAAGGATACAATGTAATATGGCATGTAGTTTTGCTACAACCTACGAGCGTTGAAAATTCCTCAAGTATTATATAAAAATTGTAAAATGTTCTAAAGATATAAATGAACAAAATAATACAAACGATGAATACTTGAGCCTTTCTCTTCTCTTTCACTTCCTCCCTCATTGCTTAACTGTAACACTTAACTGACAGATCAAACCTGAAAATAAACGAAATAGAGAAGTTTTCAGCCCCCAAATCCAAAAGGACGAGGATGAGTCAATAAAAAAAAAAAAAAGTTAACTAAATTTTGTAAAACCCATTTCAAAGAGAACTGTGAAAATACATATCTCGAGGTTGTATATTCATAAGCACAATATACAATAAATGATGGGCTTTTTTCCTCTCATAGGAATTAAGTACTACATTCTTGCTTTAATCAAAACAAATTTTGACAAGACACGGTTAACCTCATTTCTTGGTGCCATCGATTGTGAAAGAAAGCTATTTTTTGTCCAACACCAACCCTATCATCAACTTGGTGGTGTTGAGCTCCCAAGCTGTCACCCAATTGTGTTTCATCTACCAAAATTTTCTTACAAGTCTAAGTTCTGTGAAAAAAAAAATAAACATATATTAGAATCAGAATAGTAATTATTAACAGTGCAAGTTTTGACAATTATTAGATGTTTCTTTCTCTTTGTTACCATATTCTCCACGGGTGGAACCTTCCTCTTATTTGGGGGTCTCCCTTTCCCTCGGACGATATTGGGATTTAATATTTTCTTACCCTTATCCAAGACCACCTTTGGGTTGGCCTTCATTGATTGGAATGTTGACTCACGTGTTGAAGCTTCACATATTTTATCAAACTCATCAACATGGCACAAGAATACATGGACTTGGTCATTATTTAAGGATATTTTAGTTGTAAATTTTGAACATCTTTTTATTACAAGTGCATAATTCCCTGCGTCTGATCTGCCCCGCATGTCATCAGAACCCCTTCTGATTAATGTGTAATGCCTCTTTAAGTCCTTTATCTAGCAATCCAAGAAATATCCATCTGGCAGCACATTAATCTTCTTCAGCTAACAAACTCTAAGTGCATGCCTACATAGAATCCCCCTCATCTCAAACAATGCACAAGTGCATTTTACCTCACACTTATATTTGTTATAGTAAACTGAGTAATGGATTGTTTTGGTCTACTTATCAAAAGATATTTCATCCAAGACCTTGAATGTTAAAATGCACCCTAGTGTGGTTATCAACCAACAATTACAACACATTAGGCTCATTGACTCTCTTTCGACCTTCTCAAACTCTGCATTTGTATATACTTTTTAAAACTACTTCTCAATGTTAAAAGGGGACACGCAGGGGATAGTTTGGTTGCTAGAATTGAAATCAGTCGTTGTCTCGATCTCCAGTTTTTTTCTAAGAGTATTATCAAATTGATCGACAAATTCCTTCAACATCGTACCGGAATGGACATATTTGTCAAAAAAGACATTCATACTTTCCGACCTTTGTGTAGTACTCATACCGGCCTAAAATACGCCCTTCAGGAAAACTGAAACCCAAAAGGACATTTCCTCATATAAGGACTGAGGCATATTATTACCGACCAAATCATACTTTGCAAGTAGTTGATCCCAAATTCAGGGAATACAATGACAATAGCATTTTTCATTGCCCGATCTTGGTCGGTTATGATGGCTTTGGGCACTCTACCATTCATGCAATCCAACCACATTCAAAACAAGCAAACAAAACTATGTGTGTCCTCGCTTAGCAGCAATCCCGCCCCTAATAGTATGGATTGGCCATGATGATTAACACCGACGAAGGATACACTAGCAAAAGGTATACTGTACCTATTTTGTATCGAAGGATACAATGTCTCCGAAATACTCATAAGTGGCTCGACACCGTGCATCAGCTCAAAACACATTCCGTAGCCTTCACTCATCATTCTAACATAAATGAAGTCATAATTCTGATATCTCATTATTTATAAATACTCATTAAGTGTTTCGTCACCTTTTTTACCCAATCTTAAATATCTAGCCTAGTCAATGAAATTCTTACAATCTTTCTCTTGAAAAAGTAGATTGTCAAAACCCCTCGCATCAACGACAAGAGAATAAAAATTCTTGATCATTTGTATATCAGCTCTATCATTTAGCTCGAGGATCCTTTAACTGTATTCATCTAGACACTTTTGAGATCGCAAGAGTCAAGTCTTCTTGGAGCTCACAATAATGTGGTTGTGAGAATTTTCAACAATGGTGAAAACCCATTTGTCATTCTTGTTCAACGTCGCATTTATCTTTGCCTTATAACCTGTTTTAGTTGTTGCCCGTGGCTTCGATATAATACAGTTTGACTTAGGATGATACTTTTTGCCATGAGCACAACCAATGGTCACATACACAGGCCTCTCATTATCATCTGTCTTAGTCTTCTGTGTCCTTACACTAAAATCCTCTTACTTGGCTTATTGCTTACAGTAGGCCATGAGTTTTTTCTCATTGTCAAACTCCATACTGGATCTTAGTGGTTCAACTTATACCTCATCATCCAGGACAACAATGATACCCTTTAAATTTTCATTTATGTCAAAGAACATTTCTATGAATAGAAATATAGGGATGGATTATCATCAATTCAATATTAGTATCATTAAAGTCACAATAGAGAATAGTATAATACCATCAGCATCGTGATAACTTCTAACATTTTTTTCAGATTCTGCACTATTTGGCAAAGTTGACATGGGGGCATTTCTTGCCTCAATTTCTCTAGATTACTCGATGAAGGGTATTGCATATAATGTGACATCTATTCAATACCAGCACGATATTATAAAAAAAAAAAATTGAAATGACTTTAAACAAACAAATTAACATGTTAATTTTTGGAATTTGGGTAACAAACTCAATTATACCCATAATGAATCTTCAACTCTAATGAAGTCCTCCGGATCACTTGGCAGAGGGTAGGGCATATCAAAATTATGCTGCCATTATGCAATTAGTTAGATGTATTAGCACGTCAAACACACTTTATTAGAAAACAAAACATCAACATGCCTACTCACATGGTAGACATTTGGATTTCCAACTGTATTTTGATGCGTCATTAATGACTGTGAAGTTGACGTCGAAGACCTAGGTGCCATTCTATCTTCCTCTTCCCCCGTCACACTAAAATTAAGAATGTCTTCTGAGACTTTAAAGGCGAAGTACATGATGTCAAAAGAAGAAAAATGAACGTTAAACTCTCACACTTAATATAGAATCTGACAAGTAAAAAAAGAAAAAGAAAAAAGAGTATAAAAGGAACAGTAAATTTATTATCATCATAATGCGCCAGTAAAAAACACGTAGAAACTTGAATTTCTTTGGTAGCATTAGCTAAAGCAGCCAAAATTATGGTATTAAACTTCACTATGCATACAAGAGAAACAATGCTACACCATCTTGTCTGATGAATTTCTCCAAAGACGTAACACCATAACATATTGGACTGATGTTTAGAGGATTAAAAATAAAAAGAAAATTTCAAATTATTGCTTCAAGCTTTTTTTATAAGATAGTTATTAATGCAACCTATCCATAAGGGCAAAGATCTAACACCAGATTCTGAGGTTTATGTAGATGTTATTCACAGTTTAGATACTCATACAGTAGCAACCATATGGAAGGGTTTAAATGCAATGTTAAAGAGAGAGAGAGAGAGAGAGAAAAAAAAAAAAAGCACGCATCACTCACTATATAATTGTGTTCCTGAAATGTATGTCTCATATCTTGTTGACCAAAATATTTCCTACTACAAGAACCAAATGGTCATACTACATACCATGTGGTCTGAAATTTGCAACAAATCTAGACATTTGAACGTGCCAATTATTGCAACATATTTATGACAAGCGACAAAATGCAAGACATACAAAAGGAGACATCAGTGAAAGATTAAAGAAAACTAAAAAGCCAATTTAATGACACATGTCAAATATAGCTTACCCATAGACCATAACAGGAATTAGATCATGACCCGATGTTATAACAATAGGATTAAAACACTCCTGCCAAAAACGCAGGATGCATAGTTAAAACAAGGTAACACCTAATAATTACAACAAAGTTTTCATAGTCAACCAAAAGAACCAAAACAAAGTTACCAAAGGGGGAAAAACAATCAAAAGAATTTTCATGACATGTGATTCTCAATACAGATAATCAACAATATGCAAAAACAATGTATGAATTCACTTTATGAAAGCAGAGGTCTAAACCAAAGGTCGAAACCAGAGGTCAAAAGCCATGCAACATTGTTTTTTATCCATGTCCTAAGCTGTAATATCTATCTCACAAAATCCAAAACTCAACTCTCTCAATGCACAAGATAAATGTAACTGTTAGCAATAATATAAACGTACACAGCGGAAGAAATACCTCAAGAATAGTCTGTGTAGTTGTTCCACGAGTGAATCCAGTGTTCAAGTAGATTTCTCCACTCAATGCGTGAATATGCTACGTAGATGAATCTAGAGTCACATTCAAAATGCCTACAGCATAAGTATTTTCACTCACAGACAAAGAGAGATTTTTTCAAGAGACAGTTACATCTGCCAAGGAATGGAGGACTAATTTATCAGTCGTCCGCACCCCTTCATATGGTAACCGTTGGCTGGCCATTTAGTTACGGCCCTTGACTCCAGGCATAACGCCTAGAGTAATGCCAGCATCCCTAAATGGTAAGAGGTAGGGGCATGCCCACTAAGGGCGCCCCTGCTTTATTACATCTCCCACTCACACATAGTGGGCATCCCCAGGCATATATGTCTCAACATGTTCTCTATCTCGTTCATACAAAATAAATAGGTCGTGCGACCACCGAATACACCTGAAAAAAAAAAAATTGGGAGCACTATACCAAATCTCACCTCGAGAAGACCAGCATAACATCATCCTTGAAGTGTCTCGTATGCTCTAGACTCATTCGATCACATCTAATCAAGCATATTCGATCCCTTTTTGAGTTTAAAAATAAACCCAGAACTATGCTTTAATTGCTTCTTAGTTTTCATGATGTGTTCACAAAAAATTGTCACTACCAAATTGTAGCGCCAAAGTTTGACGTCAGCAAACACAATCTAAATGCGTTGTCGAATAGTCTTCCCTTCGCCCTCATGTCACTTAATGTTAGTCTAACTGCTTTCCCAACAATACCTCTTTAGACCGTATCAATCATTATCATAGAGAGTATGTTAGAGTAGCAAACATCAGAACCTCCATCTTATGACATTGTCAAAAGTCATAAAAGTGCATCATTTTAAAATATGAAGTATAGGACTCACACAGTGAAGAAATAGGGAACTATTCATTCACTTTCATATTTGGTCGCAAGAGCACATATAGTATGAAATACATGCTATGGTGAATCTCTCTTTATCAAAGAGCGTATGTCCATATCAAACACCGTACAGATCTTAGTCTAGACACATGTCTAACCCGATTTTCTCAATTTGCTCACCCCCAAGGTGCTAAAGAGAATCTCACATCTGGCTTACTACAGGCTACATGGATTGTGGAGTGTCCATGCGCGGTTCTTTTAAATTTAATGAACCTCATCTTAGTTCTTACTAAGGCAACATATCTTTTGTGTCATACTTATCTCTCTCAGGACAAGTAACAAGTGACACAATGTCACATCTTTGCTCTCTATCTCTTTACAGCGCCAAAGGTGATCACTCATGTGAGTGAGTCGATCTAAGCCTGTTAACATACCTTGTGTGTGTGTACAATTCATGCAATATGATCAAAAGAAAAGAAACACACTGCATTAATTTCTCCAAAGAAAGTTTACATAACTGTGTCAACTGAATCACAATCTACGCAGTCCTAAACTCCTAACATGAGTCATAAAAGCGACTTTCGCTATGGGCTTTGTCAAGAGATCAGCAACCATGCGATTCGTAGATAAATGTCTCAGGACCACTTCCTTTTGTGCCACCATATCTCTTATGTAGTGATATCGGATATCAATGTGTTTGGTTCTTCCATGATATTTTGGGTCCTTAGCATACGCGAGAGCAGCCATGCTGTCGCAAAAAATCGTCACTGGATCAGAATAATTCGCGCCGATATCTAAGTGCTGAAGGAACCTCCTCAACCAAACAGCCTCCTAAATTGCTGCTGAACATGCTATGTACTCTGCCTCCATAGTGGATAAAGCTATACAGGGTTGTTTCTTGCTACTCCATGTGATGGCGCCATTATTTAGCAAGAAAACATATCCGGTTGTCGATTTGCGCTCATCTAGATCACTGCCCCAATCAGCATCATTGTAACCATTTAGCTACAAATTTGAACCCTGATAGCACAATGTATAGTTTGCAGTTCCCTTGAGGTATCTAAAAATCCTCTTGACTGTTTTCCAATGAGCCAGTCCAGGATTAGATTGGAATCTACTGACCAAGCCAACTGCATAGCATATATCCGGTTGAGTACATATCATTGCGTACATCAGACTACCAATAGCGCTAGCATAGGGAACACGAGTCATTTTCTTTTTCTCTTTTGGAGTTTTAGGACACATTTCTTGGCATAAGGTCTCGCCTTTAGCAATGGGATTGTTAATGGGTTTACAATTACTCATTTGGAAGCGTTCAAGGACCTTCTTTATGTAAGTCTGTTGAGACAAACACAGAAGCTTCTTTGAACGATCTCTATAGATCTTAACCCCCAAAATATATTCAGCCTCACCCATGTCCTTCATCTCAAAATTGAGGGACAACCACTCTTTAGTGGCGACAATCATCCCCTTATCATTTCCAGCCATTAAAATATCATCAACATATAATGATAATAACACAAAACTCATTTTGGACCGTTTTATATAAACACAGTGGTCTTTTGCGATCATCGTAAACTCATTCAAAAGAATGGCTTGATGGAATCGGAGGTACCACTGTCTAGATGATTGCTTTAGGCCATATATAGATCGTTTGAGCTTGCACACTTTGCGCTCTTGACCTTTGACCACAAAGCCCGTGGGTTGATCCATATAGATCTCTTCATCTAGTTCTCCATTGAGAAAAGCTGTCTTAACGTCCATTTGGTAGAGTTCTAAGTCCAATTGTGCTACAATTGCTAGAATCAAGCGAATTGAGGCAAACCTTACTACTGGAGAAAATGTTTCCTCATAGTCTATACCCTCTTGTTGGATATATCCTTTCGCTACTAGACGAGCTTTATGCCTTTCTATTAACCCATCCGCTTTACGTTTGACCTTTAGAACCCATTTGTTCCCAATGGCCTTTCGTCCTGGCGGTAGGTCTACCAGATCCCAGACCTGATTAGTCCTCATAGACTCAATCTCATCGTTTAGTGCTTTTATCCACTCATCTTTAGTAGAATCTTGGATGGTTCTAGGCTCATCATCATCTTGCAGTCCCACCATGAAAATCTCTCATTCAATCTCAAATCGACGACGGGGAGTATTTCCACGTGAGCTTCTACGTGGTTGAAACTGTTGTGAATAATCAACAAGTGGTGTTTCATTGCTTAGAGCTAAATCACTCCCACTGTTTCTAAGAGCTTGAGAAATTTCATCATTCTTAACTATGACACTTGGAGTGATTTCCTCTTAATCCACAAGTTCTTGGAGTTCCAAACTCCTATCAACCTCGCCTCTAATTGGAAATTCATCATCGATGAAATTCACATCTCGTGACTCAATTTCAGATACCGTCCCATCAGGTTGTTCACCGATTAATACATATCCCTTAGAGTGATCAGGGTACCTTATAAAGATACACTTCTTTCCTCTAGGACCCAACTTTCCATATTTATGGAAAGAATCATGAACGAAGCCCGTTAAATCCCATGGCCGCAAGTTATTCAAGTTGGGTTTCTTACTGGTCCAAAGTTCATATGGGGTGGACGACACCGATTTGGAGGGCACTCGGTTAAGAATATAGGCTGCAGTCAAAAGTGCATCCCCCCAATATGATATTGGTAGGTTTGTTTGCGCCATCATCGATCTAATCATTTCAAGCAGTGTCTGATTTCTTCTTTCTGCCACGCCATTTTGTTGTGCCGTATATGGCATTGTCAACTGCCTTTTAATTCATTTTTCATCACAGAGCCTTTTAAATTGCTCAGATAAATATGCACGTCCACGGTCTATTCTTAGAGCTTTTATACTCCTGTCTAATTGATTCTCAACTAAACTCATGTATCGTCTAAAGCAATCCAATGCTTCAGACTTATGGGAGATCAAATAAACATGACCATATCATGAATAATCATCTATGAATGTGATGAAATATAAAGCCCCGTGTCTCACCCTCACACTCATTAGGCCACAAATATCTGAGTGGATTAATTACAACAGAGAAGATGCTCTTGCTGCTTTTCCAAACGGTTTTTTTATTTTTTATTTTCCCATCAAACAATGTTCACAAGTGAGCAACGTGACTTTAGTGAGATTGCCTATTAGGCCTTCTCTAGCCAACTATGTCATCCTCTCTTGCCCAACATGGCCAAATCTAGCATGTCATGTATGCGAATCTAAATTATCAGATTCAGTGATAAAAATAGTAGATTCATTCACATTTGAATAATCCAAATCCATTATCATAAAACCGTCTGAAAGAAAAGCAGAACCATAAAAAACATTACCCAAAAATAGGAAAACACCATTGTTTTCAAATAAAATGCGGAAACCAAGTCTGATTAAAGTAACTATGGAAAGTAAATTTTGTCGCATTCCGGGAGCGTATAACACATGATGGAGTAATAGAATGCGACCGCCTCGCAATACTAGCTTGTAGGTACCAACTCCCAGCGCCTCGACACTAGCTCCATTCCCCACCTTGATATCACGACTCCCAACTGGAATTCGACGATACTCGACAAATCCGACTCTGTCTCTTGCTATGTGCTCGGTCGCTCCTGAATCAACAGTCCACATAGGATATGAGTGAGCAACCATCACATGACTTGTTACATAAACAGAAAGAGAATAGTCAGATTGTACCTTCTTCGGCTTAGTACAGTCATGAGCGAAGTGGCCTTTCTTTCCACAGTTAAAACAATCCATATTGGACTTGTTCTTTCCACGCTTCCCTCTCTTGGTGCGTTTGAAAGTTCCTGACTCTTTTTGCACACGTCCAGTGGATACCCCAAGCTTATTATTCTTGCGTTTAGGCCTAATTGCCTTACGCGAGCCAGATTCAACCACATAGGATGAATGTTTAGGCTTAATAGCCTCTAGGCGCTCTGCCTCAAGCTCCAAATGACGCGACACATCATCAAAAGTTTTGATGTTCTCATTGTGCGTCAAATTTTGGCACATGGCTTCCCATGAATTGGGTAGTGAGCGTATAACCGCTTGGACTTGCTGCTCATTCGTCAGATTGTTTCCAGCCACTTTGAGTTCACGGATCATTGATGACATCGTTCTAAGATGCTGCTTTATCGTGTGTTCAAAGCGCATCTTATAAGAGTCAAACTTCATAGTCAGTCCGCGCAATCTCGTGGCAGAAGTTCTCTCGAACTTCACTTTTAGTGCTTCCCATATACTTTGAGCAGTGTTATACTCCTCGAACTCACCGATAAGGTCATTGTGCATGCTGCTTAACATAGTAAAGCGCGCACACCGATCCTTTTTGAGCCAATTCTCAAAAACCTCATGATCATTTCGGTGTTGTTCAGAGTTCCCTTTTTCAGGCTCAGTTAGGGAGTGAGTTAAGGTCTCTAAGACCTCTTGCTCATTCAGGACATATTGGATCTTAAGATGCCAAATGTCGTAATTTTTCCCATCCAGTTTTTCTCCTTTGTTCAAATCGGCAACAATACTTTTCGATGCCATTTCACTACAAAAATGAAAAAATTAGATATATACACACACCTAAAAAAAATGCCACGTTTATCTAAGTTAAAGAGAAAATAATCTAGACATGTCACAAGATCGAAAATTCGTTAAGCTTCCTAATCATCTCTTGCGCCACAATGCCCAATTATTAACTTATTAACTTAATTTTCGCGCAATTTTAAATTGCATGGGAAATTTCAAAAAAAATTTCAACCATACATCCACTAATTATCACAAAAAAAAAGACTTACTAATTTAGTGATAATATTATAACTAATCGTGTATTTAAAGAAATAATTATGCCAAAATAAATAAAACAGAAAGGTTTTTTTTTTTTTTTCCAGCACAATTAGATCATAAAAAAATAGAACCCCCACCTATCACCAGGAGAAGCAGCAGCCCAATGGTGCGCTTTCATCTTGGCTCCCACTTGGTCATGGGTTCTAAACACAAGAAAACAATTTCTGCCATTTTTTTTTTTAAACAGCCTTCTTCAACCTCTGGAATTGGTACTGTTCATGTGAATAGTATAAAAAAAATAATGGCTTAAAGCCACCATTATAGGCAGCCTCCGCTGGTGGGCTCGGTGGAAGAGCACTCACCGGAGTGCTCTGAACACCACGGGCTGCAGCAGCTGGAGTGGGCTGCTCCCATTGTGCAGCACCACTCCTTGGCATGCGGCAGCTGTGGTGTATGCTGCCCATCTCGGTTGGGCAGCACCACTCGGTGCCAGCATCACCACGCGGTGCCGCTGAGTGGGCTACTCACATTGTGCAGCACCACTCCTTGACATGCGGCAGCCGTGGTGTATGCTGCCCATCTCGGTTGGGCAGCACCACTCGGTGCCAATATCACCACGCGGTGACAGCGGCACCACGGTGCGAGCCCGCAGCACCATGGTGCGATAGGCACCACGGTGCGGCTGCAGCACCGTGTGCGCTCAGCACCAAAAAAATGGTGCTCGGTGCACCAATGGGTGCTTGCAACCCATGGAGGTGTCCTCGGCACCATGTAGTGCAAGGACCACTCGTGTGGTGCTAGCAGCAACCGTGTGGTTGCCCAACCACCACCATGGTGCGCTCCATACCTCTGCGCATGGCAAATACACTGCCATGCGCAGTATCACACAGTGCTCAACATATATATATATATATATATATTGTATTTTAAAAAAAAATATAATACATATTCTTAATGCCTAAAAAGAAAACTGTTAAACACATCTAGCAATATAGCGTGATGCTCATGTAAACAGAGATCATATATAAAAACTTACGATAATAGATCATGGCATTTCTAACAGTCTCATACATGTTTTAATAAATAGAGACTAAACCCAATATATATAAACATGATCATATTCATAGAACGTAAGAAAAAAATATATATGCATTACATGAACAAGAAACAGAGACATATTTCACTGGGAACAACTAACGTAGTGCTCTGATACCAATGTTAGCAATAATATAAACATACACAGCGGAATAAATACCTCAAGAATAGTCTGTGTAGTTGTTCCACGAGTGAATCCAGTGTTCAAGTAGATTTCTCCACTCAGTGCGTGAATATGCTACGTAGATGAATCTAGAGTCACATTCAAAATGCCCACAGCCTA
Organism: Carya illinoinensis; assembly: GCF_018687715.1. NCBI lineage: Eukaryota > Viridiplantae > Streptophyta > Magnoliopsida > Fagales > Juglandaceae > Carya > Carya illinoinensis. Next base: position 3,454,611 of record NC_056757.1, read on the forward strand.
AGTATTTTTACTCACAGATAGAGAGAGATTTTTTCAAGAGAGAGTTACATCTGTCAAGGAATGGAGGCCTAATTTATCAGTCGTCTGCGCCCCTTCATATGGTAACCGTTGGCTGGCTATTTATGGCCAGCCAAAGTTACGGCTCTTGACTCCAGGCATAACGCCTGGAGTAATGCCAGCATCCCTAAATGGTAAGAGGTAGGGGCATGCACCCTTAGATGGCCAGCCAAAGTTACGGCCCTTGACTCCAGGCATAACGCCTGGAATAATGTCAGCATCCCTAAATGGTAAGAGGTAGGGGCATGCCCACTAAGGGCGCCCCTGCTTTATTATAGTAACCATATGGAAGGAAAATTGATCCGAAAAAATGTTACCTTTGTATGAGTAGCGGCGACGACAAAATAATGTTGCTGGTTTGTGTTAAATGAGCTCACGGGGAGGAGTGGCACTGGGCAGACAGATAAGCTTCACAGGGAGGTGCTGAACAAAGGGACGACGTCGCTAGTTGGTGCTGGGCAGAGGTCAAATGCGAGGCAGGTTACTTGGTGAGACAGGAGGGGGGTCTTTGTGGTTCGTCTATATGATTTGCTTCATTCAATGATTTTCTGGGAAATGGCAGCTCTATGCAAATGAAGTAGCATTGCTTGGTATCGTTGGGCAGAGAGATGACATTGCCAGTGGCGCTGGGTAGAGGAAGGTGACGTGCATCATGGGAGGAATTTGAAATGCATTCACAGAGACAACCTATGTTTTAAAAAAATGCACGTTTTTATTTTTTTATTTGTTTTAAAAAATAAAAAGACGCTACATATGAAGTGCACTGTATGCAGCTGCTACAGTAGCGGAGCGGTAGAAAAGCTCTCCAAGTGAAAATATTGGCATTAAAATGCTCCAACAATTATTAAATATTTACTTTTAAATTATTTTATTGTTGGGCAATCAATGCTATCATTGCGTACATGATGATACACGAATGGAAGGTGTAAAAGGTCCATCATGGCAAGGAAAACTATAGTCCTTAATCTAGCAAAAATAGGCTTTGACTATTGAGGCCCATCACTATGATAGATGGGTGGTGCTATGTACCGCTGGCACAAATATATAATTTTTTTTTTAGTTATTATTTTTTAAAATATTTTTTAATGTTTTCAATTATTAAAAAAATTTAAAAATATATAATTTTATTAAGTATACTATTATATAATAAAATATTATTATTTTTATTTATTTTTTTGATGTGTTTAAATATAATAAAAAATATTATTATATTTAAAATTATCTATAAGACGTGAATGACTTATTAGACTGTCACTTCACTATTCTTTTTGCAACGAGAACTTTGAATCATTTGTTTCCCTTTTTGTTTAGCGAAAATATTTGTAAGTTTGCATAATTGTTTTGTAAAATATTAGATTATATTTTGAAATAATGTAAAAAAAAATTATTTTTTAAAAATAAGATTTATTATTTTTTTATAAAGGATTTGAGTGAGAATTATCTATTCAGAACATGTATCTAATATTATTATTTTTTTAAAAAGATATATTCAATACTCCTACGGCTATATCACATATTTGTTTTTATTTTTTACTTTTTTCTCTTAACATATGTACCATGTAAAATAGAAGAACTCACTCTTTTTTTCTAACTGATTTTAAATATTTATGAGTGCTAGAAAAATCAGAGGAGAGGATCAGAGGTGTCAACAATGCTACAAATAAAAGAAATAAAAAAAGCTCATATTATTATTCAATAATAATAATACACAAGTTTTTTTTACAATTTTTTTGTAAAAAAAAAAAAAAATCTCACTAGTAAAAAATAATTTTTTTACTATTTTTTAAAATAAAGTCTTTTTTTATTTTTAACTTTTTTATAAAGAGTTATATAAAATTTTTGCTGTTACATTTCATTTCTCATTTTTAAATGCTAACAATCCATTTATAAAGAGTCGCTGCTTCCACGTAACCACCAAAAAGTATCAAGGCACCGACCAGAAAACAATCAAGTTTCTTCCTCCTAAGCGCCCCCGAAAATAAGGAAAGGAACGTTTGACTACAGAAATGGCGACGACGATTCGATCCGACATTCGTTCGGCTATGCATATGGCGACTTCGACCTTCCTCTCTCTCAGCCCCAAGGTCCTTAATTCCTCACGAGCCGCCGCGCGTAGTGCTCTACCGTTTTCTTCGTCCATCTCATCCTCCTTTACGGCGGCTACAACCACGTCGCTCAGCCTGAGAGGTTTCTCCTCCACCAACTCCGTGAGCGACGCCGTCCTGAAGGCTCCGGAATTGCCGTCCATATGTACGGCCGATGAGCTCCATTATGTCTCCGTATCAAGCTCTGATTGGAAACTCGCCCTCTGGCGCTACCATCCTTCTCCTCAGGTTCCTGGCAATACAATATTTTATTGTGTTTTATTTTTGTCTTAGTTTTTTTCAGATAGCGTCTTTAGTCGTAGTTTTTTTCAGATGGCGTCTTTAGTAATTGATTTCAATTATTCAAAAGATTAATATCTTTCTGTTAATTATATGTATGTATAGGCACCTCAGAGGAATCACCCGCTGTTGCTATTGTCTGGGGTGGGGACCAACGCCATTGGATACGATCTCTCCCCTGAGGTTTTTTGGTTTTGTTTTTTTGTTTTCATTTTTAACCGTCATCTTACTAAATTTATGTATGTCAGCGTAATTATTGTAAATTGTAATGTGAAGTTTCAATATCATTGCATGCTAAAAAAAAAAAAGTTTCAATATCAATGCATTTATTTCATTTATGTGATGGTATATAATTGCATTTAACTTTTGGTGATTGATAATGTTGTTAATGACTTCATGTGAAAACTTGACAATTGACAGCAAAGGATTAACAAAAAAGCCTCTAGTGCCGAGATTTTTGTGTTTTTAGAAGCCTTCATCCATTTGAAGGGAAAAATGTATGATATTGTGGTGCATTTGATACGGAGCCCAATGACCGTTCTTTTGCCAGATAAAATTTGATGGAACATTCCAATATTGCATTTCTCTGTAATGGGTATGTCAACTAAGGAAAGAATGGCGACATAGTGACAAATTTGAGGATAGAATGGCAGAAGAGAATACCTGTGATTGATCCCAATCATTTTGATGACGATTTACAGAGCTGATCCCAATCAGTTGTGTTGAGAGTGCTTGACTTGTAAACTTGTGAACTAAACTTTAATAATATTCTTTAGAATCTAGAATGTTGTAGTGTATTTAGGACACTGGGCTTAACAAATTATGAAAATAAAATTTTAAAAAAATCTGAAATAGGACCAGGGAGGGTAAAATTTGATTTCTGGGAAAGGGGGAGACTCAGATTGACTCTTTATCACAGTTTTAATGATCATTCATTAGGAATGAGAGACTAAAATGTCATTGCTTATCATGTTGTGGTGGAATATGAAGTATACAACCACATTCAGTTTATTGTCTCATTGTTGGGAGCATAAGAGAGGTGTTTAAAAAATGACACTACAATGCTAGCATGGCTTACCCAACTCAATATAAGCTGCAATCCCAATTGTAGTCGGCATATGAATCCTTTAGGATTTAGCTCCATTAAGAGTTATGTCCTCTGATAAGATGACAGAAGTTAAGTATTTTCTAATCACCCATATCTACGTTCTTTTTGAAATTTAATTCTTCTGGTAACATGATTCTTCATTATGCCATTTGTTGGTCTGCTTCCCTCAAGAATTCTTTGTTATGCCATTTGTTGGTCAACCATGTGTCTGTGAATTGCCATAATCAGTCTTATAGCTGTCCTTTTGCTTTCTGCTACATCTTCTATGTCTCTATACCATGCTATTCCAGCTTACTAATATATGAGGAATTTTTTTCAGGCTTCATATGCTCGTTACATGTCAAGCCAAGGGTTTGACACATGGATCCTTGAAGTTCGGGGTGCTGGGTTGAGTGTGCAGGGAGTGAATTCCAAAGAAATTAAGCAGTCTGCCAATAAAATATCTGAGCAGATGGAAGCTGCTTCAAGGAGTGCAACCAATGGAGCTTTACCTGTGGGACTTCAGTCAACAAATGGTCCTGGTGCCATGGCAGAACCTGATACTTTTTCTGTTAAAGGAAAAGAATCTGAGAACGTAGTTGTAAAAGGAGACATGATGCGGATAGCAACAGTGTGGGACGAATCAAGACTGGTGATGAAGTTGACAGAAACCTTCATGCGTTTGTCAGAAAGACTATCTGGTTTTCTCAGTGAAGGCCAGTCCAAGATCATGTTCGCCAAATTATCTGACCAGATTTCCAAACTTTTGGCAGATTCCCCATTTTCTGAACGATTTAATGAGATCAGAGAAAAGCTATCAAGTTTGTTGGAAACAAGGCAAAATTCCAGTATTGCTAGCCAAATTAGGGATCTGAGTCAAAGGATAGTAAATATAATTGAAGAGGGTCAACGATCTGTCTCACCTCCATTGTTTGACTTGCAAGAGCGTTTTGCTTCAACAATAGAAGATTTTCAGAAACAACTTGACTTAATAGTGAAGTACGATTGGGATTTTGATAATTACTTGGAAGAGGATGTGCCAGCTGCGGTGAGGTGACATTTGATCTTTCTGTATAGCTATAATCAATAAACTGAAGATGCCTGCCCTTGACATGATGAACTAATAGTATCCATTTGTGTCAATATAGATGGAATATATAAGAAGCAAAAGCAGGCCAAAGGATGGTAAGTTGCTGGCAATTGGACACTCCATGGGTGGTATTTTGCTTTATGCGACTCTGTCACGATGTGGTATGGCTCAATCCCTTGTAGCTTGTCATGTTATCACTATATCAGCATAAATATTTTTTGATAAGTATTATATCAGCGTAAATATTTTTATTTTATTGCACCAGTAAGCTTTTCATTGTATACTGTGGCTTGCACTAATGGGCTTGACCTTATACTAAGTTGGACTGGAGGCTTGTTGCCGTTTGCAATCTTTCTTTCAGTTCTAGTTTGTCATAATCTTGACTATTTACATCCAAGATCCTTGCCTCTTTTTTGCCTGTATAGTTGTCAATCTCTCTCTCTCTCTCTCTCTCTCTCTCTCTCTCTCTCTCTCTCTCCTTTTCTTTTACTGCATTCTGTTGAAGATTAAGATTTGCAAGCAATGGTGGACGCCTTAAAATTGCACTGAATTAAATTGAAGGTCCATAGTTTCGATTATGTATAAACTCTGTTTGAGTGTATCTGCTTGTCCAATGAGAATTCTCTCCGTGTTTGAAAATGTTAGAAAAGGAAGGTAGAAAATCCTAATAGTAGCCGAACGAAGGTTTCAAAAGAAAAAATCTGGTTGGGTAATATTACAATAATGAAACGAGCTCTTTAAATGATGTGAACAAAGGATAATAGTAAATTTTTCAATTTCAAAATAATGAAAGCATACACTCTATATTTAATTGGTATCCTGACCTCCACTGAGATGTGGGAAAATAACCAAAGTCACCAGAATCAACAAGCGACAAGAGGGAATGTGTCGTTCCTCTCTCTCTGTTTTTTTTTTGAAATGAACTTTTTTTTTTTTTGAAGATTGAAATTATCTTTTTCTTCTTAAGATTTTACACTCTTTTTTTTTTTTTTTTTTTTTTTTTCCCATTTCTTCTCGACATTTTACACGCACATATATATATCAGATGGCCGTCCAGCTTTTGTGTAATGTACTTTTCTTTTTAAGGAGTAGTTGTTGATTTTATGTTAAATCATGTTCAGTAATGGTGAGGCTGGTCGCTTTGGGGGAAGATTGACAACACTATAAAATCTCAGTTAGTCTGTTCTCAGATTTTGGTTGCATATTGTCAGGAGGACGTCTTAAAAGTGATGGTTCTAATGGTTCTAGTTGTGTCCAATCCTGGTTCTTGTGCCGAGAGTTGAATGTTTTAAGTTTTCATATGTTATTTAAGATGGATGTTTGTAGAATGTCATTTCTATGACCTCTCTTTATTTTCCTTCCCTTTTATTTTATTTTATTTTTATTTGGAATAGAAAGAAAATTTCTAGAAATGCCATTCCTTTGATTTTTACAAAGTCATTTCTTTTAGTTCTCTTCATGCTATGTGTTGCCCAGATGACTAACACAAGAGGGGGGGTGAATTGAGTTGTATTAAAAAAAATAACAATTATAAATCAAATATATAATATAAAATATAAACAAAATATGAAATAACAATAAATATAAAGAGTAAGGGTAAGAGAGAAGCAAACTCAGTATGTTAACGAGGTTCGGCCCTACTGCCTACGTCCTTGCCTCAAGCTACCCCTTGAGGATTCCCAAATTCACTATTCAACCTCCTTCAGGTGGAGATAGAAACCTATTACACCCTTGAACAACACCGCTACAAAGGATCCGTGTAGAACACCCTCTACACTTGCAATCACCTTACACGTGGTGATTCAACTATTCCCCGTGTAGAATACTTTCTACACGCACAAGGGTTATACACACCCTTTTTCTGATACAAAAGCTGATAGTGGGTAGGTTATCAGAAAACACTTCTCAATGAGTGAAATAAGAACAATACAGCACAAACTATATCTCTCAAAATGAACAAGGATTAAGGCTCAATACTTAGAGAAGAGAGAATGAAAGCTTTGAATGAATGTTGTATGCTCTTGGTATTATAAATGTGAAGCTCTCAAATGATCTATTTATAGGCATATGAGACTTCATATTCAAATTTAAAAAGATTTACATGTCAAAGACAACATCATTCACTTTTTCAAAAAAAATTCAAATAAAATGTTCTTTTTTAATTGTCAAAGACAACATTATTCACTTTTTCAAAAAAATCAAACCTAATCTTTTACTTTTGGCATATGATAAAATGAGCACACTTTCCTTTTCAAAAAATTCAAACCTAATCTTTTACTTTTTGTATATGACAAAATGAGCACACTTTACTTTTCAAATTTTTCAAACAAAATCATCTACCTTTTGTATAAGTCTAAAAAAGCATTAATCACTTTTGAAAATATTCAAATAAAACATGCACATGTGAAAGATGACAATCAATCATCTTTAATATTTTCAAAGTTCAACCCTTTAATCAAGGCATGCACATGCAAAAGATGACAATCAATCATCTTTCAAAATTTTCAAATTTAATTTTCAAAAATATTCATGCACATGTGGAAAATGTATTTTAATGCTTTATGATAAAATATTAATTTTGAGCATTAATCCTAATTTCGAATTTTAAGAGATTTACAACATTACTCTATGACTTTAATGTGAACTTGTTTCCTTCTTGCTCATGCTTGGTTCTTTGATGTGCTTGATTCCATTGTGTGAACAATTTGAACTTGAAACTCCTTTATTCTTTAAATTCATTTGTTATCATCAAAATCCATGTGTAGATTTATAATCACATGAAACTTGAAACCTTGGGTTCAACACTATGTTTGTTAAGTATCATGTCAATTAAGATGGGTATTTTATATTGTAAGCTTTTGAAGGAAGAGACTCCAGATTGGCAGCTATTGTTACATTGGCATCATCCCTTGACTACACTTCTTCTGAATCGACTCTCAAATTGCTCCTACCACTTGTAAGTAGGTGTATAATACCGTTGTTGGATCATCTCTGTGGTAGCTTTAATGACTGTGCTAAAAATGTTTGTGTTATGCCCTTTGTCGAGAAACTAATGTCAAGGCAGTTGTCATACAGGCTGATCCTGCACAGGCTCTTAGTGTACCTGTTGTTCCTTTAGGGGCATTACTGGCAGCAGCTTATCCTCTTTCATCGCGACCTCCTTATGTCTTGTCTTGGCTTAATGATCTAATTTCAGCAGAAGACATGATGCATCCAGAGTTGTTTGAAAAGCTTGTCATGAACAACTTTTGTAAGTCTTCCCATAAATGTGATACGTAATAATACACTTGTACGCGTTCCCCAGTCACGCTTTGCTTGTGCACATAATAGCGTGAACATGGGCATGGTTATTCCTAGGAGAAAGATTTTGTATTCATCACAGTTTGTGAGGACACCTTCTTGTTGTTGAGGTGTACCCATCCCTGATACCCTTAAAGTGGACATGAATTGTTTTGGAAAACAGAGAAACAAACAATGTCACGTCTTTATATAAAAGTTAAGCTGATATTCATTTTGCATCATGAATAGGAGAACTTACTTTCCTTTGGCTTCATTTGTGGGGGTTGAACATGGAGACTGTTTTTCCTTTGGTAGCTAACAAAATGGTTTAGAAGTTTTTTATTTTTTTTTTATTTTTTTAACCAGTAGAATAACTTTTGGTAGTGATAGTTTAAAAGATTATTTTTAAAGAAATATTACAATTAGAGATATCCAGGGATGGTTATCCTCATGATAATGGAAAAAGGTGCATTAGCGATATTAAAAGATTATGTAATTTATGCCAATGGAATATAACTTTATTAAGCCACGTGCGACAGACTAGTTGTTTGGTGTAGGATTCTGAGAACTTGCCAGAAGTATTCATCTATGGAGCACAGATGGAATGGGATTGCATAAAATGGATGGGGTACTGAAAAGAAAGTATCTCATTTTATTATTATCTGTAGCTGTGTGAATATAGTCCACTAGCAAGCAGGATGAGGGGAAGTTATTAGGGTTATTTGGCACCTGAGAAAAATTATTCATTCCCTTCCACCATAAGAACCATGAGATATTTTGGCTGAGCCTAGATTGTTTAGGTATGAGAATGTAAGGTTGAGGGTGTTTGCCATATAAGGGAAGTATGATGGCTTTCGGTTGAATAGTTTGGCTCAAGGCATCAACGGATTCTTTCAGTTGGAGTTGTATATGAGAATGTATGAGAATGTAAGGTTGGTTTCAGCACATGCATAATTTTCTCAATCCTTGATTTCTGTACTTATTTAAGCACCCTTTGTCCAAACGCTTTATTGGTGAAGTCCTAATCATTATATCCCAAATTTGCTCTTTGACGTGGACAAAGTGGGGACAACCAAGAAGATAGGTGATTGCATTATTTGAATTAGATTGCTGATTTTTTGCAAATAAAATAGTGAAAAAGGGCCAATATGAATCTCTAGGGGGACACAACAGGAAGTAGAGTCAATGCACATTCTCCTCTAGTTCTAATTAAAGTCAAGTTCTTTTTTCCTTGCCTTTTATCCTGTAATATGGGGTGGAGACTACCAGATCTTACCAATTAGTGGGCCATGTCACTTCATCAATTAAATGGTTCCAGCATATGCTTGATATCTTACCGTAAATTGCATTCACTACTGGCAGACATAACTTACAATTACAACTTGCAGGTACCATACCGGCCAAACTTCTCTTGCAGCTAACAACAGCTTTTCGAGAGGGTGGGTTGCATGACAGGAGTGGAACCTTTTCATACAAGGATCACATACACAAAAGCAATATCCCTATCTTAGCACTTGCAGGTGACCGGGACCTTATATGCCCGCCTGAAGCTGTATTGGGTATGTTTAAATTAAAATGATTTATCTATCAATCTATCTATCTATATCCATTCGATATTGACAGTCTATGCTTCTTGCTTATGATGATCTGGATGGACCAGACACTGTCAAGCTGATTCCCGAGCACCTGGTTACCTATAAAGTATTTGGAGAGCCTGGAGGTCCACATTATGCTCACTATGATTTGGTGGGAGGACGATTGGTAGTACCTCTTTTGCTCTTTGTTTTCTTGGAACTGTGATAGCATAAAATAACAATTCTATCATTAATCTGCAAGGCTTATTGTTCAATGGTTTAAAATGCAGGCAGTGGAGCAGGTGTATCCCCGTGTAATACAATTTCTTGCTCGTCATGACTCGACATGATTACATTGGCAGTGGAACTTCGCATCACCGAATGATTTTGATTTCCAAGCAGGCATGAAATCTGTATCTATGGTTTTGCTTATTACACATCCACGTAGAATCTTGGCAGCTTGAAACATGCTTGGACTTTTCGTCCACCGTGATAAGTGTAATTGTTTGCCATTTTGATTGATGCAGGGAGGATGCGCAGATAAAGCTAGCATTCAGATTTTTAGCAGAAGTTGCGATGCTTCACTTCTGTGTCGTAGATTAGCATTACAGTTGGTAATAGGAAAATCAAAACCGAGGAACAAAGGCGCAAAAAAAGCATGCTTCGTCTCATCATATATAACAGCATTTGGATATCGAAGGAGATTATTTCTTGCTTGTGTAAAGAAGCGGTAACAGCCCAAATTTCTTGACTTTTTGAGGTGTCCTTTAGCGTAACAGGGATAATTTGCTCTGAATTTTTTGTTTATTGACTGTTCTCTTCGAGGCCAATTTTTAATTACAGTATTTATTTGATTGGAAATACAATTGACACATACATACACAAACTCTAAATCTTTATTTCGCCCTTCCTATAATTACTCTTAAGGCACAATGTGGAGCGAAGTTGATTCAAAGCCTTTTCTTTTACTGAACAAAAATGGTTTTATTGATTATATACTAACCAAGCTACAGAAAGGAGGGTGGAGGGCCCTAACAATCGTTACTATAAAATCTATACGGTGCCAATAGAAACATAAACATAGAAAATTGGAGATGGACAAAATAATTGATTGGTGTCTAACTCTAATGGCTTTTAGGCCAACAGGTCAAGAAAAAGATTTGCCAAAATGACTGTTTTTGGAGCCAAACTAAGATTGGTCTGTCTTTACAGACGCTCATGGCTGTAGCAAGACATTTAGATTAGGTCTAGTTTGAATTCAAAAACCATTTTAATTTATTTTATCTCATTTAATTATTATAATTTTTTTAAATATAAATAATTTAACTTTTTTAAATAAAAAATATTATAATAATATTTTATTCAATTTTTAACTTTCATCTCATCTCATCTATTAATATTTTTACTTAGGAAAATACTAGATCCCCCGCTGGGAGCTACCGTTCCCAGTGTTTTATTTTTTTATTTTTTTTATTTTTCTTAATGATTAAGAAAAATTTATTTAATATTATTATGAATTTTTTTATTTTTTTTAAAATGTTTAAAAATATTAAAAAATGATATGAAAAAAAAAACTAAAAAAAAAAAAAATTCTAAGTCAAGCGGGAGCTCCTAGCGGGAGCACCAGCGGTGGCTGTAGATCGATCCTTTTACTTAACATCCTCCGTACACATCTCATCTCATCTACTAATATTTCTACTTGGCATCCTCCGTACACGTTTGTACAAGCATCAACAAAGGTAATACAAAGCTTGTGTTGGCAGCACACTTGGCAGTAAGTAAAAACAAAAACAATTTTCCTTGCCGTCAATTTCGAGAAGTGGAACATGGAACAAAAGGTTAAAGTCGTTGCACATATATTTCTGTAGTCGTAATAATTTGTGGCCCTTTTATGCAAAATGTTGCAGTATGTTATATGGTTTAGGAACATTTTCTGCAGACAGTGGGAGCTCAGACTGTCTTTGTTTTCAGACCTGTCTGAACTAGAAATCCGTGCCCCATTATGGGGCCAAACCTGTTTTTGTGGTTACAAAAGACACAGATCACAGAGGTTACAAATGTGGTTTTGTGTTGGAGGGTGGATCTGATATTCGCAGATGGTGGGTGATTGTGTTTCTGGTTGTAAGAATAAGCTGAATTTGAGAGAACAATTGGTGTTCTGAAGTGTCATTTATTGTCGTAGGTGAATAGCATCCTTCTCTAGGCTCTTGGGGTGGGGGTTCATGGGAAGTGGGGCGCTTTGATCAGATTGCTGTTTCCTTCCCAAGTGGCAGATTGGCAGTACCGTCATGGAAGAGAGATTCCAGTTAGAATGATCAGAAACAAAAATTTAGCTGAACAGTATTGCCTGCCGTTTGTTAAGATCAATAATTCTTTCAAGATTTAATAATATTTGCGAATACATTCGTTATGAAATTAAAATAAAGTATATAGCCCAAAATAGTTTCTCTCGCATGGCCAGTTTCTCTCCAGCGTTCTCATCACCCCACTCAGAGAGATTTTTTGTTCATAGCGGGGAGGGGGGTTGGTGCTTCGGCTCCACCCACCTCCTCTCCTTGTTTGCCCCGACCTTTATATTTGTTTATTTTTATTTATTTTTATTTTTCTTTTAGTTTATTTACATTAGTATCATTTAACTTTGCTGATCTGTTACTTTCCAATGACCTAGGGCTTACAAGCATCACTTCTTCAGCTTCTCTAAGTGCCGATTGTCAAGCTGGAGGAAGAAATCTGTCCATCTGTGCGGTGCATTTGCCTCAAGCGTAGCTTATGCTGTGCGTGATCCTCACGTGCTGCGGAGCCTCAGAGAGTTTTTTGCCACCACGCACAGCAGTTTTGGGATCTATGGCATCGGATCTTCTAGATTCGACTATTCTCTTCACTCCAGATGTGGTGGGTGGCCTGCACGTGTCGCCACCGCCAGTAACGCCCCTCACCAGCCATTCGTCACAGTGTTCGGTTGCTATATTATGTTTCCACTTTTCCTAACCAAATATAGAGTGAAAGTGGATATAATAATTCCTTCTAGCACACTCCTTTGTACTGCAGTTTCTAGTTACAATTTTATAGTTTGTTCATCAGATTATTTAAAAATCGTCTCTAAGCGATCTCCCCCTGTTGGGTGAGAGCCAATCTTTTGACTCTGATTACCCCTTTTGTTTTTTTGTTTTTATGTTATAATGTGTGTTGACTTTGAGAAGATTGTAAAGAACTCCCACTCTATTGAATTTGTATCTTGTATTCTCTAGTTTATATATAAATGTCTTATTTGCAAGAAAAAAAAAAGTAAGTTGAGAAGGCTAAAAAAGCATATATGAGGAAAGAGAAAAACTATTATATTTAAATAAGAATTAAGAACTCAATTAGATATATATATATATATATATAATTCATTTAATGAGTTTAACTTAATAATACTTATTTAAAAAAAAAAAACTTCATAATACTTATTATTTAGTATTGATGTAGATCGTCTGGCCCTCATGTAAATTGACTGTACCTTAGAAGAAGGCAAAAAGGATTTAAGGATGACGAATAGCAAGCAAGGTATGAGGATACTAATTGAGAGTTTGTTCAACACTTACTCGAGACTCGGTTGGGTGAAGACTAATTTAAGGCTCTCGCCATGGATCAACCGGAGAGTTGGTGTGACAAGTCTCATGACATTAGGTTGAATGAATCTCTTTCAAAGAGTTCGTTTGAGATTTTGCTCGAGAAATACGTTTCTAAGTTCGCTCGAGACTTTCTTTTATACTAGTTTTATTCATTTTAGGCTTTTTTTGGATTCCAGTTAGAAAGCGAAGCAGAAACAGATGTAGAATAGAAACAACTTAAACGAAGAGAACTAAACAGGAACAAGAGAGGAATCCACTAAAGAAGATCCTTAATTCTCCTTCACTTTTTTTTTTTTTTTATTTTTTTTTTATTTTTTTATTTCGAAAGATACGAAGAATTACGACAGAATAATTACTATGTTTAGACAAGGGAGAACAATATTCATTGATGTTATTTTATTTTATTCAATTTGAGAACCCATTTGAGAGGGTTTATTTCTGTTCCTCGTGATCTTAGAGGAATTTTTTAGATTTAAAAAAAAAAATTGCTTCATTTTCGTAAATTAGATCTGTATTTGATCTGTTTCGCTGCATTCGTAGAGTCAGAGTAGGTCTGTACGCTACATCAATTATCTATAGGCAGTAGTAATTATTCCATGTCCTCAAAGATATATATTAAACCGTTAAAAGATACGTGCCACAGCCTTAATACCTGACCCCCCACTGGAGCGCAGACATGAACGCACAATTCAGCAGAATTGGTGGGAGTTTTGGGTTTGATTATTTAATGCGTTTCTATCACTTGAACTTCGATCTGTACTGGATTTTACTTACTTTTAATTGAACATGTCGGTCTAAGCGGTTCATACTCGTATATATCCGCCATCGGTTAGTTGCCCGGCCTGGACCCAGGCCACCCAGGGAGACCAACCTGAGAAGGCTGAACCTTTGTAGCAATGTTAGGTAGCAGGATCCGCAACTACTTTTATTTTGCATCAGTCTGGCCATCTTTTTGTTCTTCTGCTACTGTTATCCGAATCCCTTATGTTTTTGCATGTTTGACAGCAGCAGAAAAGGATAAACCTTCTTTTAAATAATGCATAATGGTAAGGACGCTTTCTTGTCTTCAGTGTCTACTCAACTGCCACCCCAATCTCACCCCACACACACCACCCACCCCCCCCAAAACAACAAATCTGGCACAGTTCGCTTTTGATCTGCTTCACATTTTCAGTTGTTTTTTGCCCAAAAGTTCTATAAATAGGTACCTCCTTTGAATGCAAATCCGCACACCATTGCAATCGACACAGCCTAGCTAAGTACGGTACGTTGTTCTGGTACTGCAATATTCCGATCATGGATTCAAACACATCGGGATTTCTTCTAACTCCTCAACTCTTCAGTCAGCTCATTTCGAAGCCAAGCAGGATGATGATGCAGATAGCATTGACCTGGGTCTTAGTCTGAGAACTCTGCAACCTGAAGATTATCATCCCTCCGGCACAAGTCGTCGTATGCCCTTGCTTTGTGCCTTGGTTTTTGTTGCATGTTTTGTCGTTTGTTCATGTTTATCTAAGTTACTGTCTAGCGAGCTTTGAATGCTTTCTAGTTGAGATTAAGTCTTACATGCGGCTCTCAATTATTATGGGCAAAATGCCTCGCCATCATGCTGACACATTTGGGGTATATGGTACTAATTTGACCCAAGAACAAATAAAATCATATGATACGTTGTTATGTGCCAATATAAATCATTCATGGTGGTATTGCATTAATGGTTATGTTTTTTGTTAAAGGTTTACTCATTCATGATCTAAAAGTTTTAGGATCGCTAGATACTAATTTAGTTAAATCTTTAACTTTTGACTTTAAAATCATCGCATCTCACCTCGTAATTTTTGCTCCGGTACTAATAATCATTAAAAATCGAATCATTGATTCAAAAATCCTAAAAAATGATTGGATATTGATTTGGTTAAAGTTGTAATACTTTTTATCATAACACTCTCATCATAATGCTTAAAACGGAAAATTTTATAGGCCTTTCAGTTTGGTAACATTAGTTGCAATGTACTGACCGGAGTGTTGCGTCATTTGGATCAGTCTTAAGCCTTGAGGGATATGATGATTGGCCTCAGGCTAACCTGAACTTGAACAGTTTAAACAGTATGCACCGAAGAAATATCTCAGAAGGTTGTGATGAAGAATCAGAGGGAGTCCAAAGCAAAGAGTTTTGGGGTTATGTGAAGGTTAACATGGATGGGGTTATCGTTGGCCGGAAAATTTGCATCCCTGATCATGGCGATTACTCTGGCCTCGCATATCATCTGGAGGACATGTTTGGTAAGTAAAAAAGCTATCTTGCTAGAAATTTGAAAATGATGCTTTTTTTATTTTATTTAAATAATAACCAATGATTAATTCCCTCAATATTTCAGGGACACAAGTGGTATCTGGGTTAAGGTTGTTCCAGGATGGATCCGAATTCACACTGTTGTATAAGGATAGAGAAGAGAATTGGAGGGCTGTTGGTGATGTGCCATGGAAGTAGGTTCTTAAATAGTCATAATCTCCTGCTTGCTTTTAAGAATCGGCATTTTTCTTGTTCTCTTTTAGGCCAGACCATAAAGTACAGGATAAGTATTGGAAGCATTGTGTTGACTATTTTGTTTCTCTTGCAACAGGGTGTTTGTGCAATGTGTGAAGCGGCTGAGGATTGCACGAAATAATGCAGATCCTGTTCCTGATTCATCAAAATTCACCTGAATTTTCTTCATTCCCTCCCCCCTCCCATGTTTTTTAAGCATATCTGACTTGGAAGTAAAGTTAAATCCTGTGAGAGTATCACATACTATTGCAAACGAAAGATAACCACAAAGACAGATTGAATGTACTGAATTGTTCCACACAGGACACCATGCAAGGCAAACTTTGTTGCGGCATACTTTATGGCAGATCCTCACAATGCCTCGGTACTTCAAATGCCTTTGAAAAAAAGGAACAAAAAAGCAAGCAGCTTTAAAGAAGTGGTAATCCTAAAATGTAAAAAGCATCTTAATTCGTGAAAGACCGCAAATATTCTCTAAGCAGTCTGATCAGTATCAACTTTTAGTTGGTGGATGTTCAGATGATCAAACCAATGTATTTTCAAATATTGTTCGCACTATCTCGTGTTAATTCTAATATTTTCCACGAATTTTGTTATTTCTAGACACAAACTGATTTAACATATTTGAATTAATTTTTTATTTAAATAATTGACTTATAAAATATTTAAAATATACCATATCAATTGATGTGACTGGCGATGATAAAAACATAATAAAAATATTACTTTTTCCCTTTATGGTAATGATATCCTTACTACCATATTTCTACCTGTTTATTACCCAAACCTACGAGGTTTTATTTATTTCTTTAGCTCTGCATTCTGCCCTTTTGTGATAGAGAGGAGGCTCTGCCAGGTTCACGACGGAGAAGAGAGGTGTGAAAATGTTACGGTCTGAGATTGTAGTTTTGAATTTTAAAAAGAAAATGAAATTGATAGAGAGATTTGAGTCTCAGAGGGGATGGAGAGACTGAGAGGCATGGTCTAAAAGTTAAGAGATTTGAATCTCTGATAGTCAGACATAAAACTTATGACAGAAGGCAGAGCAAAAAGGTCGAAGACAAAACAGAAGGAAAAAAAATAAAAATAAAGCAATGTAAGCTTGGGTAGTAAACAAGTAGTAGTGTGGTAATAAGGGTATCATCACCTATATTTCTCTTTTACTTTTGCTTCAATTTAGTGACTATTTTTTTAAAAAACTATTATTATATTAAGAAATTGTAATTTAGTTGCCAATGAGTTAAGTGTTCTATCACTTGTCTAAAATAAATACTACTATTAATGTATGTCTGTCCCAAACGTTATTTACATTCAGCAAGAAGCTGTCTAAGCCGTGTTTAGTTGTTGGAATGAACTCAACTCAACTCATCCCAAACCAATTATTAATTAGATTTACTATTTTTTCAATTTTTTATAAAAAAATTAAACTCATCGCAACCTATTTCATACATTCAAATACATATTTTAATTTGGTTACATTCAAATAAATGGAATCTACAAAATATTACTATTTACATATCAACTCGGATCATCTAAGATTTACCTTAGCTGCATCCAAACACAGCCTAAAATTAAAAAAAAAAATGCAGATTGAACAAAAAATTAATCCAAGGACACCAAAAACTCTTTTGCACGCCACATTGTTGGGTAAGAAGACAATCAACAATTTTTTAAATGCATTGTATTTTACATGAGAGAAAAGAACACCTTAACATTGAAATGGATATATGAAAAGTGAAAATAGGTTTGAGAATAAAGGTGGAATACAAAATATATGTGAAGATCGCACAAAGTTGGCGTGCATAAAGAAGGGTAGCATAAAAAAAAGAAAGATGCCAATTCAGGCATGCACTATAGGTAGAAATATATTAATCCGGACTAAGCCTCATTCGCTGACTACCAGAAACAATATATAAAATTCAAATAAGGGGCCAAAATCAAGTTAAACAGTTAAACTTGATCTTAGAATGCTAGACCACGTTTACTTCACGCTTTCACTAATGTGAAAGAGGCCAACGAGGGCATGCTCCCAGGTAATCTTGTCTTGAAGTACATCTTTTGCTGGGAAAGTTCGTGATAGTATATAACAGGACATTAATCAGGAAACAGACCAAAGGAGTTTAGCTGGATGGATTCCATACCCCGAGGTAACATGGTCCTCACAATCTCAGTTTTGCATACATGAGAGCGGTATACACTTTTCTTTTTTGATCAATTGTTTCAGGATTCATTTGACAGAGTAGAGTGGAAGAAACAACAATAAAATAATTAACATGACACAAGAAGACAAAAAGGGTCTACTTCAAGAGCTAATAAAAAAAAGACACCCTTTTACAAATATTCCAAGAGCCAGCTCATTGAAGATAGGATATGAAGTCTCATCGCATGCTCCTCTAGTAGACCTACCTTCACCTAGCCCCTATGCAATGACAATTGACAAAGAGAACCTTACAGAGAATAAAGTCACCAACACAAATTGACCATTTTCTAGCTTCCAACACTTCAATTCTAATATCGGTTCCATCTTAATTTTTCTCTCTCCCCCCCCCCCCCCCCCCCCCTTTTTTTTTTTTTTTCTGAATTTAGGAAAATTCAGCTACCCTGTATATCTCAGTGAAATGGCAAGCTACATCAATGATCAGATTCATAATTGTATGGAGCTTCTCAATCAGTGGACATGGTAAGTCTGTCTAAGGCATCATACACATGTCTCATTGCTGGTCTGCTTTCAGGGCTGCTATGAACACAAGCCATTGCAATCTTTAGAACTGCAATCATCTGCTCTTCATTATCTGCATCTAGAGCCAAATATGGTTCCAAAACATCTGAAAGTGGCTTCTTTTCTTCAATGCAGAGCTGAATCCATTGTACAATATCCATCTCTAAGGTACCCACATGAACAATGGGCAATCTTCCGGTAATCATTTCCAGTAGGATCACCCCAAATGAATAAACATCCCATTTCTGTGAGGGTTTGACCACTTTAAGTGCCTCAGGAGCTTGATAATTAGATCCTATACTAGTACCTGAGCTAATCGTAGTAACTTCTGAGGTTGCACTCTTATGTTGTCTTTCTTGTGGTCTCTCAGTGGCCATTCGATTAGATTGCAGGGTTGGGGACCCTCCAGCAATATTAGCAAGGCGCCCAAGTCCAAAATCAGAGATGTGCGGTTCCATATTCTCTCCAAGCAATATATTACTAGGCTTCAGGTCTCCATGTACATATTTTTTGGGGCTAAACTCATGCAAATAAACCAACCCGTTTGCAATTCCTTTCATAATTTTCAATCTAACAGACCACGATAGTGGTGTAAATGATATCATTCCAGGTTTCCCTGATGACATTAAACCAACAAAATCAATTCCAAAATAATTACATTAATAAAAGCATTTAATAAATCAAAATAAGGTAAGTAACCAGCACAAAAGAGAATACATAAAAAAATAGGAACCTAGTTCAAGAAAGAGGGCGGCATAAGACTTACCATGAATGGCAGTAGCAAGGTTTCCATTGGGCAGATAATCATAGATGAGCAGTTTCTCTTCAACAGACCAATAATAGGCTCTTACTGTTACAATATTAGGATGCCTAACTTTTCCAATTGCTTCTACTTCTGTCTGAAATTCTTTAAACCTCTGAGAACCTCCCTCACCCAACCTTCGCACAGCTAAGGTAAGCCCATCTTCAAGTACAACTTTGTACACAATTCCAATTCCACTCTTTCCTAGAACAAAAGCCGATGCCTTAAGAAGCTCATCCAAATCAAAAGCCACCAGTGTATCCAATGGCACAAGGTCATACTGCTCAACATTTTCTGATAAAGTCTCTGATTCATCCTTCCTAAAGCATAAACAATCCTTCCTTCCCTTACCCCCCTTCTCAAAACCATAATCATTTTCTTCCTTACCCTTACCACAAGCACAAATCCTTGCATAACAAGATGTGAAAAGAAATCCGACGAGGCAAATGCCGATTACATCACCCACTACAATCGCAGTTACAGCGCTCTTACTTAAGCCTCTTGCTTTCTTTCGAGTATTGTCATCAGGATTATCAGGTGGGTAATTATCTGGCAAAAATGGAATGGATGAAGGTGAACTCGCACTGTTTGTATCTGAAGAACATGGGTTCTTCAGTGGAGGGCCACAGAGCCAAGAATTCCCAATAAAAGCTGTTGGTCCTCTGTTCATTAGTGCACCATTTTGGGGTATAGGCCCGCTCAAGTTGTTATAAGTGAGATCAATATATACCTTCTCAGGAAGGTTGCCAAGGCTGGCTGGGATTGATCCGGAGAAACGATTGTGAGATAAATCAACCGTACCTTGCAAGCTGGACAAATTTCCCATATCACTAGGAATTGAACCATTGAATATATTGAATGAAAGATCAAGTTTTTCTAGAGAAACCAAACCAGATCCAAATCCATCTGGCAGAGAACCGGTGAGATTATTTTGACTGAGATCAAGGATTCTGAGTCTCTTGCATTGAATAATTGATCTCGGTAAAGACCCATTAAAGAAATTCTGGGATAAATCTAAGGTTTGGAGGTATGTGAGCTTCCCAATCTCACTAGGCACGGACCCAGATAAGAGATTCCCATACAGTACCAGACTTTGTAGCCCCTGAACTTCAAAGAGCTCAACAGGTAAGCTTCCAAACAACTTATTGTTCCTCAAATTTACATGGCGGAGCTGAGAGAGAGCTCCAAGAGTAGAAGGAAGAAACCCATAAAGTTTCTTCCTTGGAATGCTAATAGAAACAACTCTTTGTTCTTTGCATGTAATCCCGTTCCATATACAAGGGCTCTCATCAGACGAGTTCCAGTTACTCAGAGACCCTTCCGGATCTACTGTGATGCGCCCTTTGAACGACAAAAGCGCATAGCCTTCATCATTCAAAGAACCCACTAGACAATGAGAGTTGCAGAGAAGAAGAAGAAACAGAACCAATGGAAACATATCCGGGAAAATAAAAATAATGACGGTTTGAGGAAATCTAAATAAAAGATGGAATTAACAGGGCTTACCAGTCTGTAGCAGAGAACCAACCGACGATAAAGGTTGGTCAGATAGCATGGAGGGGTGTGAGTGTGAAAAAAGCTTTGACGGGGATGGAAAAGAGGGAGTGTAGAAGAAGAAGAATGGTAAAGGTTCAGGAGACAAGGACCTTGGGAAGATACAAAAGAATTAAGAGAAAAAGAGAATAAAGTGGGGGAAAGAAGAAAGTTGGAGAGAGAATCCCGCGACATTTTGTTGGCAGTTTACTCTCGACGAGGAGTCGAGGACAACCACATTCGCTGCTAACGCAGAGGAATTTTCTCTCTCTGATAATTTAGAAAAACAAATATAATGTTACAGTTAAATAGTTATACGAGATTATTTTGTTCAAAAGTTATTAAAAATAGGAAAAGTATAGTTGCAAGCACAATTGTGTACTAATTTGTGCACCAATGTGATGTCATTGGTCAAAAAGTAGATTTTATTGATAACAGTGTTAATTTAAATTTTAAGTATGAATAAATCAGTGTTGGTACACAGATTAGTGCGCAACTGCGCTTGTATGTAGCAAAACTCTTAAAAATAAAAATTTTCATCATATGTTTATCATTTGTGAAATAGACTATCTAATCCAATCCCAAATAATCAAAGTTTGGAAGTGTTAATGATTAATGATGAACAATATATTGGGGAATACATATGGTGGGTTAATATCTCTTGCTGCATGTGCTAATTAGCTCCAAGAAAACAAAAGAAAAATCATTTGCTCTTCTTCTGTTTGGAAAAAGAGGGTAGACTCTCTCTCTCTCTAATGAAGGGAAAATGATGATAGGACGGTTCAGAATGGAAGAGATAGCCAGAGTCAATGCGTTGGGCAGCCATGATTAACCTCTGATGCTTATAAACCGTTGGGGAGACATGCTATGATTATGGTCACTTTGTGCCCCCATCCTATGATCATAATTGTATTCATTAGAAACCCAGTTGGCCGAAAGGTCGATGAGATCAAAATACACGAATGGTCCTGATCTTTCTTTGCCTTGTGATTGGGTCCATAGTACGGCACCATTGTACATGTGCCGCGTGTCTAGAAAACAGAGCTCCAAGCCACGATGGCAAACTTTACAAGTAGCCGTTTGTGAGTGGGTGTGAACCCCACATTAATAGGCTTTTGTTTGAGACTGATAGGTTAATTCTTGGTGTATTGAGAGGAAATCGAATCGTTTTTTGAGGTATTTCAAATGAATATTTTATGTTAAGGGAGTGTTTTGCCCGTCCTATGTTAATGGTGCACTTCCTTTATAATTTAGGTATATATAGAAACAAATGAGTCTGTAACTGTAAGACAACCTCATGACTTTCATTGAAGAACCAAACCCACAAATCCAATACATTTTCCTCCACTAAGTTTGAACTTTATTGATCTGATCTGTGTGAATAGAATGAATGATCTTATGACAGATTGAAAGTGTCATCCAAGCCTTGGCAATTAGCATCTTGTGCAAGTATTAGGTGATAAAACACCATAACTAATCCATTAACTTTGTCCCAGAAACTGATGATCTATAGCTTGCATATACTATATACTATATTTTCATTTCATTTTTATCATGATTTGACATTCTCCTTACTCCAAAGCACAAGATTTTCTGCATTTCTGTTTCCATCTTCATGCCCACAGAAACTGAGCCATGGTCTATATATTCTAACAATTATTCTACACCCAGTCGGCCGTTATATTAAAAAAAAAAATGCAGAGATAAAAAATGCGGCAAACTTTCATCAACCAAATGTTTGGTTGGCGTGTTTTGCAACCTTCAAGCTTCAGCAAGCGAAAATCGAACTCTCCATTTCTAAGCAGGTTTCAGCTTGGATTTGCACAAAACTTTGGCTTTTGTTTTTCGTGTTCGTGGCCGTCTTCTTCATGCAGCTTATTCGGGGCCTGCTTTGAAGCAAAGTGGAAAAAAAGGCGCGTTAGTCTTCGGCATTGTCATCTATAAGCAACTTGGTAAGAGTTTCGTGCTTCTTCTTCGTGTGGGTCTTCTCTAGGGGGTGGGTCTTCTCTAGCGTCTGTTTATTTTTGATTTAGATTAATGGAGAAGAGATATGAATTTGTATGAGATTCAAGCTTAGTCTTGTACGCACGCCTATCATTTTGACTGTAAACTCTAATTTTTTTTATAAAATTTTGTTGGATCTTTGCATCGTAGTCTTATTGTTACTGAGATTGCAGTCCGATAATGACTCCTAGGTTCTATTCCATGCATCGTAGTCTCTTCTTTGTGCCTTAAGCTCTGTTTGAAGCTCTGTTAAAAATCTGGAAGTTGCCTTAAGCTTTGTTTGATGGACAAACTTCTTGAGTTTCAATTTGGTTGAGGTGGTCTATGATTGTGAAAGTGCTAATGCATGCGTGTAGACACAGACCTATGAATGGTTTCAAATGAAAAACTATGTGAATCATTCTTTCTGCATTTTGTGTAGTACCAACAAAATCTCTGTAGGAAACATTGATCAAGAACTAACAGATAATAAGAGCAAGCACTAAGCTTGGTCTTAGTTGAAAGCAGAGATATTATGATGAGAAATAGTGTAGCAGAAGATATTTATTTGTTTTGCAAGAGCTTTTTGTTATATATGATTTAGCTTTTCTATCAACTTAAGCATTACTATTGGTGGCTTTTTTCAGGTGAAAGTTTTCATACTGCCTAATTACTTGCAAAATTTTGTTCAGTCAACATTCAATGCCCTCACTCTAAAAAAGGTTAGAGGTAAGGCTTTTGGCTTTTCGGTATGGGGTGGATTACGTCTATGCTTAATAAGATGGTTTTGTTGCATGTGGAATTATTTTAAGGGAAAAATAAAGGTTATGTTAAAAGTGGATTGTATGGTCTTATGATCAGGACATGTTTTCTACTTGACAAATTAACATGCCATTCTCTTATTCTTGGGCTTAGCAAGTCTGATTTTCTCCTTGGCGATTGTCAATCCCTCATTTATTTGTTGGGTGCTTCTACCCCAAACACAAGAAATCCAACCTCTTTCCTGAAAGTCCTTCAAAATTATTTCACCCTTAACAGTATTATTATTTTTAGCTGAAATGGCATCAATGAGAACATTATAGGTGGTGGTGTTGGGCCAGAGTCCTCTTTGTTTTATCTCTTCATAAAATTCAAATGCAGCCACCACATCACCATTATTGCAGTGGCCAAAAACAAGTACATTATAGGCAACAACATCAAGCTTTAGACCACAATGTTCCATGATGCTCCTCAACTTTAGAGCCTCTGTAAGGTTAGCAACCTTGCAGAACATGTGCATCAAAGATGTAAAAGTGGCAATAGTTGGAACAAGTTGCCTCCTGAGCATGCAATTAAAAACCAGCATGGCTTCCTCAATTTTCCCACATCGTGCAAGCCCTCTAACCATAGCACTCTCAGCAACATCGCGTGAACAGATACCTAGTGCTTCCATCTCATCTTTTAGCTTGAATGCTCCTTGTATATCTCCCACTCTACACATACCATTAATTAGTGTGATATATTGCACACAATTAGGAGTAAAACCCTTTTCCAACATGTCATGCAGAAAAATATGGGATTCATGGAAAGATGAAGCTCTAACCAGTCCATTTAAGATAGCATTTTGGGTATCTACATCAGAAAGAACTCCCAAATAGTTCATTATATTAACTGGATCAAAGGCTTTTTGCATATCACCGGTTTCACAACACTTGGTAATAAGCATGTTAAAAGTACACTGACCAACTGTATTAACACCTTCCATTGTCATATTTTTCAACATTTTGATACCAATGTCCAATCTCCATATGCAATAACAATATAAAAATAATTATTCTTGATATCATGATATTGGCAAGAAAATACACTTTACACTTGGTATTGAAGCTTCTTTATGACCTTTAATTTCAGTGATGGGGCTATTTCCTTGAATCACGTGTTTTATTTGCTTTTTTGCATGAAATGGCTGAATTATTTTATTTCTCCAATTTCTTTCCTTTTTTGCTCCTTGATTATAATGAACTGTTTATGAATGGTACTAATATGGCCTAGAAAATTTGGAAGGCATTCTTCTCTTTCTTTGGATGATACACTTTAAAGAACATGTACTTATTACCCATGCATATCACCAACTAATATTGTATGGGCTTATGCGATAGACTTCAATGGTTTAAACACTTTCTTGGATTGACTTTTCAGTGATCAGGATTTTAATTTGTAAGCATGGGAAAAGGGGAAGAAAACCCATCTCTCTCAATATCATCTAGCGTAAATCCCTTAATCACGGTATGTTATATGATTTTTAAAGGTTGTTACATAAATCTCGTGCTTGCTAATTATCATTATTATTTTTATGTTAAGACATCCCAACAACTGTTCCAAACTTTCCAAATTACATGCACGGTTACTATGGACCAGGACCTGCATGGTCACCGGCTTTTATGCCATATCTAGATGCATACCAATATCAAAGCAACATTCAGATGGTGATGAAGCTTCGTTGTTTTTCCCCCATTTTTTTGGAAGTTTAATTGCTTTCATTTTTAGCAGAATGCTAGTTACCCTTTTCATCATGGGATGGGGCCTCCGACTCCTCTCATGGCTACAAGCTCCGAACGACCGAAATATTTGGTAAATGGGATACACCCAGTGAAACTACAGCGCCATTTTCCTAGTCTAGAGTTCATGAACAAGGTGAAGAGGATATGCCATATTCATGGGAAACAAACGATGACACTACTGGGTCACCTCAGTTAGATCAAATGGATGGTGGTGATATGATTGAGGAGCTAAAAACGGGGATGGAGTTTGATTCTTTAGAGGAATTAATAAACTATTATAAGCTATATGCTAAGAAATGCAGGTTTGGATCCATGACACAAATGAGTGAGAGGGATGACAAATGGAGTGTCAGGTATGTCACTCTTGGTTGTGTCCATGGGGGAAAGGCTCGAAATAAAACGATAAATGTCGCCAAACAACGCACGACAGGAAAGACTGACTGCAAGGTAAGGATTAATGCCTTAAAAGTTGAGGGAAAGATGCGGTTGACCACAGTTTATAATACCCACAATCACGGACTGAGTCCACAGAAATCCCACTTCTTTTGCTGTAATCGCGAAGTTAGTGAGGCTGTAAATGAATACTAGATACTAACGACCTGGCTGACATCCGAATGAACGAGAGTTTTAGGTCTCTTGTTGTTGGCGTGGGAGGGTTTGAGAACCTCCCATTTTTGGAAAATGATTGTTGCAATTACATAGATAAGGCAATACATCTGCGACTTGGATCAAGTGATACTGGAGTGCTTTGAGACTATTTTTCTAGGATGCAGTACAAGAATCCCAGATTCTTTTACTTTATGGATTTAGATGATGATGAGAAGTTAATGTATGTCTTTTGGGCAGATCCACGCAGTAGGGCAGCTTATTAAGATTTTGGTGATGTGGTAACATTTGACACTACGTACTTGACGAATAAGACATGTGGAAAGTTAAAGCAAAGACGAAAAAAACAACTGTAAAGGGAAAACGTAAAGATGTTCGATATTTTTAATAACAAAAATATTTGCTAAATATATGTTTATTTGGATTGATTTATTTATGCAAATATTGTGATTACATAGAGTTTGTACTTTTTTTAGAATTATTAGTGAAATGGAGGATATACGCTAGCCCAGGACACGTGTATGAATTTATTTGGGCCATCAGAGATAGATCTTCTTTCCTATGTTGGAAACATGCAGATATACATATCTTTCTTTTGAATTGCTAACTTATTTGGAAAAGTAATTTTTAAATATGTTAGGCTTATATTTGCCATATTTTTGTTATTTTTGTATCACTAGACTATTCCAGTCAGCTTAGCTTTTGACATTAGTGAAACCCAAAATATGGTTGGGAGTCAAGAAAGTGTAATATTTCTAAACTTTTCATACTTTATACGTTATATTGATGTCACAATAATATTTCATATTGCCATATTTAACATATACAACTTGAGTTGGATGGATCACAACCTGTCCATGAAGGATTGGATGGATCACAACTGGTACAATGATATGGTGGTTATACTTTATGCAAATATATTTTTTGAAAAGTATATGCATAGTATGTGGTTGCAAAGTCTATTAGATATGACTTCTCATTAAATTTTATTAATGGCCAGTCAATGCAAGAGTATTGTCTATGGAGCTTGTGCTAGTTATTTTTGGATGGAGCTTGGAAGCAGAATCTTGACTACACCCGGTTTTTGATATAATTTGTGGGAAGAAATATTGGCAAGTGACAAGTTTTGTAGTTATTTTTGTGGGAAGAAATATTGGTTGTTATAGTTTTTGTAATTATTTTTGTGGGAAGAAATATTGGTGGTTATAGTTTTTGTAATATAATTTGTGGGAAGAAATATTGACAAGTGACAGGTTTTGTAGTTATTTTTTGGGAAGAAATATTGGTGGTTATATTTTTTGTAATTAAATTTGTGAGAAGAAATATTGGTGGTTGTAGTTTTTGTAATATAATTTGTGGGAAGAAATATTGGCAAGTGACAGGTTTTGTAGTTATTTTTGTGGGAAGAAATATTGGTGGTTATAGTTTTTGTAATTATTTTTGTGGGAAGAAACACTTGCATCTAAATGTAAAAGCCCTAGAGTTGAGTTGACCTAAACTAAACTTAAATATTTGTATTAATTAGCTAGCTTGAGGCGAGTTGCCTTCAGGTGGCAGCTGCTAGCTCTAATACAAACTTGATCCTACTTCCAAAATCCTGTAATTAATGATTCCTCTGGTTGTGCAGTAAGTCCCAAATTTGCTAAAATGTCAAATCATGTAGCACCATGCATTTAGACAAACAAGAATATTGGTGACCTAAACTTTACAGGCTTCAACCAGTCCTGCATGCATAAGCTGCGTGCAGCCATAATATTAATAACTGGGTATCTATAAAGATGCAGGATTTGCCAAATTCTTATGGTCTGTCAGAAACCAAAACCAGTTGGCTTATAATAAATAATATTCATTGTCTTAGTCGTTCTATATCCATGAACTATGAAAGGGTAGTCATTGCACGCGCACGGACATGCACTCGTGATGGAAAATTCAACTTTTTATAAAACTTGATTCATTATGAAACAAGAAGATATGAGCACGTTGTTATATGCATGCGTACGGCTTCCCAGTAACGCTGTTTAACAGGCATGAATTTGAAGGTAGTGTTTTTGAGAAATAGAAGCTGGACTCTATATCACATTTCACTTGGTGGTTATAGTTTTTGTCATTAATACAAGTGTTATAAGAGAAAAGTAAACCCTTCTAATACTTGCATCTGAATGTAAAAGCCGTACAGAAGCAAGAAAAATGCAAATTGGGTTAAAGAAACATTCTCCTTTTGTCACCATTAAAGATCAGTGCGCAAAACCACTACCCATTCATACTAAACTACAAATCAGTTCTCTAAATATTTACAACACTTAAATATACAAATCTAATAACTAAATAACTTATAACACTTAAAACTACAAATTCAACTGACATAAACCACTACCCATTCAGAACAAACAGTACAAATGAATTATCTAAATAATTACAACACTTAATTATACAAACGGCATAACTAAATAACTTATAACACTAAAACTACAAATTCAACTAAGATGTAACATAAACCATTACCAAGTCAATAAATAACAACAAACAATAAATACAAAATCCCAATACACCCGGGGTAGCCTGCGTGAACACTTTAGGACAGATTCTCTCTCAAGAAGCATCAACTCCATTTTTTGAACCTCCTTACTTCTACCAGATAGCACCATCTCTCTCTTCTCGATGTCATCCAGTATCTTAAGGAGCTCAGTCTCCTTCTTTTCGACATCGCTGAGTCTCTTCTCAAGCTTTTTCTCATTCCTTAACAGTTTATTTTTTCTTTCTTGTAACTCTATGTATTAATTATTTTCTGCCCACTTGAAATATTTACAATATGGTAATCCCTGATATTTGCACAGATATATAAAAAAAAGTTAAATGTACGTAATATTATGGCAATATAAACCCTTATATAGTACTGAAATTCTTGTAATTACCTTTGTATTGTACTTAGGACACCCTAAGAAGGATTATCCTGGATTTGCCTTAGTTTTTGAGTATCTCAATATAGTTTCAACCTCACAGAAGCACAAGTGAGGAGCCAAAGTACATTTGCACTAGGATGAAGAAGACAGTGATGATGACAACAACATTTTAGCATGAACTAGAATCACAATGGAAAGGCACACATTAAAAGACACACATAAACCATATGTCTATGTATTTTTCCTAGTAATTCATCATGTTGAAGAAGTCTAGTAGAAATAAATAGTCAATCAAGCAATACAATAGAAACGAAAGAAAATTTTAGCAAAGTAGTAGACATGAATTTCCATTTAGTAATTTTTAAATCATCTACACAGTTGAATAAACAAAGTAGTAGTTTTTTTCCAGAAACAGATGAACACTATTTTTTTTTTTTAGAATAATAGCTGCATAGGAATATCACTAATAAATATTAACTACCTTAAATACGAGTAAGTAATATGTTACTATATTAAATCACTAGTTATCTTAAAAACAATCAACACAAAGCAATTTATTTCTAAAGCAGATCAATATACTAAGTGATGTTAGTATATGGATGTCTTTCTAAAGTGGAATTTATTTCTAAAGCAGATTAGTATACTAAGATGAGGCAAGGATCCATCTTCTTGGGACCTACTGTCACATTGTGGTAGGAACCTCTCAGCTATCATTCTAATTTGGGAACTTGTTATCCACCTTGAACAATACCTATGCTTTGTATCCCACCAAATATGCAATACTGAATCAGGCCAACAATAAAAATGAGTTTTTATTAGACCCATCAATTTCGTTATCACCGATATAAACTACGCCAAAGTCCAAGTGGGTGAAAACCAATGTCTTGATGTGTATTAACATACAAATTCTTTCATACCCTACCTTACTTTTTAAATAGGAGTGACAACACCGAGATCAATGCTGAAATGGACATTCAAAATGAATCTTTCATCAAAGAGTTGTTTTAAAAATAAATTATACTTTCTTGGACATTACAAATGAACCAGTGGAAAACTCAAATTAATCCTGAACCACCTCGTTAATACAACCACACGGCCTATGAGAACATCCATGCATTTGGGATTATTTATTTGGAATGTACACAATGGTTGGAAGTTCCTATTTGGTTTAACGTGTAGCGTTTGGCCTAATTTATCTGGGTTTTTCATAATGGTTGGCAAAAACTGTATTTATTTTCTCCTTTTTAATTTACAATAAGCAAACAAATTAAACACACTTACATGGCTCTCTATAAATAAGAACATTATCTTACACACCATATTTAGGTGTCTAGGAATATGTGACCTAATTTACCTAATTTTAAACGTAATATTATGAACTCTAAAGCATAAAAGAAAACCAAGCTTGCAAGGATCACCTAAACATCTTCAATAGAGTTGATTACAGTAAACAAAACTTCCTTAACTCTATATTTTGGCACATAATACACAACTTCCTTCGCAGTGAAGGATCAAACTGGTTCTTTGTGGAAGCTTTTCAACAACACATTCACTAGTCCAAGCATGATCACAGGCACAACCCATTTATTAGTCCAAGCATAATCACCAGAAAAAACTCCAAATCAAAATACTCGAAAAGTAAAACAAAACCAAATAACAGACTAAGAAAATAATGCATAAAAAAAAAATTAGAATACTATGTACTTGCCTTCCTTCTGGACTGGACAGGGGCGACAATCTTCATTCTTCCTTGATGGCCATATTCTAGGATTAGGGCTTCTGGATGAAGGGAAAAGGGGCTGGGTTAGGGTTACGGTTTTAGGTTGAGGGTTAGGGTTAGGGTTAGGGAATGAAGGGAAATGGAAGGGCTTCGAGGGAGAGAAATTGCATTTTGGAAACATAAGAACTCGGGATGAAGGGAAATGGAAGGGGATCGAGGGAGAAAAACACAGAGAGGAATGAAGGAAGGGGCTTCGAGGGAGAGAAACACTCAAGGTTCTTGCATTGCACAAAGAGAAAGGAAGATACACAGAGATGGAAGAAGGAAGGGGCTTCGAGTCTTCGAGGTTCTTCCAAAATCGAAACACAGAAAGGGAAGGAAAGGGAAACACAAAGATTGAGGAAGGAAGGGGCTTTGGGGTCTTTGAGGTTCTTCCAAAATCGAAACACAGAGAGGAAAGGAAGGAGAAACATAGAAATGGAGGTAGGAAGGGACTTCGGCTTCGATGGTCTTCAAAAGTTGAAATTCAGAGAGGGAAGGAAGGGGAAACACATGGACTTCATGTCTTCAGAATCAGAGAGAAGGAGGAGGAAAAGGTGGGAAACTTAAAAAAAAAAAAAAAAACAGAACGGCGCTTGCACTAGTCGACTGCATCCAAACTTTTTCATATTCTAAAGTGTTATGGCAATTAATTTTATTTGCTATTGTTATATGTGATCTGACCCCTTTTTTTGTCTTTGTGACATTGACCGTGTTAAATGAGTAGAAGATTCTGGAATGCTGAAGTTAAAACCCTGAGTTAGTGATCACGTGTTCTGCACGTGACTCGTAAGCAGCATCAAGAGGAGTTAAACTTCAGCCGCAGGATCTGTACACGTGGAGCCATCTGTGCCACCATATATATGTATCGCTATGGGTCTTTCACATAACCTAATCTTCATTTTGTATGTTTCAGCCGATTGAGTGAGAGCGTCTTCGAGAGAGAGAGCAGTGAGGGAAACTAGGGTTTTCACTGTTGTGAAGGAAATCTGTGTGATTCTTACAGTGAGATGAGAGATTTGTAAATCTTTGAGTGTTTCTGAGGCTTCTCTGTGAAGGACATTGCTTATCAATAAAGATCTGAGGCCATTCCTGCCGTGGACGTAGACCATTAGGGTCGAACTACGTAAATCGATTGTGTTGTTCTTTTCTTGCTTATTTCTTGTTTATTTTTCTGTCATTTCTGTTATTCTTTGATTATTGATCTTGCTACGGTTTAGTTTCTTGTCAATGTTGTTCTGTTACAATCTGAAAATATTCTTAATCTATCTGTTATCTGTTAGGTTGAATATTTTGTTAGACTGAATCTGTTAGTAGTCTGAATCTGTATATAACATGATATTGCTGTTAGGTCTAATCTGTATATAACATGATATTGCTGTTAGGTCTAATCTGTTATTAGT
This sequence comes from Carya illinoinensis, assembly GCF_018687715.1. Classification (NCBI taxonomy): domain Eukaryota; kingdom Viridiplantae; phylum Streptophyta; class Magnoliopsida; order Fagales; family Juglandaceae; genus Carya; species Carya illinoinensis. The sequence goes on from NC_056757.1 coordinate 3,486,489, forward strand.
GTTGAATCTGTTTGGTTCATGTACGTGAATATATTCTTGTTAAATCTTGCTTAATATCTTTATTTGAACTCTGTTTTTGGAATAGAATAAAGATAATTTCTAACAAGTGGTATCTAGAGCCTAGGTCGATGGGGACAATGAGGTTTGACATAGAAAAATTCACAGGGGATAATGACTTTGGGTTATGGAGAATAAAGATGAGGGCACTCCTAGTCCAACATGGACTTCAGGATGCCCTCTTGGGTGAAAGGAAGAAGGGTTCTTCCTTGAAAGGGGAAGATAGGGAGACTGTCAAAGAAGACATTCTCCAGAAAGCCCACAGTGCCCTAATCCTATCTCTTGGGGATAAAGTCCTGAGAGAGGTGGCCACTGAGGACACTGCTGCAGGAATATGGTTGAAACTAGAGAATTTGTATATGACAAAATCTCTAGCCAACAGGCTCCACAAGAAAACCAAACTTTATACTTTTAAAATGAACCCTGGGACTCAAATAGGATAGCATCTCGATGAATTTAACAAAATCATTCTAGATCTAGCGAATATAGATATTAAGGTGGAGGATGAGGATCAAGCAATCCTCTTGATGAGTTCCTTGGACTCATCATATCAGAACCTTAAAGAAACCATGATGTATGGTAGGGATTCCTTGACTTTAGATGAAGTACAATCTGTACTTCATACTAGGGAATTACAAAACAAAGGTGATACCAAACAGGAACATGGGGAAGGGTTATCTGTTAGGGGCAGAACAGAAAAAAGAGAAAAGAAAGGCAAGAGTGACATCAAGAAATCTAGGTCTAAATCTAAGGGAAAACATTTTAAATGTTTTCATTGTCATAAGGAAGGGCATTTCAAAAGGAATTGCCCTGATAAGAAAAACAATATAGGGAATAAGATCAAAGAGGCAGGGGATGCCTCTATGGTGCTGGAAGGTTATGAGAGTGCTGAGGTACTCACAGTAAGTGAAGTTGATTCTAAGACAGAGTGGATAATGGACTCTGGTTGCTCTTTCCACATGTGTCCAGTGAAAGCGTGGTTTGAAACCTTTTCTGAATTAAAAGGGGGACATGTAATCCTAGGAAATAATAAGTCCTGTAAAATCATGGGTATAGGGTCAGTTAGACTAAAATTACATGATGGTACTGAAAGAACCTTGAAGGAAGTCGGATTTATACCTGAGTTGAAGAGAAATTTAATTTCTCTTGGTATGCTTGATTTATCAGGCTGTACCTTCAAGTCTGAAGCAGGGGTTCTTAGGGTTACTAAAGGTTCCTTACTAATTATGAAAGGGGTTATTAAGAATGGGTTATATACATTGCTTGGAAAAACTGTAGTTGGGGAAGCTTCCTCTATACAGAACACTTTAGAGAATAAGTCTGTCTTATGGCATAGGAGGCTTGGTCATGTAAGCCAAAGGGGGCTTGTAGAGTTACAAAAACAAGGATTACTGACTGAACAGAACCTAGGAAATTTACCTTTCTGTGAGGATTGTATCTTTGGAAAGGCAAATAGGGTCAGTTTCAAGTCAGCAACCCATAATACTAAGCAAACCTTAGACTATGTCCACTCAGATCTATGGGGACCTGCAAGAGTAAATTCACATAGTGGAGGGAGTTATTTTCTCTCCTTAGTGGATGACTACTCTAGGAAAGTCTGGATTTATATTCTGAGGAACAAGAGTGACACATTTGAAAAGTTCAAAGAGTGGAAATCTTTAGTGGAAAATCAAGTGGGTAGGAAGCTGAAAACCCTAAGGACAGATAATGGTTTAGAATTCCTGTCAAATAAATTTAATCTGTTTTGTCAAAAAGAAGGAATTCTTAGGCATAAGACTGTGAGGGAAACCCCCCAACAGAATGGTTTAGCTGAGAGAATGAATAGGACAATTTTAGAAAGAGTTAGGTGTTTGCTGTCTAATTCACGACTGCCCAAAACCTTTTGGGCAGAAGCTGCCACCACTGCAGTTCACCTAATAAATAGATGTCCATCCTCTGCTATAGGGTTTAAAACCCCACAGGAGTTATGGTCTGGAAAACCCCTCAGATATGACTACCTAAGAGTTTTTGGATGTGTAGCTTATGCACATTCAAAAACTAATAAGTTGGAACCTAGGGCACTTAAGTGCATTTTTATAGGATATCCTGAAGGGGTAAAGGGATACAAACTTTGGGTAGATGGACCTGGTAGACATAAGTGTATTGTTAGCCGAGATGTGACTTTTAATGAGTCACACATGGCTCGGGTACAAGAAACACATCCAATCAATAATACTGACAAACAATTAGAAGGATCTCAGGTTGAGGTGGAGCAGGATGACACTCAACCTAAACCTATAAATGGTAATGACAGTGACTCTGAGGATCAAACCTCAGAGGACACAGGTCAAGGTGGAGCCAGATCTTGGAATCTGGCTAGAGACAGACAAAGGAGGGTAATTAAACCTCCTCAAAGGTTTGGACAGGCTGACCTTACAGCTTTTGCCTTGACAGTGGCTGATGATGTTGTTTACCAAGAACCTAGGTCTTATAAAGAGGCTATATCTAGAAAAGACTCATCTAAATGGCTCTTGGCCATGCATGAGGAGATGGAGTTACTAAATAAGAACCAAACTTGGGTTCTGGTGCCTAAACCTAAAGGAGTCAGACTCATTGTGAGACGCCCCCAAATTCCGTTTGGGATCGGACGGACATTTGAAGCGTCGAGACATGTAACACAAGGTTACCTGCCCCCGTTCATGACATATAAGATGCAATAATCCTAACATGCATCTAACATTATGCAATATTCGCAGCGGATAATTTTTTTTTTCTTTAGCAATACTATACACCAAACTGAAAATATCCCAATACTTAAAACATACTTCATACATAAAGATCCATTGAATAACTAAGATCACAGCACTATTCCAAAATAGTTATGATCCAAAAGTACTGGAGATGCAACTCCATCGTACAAGTAGTAATTTAACTACTATATTAACATTAACGACGCACCGTCGTTCAGTCGACTGTGTCTAGTTGGTCAGCTCCTGATCCTCCTTCAGGTCCTGTAACAAGATCTACCATTTGGGGGGAATGGTAGTTGGGACTACCACAGTGAGATTTGATTACAAATCTCAGCAAGTTAACAAAAAACTTCCATACAGACTAATGATGCATGTATGACAGTAAAAGCATAAATGCATAATCAAATTCATAAGTAATTAAAGCATAACTTAGCGTACAACATAGCATAATTAACATAGCTTAAATTGAATCATGAACTGAACTTGACTTGACATGAACTTGATCTGAAACTTGACTTAGCATGAACTTGCTCTGAAACTTGAATTAACATGAAAAATACATACTCCACAGTTGTTGTGGCCCCATGTATTCTACGTGTAAATACATACTCCACAGTTGTTGTGGCCCCATGTATTCTACACAAACTTGACTTAACATTAAAAATACATACTCCACAGTTGTTGTGGCCCCATGTATTCTATGTGTAAATACATACTCCACAGTTGTTGTGGCCCCATGTATTCTACACATCACTATGCAGTTAAATACATACTCCACAGTTGTTGTGGCCCCATGTATTCTACATAAACTTGACTTAACATGAAAAATACATACTCCACAGTTGTTGTGGCCCCATGTATTTTACGCATCACAATTGTAGTTAAATACATAACCAACTTGAGATAGTAACATTTCGTAACATGGCATAACATATAACAGACAACATATTTAACATGACATATTTGTAATGTATAGTAATACATGACAGAATATATTGTGTAACAGATAAAAATTGATGACAGAATAAATTCTGTATAATAGACAATTACATGATAACTTGGCATGGCATGACATATATGATAACATACATACATACACTGTAATTCTTTTACTTAGCACACATACACAGTAGACTGCTAGTAAGTTAAAAGCTAACTTACCTCGATCTCCGCGTTTCTTATAAAACTTCAAGTGCGATCACGAGGAACTGTAATTAGTGATTCTAAAAATTAGAACTAAATCACTAATAATTTGAAATATGGAAAATACTAACTTAAAGAGTAAAATTTTCATTTTACTCTATACATGTGGGAAATTGACCGTTTTACCCATAACTTAAGGATTTTGCATACTAACTTCAAAAGTTTCCAAAATTTACATTCCTCATGTAAATTTTGTCCTAAACTTAAATATCAACTCATAAAAATTTAAAACAAAACACAACCATGAAGAACACACTATGGTCGAAACATCCATAGGCCATTTCCCTTTATTTTTGTTGCAATTCCTTCCAACTTCAAAACTCATGCTTAAACCAAAATTTTGCAACAAACATCTTCCAATCCTAAGTTCAAAACCATACTTAAAACATCCATTTAGAAAAATCTAATAATCAACACCAAACTTTTTTGTAAAAAGATCCAAGCACTTGAATCACAAGTTTTGACCTTAAATCAAAACATCTCCAAGAATTTCAAAAATCAAATCTTACTTCTAACATATTCATAATATCATCCTAACATCAACCATGCTTTAAATCATCAAACTAAAGTCACCAAAATCACAAAATAACATTTGGAATTTTTGGTTTTACACTTAGTCCAAAAACAGGAACTTTTTCCTCAACTAGTTTTGATAAATCTCTTGATCTATGACTTATAAATATATGATCTTCAAACCAAACCATTACATGGTTTAAAAAGATGTCCTAAAACATATACAAGCTTCTAATTCAAGATCACATGGTTAGAAATTAACCAAAACATAAATTTAGCCAAGAATATCCACACTTTGGCTTATCTGAATATCTCTTTGCATAAAATTTCATATCTTTGAAACTAACATCAAATATCTTCAAAATAATAATATAACATGTATATAAGATGTTTAGGATCCTCCAATAAAATTATCAAAGTCATTAGAATAGGTTTAGACCACCAAAGAGTTAAACTTTCTCAAAACAGAAACTGTTTTTCCTCTTCCAGTTTCTAAGTTTCTAAATCTAAGAACATCTTTCATCAAAACCTTTAATCATGCAAAAATCCTCAACCAATAGTCACATATACATGTTAACAATACTCCATAAAAATTTCGGACCAATATCTATCCATTAGCTTGGTCAAAAACTCCAAACTATAACATATTCTCCAGTTTATCTCCTAGAATGACCTTTCTATAGTTTACACAATATTTGACTGACCAAATGATCTTCAAATGGGGCAAATAAGATATCCATGTAAACTAGACTCAAAAAGGAACAACTTATATGAAGGAGACTTTATGATAAAACACTTACAACAGCTTCGAAATGGGCGTGCAAAAGATCTCCTAAAATCTGTCCGAGAGAGAGTGTTTGATAATCTTTTATTAGAAGGAGTAATTGAAGATAAGTTCATGGGTGCTGGCTGGACACATTTATGGACGAGATAAGGGAGGTGATAAGGCTGGAGTTGAGAGTTGAGTGTGGTTTTCTCCTACCCAAAATATCTATAAAAGATTATCTCATAATATTCTATCCAATAATATCTACAAAAATCAACTTAAGATATTTTTATCTAATAATATCTATAAAAATCAACTCAAAATATTTTTACCCAATAATATTCACGAAAATTACCTCAAGATATTTCTTTTTATCCAATAATATCTACAGTTTTGAACAGACGTTTTGTCCGAAAATATGAAAAAAAGTTATTGCGCCATAAGACTTTAAATAACCCTCCGAGTCTAATGGCACAAATCATAATACATTTTGACACTTCTAACTATATCCAATAATCAAAAATACACTTCTGATACCATAGTAAATAATAACACTAACTATGTAGTTAGACAAAAAACCTATACGATTAATGGATTCGTGAAAACTTATGGGTTTTTTTCACGAGATTCCTAAAGTTAATAGAAATTTCAAAATTAAATTTCTAGCGGACTGTTACACATTGGATCCAAGTGGATCTTTAAAAGAAAGGATGGTATACCAGGGATAGAAGAGACCAGGTACAAGGCTAGACTTGTAGCAAAAGGATTTACACAGAGAGAGGGAATCGACTTTAATGAGATTTTCTCACCTGTGGTGAAACATAGCTCAATCAGGCTACTGCTAGCCTATACAGCTTTTGAAAACTTGCATTTAGAACAATTAGATGTCAAAACAGCTTTTCTACATGGTGAAATAGAAGAAGAACTTTATATGCAACCTCCTGAAGGCTTTACTGATAAAATAAATAATAATCTTGTGTGCTTTCTTAAAAAATCTCTATATGGTCTTAAACAATCTCCTAGACAATGGTATAAGAGGTTTGACACACACATGATTAGTAATAAGTTTAATAGGAGTTGCTATGACAGCTGTGTATATTACAAGGAAGAAAAAGGAATAATGATATATCTTTTACTTTATGTAGATGATATGCTTATAGCTTGTAAAGACCGTGATCTAATTGATGAAGTTAAATGCATGTTGAAATCTGAGTTTGAAATGAAAGAACTGGGCCCTGCTAAGAAAATATTATGAATGGAAATAGTAAGGGACAGAAATGCAAAGGTTTTATATCTGTCCCAGAAAACTTATATTTCTAAAGTCCTAAAGAGATTTGGTATGAACCTTTTGAAATCTGTTAACACACCTTTAGGTGAACATTTCAAACTTTCTGTAGATCAGGCTGCTAAAACAGATTCTGATATTGACTTTATGAAACAAATTCCCTATGCTAGCATGGTGGGGAGCATAATGTATGCAATGGTCTGTTCTAGACCTGATCTAACTTATGCAGTGAGTATAGTTAGTAGGTTTATGGGGAATCCAGGGAAACCCCATTGGCAGGCTATCAAATGGTTACTAAGGTACCTAGTTGGCACTACTAATCTAGGACTGAGTTATGGAAAGGGTGTTGAGAAAGGATGTGAGTTAGTTGGTTATGTAGACTCAGATTTTGCAGGAAATGTAGACACTAGAAAATTCTTAACTGGGTATGTGTTTACTGCTTTTGGAGGGGCTGTTAGTTGGAAGTCACACTTACAATCTGTTGTGGCCTTGTCCACAACAGAGGCTGAGTATATAGCATTGACTGAAGCAATAAAAGAGGCCATTTGGCTAAAGGGCATTGCAAATGAGTTAAGTATTTTTAATGGCAATATTTCTGTGCACTGTGACAATCAAAGTGCACTTCACTTAGCTAAAAACCAAGTTTACCATGAAAGGTCTAAGCATATTGATATAAGGCTTCATTTTGTCTGGGATGTTATAGAGTCTAAGATTGTAGGTGTGGAGAAGGTCTCAACTGAGGATAACCCCTCTGATATGATGACCAAGACACTCCCAAGGTCTAAGTTCAGACACTGTCTGAACTTAATTAATATGGAGTCTGGAGTCAGTCCCCATTAGGGGGATAAGTGCAGGAATGAGCCAATGATGATAATTGATAATTTTGGCAAATAAATCTTTTGCCAAGGTGGAGATTTGTAGTGTTATGGCAATTAATTTTATTTGCTATTGTTATATGTGATCTGACCCCTTTTTTTGTCTTTGTGACATTGACCGTGTTAAATGAGTAGAAGATTCTGGAATGCTGAAGTTAAAAGCCTGAGTTGGTGATCACGTGTTCTGCACGTGACTCGTAAGCAGCATTAAGAGGAGTTAAACTTCAGCCGCAGGATCTGTACACGTGGAGCCATCTGTGCCACCATATATATGTATCGCCGATTGAGTGAGAGCGTCTTCGAGAGAGAGAGCAGTGAGGGAAACTAGGGTTTTCACTGTTGTGAAGGAAATCTGTGTGATTCTTACAGTGAGATGAGAGATTTGTAAATCTTTGAGTGTTTCTGAGGCTTCTCTGTGAAGGACATTGCTTATCAATAAAGATCTGAGGCCATTCCTGCCGTGGACGTAAACCATTAGGGTCGAACCACGTAAATCGATTGTGTTGTTCTTTTCTTGCTTATTTCTTGTTTATTTTTCTGTCATTTCTGTTATTCTTTGATTATTGATCTTGCTACGGTTTAGTTTCTTGTCAATATTGTTCTGTTACAATCTGAAAATATTCTTAATCTATCTGTTATCTGTTAGGTTGAATATTTTGTTAGACTGAATCTGTTAGTAGTCTGAATCTGTATATAACATGATATTGTTGTTAGGTCTAATCTGTATATAACATGATATTGCTGTTAGTTCTAATCTGTTATTAGTGTTGAATCTGTTTGGTTCATGTACGTGAATATATTCTTGTTAAATCTTGCTTAATATCTTTATTTGAACTCTGTTTTTGGAATAGAATAAAGATAATTTCTAACATAAAGACCAGGATTTTTATGGATATTTTCAAATCCAAGAAAAAGGGAAACGGATATTTGCAAATCAGGGTCTGGGCCCCGCACCAGAATACCGTAGATTATACGTACGCTGGGAAAAGTTTGCAAATATTTGAGTTAAACGTGATGATCATACGATGCTTTGCTTATCTTAAAATTAGTTGAAAAAAGAATATAACTATTTATACCTATTTTTCTTGTTCATAAAGAAGCCAGCGTACGTCGTTGTCACTTGTCACGGCAAAGTACTAAAAGACATTTGGAGATGGGGATGGAGAAAGGTAGCGTTTGTGGTTTGATATTATAGTATAGGAAAGATGCGGAAATGTGGCAAATTATTAGCCAGTTGATATAAAAAGAAAGCAGATAAGAATCTCGTTGAAATCTATAGAAAAGTTCTTTTTCTTTGTTTGATAGGTAGGAAAATACTGTTTTGTAGTTCAATCTCCAGCTGCTCCTCTCTTGCACCAATTTCATGTTTACTCATGTCAGCTACTGTTTTACTTCAACAAGTTAAATACCATCATCTTCTGCATTAATTGCTCCCTTCTTGATCCATCTTTCATCTTTGTATTCAACATTGCTGTCAAAGAACTATGTTTACCTTTCTCTGCAAGATACATAAAGGAGCTTGAGCTCCTGCTAATGTTGGAATTGGTCAACATTCTTCTCAATGTTTCTCACAACCTCCATGACCTGTGTGAGTTTACCTAACATCGCGCTTTCTTCTCTCACGAGTTTCACCTCATGATAGCCCCTTAAATTAGCCCTTTTTTGTATGATTCTTGGCTTTTTTGGGGATACTTATCATTCTAATTGTCAGAGTCAAAAAATGCCTCGCATACTTACTGGTTTTTTGAACATTCAATGATCACAATCATATCGGGTAACTCCATTACAACACAACCCAAATATGTACATGCGTTTGTATATGAATGAAAAAAGTATGGAGACAGAGATCAAACTATATTGCAAGGCAATTACCATTGAATCAAGAAACTGAAAATCTGCTTTCATTGGCTAATTATTCTTACATCAACATCCTGATCATATCTTTACCTCTAAACACTTCTGGATTGCTATGTGCCAGAATGTTTATAACAGACAATAGCTTTGACATTACTTCAAAGCAGAAAGGAATTAAGCAGTCCTTTGGCACGGTTTAAATTCAAGCACCGCAACCTGCACCACACCCGGCTGCACAAGCTGTTCTATAGGTATCGTTTTGGGTGGCCGAAGCTTTGTCTTTGGATGCTCCATCTGCACAGGCAAAGATGGTTGCTGTAATAAGAGAAAGCATGGCCAGCAGAACCCAAAAGATCATTGAAACTGCACTGCTTAAGCTTTCATTAATGTTGCTGCTGCCATCCCCTCGCACTGCTTCTTTCAATTCCCTGACCATCTATATATGTTCTAAGAGCTAGCTTTATTGCTCTCTATCTCTCTGTCTCTGTTGAAATGGCTTGCAATTTCTACGGTTCCTTGCAGGAGTTGCAGACTAATATATGGGACAAGGAGGCTTTACTCCGTTGACAAGCGACTATAATTTTATCATATATTTGATATTTCTAGCCAAGCCGTTCACCACGTAGCAGCTGTACTGATCACGTGCCCTGTATTTTCTGTGGATTCGTCGAAATTTCATCGACTCATAACATTGGGAGTTCGGTTTGGATACACGGTATAGATTTGATCTCATCTCTACAAAAGATGACTGTACCATACACGGTACAGATGAGATGCACAGTACAAAAGATTGAGGACGGAATTTTCCATCTCATCTCCATACAGTAGTTTTCTTTATTCAAACGTACTATAATTTATCTTTAAATTTGAACAACATCAACTTAAATAAACGCTAGTGAGCAGTAAAAATTGACAATAAATAATGCGTAAACAGTAATAAAAATTAAAATAGCGAGATCTATATTTTTTTTAAATCTCAAAAATAAAAAATTATCTCTTCTCATTTTAACTAAAATTTTTTTGTACTATTTAAAATATTTTATCTCATCTGAACTGTGTATCCAAATGAGATCTTAAAGTCTAATTTCAATCAAGAAGATCCCAACTTTAAACCCCAACTTAGAAAAAAAGAGACCAACAAAAAGCAAATGAAGTTTATAACATTTGTATTGCTTACTCTATGTAGTTATTTCTCATATGAGAGATCGATATTCATATACGAGAATGCAGTTTGGTGAAGAAGGAAGATGTCCATATCTTTTCCTTTTCAAAGTCAGCTTTGTTGATTAGAAGTGACATTAAAAAAAGGAATGAACCGAATGAGAGAAGATGGGGTCTCTTTGTTTTTTGGAAAGGATCCGGAATCAGTGCAAGTTGAGATGGTTGAAAACTGAAATGCGGCAGCTGATTACCCGGCTCTCGTTTGAGTTCCTTATCCTTATTTGCCTTTTTTTTTTTTTTTTTTTTTTTTTTTTTTTTTTTTTTTTTTTTTTAATTTTCATTTTGTTATTTATGCATATTGGTGTCTGTATCGGCAATGCCTGAATCGAATCGCTTGTCGAAGATCAAAGCCGATCTCAAAGGTCAGTGTCAAAATCCACTAAGAATTGGGCTTGGGCTTAGGTACGAGGTCTTTCATTGCTCGACTAAAAATAAGACCATACAATGATGATTGCTCGTAACAGGAAAAGCAGAGTTAAATGTCCAACGAGACCAACGAGAAAGTGAGACCAACGACAATTTTGTGAAGACTAATAAAATAATTTGTAAATAATAATAAAATAATCTAAATTATAATGATTAAATAAAAAAATTTGAAATTAAAAATATTTATATTTCAATAATATTTAAAAATAAAATTATGAAAAATTTCAAAATGAGATAAAATCGTATAACTTTCCAAAATAAGCTCCAAGACGCTAAGTGACTCTTCTTTGATGGCTTCGGCCACTAGCTGCTAAATCAAAGATCGGGACCTTCGCGCGGGATGGACCATCAGCAGAGAGGAGATGGGGGGGGGGGGGGGGGGGGGGGGGGGGGGGCGCCATGGTGGAAGGGGATTGTTTTGTCTTCTTATAATTTTTCAATTGTTTTGTCTTTTTCAATCTACAATAAGTGGTGGATTGATTGCAGACAAGCATAAACAAGAACTCTCGGATAGGTCAGAAAAAACAGCATGGATTTAGCAGTATCCATTAAGTTTTGCTGAGTAGCATGACAATGAGGACCAACCAATTCATGTCCAGTAGCTTGGTACAAACTTAGAATATTGCATATAAAATGCTAAGTTTACATTCAAATCCCAAGTCTCTTTCAAAATGATATGTCAATTGTCAAGCGATCAAAACATTAAAGAAGCCAAATAATTTATGAACAAGTGGAAGATTAAAGGCAACCCAACAACTGCATTCTTAGAGCACTGGCGTTCACTTTTTTAAAGCTTCAAAGTTACGTTTAGATGTTAAAATGATGTCAGATGATATGTAAATAGTAATGAAAAAATAATAAATAATTTTTAAATAATAGTAAATTATTTATAAATAGTAGTGAATAATAATGAAATAGTTTGTAAAGTAGACTACTTAACTTACTAAACACAGCCGAAGAATCAAACATGTAACCAATATGAACACCAACTAATATTAGCTTGAGATATATAAGTCAGATAATTAAGGACATGTTACGGGTTATATTAGGAGCCGTAAAAAATACTTTAAGTCTGAAAAGCCCTTTACTGATAAAATTAAGTTCTTTGGTTATTATATAGTTATTTGGTTATTATATATTAAAGTATTTTTTAATCTAAAAAAAAGTTAAAAACTAAACTTACTTTTTCTCAAATATATTTTTTCTAATAATGTGAAATGTAGTTCCAATTTTAAAGAAGACTATTAATAGATGAAAATACTCATACAACTTTTATATAACTACATATTTGCCCTTTGATCTTGTAATAGACATGGGACTATCTCAAATAACCTTTTATGTCATTTTCTACCTCAAAAATCAATTTTTTTTTTTTTTTGTTTGCCCAAACAAATGTAACATGTTTGAAAGTATTTTTAGATATATATAGTTACCAAAAAATAAATAATTTTTTAATAATAAATCTTATTATTTAAACTCTACAACTAAAAGCACTTAAGCTAAAATTTATTTTACTCACCGCAAACCTAAACATGCACTAAAAGTAGGCTTATAAATTGATACAGTTTTATGTGATTTGTTGAATTCACTTTAAAGTAAAAAGTAATTTATAATATAATATATCACACCAAATTATATCAATTTATGAATTTATTTCATAAAATTATTCGTACTCTCAATTCAATATAGGGTCGATCTAAATTTATTGTAACTAGAATGATGGGAAAGTTGGGGATATTATATATCACACCAAATTATATCAATTATATCAATTTGTGAATTTATTTTATAAAATTATTCGTACTCTCAATTCAATCTAGGGTCGATCTATGATGTCTGTTTACAAGATCTGAACTCAAGAGTGACTCCAGAAATGAATGCCTCTTTGCTACAACAGTTTACCAATGAGGAAATTCGAGTAGCTGTATTCCAAATGGGACCTTCAAAGCTCCAAGTCCAGATAGTTATGGAGCATGTTTTTATCAAGATCATTGGTCAGTGGTTGGCAGTGAGGTTTGTCATGCTATTTTATCCTTTCTAAATTCCAATGCTACTCTTGACTCTATCAATTTCACTTATCTAGTTCTGACTCATAAATCCAATAACCCAAAACATGTTTCTGAATACTGATCCATTAGTCTTTATAATTTTTTTATACAAAATCATTACATAGATGATCACTAACATATTAAAACCCATCTTATCTACTCTTATTTTACAAAATTAGTGTGCTTTTGTGCCTTGTAGACTCATTACAGATAATATTTTGACTGCTTATGAGACTCTTCATACCATTAACACCCAACTCTATGGTAGTAGGGGATATATGGCATTGAAGTTGGATATGAGCAAAGCCTATGATAGGCTGGAATGGGCATTTACAAGGGCTGTGATGATGAAAATGGGGTTAGCAGCACAATAGGTTAGGTTGATTATGAACTGTATACCTACCAGTTCCTTTTTTGTTATAGTTAATGGATCTCCTCAACAAATGTTTAGACCACAAAGAGGTTTGAGGCAAGGCTGCCCTTTGTCACCATATCTCTTTATTATTTGTGCTGAAGTATTAACTTCTCAATTAATTGCAGCAGAACAAAGGAAAATCCTGACTGGGGTACCAATTGCTAGGGGAAGATTCACAATGAACCATCTTTTTTCTGCTGATGATAGTCTTCTTTTTTGTAAAGCAAACATGCTGGAATGAGCTACTTTGAATTAGATCCTTGGCACTTATGAAGCTGCTTCTGGATAGCAACTTAACAGAGACAAGACATCTTTGTTTTTTAGTTGAAATACAAGATTAGCATCTAAGAAGTATCTTTTGGAAGTGGTAGATCTACAAGTTTCATCTAATCTGGATAAATACCTAGGCCTTCCATCACTTATTGGGAAGCCTAGAGTATATGCTTTTAGAGGGATCAAGGACAAAGTGAGTAAAAGGATTGGCAATTGGGTGAATAAATTCCTCTCTGAAGGTGGGAAAGAGATTCTTATCAAAGCTATTTTACGAGCAATGCCAACATATAGTATGAGTGTCTTTATGTTGGCCAAAATCCCTTTGTAAGCAACTCCAATCCCTTCTTGCTAAATTTTGGTGGCGACATCAAGATAATCAATCTAGAATACATTGGAGGAACTGGGAGTCTATGAGTGTCAGTAAAAAGAATGGAGGACTAGGTTTTCATGATTTACACAGTTTTAATCTTGCTCTTCTGGCCAAGCAAGCATGGAGATTCATTATGAATTCTGATTCCTTATCCAGCAAAATATTTAAAGCCAAGTATTTCCCACACCAGTCTTTGTTTTAGGCTGAATTAGGCCACATACCTTCCTATATATGAAGAAGTATCTTCCAATTTATTCCTTTGTTGAATGAAGGCTTAATGTGGAAAGTGGGGGATGGCTCACAGATTCGAATCTAGAAGGACAAATGGATTAACAGGGATTTTTCTTGCAAAGTTTAGTCTCCTATTTCTATACTCAATGAGGATGCTATGGTTGTTGAATTAATAAATTCTAACACAGGGTGGTGGAACTTGGACTTGGTTCATATTGTTTTTAATGAGAGTGATATCAAGGAAATTATGAAGATTCCTATTGGCATCATGCCTGTTGCTGATAGACTGATCTGGAGGGGTACCACAACTGGATTTTTTTCTATTAAGAGTGCTTACCATTTGCGTAGGCAACTCTTAACATTGTCTATTGGTGCATCTTCTACTCAAGGGGAACATGAGAAGCTATGGAAAAGGCTATGGTCTCTACAAATATCAAATGGTGTGAAGATGTTCATATGGCATGCATGTACTAATGCTTTGCCTATTAGAGTGAACTTACAGAAGAGATTAGTGACTATTGAATCTGTGTGCCCAGTTTGTTTACTTGAGAATGAGACACTAAGCCACATCTTATAGACATGCCCTTCCGCAGGATGTTTGGTCGTTAGGTTCCAGAGTACTCCAAAAGGTCTCAATTACAACAACTGATTTCTTCAGTATTTTTAAGCACATGTCTGCTCAACTGTTAAGACATGATTTGGTGTTTTTTGCTATCTTCGCTAGGTTTATTTGGTTCAGAAGAAACACTCTCATACCCTCATCCTTGCAAGCACCAGCTATGGTTTACAGGCAAGCTGTCATAACCTTTGAGAATTTCCAAACTACAATGCAACGGCAATCAATGAACAGCTTGCCTCCTGTACAGATTGCATGTCATCAGGAAACACCTCCACCACATTGGATTAAAATTAATTGGGATGTAGCAATTCGAAGTGAATCCCAAAAGATTGGTATTGGTGTCATTATTAGAGATGATATGGGCTTTGTTCTTGCTAGTTTAATGCAACCTAAGTTCTTTTGTATTGAACCAGCTCTTGCAGAGGCTAAGGGATTACTCATTGCTGCTACTTTTTATAAAGAACTGGGTTTGAATTTTGTGCTTTTTGAAGGGGACTCTAGTCAAGTAGTACAGGCAATGACTGACTCAAGGTCACACTGCAGGGAAGTGGCAATGTTTTATTTTTGATATGCAGCAACTGATGGCTACCATTGCCTGGCAAATTCTACATGTCAAGAAGGACTGTAATGGTGTTGCTCACCAATTAGCACAATAGGTTGTGACTATGGATCTTGCACTAATCGATGTTGACTGTATAGCTTAATGTATTAAGACAATTTTAATGGCCGGAGGGCATGTTTTCTGATTAATGAAAATTATGGTTTGTTGTCAAAAAAATATAGGGTCGATCTAAATTTATTGTAACCAGAACGATGGGAAAGTTTTGTTGGGGGGCAAGGTGCTGAGAATCCCTTAGCTTCTTCTATACCAACTTGTAGTGGCCAAAGGTCGAAAAGGACTCAATTGAGACCACTTAAGCAAGTTAATGCATCGCCATAACTCCATCATTTCAATTCCACACCCCAATTTTCCACCTCAACACTCTCCTCTCTTTCTCACCAGATTAATTATGATGATCATCCATTTCTGTAGATCTCTAGTTACCACAAACGACTACTTTCAGATCCCTAAATGAAACGAACAAACCTCCTACCCACCTTGCGATCACCCATTTCTCTACTAATAAACCTGTGCATCCTCTTCTTTTCTCTCCTACCAAGAAAATCCTTTGGCATGGACAACCCATACTTTCACTCATGTGGTGTGCAGAGAACCTGTGGTGACAGGCAAAACATTAGTTTTACATTCTACATCCGAGACAACACAAAATTCTTATGCGGCTACCCTGGATTCCAGCTCTCTTGCAACAACAATGGCCAACCCACCATCAACATATCTAACAACAACTATATCATCCACAATATTTCCTATGAAAGTCATATCCTTCGCGTCTCAAATGCCATATTTTTCAATTCCACCAACGAGTGTATTCCTTTAGCAGAAAATATATCCCTTCATGGTATCCGTTTCGAGCTAGCTCTAAATCAATCTCATGTACATCTACTTTATGCTTGCAACTCTCCGTTGCAGCTTGGGAGGAGTGCTTTAGATTTTTATCTTGGTTGTGATGGCGGAAACAAAAATGTTTCAGTTCTGGCTCTGCATGAACGGAACCCTAAGCTGAGTTACGTATCAGAGGGATGCATGACTAGGGTGGTAGCACCCGTTGAAGCTCATGGGGGTGACATTAGAGAGTCACTCAGAAGTGGGTTCTTGGTGAAATGAAAGGCGAGCGAATGCAACATTTGCAAGGAAAGTGGAGGATGGTGTGGATTTGATAGAACGATGTACCTTTTCAAGTGCTTCTGCCCGGATAGGCCTTATGCCTCACACTGTTGTCCAACAAGTCACACACTCTCTCTCTCTCTCTCTCTCTCTCTCTCTCTCTCTCTCCCCCCCCCCCCCCCCCCCAAAGAATTCTTCTTTTCTCTTCTCTTCCACATATTTAGAAAAGTATAATGAAGCTTGATAATGCATTGGATGCATGCTAGGATAAGCATTTTCCACTTGTCTGCGAAGTAGTATGAGGATACTCTAGCGCCCATAGTAGATGCTTTCTCTGCGTTTCATTATTAACCTTGCATTAATTTAGGTAGATCCCAGTATCCGACTCAAAGTTAATTCACAGTAGATGATGACTTGAATGAACAAAATATCCTCCTTATCTAATGTTTCATTACCACAGTACTACAGTGGATATATAATGAAGGAGCACAAGCACTTGGGCTAATATTAATTAACACTGACTCAATTTTGTAACAAGCGAGGAAATTATTATAATATAGAGTGATAAAAAGAGGCATAAACTTGAGGCGTGCTTAAGAGATATATACAGAAATTATGCAGTTAACATTATCTTAAGATTTGAAACCTAAGAAAAACTTATACCACTTCATGATCATCCCTTTTTTTGCTTGTATATACATATTTTCTCACCGTATGAAGTGGAGAGCATATTGAAAGGCTTAATTCTAAGTATATTGATGCGTGGAGAGTAGGCTTTCAAAGTCAATAACCGGATACCAGTTTTCATTTCTATTTACAAATTGGTAAAGAACAGAGAAAGTCAGACTAGGGGCTTATAATTTTAATGTGATAACTTTACGTGTATATACTAGGAGTGACATTAGATTCAGACTTGTAATACAATTTTATTAACTGATATATCACATATAAGAAGTTAAAGTCAAAAGGTAAATCATAGCTATATTTATGGATGCATGGGGTGACCACACAACAACAGTCACCCCGTTCCATTTGCAACTCTCCCATGGTGATGGTTTCCCTTAGGGGTGCTGTTTTGACAGGAACAAAGTGACACCTCCTAGGCTCCTCCGTTCGGGTGAAAGCCTAAAAACATTTCTAGTATAAACTGGTGAGTTTGCCTCTATAAATAGGACCATTGTGCACTTGCTTCAAACCCTCTTTATCCCTCCGTTTTGCACCAAACCATGAGTCCAAATTCCCTCGCAAGAAACTCATAAAACCAATCCTACACTTATTTTTCATCAATATTTATTATTTTGGTGAGAAAGTGCCAGGGAAGACTAGGATAGGAGAAGCAGAGAGAGTGGATTTTGGGTCATGGAGAGGCGCAAAAGATGAGATTGAAAAGTGAGTGTTCATTCCAAATAGATGGTATAAATGGGAATCGCCAAGGGATGAGTACAATCATTATAAATCACGCAGGTACGAGTTGGGTAATGATACGGGAAGTATTGGGGGATGACATTTTCTTGAGGAAAGAGTTCAACAAAAATGGAAGTGAGCTTAGCAAAAGTACTCCCAGGTGGGAGAGGGGTCATGAGATAAATTATAGACGAGGTAGGTTTGTGTAGGAATGAATACAACAAGCAATAGGAAAGAGGTAGATTTATGATTTACAGAATTTGTAGAAAAACGTCAAGAAGCTTTGAAAGCCTTTTCCTTTCTTCAAAATCAGTTAACTTGCAAAAATTTTCTCCCAAATAGTTTTTCATGTTTGTGAGATGTACATATTGTCACACAATTTCTTATGAAAAGCAATTTCAGTAAGTATCTAGTAGGTCTTTACGTACTCTGAATTATATGTCAACACATTGGCTAGTTAAAGAAAAAAAAATGGAGTAAATCCAATTATTATCTTATAAATTCCCATTTATATTTTAGAAAACGAAAGCATTGTTTTAATAGAAAATTTCAAAACGAAAACTGGAATTTTCATGCATAAAACTATACAGAAAAAATTATTAAAAAAAAAAATTAAAGGATGAATTGCGAAGTCGGTAGCTAAGTTATCAAATTTTTGCAATTCAAAGACATGAGTTTTCCATTTTTGCAAAATTGATACATGAATTTTAAAAAAGCTTTCAATTACGTATCTTTGTTAAATTTTAATTTAACGTGATGCAATACGCAATATCAATATCGACGTTAGCCAATGAAAGATTGAAGCGCTGCATCAATATGCCACGTGTCAATCGTGTTAATTTTTAGTTATCAATTGTTAAAAAGTTAAAAACTAAGATCTCTAATTGCTAGAACAAAATTTGAAAACTGTGATCCTGATCTTAAATAAATCCAAAAATGAAACTCCAAGGGTTGGCTTAAGAGGCTAAGGCTTGGTTTTGGAGTATTACTCTTTTCAAAATTCAAAGTTCAATACCACATAGATACAAACAATCCACTGGAGCGCGCCACATTTTCTAGTAAAAAGTTAACGATTTAAACAATTCTGTGAAGAGAAACTTTTGAGAGTGCAGTGCATGGAACCGAAGTTTACTCTGTAGGGATGTTATAAATAATAATTTTATAGCTATTAACTATTAACTGCACATGTAAATTTTAGAAATAATAATGAAATGATATGTGATTCATATTATTCACGAAAAATACTAGAGGAGTCCTTCAAACTTACTACTTATGTATTGAAATTTTTTTTAAATTTTTTTTATTTAATAGTTAAGGAAGTGACTATTAATAAAAATAAATTATGTATTTTTTTAATTTTTTTAATAATTAAAAATGTTAAAGAAATACTTAAAAAATTATAAAAAAAGAGTAAAAAATTTATAACTAGCAACAAGGCCAGTAGTGATAAATGTTGGGTGGCCTGTTAGCAACAAGGCCTATTAGTGATCCATTTGAGTACTAAAAATTATTATTGGTTAGAGAAACTTTGACGTATAAAAAGTGTTTCTCTTGACCCGGGATGAGTTCACATTAACATTTTTTTTTTTTTTTAATTGAGCGTGGACTCCCCACGTCAACGATATTAGGTACGAGTTGCATCAGATTCTTAATGGTAGCGGAACTTTTTTGCATTATCCATACGAGAGATAGAGCGAACTTTCCTATTTCATTCTTTTTTCTTATAGCTAGCTTTAGAATGCTGCTTTTCATTTACAATCTTATCCTCCAGTCAAGCTTATTGAGGTGTGAAATTATTTAAAATGATTAAAAATAACAAGATTTTAATTATTTATCTAACTTTAATTAGTAGAGACTTAACATTAGCTGAGAAAGCCCAATCAATTAGAGCAAATAACCGCAGGCAGAAGGTTGAAATTTTGATTGTTTGGAAACAGCTCATAACAGCAACCTGCACTCCAGCTCCAGTACAAATGTCATGTACAAACTCCCCAGTCCCCCACCCATACGTTTAAGGAAAGAAAAAGGCAACCCTTCCTCCCTCTCACGAAGCATGTGAGAGAGAGCCCAGAAAAGAATTTTATGGAAGTAATCTTGATTCTTGACCTGCAACTCCTCATCCATCCATGACTTTTCCATAATCGTTTTCCCCAGTCAACACGTTCTCTCGTTAACCCCCCCCCCCCCCCCCCCCCCCCCCCCCGGTCTCCTACTTCCCTCACAACACGGCTAATAAAATGAAAAGCTCATTGTTTGATCAACTTTACTTGTACCAGTTACAAACTTTAGAGAAAACTTATTCCCCGGGCCTGGCCAACACGTCAAGATTTTTCAAAGATGCCATTTGTGGGCCACACGATGTTTTTCCTCATTCGTCGTTTTATGAGATCGGCCCACAATTAATCAATGTTTACACGAAAAGTAAAGGCCGGAACGTAGCTCATGACATCTGCTTTACGGGTTTTTTTTTTTTTTTGTTGATTTTGTTCGTTTCGAGAGTGGAAATTTTGATGCCAGCCGCCTTGGTTTCCATGAGAAATGGTTTAAAGTTCAAAGCTTTTGACAGAGTCAAGGAGTCGAGTCGTTCTAGTCCGAGTCAATGCAGAAAATGAGTAGGATACTTCCTCACCTCCTCGGACTCTTCGGCCCTGTAGGATTTCCCAAATGCACAGACCTCGGCCTGCTTTTACAAGTCATCCCTTCTCCAGTTCCCGAGTCTACTGCCGTGTTAAACTGAGAAACTCCATATTATATTGTGAAGCCAGCAGGAGCAACAAAAATAATTATCTGAACACGTTGTTTGTTTTATCGATCCCTAGAATATTAGGTTGTTGCTGGTGAATTGGGAGTTTAATTGGGATATGGCTTCTGTCTCCCTCTTTGTTTTCTTTCTTGTCTCATACCTCGGGTTGCTTCTGTCGGCCGGACAAGAAGAATCATCATACACCCAGAACTGTCGTCGCCTTCTTTGTGGAGATCTGGAGAAGATCGGCTTCCCATTCATCGATATCACAGACCCAAAATGTTATGTTGGCATCGTAAATTGTAACGAAGAAACTCATCAGACGATCCAACTGGGGACCGGTGAAAGACAGTACGAACTTACAAGCATTGGAAGGATTCCTGAACAGCCTAATGCTTATGTCCTGGGTATCCGGGACCAGAAGCTTTCGGAGAACTTGACTTCCGGTAGATGCAAATTCATAACGAATCCAACTATCCTCCCCCGATTTCCATTCATCTCTTTACAAATCAAGTCACACAATCGGACCTTTGTCAAATGCGACAAAGCTGTCAAAAAGTTTGGCTGGATGCAATCGAGCGATATTAAGTGCGAAGACGGTTATTATCTCTACGATGGTCATCCAAGCGATGGTTTTCCTCCTGGATGTTCCCCTATTCAGCTCCCAATAAAGCCGCGGCCAAGTGAGAGTGAACCGTATCCCGTTGAGTTCGAACTTCTAGTGAATGTGTCTGATGATTGTTCCCCGTGCCATGAGAAAGAAGGACAATGCCAGATCGACAGAAACATTTATTGTCCAAAGAAAGGTATGGGATACACAAATCCATTCATGATACAAAGAAAGTTTATTTTTTATTAATTTTTATATTGTAGTTATTCCTAGTACAGGTGCTAGTACTCGTGTAGTTTGTACCATGCCATTATATATATATATATATATATAGTTCAGTGCTCCTCTATGTATATGTGCAGTAATTAAGTTTTATATATTCGGATTGGTTTTGAATTTAGATGATGAGATCATCAAATATTAGAAACAACTTTGTCGCAATGAAAGAAATCTGTATGCGAACGACATGAGCTGGCTGACGGTGCTTTGTTACTAACCCTTTTAAGATTTCAAAGGATCGATGCCCAATTCTTCTCAAACTGACACCATTTTGTTGTATCTTCTTTGCAGGGAAGAAGAGTAAAGTGTTGGCGATAGCCTTGGGTAAGCTGCCTCTTCAATCTAATTTTTGTTTCTGTTAAATTGATATTCACACGTGCCATCTGAGATCATTTGGGGGCACCAACAATACAAACAATTCTGCCCCTGTCCGAGACCCAAATCCGGTCACACCTTCCCATTTCTTGAGATTAATACAGAAATGCTTGGTCTATTGTGTCTTCGTGGCATATAAATTAATTGCAACTCCTAATTTTATCATGAACTTTGGTCATCGCTCAATTTTCTCCATTTCTATAATTCTAGGGCATTTATTATATAAGGAATCTAGTGAGAGACTTCCTACTTACATACATAACTTATTTCAGTTCCATTATATTCTGTAGAGGCTTCTTGTCTACCTATTAATCAAAAGTTAACTCATTCACCGGTAAAGATAGTAAAATCAGGGTATCTATATAATTTTTGCTGCTTCATTTTTACTCTAGAATTACCTAAAGAAAGCCAATTTTGCTTAGTTCCATGACTCCCTAAATACATTGTTTGAGTTACTCTGGTTTATGCGCTAGTTCATAATACTTTTTCTTTTATTACAGCCACTTTATCTGTTGCCATTGGAGTTCTAATAGTCATTGGCCTCAGCTTTAGGCGAAAGTTTAGATCCATTTTGAAGAAGGAAAGTCTAACACATCAGAATGTCGAGGCCTTTCTAAGGAATAATGGACCTTTTGGTATAAGAAGATACAGTTACTCGGATATAAAGAAAATGACCAACTTCCTCAAAGATAAATTAGGCCAAGGAGGTTATGGTAGCGTCTACAAGGGGAAGTTACAAGATGGGTCTATGGTGGCAGTAAAAGTTTTGAAAGGATCAATAGGAAATGGAGAGGAATTCATAAACGAGGTTGCCAGCATTAGTAGGACCTCACATGTCAACATTGTTACTCTTAGGGGCTTTTGTTTTGAGGGTTCCAAAAGAGCTCTTGTTTATGAATTTATGCCTAATGGATCTCTAGAGAAGTTCATATTTAAAAAAGATTCACCATCTAATCATCAATTGCAGTGGGAAACATTGTATAAGATTGCAATTGGCATAGCTCGAGGATTAGAGTACTTGCATAGAGGTTGTAACAATCGAATCTTGCATTTTGACATAAAGCCTCACAATATTCTTTTAGATGAGAACTTTTGTCCAAAGATCTCAGATTTTGGCCTTGCAAAAGTATGCCCTAGAGAACAAAGTATCATATCAATGTTGGGTGCAAGAGGAACTGCAGGATATATAGCTCCAGAAGTATTTTGTAGAAACTTCGGAGGGGTCTCTCACAAATCAGATGTTTACAGCTATGGAATGATGGTTTTGGAAATGGTTGGAGGTAGAAAGAATATAGATGCTGAGGTTGATCATACTAGTGAAATTTTCTTTCCACATTGGATTTACAGGCGCCTTGAACTCAATGAAGAACTAACATTGCATGGTCTCAAGACTGAAGAGGATCGACAAAATGCAAAGAAGATGACAATAGTGAGCTTGTGGTGCATACAGACTGACCCATCAAACCGGCCAGCAATGAGTAGAGTTGTCGAAATGTTGGAAATGAGCCTCAATGCCTTGCAAATTCCTCCTAAACCTTTCTTGTCTTCCCCGTCAAGACTAGAAGCTGATTCTTCGACTATAATGGTTCTATCTCATTCTGGTTCTAAGGTTCTCTAAAAAAATATTTTTCTTGAATAGGAAATCTTAATTCTCGAAAGCAATTGGGTATATTTTTCAGTTTGATCAAATATTAGCTTGTTGATGCACCTTCAGTTGAAGACTTGCCCAACTTTAACTGCCTAAAATATGCAGTATTATCTAGCTTGATGGCTCGATCACATCATATTCTTTGGCATTATCTGACTTCATCCCTTAACTGAGTTATCAAATCTATCTAAGGGTTGATTAAGAACAGAAGAGATATGTCTCATAATCCCTGGCTAGAATTATCACTAGAATTATTTTCCTTACACTTTATTGAAAGCTTTCACTGACTTTAGTCTATTTATGTATTTTCACAACGAGGGGCAAATCCATTGATTTGAGTTGATCTGTTTGCATATGTGTGATATTACTTGGAAAATAGATACTACTATTAAGTAAATTGGCCAAACAATTTTTACAATACTGAAATTTATCTTATGGATTAAACCCAAGCAATGTTGGAGCTAGTTTTAGCAAAGGCTTTAGGGTGTTTGGTTAAAACTTCCTCACAAAAAGAATGCAAACCGCGGTCATGCTACCATTATAAGTACAATTAAATCCATTTCTCCCCTGATTCAAAATGCTTTCTACACATCCTTCCTCGCAAACTTGTTGGGTGTGACCACCTTTGGACCAATCAACCCAAGTGATGCTCCTATTTGAGTTAATGTCTAGGTGAGTTTTGGTCTCGAGGGTTGCCAAGTATTTCTCATCCATGTAACATGGAGGCTTGCCATGATTCTCAAAAATGGGGTAGTATGCGACATCTAATACTATTTGTACGGCTAGCTTCCAGTGAACTTCGAACCATTGGTTGCCTTTATGCCAATCAGACAATGATATCGTCGGCCACATGCGCATATTATACCGTCCTCGACCCATGGGTCGTGGATCATCAAATGAGCCAACAAAACTATGGTTAGAGTTGATGAGGTAGTTGTAAATTATTGTGCAGTTGAATAGAGGAATGCATGTTTCAGAGAGCAACACAAATCTTTCATTGGAGAAATCAAGTAGGGCATTAGCTAATAGGCGCTTCTCCGCATCCATCATTGTGGCTTGTTCCCACTCCACAGGCTGCAAAACAAAATACAATTCAAATTAAATTTGTAATAAGATGCCTTAATGCGGTATGCCATATTGAAGTTTTTGATCGAATAGTTTCATGACTGGCGGTCATTGCTGCATTTTTGCTTCCAGACCTTTTTCTAAAATTTTAACTCGATTTTATAGATCAATTATAGCTTGTGATTTTGTGCTTTCTTTTGCTACTCCAAATTGTATTTGGCACATTCAGTCGGGTATGAAAATTTAAAATTGCAAGCTAGCATATTATAAGGAACCAAAATCGTGAAATTGGTTTCCCACCTTCACTGAGAATGGGATGCACCCTTCCCTTCCCCCTGTCCCTCTTCTCCTGGGGAAGACCTTTTCCATGAGGTTCAAGTCAGCACATGATTAACTGGTTTGCATTGATACAATCCTCTATAACTATTTGGGGGCATGCCCATGGTGAAGAATCCTTTTAGGAGACGCTTCAAAATTTTAAAAATCTGCCCGTATTTGGTAGGCTAGCAATTATAGGAGCACACTTGAATAGAATTGGAAACTGCTCATAGCATATTCTGTTTCTCAAATGAAGTAGGTTTATAAAGGAAATGCTACCCTGGTCCTTGGACCATGGGGCCATGATTCTGTATAGGATATTTTTAGGTCTGGCCTGTTTCATTTGATCCCTACCAACAACAGGAACATGTTTCCTTTTTTGGATGCAAATTGCTTTACATGATCTTGCATCCTCAATCCCAACTGCAATAGCATACCGGATCTAGATGTTGGAGACCTAAAATCCATTCCCTGTTAATTCTCCTACTGGTTAATCATCTGTGACTCCTTATTGTTAAATTTAAAATATAAAGTCAGCCTAGTTCAGAGTATTTATGACATAGAACTTTTGTTGAAACATCCTGTTACGAGGCTGAGGTATATGTTTTAATCACTTCAGTTTCTTGTGAACTTAGAATCAGATCTCTATTTTCTTAGTCTGGCAATTGATTGATTCTTTCTACGTTTTGAATAAAATGTATATGTAATATATATCCAGAAATAATGTAAGATGGTTTTAGCATTAAAGTAATAGAAGGTTTAAGAGGCAACTGGATTGGGTTTGCAATGCATTTTGAAATTGAAAGACGATAAATGTGATGCTTGTAGTTGGATGCCGAACGCACTGATAAAGTTATATTTGCTTGAACAAGTAATTCATTTCAGGACTTCAAAAACCTTCCCCACTAGAGGATATAAAATGAAAAGCTAACCGGTTTATTGGAATCTTGTTGGCCCTTCCACTAGGTAACTTAGGCTGCATTTGGATGCTGAGGTGTATTTTTTTTTTTTTCCCCTTGAATAGCTTATATGATGATGTTTCCAAATAAATATGTCTTTATTGTTAGAATTATTTTACATAATTATATTATGTTTGGATTTTCTTGACGACAACGAAATTTTTTCTCTTGTTCATCATTTTTTTCATTTCTATTTTTGGTATTGAGACATGAAGTATGATTTCAACTTCATCGTTTCTCCACATAATAATTATTTTAAGTACTATCATTCTATCATTATGAGGGTACATCTTTTTTCTATCATTATTAGCTTAAAACACAATATAAAAAAATATAAATAGCAAAATAATTTCAGAATTTTATTGACGCTTGAAGTTATAATTGCTTCTAAAAAACAATCTGTAAAACTATATTTGATAAAATCCTGCCTTAGATCGACAATATTGTCCCAATAGACAAAATTATTACAATAGAGATCATTATTTTTAAATAAAAACATAATGTAAAGATAAAATTTATTTAATTAATTTTTAAATATAAAAAAATGCTTCGCTCAGAATTTTCACCTAAGGGACTACAATTATTGAGCAGGCCTTGTCTCTAGTGCTTGGGCCACCACAACGTCAGCCACCAGTGAACCGACGCGTGATGCTACTTTGATTATCATCAACCTCTAATCTTTCTTCCACCCCCAATAATACGTTTAAAGGAAAATAGACATCTTTATCTGTCTATTTTAATTAATTTCCTTTTCACATTCATTTTTGATTGGTTTCCATCAATATCAGCTATATATCAAGGGTGGAAGAGCGAAACCTCCAGGAAATAATCCCTTCGAAAAGCTTTTGGAATTTTCAAGGGTTTTGAAGAGCAGTTCTGCTTATAGAATAAATCTGCGGAGCAGCCCCTGTTTAGGAGCAGCTGCTGCACACCTTACGTGTCTTAAAGAAAATTACCAAAAACACCCTACAACAAAAGCAACGTAACGGACGTTCCCTCTTTGATTTCTCATTGATTTCTCAAAATCCCTCCTGAACCTCCTTAGCCTTCGTCTTCCACAATCTAAGCCCTCTCCACCACGACCTCAGCTCTCAGTTCCTAATTCTACCAAAGCAAAGCCCTCAGTCCACTCAACGCGAAGCCGCCCTGAGTCCACCGACACGAAGCCCTCAGATCTACAGGAAGGTAAATAATCTGTGATTCTAGGGTTTTGGCATACATTTTTTTTCTGTTTACTCCAACTTTTTTTTTTTCTCTCTATATTTGCTAGAAACTAATGGTACCCTCCTGTAGATGTTGCCTCCCATGGCTTTGCGCAACCCTCTCTCTCGACAACTCTAAACCCTTTCTACCGGTTTCTTGCCTGTATATGCTTAAAGACTAAGCGCACCCTATCGGGAATTATAAGGTATCGAGAGGTTAACATTTGCATTTTCTTTTTCAAATCAGAGTGGTCTTTTTTCATGAGCTCATTGTTGGTACCCTCCATATGTTTTTCTGTTTCTTGGATGCTTGGTTTTATATTTGTTAGATCTATGTTTTTTGTCTTTTAATAGTTTCTGACTTTGGGTATTTTCTCATCCGAGAATGGCATAAATTTAGTTGCTTTGTTTACGAAGGCATTACTCCGCATTTAATCTGAATACTTCCATTTCCCAGCATCCCATATGTGTTTGTGTTTCTTGGATGCTTGGTTTTGTGTAAGTTAGATCTGTATTTTTAGTATTTTAATGGTTGCTGACTTTGGGTTTTTTCTCATCTGAGAATGGCATAAACTTAGTAGTTGTAGCTTTGTTTGCGAATGCATTAGTCTGCATTAAAGGAAACATTCAACAACAAAAAATATCTACGGATTCCACTGCAACTTCATCTAGATTTGAAGCTTTCGGATCTTCAAAATAAAGCTTTAGAAGCTTTCTCTACTATATTGAAAATAAATTAAGCTTAGTATGATTTTTTTACCACTAAACTGATCTATGACACGAGTTTTTTTCTTTCCTTCTTGCATATAATGATGGGGTTCATGTTTTCTCTACCCCTATTCATCCTACTCCTAGACTTATTTAGTGGTTAAAAAAAATAAGAAAAGTTTTCTCCGCAAATGAACAATTTTTTAGGAAAGAGCAGAGAAAACATGAATGTTTATGTCAACAAAAAGGTCATAGAGATCACAAATCTTGTCCTCTAATGTGAGAAAATTACCTTTCTCACATAATTTTCTCACATTATATATCTTCTTGAAACATTCTATTTTTAATGACTTTGTTTTAATTTTTCATTTTGAGTGTCTTCAAGATATGCCATGCTTGTCCCCATGGAACTTAGTGCAAATCAGTCCCCGTGTTTGATTTGAGCCTTGGCCTACTAATTGTGGAAAGGGAGATGGGTAATTTCAGCCTTTGTGAATTTAAATCTAATAGTGTTATGCCTACATGTTATGAGTTTTTTTTCCTTTGTTGCTACAGGTATATACATTGAAGGTTCAACATGCAAATGACACTGCAGCTGAGAAATTTGGAGTCGATCAATTTGAGGAATTTGATAGTTGATGAGTGTCACTGTAGCTGTTTTGATAATGGTTTAATGTGTGGCTGTAAATGGTTGAATGGGTTTAGTTTTGTTTATGGGTAAATGTGTGCATGTAAAATGGTTGAATGGGATATGAAAACTATTTTTGTTTTGAGTTACTAGAGCCGAATGGTCGGTCTTAAAGAATACAAATTTATGGTGGACTTGTAAGAGTTAATATGTAAATGAAATACAAAAGTTCCTGATCATTTATGCAAGTTGAATTGATGTATAATTATGCATTATCGTCCACACCTACTTTGCTCCTTGTGATAACTTGTACTTTTTTCTTACGCATGTTCTGACTATAACATGGTGTAGATTAATTGAAGCACGGATGCAAAGCAAATTGAACCTTTTCATCTCTGTTGTAGATTAATTAGTATCACAAAAATCTGGCCATGAAGGTGAAGCACCAGAAACATGTCTAGATTTTCCGTGGAATTAACTTACAATATTTATCTCAATATATACAAATATGAGTGCATGCTTAGCAACCACATACCAAATTCCAGTTATATGATAACTAAATATATGAGTTTTTCAAATATATAGTCTCTATGTTTCCTTACAATGGCAACCACAAGAAATTCCCACTCCTCCACAAATAACACAGCGACCCTGAAACGACCCAAAGTTGCATTCATCAACTAATAAATAAAGAGGATGTTAGTATTACAAGTAATTGAGGTCTCACAACAACTGTCTATTTTTTTTACAACTAATCAAAAAATAAGGAGACCATCTATCCTCTCTCAACTCTAACATGTGAAATGGGAATGCCATCCAGAATTTGTTAGTGACTTTTCTGCAAGAAAATAAGGAAGATGTTAGTATATAAGGAGGATGTTACCACAACCATGCATGTATGTAAAAAGAATCAAAAACTAGTTTTTTTGAACTTACAAGAAAAGCTGCTAGTTTAATTCTCCCAAAACTAGATAGTAATGGAAAAAAGCACCATTTGCTGACCCCGTTTGCTTTTATTCTGGGGCAGAATTTGTGCCAGCAAAGTGCCTTATATTCAATAAAGTAACCTGATTAAACCTAGAAATTTGTTGATTATGCCATACACGTGTTATGGAGCATGAACAGCGAACTATAATAGAATGTGAAAACAGGAAGTTCAGAACTATAATCATAATTACTGTAAAACCAGAAAAAGGGCTTCAACTAACAAACCAGAAAAAGGAGGGGAATGTTTACCAAAGTTCAAAATCAGAATGTGATGGAAACCAGGAAAGAGAAGTTAAAGAAATTCAAACAGTAACACTTATACAAATTAGCTCCATTTTGGGTGGGAGAAAACCCAATACAAGATGTAGTTTACTGACCACGGACAAAGCAAACTACACCAATAAACCTGGCTTTTATAGACTCAACCTACATGGTTTATAATCCACTCCACTTCCACAGGCATAACACACTCTCTTCTCACAATCAAACTCTATACATGGCACATGCACCCACATCACACACTCAGACTCACCCATGTTGCTCCCACACTACATGACTCAATTGACTGGCTGTGTCTCTCTCCACTAGCCACAACCCTTTGACATGGTTGCATTCTTTTTTTCTTTTTTTTTTCCCTTTTGCTCCACAAACAGAGAGATCATGGAAGCCTCTCACATCTCCATATCTCATCCCATATAGCTCGTGTCCCTTATGGTGTCCCTTGATTCTTGCTAATATCTATAACAATTTGAAATGATAATTCATGATGGGCCATTAAAAAAATAATGATTTTTTTTTTTTTATAATTTTTATAAATTTATGTTTTAAAATGAGAATGTTTATGTAAAATAATTTTATTTTTATGAGTTATTTTGTAAAAATATACATCTTCAAAATATGGTTATATAAAAGATTGTAAAGAATGGTGGAATGTGTATCATTTTCAATAAAAATATAAAATAAAATCTAAATTGAATAAATATCCCATTTCATGAAAGAACAAAAATTGAGGACTGTATCAACATGAATACCACATCCATATATACATACATAAAACCTGCAATCAAGAGCCCAATTCCTAACAAAGAACATTACGAAAATGTTGAAGAAGATTCATTGTACCCAGAATCTACAAGTGAAATAAATATAGATATATATATATATATATAAGAAGCCGAAAAGCAGTTAAAGAGAAATCTGAAAGCAAAAATAAAAGAATCTGTAAAGGCTTCGATATGCACTTCACGCTCTCCCTTTTTTTTCCAGCATTTTCTAAATATCTAAACACAGAGAAAAACGAGTCCGATGACAAGGAAATGAGGGAGCGAGGATAGTAATCCCAAGTCTGAATCAAAGATGAGAGTTTTTGTTTTTGGGCAAGGATAGTAATCCCAAATCTCTGGGGCAAGAAACCACTCACCCTTTGATGGGGATGTGCAGATGGGTTCGGTGTCGCTTGAAAGAGACGGCGTCGCCGGTGGCAGTGGGCAGATGAGGTTCGACGGGGGCAGGGAGGAGACGATGGGGGCTCGAATTCAGCGTGGGGGGGGGGGGGGGGGGCTTGAATTTGAATTGGGAAGAATAAAATTTCAATCGCTAATGAAAACGGTGCGGTTCGCATGATTTAAAAAAAAAAAAAAAAAGACAAATGGGACGCCACGTCTGGTGTGCAAGTGTGCAGCTGTACAGTTGTTGTTCCGTAGAACAACTCACTGACGCATCAGCCGGTAATTAATTAATTAAAAAAAAAGGTAACGTGGGATTTGCAGGGGGGAAGCATTTCACGTGATTTGAACTATTTTCATATGAAACAGAGAGCGCCATTCCCGTCTTCCAGTCCTCCCACCTCGCCGATGAGCTTCAACTGAACATTTTTCCACTGCTTTGATCTGCCTTGAGCGTGGGAAAGAGAATGGTTGATTAACCCGAGCGACGAAACCTGCGCAAGAGCCCAAATCGGAACCAGAGACCGAGACCGACGAGCTTTAACTGGGTAGCCAGCTTATTCTTTCATCTGCATTTTCTTTCATCTGCATTTGTGGGTAAACATTAGAACGGTTTGATCTGGGTTTTTGCTCTGCCTTTGTCGTTCTTTGTTTGTTTTCCTTTCTTGTATTTTGTCATCACATTCTGCCATTTTCATCTTCCCTAATTTCATGTCCTAATTTCATCTTCCCCATGAGTTGTTTCTAATATACGTCTTTGGTACGTTTCGCTCAAAAGACAAAAAAAAAAAAAAAAAAAAAACCGACGATTCTCAGTTCGTCTTCTTCATCGTCGCACAACTCTTTCAAAGGAAACACACATTAACGGTGCGTTCTCTCAGTTACATGTAAATTTAAACCCCCAATATTTCTCTGTTGAACCTTTTGAACCATGAGATTTTTCCTCTTAATAACCAACTACTTGACCTCCGAATTCTGGAAAGAAAAAAGAATCTGATTATTTATATTTCGGTCACTATTTTTCCTCTCGTTTTTGTTTTTCTTCAAAACCAGAACTCTTGGGGCAATCCTGCTAAAAGTTTATGATGTATGCCTAGCTTTACATTATCAGTAAGGTCAATCAGGAGGGATTGAACGTTGTTATGAAGAATTTTATGAGGATTTGCACACAGAGTTCTTTTAGTTTGGGGAAATTGTGAATTTTAAGGTTGTTGCTTCTGTCCTAGTGTTGTTTTTGCCAACTCCATTAGCATATTCTCACCTCATCTTGGGATATTGTGTTTATTGAGAGTTGAGGTATTTTAGAATTTTTTATTGTAGAAGAATTTGTTCATATTGGTTAATTATTTACAATTAATAATTATGAATTCCATTAACTGCTTATAGCTATACTGGGAGACTATTTTCCTGTGCTAACAGTGGGTAGTTTGGAGTTCTGGTTTGTCTTAGGATAACAAATGTCAGGTCTTTTTTAGGTGTGTAGAAATGGCTCGTTCCAATTTGAGAAAATGTCTAAGTACAATATATGTCACTCCATTAGGTGCGCAGAAGTGCTCGTAAGTCTTTGACTCTTTGATATAAAACAGAGAAGGTTAATTGCATTATGTTTTGATATAAAACTGGGGCAATCAAGACTCAAAATTCAAAAATCTCCTCTGCATCTCATGGGAAGAAAAATCTTTTGCACCTTCTATGAATTCTCTTAATTTTTCATGCACACAATGTCAAATCTCTTTGCTTTTCATGCATACACTTAATAGTATTGAACCTAATATCCTTTGCAGTTGTGTTGAAAGAATGCAGTCAAACAAGATCTGAGATACTCTATTGAAAGTCTCATCCAAGAATTTCATTACATTAAAGTCTTGAGTCACCAACTTGGATGTGGCCCTAGATGGCTGATTATTGATGGGATACTTACAGCATAGCTAACCATATATATGACAACTTTGACTTCCAGTAGAAAACTGGTCACCATTTTATGATGCAATTACTGGATCCTAGCTTTTGGGATGAATAGATAACAACCGCTGTAATGATTTTTGTGGATTTTAATGTATTTTGTGTAGATTGAATATAGTTCAGGGATTTTTTTGTGAATTTAGAGTATTTTTGTGGATTTAATGCATTTTTGTGGCTTGAATGTAATCCAGAGATTTTTTTTTTTTTTTTTTTTTTTTTTTTTTTTTTTGTGGACGTAATAGATTTTTGTGGATTGAATATAATTTAGGGATTTTTTTTTGTAAATTTAGAGTATTTATGTGGATTTAATTTATTTTTGTGGCTTGAATTTAATCCGGAGAATTTTTTTATGAATTTAGAGTATTTGGCACTTGAATCTGGAATTGAGAATTGGATCTGGTAGATACTCTTTTGTTTCTTTTTGGCAATTTTCTTGCTTTTGTCCCCAAAAATTGTATTGGCCTTTTGGCACCATCTCATTTGAGGGACATCAAAACACTTCAATTACTGCTCTTATTTTGTAGATTCTACACTTAAAAGAGAATGAAAGTTGAAACAAAGTAACAGAGGTTGTGGCTTGAATGTAAATTTATTTTCATGAACTCTATTGTTAAAGAACCAATTTGCAATCAGGGTATGCAACGAAGGGCCATAACATTTATAAAAAAATAAAAATAAAGCCTCTCGGTGCTAGGTGAAGGCAAAACGTTTCTGCTCTCAAGTTATAACACCTTCACACATTCACAACCTGTGCAAGTTAATAAGCTATACAGCCTAAATGGCAACCACAAAGCCAAAGGCCTAGAGCTAAGGCTGGTAACCTTGGTGCATAATTTTTCAGCTTACTTCCAAATGGTAGCCATTCATATACGCACAAATACAAATGCAAAAGTCGATATTTACAACTTTGCAAATTCATGCATTCTATTGTTCTAAAAAACAGAGCTACACATACTTACAACTTTGCAAATTCATGCATTCTATTGTTCTAGAAAACAGAGCTACACATATTTACAACTTGTCATGAAGCCAAAACTTGAGCTACACATATTTACAACTCCAAGCTCCAACAAAGTTCGAGACTACATGGTAACATGCAACAAAAAATGCAAAAGCCCAAAAACCTAAAGTCATGTGCTTGAACGCCTTATTTCAGCTTCTCTCTTTCGATCTCAACCGCTCTCCCTTCTAGCTCAATCTCCCTCTTCTTGACATTGTCCAGTTTCTTCTTGAGTTCTTTCAGCTTCAAAAATAGTGTATGGATGGTCATTTCTCGACAACATGTCTCAAACGTTGTCAGTGAGTACATTCTTCATATACCTGTGACAAACCCAATACTATCACACCCTTCACAAGATAAAGGTAACATCTTCTATGCTACTTATCACTTAGAGTTTAGATAGAAATCAAAGAAATAGGCTGAAAATGAGCAGCAGGACAGTTGGATAATCTCATCTAAAGACTGGCACCATCCTATCCCTCGGATATTCAGAAGCTATGGGTCAAAATATTCAGAATAAGAAGTTATGCAAGTCGAAATGGATAAATTATAATTATCATATACAATTAAAAGCTTAAGCGCCCCTTCCCCCCCCCCCCCCGGGGCGAAGTCCATAACTGTAATCCAGACCTCTCTAATTTCATTCCTACCCTACATTTCGTTCACTTTTTATTTTTGTTGAGTAATGTAACGTCATTTTCCCCAAATTTTCCCAGCAGCCATATGCAGTAAAACCACACATCTCAAATTGAACAAATAAACGAGATAATATTCAATAAAATTACTATGAACAAACCATAAAAACACAAACATTAGAATGGAAGAAATCAAAGTAGCGCATTCGACAATATTCAAAAGACATAAGTCTAATTGTTTTCCTCTTTCCCACATTCTCTCAGCAACCAAACAGAGCTACAGCAGCTTATAAGATCCCGGTCTGCCAATAATACCCAAAACTCAATCCAATCAAACCCAATGATAAAAATAAATAAATAAATAGACAAACGATAAAACAAACCAAAACCATTTGAAAGAAAAGCAAAAATCCAGAAAAGAAGGAACCAAAGTGGCCCAGCGAGTATTTGGAGCAACTTCAACGACTCCACTTTTCAACACGTATGGTTTCTGAATCCTATGTGGCTTTGTGGGAAGGGGATTTCAGATCTGGGTTTGTGGGTTCATAGATTTCATATCTGGGTGGAGAAGAAGAAAGAAGGGGCTTCGTGGAAAAGACGAAACTAGCCATTCAATGGGTTCATGGAGAAGACGAAGTGGGCTGTAACTCTGTGGCTTCGTGGAGAAGACGACGACAGTGACTATGGGTGTTCGTGGGTTGGTGGGTCTTCGCAGGTTGATGGAGACCACGAAGACGGACTGTGGGGAAGACGAAGATTGGGCTGTGGCGGGCTATGGCTTCGTGGGGTGGTGACTTCGTGGAGAAGACGATGGGGCTTCGTGGGGATGTAAAAGATGAAGAGAAAATAGAAAGAGAGAGATGAGAGAAAACAGAGGGATGCGGGGGAAATAAAAATTGAATGCAAGGAATGAGTTCACGAGAGAATTGGGAGGGATTTTAGCCGAAAGAAAACGACGTCGTTTTCTTTTTATGCCACGTAGGCACCGAGGCCGCAACGGGGACGCAGCCCGGGGATGTTTAGACTTTTCCTTTGAAGAGTCAGAGTCGAGAGTCGAGAGTCTTTCCTAGTTCCTAGTGGAGGTAAATGCGGAAGATGCGTAGAAAACATACAGTGTATGCTTGTTCGCTTAGGCTGCGTTTGGGTACTAAGTGTACCTCGTATTCTCAACACTTTTTATTATTATTTATTATTTTATTATTATTTTTCACCTATTTTTATTATTATTTATTATTTTTATCTACTTTTTATTACTATTCATTATTTTATTATTACTTTTTACCTACTTTTACTACTATTCATAATTCTTCTTAGAGCATCCTCATCTGGATCGCCATCAAATTTCTTATAATTTAACTCAAAATCACATTCCCTCAAATTTATCCCTAAATTTTATTTATCTTCTAAAAACCTCCTACATCTCATTATCCATCCCTATCTCTATTCTATTAAATAATATTTCTTTATTCTTTTTTATTACTTTTTTTTTTCTCTCTATTCCATTTACAATAGTAACTACTAACTTTTTTATCTTATTATCTTCTTTTCAAATATCATTTTCTACTAAATATTTATACGATTTTGACTATCCAATACAGTATTATTTTTCTAACTGAAATTCGTATTATAAAAATAGTAATTTTTTTAATATGTGCATTTTCTAACGTGATGACCAATTTTTTTTATTTAGTATTCTTTATCAGTTTCTCTAATGGTAATACCTAGTCACGTATTGATGATAAAAATTTTTGTCATTTCTGTAACGGTAATATTTTTTGTCATTTCTCCAGCGGTAACATTTTTGTCTTTCTTCCAACGGTAACTTTTTTTGTCTTCTCTCAAACGGTAACATTTTTTGTCATATATGTAACGGTAACTTTTTTCTCTATAAATATGCATATTACTAGCATTCATATTCTCACAAACTCAAGTCTCATTTGATCTATAGAACCAAAGTTCAACAGTCTCCCCTGATCTCTCACTCCCTTCATCAAATGGCTCGTACATTCTTTCGCAAATTACTGACATACGTATTCTCTAAAGATGATAGCGATATTGTTCTTAATGATGAGGTCGATGGACAGTTATTGAGGCATCGTGGCAATCGCCCACGTCATAAGTTTATTCGGCGTGATCATATTCAGGGGCACGAGCGCCTATTTCGCGATTATTTCGCAAAAAATCCAGTATATTCCTCAAATCTATTTCGAATGAGATTTTGGATGAGACGTCCCCTATTTCTCCGTATTCTAAATGAGGTATAGTCTTACGAGCCGTACTTCATTCAGAGAAGAGATAATGTCAGAAGACTCGGTTTATCTTCTATGCAAAAGATAACCGCAGCACTTAGAATGCTGGCGTATGGGGTTATTGGAGATTTTATGGATGAATACATACGTATTGGTGAAAGCACTGTAATGAAGAGTCTCAAAAAATCCTCTGAGATAATAATAAGTATTTTTTTCTAATGAATATCTGCGGTCTCTAAATACCAATGATATTGCCCAATTGCTTGCTGTTGCTAAACAACGGGGATTCCCAAGAATGCTAGGAAGCATTGATTGCATGCATTGGAAGTAGAAAAATTGTCCCGCAGCCTGGAAAAGTATATACTCCGGCCACATCCGTGAATCAACTATTATTTTAAAAGCAGTTGTTTCATATGATCTCTGGATATGGCATACATTTTTTGTATGTCCGGTTCACATAACGACATTAATGTGCTAGAAAAATATTTTATGTTCATGGAATTGCCCAAGGGCATGCTTCTCCAGTCAATTATACAATCAATGGCAACGACTACACTATGGGGTATTACCTTGCAGACTGTATTTATCCCAAGTGGTGAACTTTTGTGAAGACGATTCCATCACCACGAGGGAATAAGAAGAAAAATTTAATGAAAGCATAAGAATCCGCAAGAAAAGATGTCGAGCATGCATTCGGGGTACTTCAATAATGATTTGCGATCATTCGTGAACTTTCCCGAATGTTCAAAGTGAAGGAACTAATAAATATAATGAAAGCATGTGTTATTCTACTTAATATGACATTGAAGACGAGCGTGATGATAATAAGGGTCCAAACATTGAGTATGATCAACTTGATGATGATCTCCCGGAACTGTCGCGCAATCATACAACTGAACTTACGGACTTCATCCAGCGTCATCATCATATTAGAGACAGCTCGGTACATCATCAGCTCCAAGAAGATCTAATTGAACATTAATGGCTCTTATATTCCCAACATTAGGCATGTCGCATTATAGTATGGTATTTCCTTCATGTTATTTTTTACTATGTTTGAGTTAATCTGCTTTGCATTTGTATTTCTTTCATGTTAGTAGTGACTATATTAATGGTAATCAAATTTCTATTTGTATTTTCTTCAGTATAATAGTGACTATATTTGAGATAATTTGTAATTGTTTCTGAAATTATAATGGCCAATTTACTTGCACAAAAATATCAATTTACACCACAACAAAAATACAAAAAAAAAAAAACCATTCAACTTTTTACTCATCTATCATTGTCCAAAACATAATATTAATGAAATACAACTTTTTACAAAAATATAGTCAATCAATCCTAATCTGCTGCAGTATTGCGTCTTGCCATGATTTCCCTTTGCAATTGCTGGAAATATAACCATTGCATTTCTAGCATGACACTCACGCCATCATCATAATGCACTGATCTGCTTCCTCCAACACGAGCTCTACTTTCTGCACCTCCAACCTGAGTCTTTCGTCCTCTTAATAGATTTTATTTAGCTCTTTTTCCCAATCAATTACCATCTTCTCGGCTTCCAACCTCAGTCTTTTATCATTGAGACATAATTTTTTTTCCTCTTTTTCCTTATCATACTCCATCTTCTCGGCCTTAAGACGATAAAACTCTTTCTGTTGAGCGTGTGACTCCTCCAAAAGCGTATACTTCATCTTTCTAAGTTCAAAATTTTCCTCTGCTTGCCTGCCTTAGGCCTTTCATTTTCCTTTCTTAGCTTTCCTTCCCATTGATCGGTTCAATTCGATCACCTCATTCTCCATCACATTATCCGTCTCGAGATCAAAGACTGAATCTACTGCAGCACCCGAACATCGAGTCGAGGTCGGGAACGGGGACATCGTCTTCCTTCGCTTTGGGTCCTCTTTTGTGGAACGTCAAATCCACTTAGGTTGGTCCTTCAATAGGTGCCAATAATGCTCGAACTGGAATGAGCATTTCTCTAACGATTGGTACATAACCTTGGCCTTATAAAACTTGCATGTAAACAAAAAATTCCATGTTAAACATATACAAAAATCTATAATTATTTGTAAAACAAGTAAGAGTATGTAAATTCTACATTGTCTTACTCAGTCATGCCACTTTGATTCAATCCTTCAACCTAGGCTAGTTTCGCACAAAATTTGTTCGTCACTTTTTGAATAACCGACCACCGATGTATTAAAGATTTTATGGTCCGGTCAGTTGTGGTTTCTTTAAATTGTTGGAAGTATTCAAAAAATTTTTTTCATAGTTGGGAGTGTTTTTTATTTGTTCCTTGGAAGGCATCAAGGCTATAATTTAGCCATACGGAGACAAGTAACTTATCTTCTTCGGGGGTAAAGTTTGCACCTCTAACTGATTTCTTAACGCTGATAGGCTCGTTAGGGGGTAGGGGTGGAGAGTCATCAAGGGTTATAGGAGAGGTTTCACTTTGCCCACCGTAAGTAGGGTCGAGTTGAGGATCATGACTAAAGAGGTTGGTGAAGTACATATGTCCAGGGTCTTGTGAATCCATCTCTAAAATATTAATGAAATATTAGAATAAGAAACTTTGAAGTTTGGGGTTTAGTCGGGGTCGCCGGCTCAGGAACCGAATGGTGACATTTTGGAAATTTGGCCACCCACTCATGGCTGCAACAACCAGTTACCAGTACTTGTTGGCCGTCAAGGTTACCTAGCCATTGAGAAAATGACCATACATTTCCTGTATGCCCACCAGGCTTTGTCATCATCATAGCCGAGTTCCATTAGTTTTCACATTACTTCTATATCACAATATAACACAAAACAACAACCAAACAGCATGCAAAATTTAATGATGCTAAATAAGAGAATCCTCATCCGGTCAATTTATATCAAATATAAATATAAATGGGGCTTAGAATTGTGTAAATATTGACAGCATGTGTAAGAAAGGAGCCCAACATCGAATGGTTGCAAAACCTCACTCGAACCTCGATTGCCTTTTGTGGAAAGTACCACAAACTGTAATATGGCCATTTGGGTGAGGATTACCCTGTCATATCGATGGAGCTCCATTAACACTTATGAATTAACCCGCACAATAACACCATCATCACAGCCTAATAACAGCCCCCTCTCCCGAG
Source organism: Carya illinoinensis (assembly GCF_018687715.1). NCBI lineage: Eukaryota > Viridiplantae > Streptophyta > Magnoliopsida > Fagales > Juglandaceae > Carya > Carya illinoinensis. The sequence continues at coordinate 3,526,451 of NC_056757.1, forward strand.
AGACACGAAACACTGCAAATGACCCAACAACAGATGTCTAATTACCCTTTGGAAAGAGCAATGAAAGTGCACATAGCTAAAATAAAATAAAAATGCAGCTGACTAATGATACTTATATTAAAAAAAAAAGGGGGGGGGGGGGTTGACTAATGATAAGCAAGAGAGGGGCAATACATGCACGAGTCAATTCATTCCAAGTCCAGTTTATAAGTTTAACCACTTCCATGTTTGATAAGCATATATGAACGATCATTTCTTTGAGATGAAATTTCATTTCTCAAGTTACATTATCAGTGATTGTTCCTTGAGCCATTTAGGCACATATATGTTAAATAAATTACTGCTCATAAAACCATTTAGGCTATATGATTGGATATAATTTGTAAACTTCTAAAAACCAAACATTTAAATATATTGTAAACTAAAAACCAGAATAAGGAAACCATGCTCAGTCGAATATATAACCCACTTTGAGATGGGGTATTTTTAGACTATGGTAGCTTGCAAGAAACCAACTACATATTCTCCTTTCAATAAATTTTGGGGTCCACACGTATTTGGCCAATCCTCAGCTGACTACAATGGGCCTCATGCATCCATAGATAGTTAGAAAAAGCTATCAAATTTGTACACAACAAGGCCAAATGGCAAGTGGCAGGTAACACATAATCATGGTCAACTCAATAATTTCACTCAATTCATTTTTCCTCTTTAATGGAGAAAAGAAATGAGATATATCCTTTTTAATAATCAAGTCCATTAGCTTGGTTATCCTTAATATAAACACTAAGATTTCGACACTGTGATTTTAGTTATTCCACAAAATAGATTCCATAAAAAATACATCAAATGACTGATGAGTTATAGTATGCTACAACTGCAATTTATACATTGAAATAGAACAAGGAACTTAAAGCAGGGGCTGTAAATTTAGACAACAACTTTGGCAAACATTCTCTAGTTAATTTATGGATTGGCTATTTCCGCCAGATCCCTTGATTGTTAAAGGGATTCCCAAATTAGTGGTCTAATGAAAACATGTGTATATATATATATATATATATATATATATATATATATAACCCAAGGCCTTTCAGTTTGTAAGAAGGTAATAGGCAATGCTGCAATGCAGCTAAGTGCAGCAGAAAAACAATGGAAAATAGAGAGATGAGTGGATGGAAGAAGAAGAAAAGGATTCCTTTCTATATTGCATTCTCTCGTACACAGAAGGTGCTAGTATATATACAGCAGAATATTCTAACTAACTAACTGCAAGTTCAAATGAGCAAATGACATCTGTAAAGTAAATAACAAAACCAAAGAATAATGAAATATGACAGCTTATATACAAGGAATGGTGGGGTCTAAACGACTTGTAGCTTGCCCTGGATCCTCTAACATCCCCCCGCAAGATGGAGAATAGAGATTAACTATTCCCATCTTGGAGAGGTGTAATTGTAGAAGGTAAGAGGGTAATGCTTTAGTGAAAATGTCAGCCAACTGGGTTTGAGAAGAAACATGAGTTGTTGTAATAGTTCCAGCTTGAATTTGATCTCGAATCAAGTGGCAATCGAGCTCAATGTGTTTTGTTCTCTCATGAAATACCAGATTTGCAGCAATATGGAGGGCTGCTTGATTGTCACAAAAGAGGAGAGCAGCTTGTGGATGAGAGATGCCAAGGTCTTGAAGCAAATATCGAAGCCAAGTTAATTCAGAACAAGTGGCAGCCATGGATCTATACTCAGCTTCAGCTGAGGACCGAGAAACCACATTTTGTTTCTTGGATTTCCAAGAAATTAAGGAGCTGCCTAAGAATACACAGTATCTTGTAGTTGATCGACGAGAATCTGGGCAAGAGGCCCAATCCGAATCACAATAAGCTTGTCGCTGAAACTGAGATGAAGAGGAAAGAAAAATTCCTTGTCCAGGAGCTGCTTTGATATACCTTAGAACCTTATATGCTGCTGCCAAGTGAGTTGAAGATGGTTTATCCATGAATTGACTCAACAATTGTACTGCAAAACATAAGTCTGGCCGAGAGATGGTAAGGTATAAAAGTCTACCAATAAGCCTTCTATAAGTGCTTGGCTCAGAAAGAGAAGTACCCTCATCTTTGCTGATTTTAAGGTTTTGATCAAGGGGCAGCTTAAGGGGTTTGCAACCAAGCATACCAGAATCAGCCAATATATCTAAAGCATATTTTCTTTGGGAAATGTGAATGCCTTTGGATGATCTAGCAATCTCAAGGCCCAAGAAATATCATAGACAGCCAAGATCCTTAATTTTGAACTTACAATGAAGAAAAGTGCGAATGGAATCAATAGAGGTTTGAGAATTGCTAGCAACTAAGATATCATCCACATAAACTAACAAGGCAATGTAAGAATCTCCATCTTGCTTTGTGAATAAGCTATAATCAGCTTTTGATTGGATAAAACCAAATGCAAGTAGATGAGAGGTAAGTTTAAAATTCCATTGTCTTGATGCTTGTTTAAGACCATAGAGACTCTTGAGCAATTTGCAAACTTGATGTGGCTTACCCTTGGTGTACCCAGGTGATCTCTTCATATAAATTTCCTCTTGTAAATCACCATTAAGGAAGGCATTGTTTACATCAAATTGATGTAAATGCCATCCTTTAATGGCAGCAACAGTGAGGAGGCATCTCACAGTGACCAGCTTAGCAACTAGAGAGAAAGTTTCATGAAAATCGATGCCCTCTTGTTGTGTGTAGCCTTTGGCTACTAACCTTGCTTTAAGTCTTTCTATAGTACCATCAGACTTAAACTTAATCTTATAAACATACTTACAGTCGATGGCTTCTTTCCCTTTAGGTAAGTCAGTGAGTGTCCAGGTATGATTATTTTCCAAAGCCTCAAGCTCAGCTTCCATAGCTTTGCACCAACCAGGATCCTTCAAAGCTTGTTTATAAGAATTAGGCTCGGATTGGAGAGAAAGAGAGGAGGTAAAAGCTTGAAAGGATGGACTGAATTTATGATAAGATAAACATTTACTTAGGGGAAATGACTTACCATTTGAAGCAGGAGCATCCTTGGAAAATGATTGTTCAGGAGGAGCCAACAAGGTCTGATGATAGTGAAAATCTTTTAAGTATTGAGGAGCAGTTCTAATCCTCTTGGACCTTCGAAGAGTGGGAATGAGAGGGTGGTCAGGAGCAGAATGAGATGGGGATTCAGTGGTGAGTGAAGGAGGTGACATGTTGACTGTAGGGGGGGTAGAAGGGGCAGAAGGGGAAATGGTTGAGGGGATGGGAGGTGCAGTGGAGAGGGACTGAAAATTAGAGGCAGAAGGTGGAGAAGATGAAAAAATTGGTAACGGTGATTCTAAAGGGGAAGGTGAGGAGGGAAGTGTGGGATTTTGGAAAGGGAAAATGGACTCATGAAAAATTACATCCCTTGAAATGAAAATGGTATGGTTGGTAAGGTCTAAAAGTTTGTATCCCTTGATTCCAAAGGGATAACCAAGAAAAACACATCTTCGACCTCTAGGATCAAATTTATTTCTACCATTTAAAAGGGTGGCTGCAAAGCATAGGGAACCAAATACTCTCATGTGAGCATAAGCAGGTTTTTTGTTAAACAAGAGTTCATATGGAGTCTTATCATTTAAAAGAGGGGTTGGAATTCTGTTGATGATATATGTTGCTGTCAAAAGACAGTCACTCCAATATTCTGAAGGTAAATTAGCTTGAAAACGAAGGGCACGAGCAACATTAGGCAAGTGCTGGTGTTTCCTCTCAACAATGCCATTTTGTTGAGGGGTTTCCACACAGCTTTTGTGATGAATAATGCCTTTTTCATTAAAAAAATATGTCATGCAAAATTCAGCACCATTATCACTTCTCAGGATTATAATTTTGAGTCCAAATTGGGTTTCTACCAAAGTATAGAAAGATTTGATACATGCTCTGGTTTCAGCTTTGGTAGAGAGTAAATAAAGCCAAGTGGTACGAGAAAAGTCATCCACTATTGTCAAAAAATATTTAGAACCATCATGTGCAATAGTGGGGCTAGGTCCCCATAAATCACAATGAACCAGTTCAAATATTCTAGAGGAAATATGAACACTGTCAGGAAATGGTAATCGATGGAACTTTGCTAATGGACAAATATGGCAAGGTTTTTCATTAATGGAAGCTGTGTGCTTGCTTACAATAGGGTCAGAAACCAACTTTAATCTAGAAAAAGACAAATGACCCAGGCGACAGTGCCATAGATCAGCATGAGCAATAGAGTTAACAGCAGAAACTGAAGAAATAAGATCTGTGTGAGTGTTATGAGTATAATCTGAGAGGGATTGTGCAAGGGCTGAAGGAGAGATGTTTGTGCAGACCAGGTGGTACAGACCATGTCTTAGCTCACCCTTCCCAATCGTTCTCCAAGAAGGCAGGTCCTGAATGAAACAACAATTTGAGAAGAAAAGTAAACAACAAGTTAGAGAATGGGTTAACTTGGTTGCTGAAATTAAATTAAATGAGAATGAAGGGACACAAAGAACATCCCTCAAGATGATAGTATTTGTCAAATGAATGGTACCAACATGTGTCACCGAGGCTGAGCTTCCATTGGGAAGCTTGACTGAGTAAGCAACAACCGAGGTAATGGAAGTGAAAAAAGAAGTGCTACAGACCATATGGTCTGTGGCACCCGTGTCAATTATCCAACTAGAAGAAGAGTTGTGTAGGGAACTGTGTGTGTGTGTAGAAAGAGATTGATATATACCAGACATTTTGGAAGAAGGAACAGGAGATTGAGAGGGTTGAGGTTGATTGCCAGAGTGAAGAACATTGGCTGCAATTGAAGAATCCTGAGGTTGAATTAAAGACATAAGCTGCTGGTATTGAAACTTGGTCAAACCAATCCTGTCATCACTAACAATTTCAGGGTCAGTAGCATTAGAATGAATGGCTTGGTTAGCAAAAAAACCAGGAGCCTACTGCTTGGCATGAAACTTGTGACCAGGTGGGTAACCATTCAACTTGTAGCACTTGTCGACTGTATGGCTAGTTAAGTTGCAGTGTGAACAGATGGGGGCTACTGCATTGCCAAGTTTGAAGCAGTTTTCCAATAAATGGCCAGAAATCTTGCAATGGTTGCAATATGGCCTTTCCTTTTTGGAAGAAGGATTTGTTTTGGAAAATTTTGAAGGGGGAAAAGATTTCTTAATGGCCAATGCCATGGTTTCAGTGGAAGGGACAGTGGATATTAGTTGGTGGTGCCTTTCTTGTTGCTGAATGAGGGAGAAGACTTTTGTGACAGGGGGAATGGGGTCCATCAACATGATCTGGTCTCGGATAGGGGAATAGGAGTCATGTAAACCCATTAGAAATTGGAGAACACAATCTCTCTGGTATCTATCCAAAAGGGTTTTCATGGTGCCACAATTACAAACGGGAATAGGGTCATAGATGGAGAGTTCATCCCAGATAGTCTTCAACTTACCATAGTATAAACTTACTGAATCATGTTCCTGAAGAAGGCCAGCTAGTGCTTTCTTGAGTTGGAAAATTCATGGGCCATTTTGTTGAGAGAAACGATCCTGAAGATCTTGCCAAATTTCCTTAGCATCATCCACAAAAACAACACTGGATTTAATAGAGGGACTTACAGAGTTTTGTATCCATGAAACAACCATGTCATTGCACCTTTCCCACAGGTCTAGTAAAGGGTCCATGGAATCAGTAGGTTGCAAGAGGGAACCATTAATGAAACCAATCTTATTTTTTGCACGAAGGGCATGGCGCATGGCACGGGACCAAGTGGCGTAGTTGTCTGCAGTAAGAGGCTCAGATACGAGGGTAATGGCAGGGTTATCTCCATGATCCAAGCGAAAAGGATTGGCTGGATTAGAAAGGTTGAGGTAACGAGATAAGGTGTTTGTGTTAAGGTCTGAGTGGGATTTGGGGAATTTGGGGGAGGTGGGTGTTTCCATCAAAAAATCTCTCAGTGGCTCTCTGATACCATGTAAGAAGGTAATAGGCAATGCTGTAATGCAGCTAAGTGCAGCAGAAAAACAATGGAAAATAGAGAGATGAGTGGATGGAAGAAGAAGAAAAGGATTCCTTTCTATATTGCATTCTCTCGTACACAGAAGGTGCTAGTATATATACAGCAGAATATTCTAACTAACTAACTGCAAGTTCAAATGAGCAAATGACATCTGTAAAGTAAATAACAAAACCAAAGAATAATGAAATATGACAACTTATATACAAGGAATGGTGGGGTCTAAACAACTTGTAGCTTGCCCTGTATCCTCTAACACGGTTTATTAATACAAATCACAATAATATAAATATTGAAAATTCCCATCCGGATTTTGAAATACCATGGACTAGAGTTGACATAAAATAGGATACTAGAGTTAACACAAAATACTTATAGAGAAAATACCAGAGAAACACAACCAAAGGTAGAAAAGGCATAAAAGGAGTTATCAATAGTGCAAGTTGGAACACTCAGATTACTTGCTAAGATTATGAAGTTCAATGAACTCCATCAAGTTTGGAAAAAAAAAAAAAAAGTATCTATAGCACACACCAAAGCACAGATACTCAAAAAAAAAAAAAAATCAATTTGAGATTCACAACAGATGTCTCATGACCTCAAAAATCAAAACATTTATGTCTCTCCAAATAACAAACAACCAACTGAACCAGAAAAAGCAAAACACGATATTCGAGCATTAGGATTTCATCAAATAGGTAGAAACTTATGTATTTCAATGTCAGCCAACCTTCAAAAGGTGTGAATTAACCTCAGCACATGTCTGATGCAAAGTTTCAAGAGGAGCACCACAAGCTTAAACTAACCCCCAGGCTATTACAAAATGGCACAAAACGTTGGAGAAATCCCCAAATTCCAAAATCGGCAGTTACCAAAAATCACACAAAACGAATGAGAAATCCCCAAATCCCAAAATCGGCAGTGATCCAAAATCACACAAAACGTAGGAGAAAGCCTCAAATCCCAATATTGGCAATGACCAAAAATTACATAAAATGTAGGCGAAATTCTTACATTTGCCGGACTGTACATTTGAAACTCACTTCACAGAAACTTCATGGGAGTGGAAAATAACCAAAAGGAATGTGTGTGTGATTGTGAGAAGTAGAAAAGGAGGAAGGCCTTACCACCATTCAGCAACTTTAGAACTCCAAGGACGAACACGTATGCATGCAGCACCAAACCCACAAGAAATCTGCAGTGGAGAGAGAGAGAGAGAGAGGGTCTATTGTGAAAGCCGTGGGGTTTGAAGTCAGAGGGTAGAGAGAGAGAGAGAGAGAGAGAGAGAGAGAGAGAGAAGTACCTGCAGGGAAATGGCCATAGTACGAAAGGGAGCGCCAGATAGAGAAGATGAGAGGGAGGGAGGGGCCAACCGTTCCTAGCGAGAGAGAAGAAGACGCGGGAGGGAAGGGGAAACCGAATGGGGTTTGGCACCGATGGGGACGTACAATGAATCTGCAAAAATGGGGAATCACTGTATAGATCCTAAACCCTAACTGCAAAATGGGGATTGGGATGGGGAGATGTTTTCTTGAAAAACCCTAATATTTTCCCTAAATTATGGGGATAAAAGAGAGATGCAGAACCAGATGGGGATGCTTTTAACACTTATCAATACCCAAACCCACCCTTAATCAAATTTATCTTTAAAATTTAGTTAATTTCATCTAAATTCAATTTCCAAATTGGATTAATCATTCGTTATCTATATAATAATAAAATATTATTAAATTAATATATTTTTTAAAAAAAATTATAATTCTATCAATTTAATATTATTAATAATTATATTATAATTAAATTAATATTAAAAATCATATTTCAAATGTCATTTAATTCTCAAAATCATATAAAAATTATATTTTATATTAGAATTAAATAAATAAATTATATTATAATGATGAGAAAGTAGTATTTTAATCTATGGTGAATGAATGTAGTCTTCCATATTTAGCTAACTACTGTAGAAAAAATGTAAAATATTTTAAATTTGTTCAGTCTAATCTGGATTATTTTTACACAAATAATTCAAATTTTGGCCAATATTCTCATTTGGCCAAGTATTATGAAGGGATTCCTTTACTTGGGCCGTAGTATGCCAATGAAGATGCTCTTACTTGGGCAGTAGTATTATGAAGGAATTCCCCAATGCAAACCATGAGTACCCTTGGCATTCTTTTTGAGAAATATCACATTGTATTTTGAAGACATGAGAAGCAGAGTATATGAAGATTTTTTTTATTATTTGTGTGTTAAGAGTAATAGGTTGTTGCTGGTGAATTGGGAGTTCGTTGTTTTCTTTCTTCTCTCATACCTCGTGTTGCTTCTTTCGGCCGAACAAGAAAAACATACAGCTCTCATGCCATAACTGTCCTCCCTTTCATTGTGGAGATGATCTGAGCATGATTGGCTTCTCATTCGCCAATATCACACACCCAAATTGTGGTGTTGCCATCATAGCTTGTAGTATCATACCTGCGATGATTCAACTGGTGACCAGTGAAAGATGGTACGAACTTCTAAGCTTAAGTTGTCCTCGTCCTAATGCTTATGTCCTTAGTATTCGGGACCGGATGCTTTTGGATAACTTGTCTTCCCGTAGATGCAAATTCATAATGAATTCAACTATCCCCCAATCTCCATTAATCTCTTTTCAAATCATTTCACCCAATCGGACCTTTGTCAGATGTGACAGCACTGTCAGTAATATTGCTCAAGCGATTTTAAGTGCATAGACAATTATAGAGTCTACGAACCTCTTCCGAGCGATGGTAATAATGGTATTCCTTCTGGATGTTCCATTATTAAGTTCCCAAATAATAAGCCAAATGGCAGTTACCCGTGTCAACAAAAAAGGAACATGCAGATAAACTTCCTTGAATTTCTCATTAAGCAATTGTGGTATTTATACACAGAATAGGACAGAGTAAAAGACTATTACTGTTACAATAACTTGAGAGAATTAATAACAGAATTGTCTACTATACTATCTAGACGATTATTGTGTGCCTATTGTACTTGGCGTAATTCACCACTCAACTTCTCTGTTGTAGCAGATGTGCAGTCCATGCTCTCCTGGTGTTTGTCGAAAGGTTCAAGTGCTGATTCATTTAATCTAAAATGCCCCTTCGAGTCCAATGGGGTGTCAACCACATTGAGGCTCGTTCGAAAACGATTAAATTGCTTTGCAACAACTGGTTTAGTAAGCACGTCTGGTATTTGATCTTTGGAACTGCAGAAGCTAACTTGTAAGGCTTTGGAGGCAACACAGTCTCTAATGAAGTGAAAGTCAATATCCATATGCTTGGTCTTATCGTGATAGACTGGATTCACCGAGACGTATGTGGTGCCGATGTTATCGCACCACAGATTAGGAGCTTTGGACAGAGAGACACCTAAGTCACGGAGGACAGTCTGTAACCAAATGGCAAGTGATTTCTGGCCAAGTGAGAGACAAGTATTAAAGCCCTACAACAATGCTACGATATAAAGTGGGGTCATCAAAATCTAGTGAATCATACTTGGACAGCTTTAGAGAGACAGCCATAGGAAAAGAAATGGGTTTGGCAAGAAGCATCTTGCTTTGAACAAGAAGTGACTTAATGTACTTCCTCTGAGACAGTAGCAAACTCGTGGATAAGTGGTCAACTTCAAGACCAAGAAAATAAGAGAGAGTGCCAAGATCTTTAACTGGGAAGGCACGACTTAAATCTTGAATAAGAGTGTTGATGGCAGACTGATGGGATGAAGTGAGCACTATGTCATCGACATAGATGAGAAAATAAATCTGAACCCCATTGTTATTGAGTATAAAAAGAGAGGGATCTGCCTTGAAGGAAATGAAGCCATAATCAAGCAACCAACTGCTTAGTTGAGCAAACCATGCTCTTGGGGCCTACTTGAGGCCATAGATTGCCTTGAGCAATTTACAAATGTAGTTTGGATGAGCTGGATCCACAATTGTAGATGGTTTGACCACGGGACTGAAGGTTTCGTGATAATCCAGACCATGTTGTTGGTGAAATCCCTTAGCTACTAAACGTGCTTTCCTTCGATCAAATGAGCCATCAGCTTTGGTTTTAGTACGATAAACCCAGCAGCATCTGAGTACATTAGCTGTAGGGAAAGGAGGAACAAGGCTCCAAGTTTTGTTTTGTTGTAGTGCAGAAAATTCCTAATGCATAGCAGCTCGCCAGTTAGCAAATTTTGAAGCAACTGAATAACTTGGTGGATCATTAGGAATTGAAACAGTGGTAGTGAAACATTAACAAGATGAGTCAGTGAAGGTTCTGGGTCTGGAAGAGTTGGTTTGCACATGTGTGATGATAGGAGAACGTGGGGGTATTAAAGCTGGTCGAGCTAGAATGGGTGAGGAATTAATTGCATAAGGTAGAGAGGATTGGGAGGTTGAAGATGATATAGGGGTCGAAGGAGTATGAGTGATTGGGCTTGGGCCTAGGCCAAGTATGGATGAAGGTAGAATTGGTAAGGGGACCATTTCGGAATGAGTAGTTGTATTGGGCTTAGATTTAGAAAGTGGAAAAGAAGCCTTATTAAAAATCACATCCCGAGAAATATAAATCCGATTGTTTTTCACATCTAAGCACTTATAGCCCTTATGAGAATGACTATAACCTAAGAAAACACAGGAAACCAATCGGTAGTTGAGTTTATGAGAGAGATAAGGCCAAAAGACCAAAGTTTCAAAAGCGTCTGCCCAATATGTGAAATGTAGAGAGGAATGGGCCAAAAGGGCTAGCCCAGTTTCGACAATATGTCGATGTTTCCTCTCGACAAGTCCATTCTGTTAATGTGTGTGAGGACACGAGAACCGGTGTGTCATACCAAATTTTTGACAAATGGAAGTGAGAGATTTAAACTCTCCTCCACCATCGGTTTGAAGTGTAAGTAATTTGGTATTGAATAATCTCTCAATATAAGGTAAGAAAGTGGTAAATATATTTGCAACATCATCTTTGAGTTTAAGTGGTAAAAACCAAGTATAACATGTGAATTGATCTACAAAGGAAAGGTAATATTTATAACCAAGTCTAGAAACATAGGGAGCTGGACCCCAAACATCAGCACAAAGCAATTGTAAAGGCCCAGTAAAAGGGTTCCGACTATTTCAACAAGGTAATTGATAACTTTTAGCAAGTGGGCATTCAGGACAATAAAAGACAGAATTATTTGAAGAAACTAGAAGACACTTGGAGTGCAAAACATGAGAGACCAGCTCCAAAGAAGGATGCCCGAGCCTATGGTGCCATTGGGCCAGACTTTTATGTTCACCAAGATGGACGGATGGACTGAAGGAAGACAATGGATGAGAAGGAAAAACATAAAGCCCATTATGGGTTGGCCCTATGAAGAGCACTTTTGCGGTCTTGTTGTCCTTCATAGAGAAATGAGAAGAGTGAAACTCAAAGTAACATGAATTATCAATGCAGAAACGTAAAATTGAAACAAGATTTTTTGTTATAGCAGAAACATGAAGTAAATTACAAAGAGTAAAAGTGGAAGAATTAGTGGAGAAGCAGGACCATTACCAGCTCGTATTGTATCACTACCAGAGTATTGTTCAGACGAAACATTCAAATTAGACAAGTAATTAATAATATGGTGAGTAGCAGTCGAGTCTGTATACCAAGCATAGTCAGTCATATAATCAGGAGCAGTATAGTGAGCAGAAAATGACTTCGGTGCATCATATTGATAGGAATGATCAAACCTATGGTAGCACTGGAGAGCAACATGCCCGGACTTGTTGCAAACCTGACATGTAGGTCGATTTGAGGGAGACTACTACTGGGAAAAGGAGTTAGAGGAGTTACGTCCTCCATGACTGCTGTTGTTGAAGTAGCAACCCCTGCCACGGCCCTAGCGACCAGAGCGAAAATTGCCATAAGGCTCAACCAAGGAGGTAATACTCCTGGTTTGGTGAGACGTACGACTCTCATGAATAAGCAAAAGTTGAAATAATTCATGAGAAGAAAGCGGCTCTGCTCGAGTTGTAATAGAGGTGGTAAAAGATTCAAAAGAGGGACCTAATCCATTTAGAAGGTAGGTGATTATCTCTTTATCAGGAAGAGTATTACCAATGGTGGACAAGGAGTCCATGAGAGAGTTTACCTTCCCAAAATAATTAGAAATGGATTGATCACCTTTTGAGAGATTTGTGAGCTGGAAGCGAATCTGAAACTCTTTGGCTTGAGAGTGGGATGAGAACATGGATGCCAAGGAGGCCCAAAGTTGATGAGTTGTTGTAGCCGAAAGAACATGACCAAGGATGGAGTCACTAAGAGAAGAGAAGAGGATGCTAAAAACAAGTTGGTCAGTTCGTTTCCACGAGGAAAAGGCGGGATTAGCTTTAGGAACACTATTTGTGGAGTCGGATAAAAAGGTATAGGGACAAGGAAGGGACCCATCGACGTAGGAATAGAGGTCTTGACCGCGTAAGTAAGTTGAGATTTGTACCTTTCATAGAAGGTAATTTTCATTTGAAAGTTTGGTGGTGACAATATGGGAAAAGGACGAGAGAATGGGAGAGGGAGAAGAAGATGATGCAGCCATGGATCAGAGAGATGATTAGTCTTGTGGCTCTTGAGATTCCCTCTCTCTCTACTCTCTCACTCTCAATCCCGCTCTCTCTGCTCTCCCTTCCTCCCTCTCTGAAGCCAAAAGACTCCCTCTCTCTTTGCTCTCTCACCCATGATCCCACTTTCTCTGTCGATCCCAAAAGGCGAAAACCCTCCCTCTCTCTCTGCTCTCTCACTCTCATAATCTAATAAAATAAATATTTTATGGGAATGGGTTGGGGGAATTATGAACATGATGACGATGGTGTTTTGTTTTGGGATTAGAAATATGGGGAAGAGAGATGGGTCTGCCTATCAGTCTTACAAAGCCATACCAAACCCTTGTCTTCACCTTCACTTCACCTTCACTTCCCTTGCTAGCACTTTATCTTCTGTCTCCTCCTTCTAGACCCAGAAAGAAGAAAATTTCAACCTATCTTTGATCAGATTTTATATTATTTTAAATGGTTATCTAATCTAAGGATTGGATTTATTTGCCATGGGATTAGATCATTGAAATGATTTGGTTACTAGGTTTGTCTTTGATCACGTGTCTTTGTTGGTGGGTCTCTTAATTGAGTACATAGAGAGATTGCGTTATGGTGTTCATGAGGGAGAGAGAGAGAGAGAGAGAGAGAGAGAGAGAGAGAGAGAGAGAGACGAGGGAAGGAGAGGGATTTTTGGTCTGGAGCTCAAGTAGGAAGGGGAGAAGCAGAGTGATCCCCTGCTGTGCGTGTTACATGGTTTACTGAAGAACACCTACGTGGCAGCTGCCAATTGGTCTCCAATAACTGCTGTTTATAGGTGACACCGACCCGAAGAGGAACCGTTTCTTTTTTGGATGCAAATTGCTTTACATGATCTTGCATCCTCAATCCCAACTACAATAGCATACTGGATCTAGATGTGAGACATTCCCTGTTAATTCTCCTACTAGTTAATCATCTGTGACTCCATATTGTTAAATTTAAAATATAAAGTCAGCCCGGTTCTGAGTATTTATGATATAAAACTTTTGTTGAAACACCCTATTACGAGGTTGGGATATATGTTTTAATCATTTCAATTTCTTGTGAACTTAGACTCAGATCTCTATTTTCTTATTCTGGCAATTGATTGAATCTTTCTACATTTTGCATAAAATGTATATGTAATATCTAGAAATATTGTAAGATAGTTTTAGCATTAAAGTAATAGAAGGTTTAAGAAGCAACTGGACTAGGTTTGGGATGCGTTATTGAAATTGAAAGACGCTAACTGTGATGGTTGTAGTTGGATCCCAAACGCACTCATAAAATTATATTTGCTTGAACAAGTAAACCATTTCAGGACTTCAAAAGCCTTCCCCATCATGGCCAGCAGAACCCAAAAGATCATTAAAACTGCACTACTTAAGCTTCCATTAATGTTGCTGCTGCCATCCCCTCGCACTGCTTCTTTCCATTCCCTGACCATCTATATATGTTCTAAGAGCTAGATTTATTGCTCTCTATCTCTATCTGTCTCTATTGAAATGGCTTGCAATTTCTACGGATCCTTGCAGGAGTTGCAGACTAATATATACGACAAGGAGGCTTTACTCCGTTGACAAGCGACTATAATTTTATCAAATAATTTGATCTTTCTAGCCAAGCCGTTCACCACGTAGCAGTTGTACTGATCACGTGCCCTGTATTTTCTGTGGATTCGTCAAAATTTCATCGACTCATAACATTGGGAATCTAAGGTTCGGTTTGGATATACGGTATAGATTTCATCTCATCTCTACAAAAGATGACTGTACCATACACGGTATAGATAAGATACACAGTACAAAAGATTGAGGACGGAATTTTTCATCTCATCTCTGTACAGTAATTTTCTTTATTCAAACGTCCTATAATTTATTTCTAAATTTTAACAACATCAACTTAAATAAATGCTAATGAGCAGTAAAAACTGACAGTAAATAATGCGTGAATAGTAATAAAAATTAAAATAGCAAAATTTATACTTTTTTTAAATCTCAAAAATAAAAAATTATCTCATTTCATCTAACTAAAAAATTTTTCTATCATTTAAAATATTTCATATCATCTGAATTGTGTATATAAATGAGACCTTAAAGTCTAATTTCAATCAAGAAGATCCCAACTTTAAACCCCAACTTAGAAGAAAAAGACAAACCAAAAACAAATGAAGTTTATAACATTTGTATTGCTTACTCTATGTAGTTATTTCTCATATGAGAGATCGATATTCGTATACGAGAATGCAGTTTGGTGAAGAAGGAAGATGTCCATATCTTATCCTTTTGAAAGTCAGCTTTGTTGATTAGAAGTGACATTAAAAAAAGGAATGAACCGAATGGGAGAGAATGAACCGAATGGGAGAGAAAAGAGGGGCTCTCTTTGTTTTTTGGAAAGGATCCGGAATCAGTGCAAGTTGAGATGGTTGAAAGCCTTTTGTACTAAAAATTATTATTGGTTAGAGAAACTTTGACGTATAGAAAGTGTTTCTCTTGACCCGGGATGAGTTCACATTAACATTTTTTATTTTTTATTTTTATTGAGAGCGTGGACTCCCCACGTCAATGATATTAGGTACGAGTTGCATCAGATTCTTAATGGTAGCGGAACTTTTTTGCATTATCCATACGAGAGATAGAGCGAACTTTCCTATTTCATTCTTTTTTCTTATAGCTACCTTTAGAATGCTGCTTTTCATTTACAATCTTATCTTCCAGTCAAGCTTATTGAGGTGTGAAATTATTTAAAATGATTAAAAATAACAAGATTTTAATTATTTATCTAACTTTAATTAGAAGAGACTTAACATTAGCTGAGAAAGCCCAATCAATTAGAGCAAATAACCGCAGGCAGAAGGTTGAAATTTTGGTTGTTTGGAAACAGCTCATAACAGCAACCTGCACTCCAGCTCCAGTACAAATGTCATGTACAAACTCCCCAGTCCCCCACCCATACGTTTAAGGAAAGAAAAAGGCAACCCTTCCTCCCTCTCACGAAGCATGTGAGAGAGCCCAGAAAAGAATTTAATGGAAGTAATCTTGATTCTTGACCTGCAACTCCTCATCCATCCATGACTTTTCCATAATCGTTTTCCCCAGTCAATACGTTCTCTCGTTAGCCCCCCCGTCTCCTACTTCCCTCACAACACGGCTAATAAAATGAAAAGCTCATTGTTTGATCAACTTTACTTGTACCAGTTACAAACTTTAGAGAAAACTTATCCCCCGGGCCTGGCCAACACGTCAAGATTTTTCAAAGATGCCATTTGTGGGCCACACGATGTTTTTCCTCATTCGTCGTTTTATGAGATCGGCCCACAATTAATCAATGTTTACACGAAAAGTAGAGGCCGGAACGTAGCTCATGACATCTGCTTTACGGGTTTTTTTTTTTTTTTTTTTTTTTTTGTTGATTTTGTTCGTTGAAATTTTGATGCCAGCCGCCTTGGTTTCCATGAGAAATGGTTAAAGTTCAAAGCTTTTGACAGAGTCAAGGAGTCGAGTCGTTCTAGTCCGAGTCAATGCAGAAAATGAGTAGGATACTTCCTCACCTCCTCGGACTCTTCGGCCCTGTAGGATTTCCCAAATGCACAGACCTCGGCCTGCTTTTACAAGTCATCCCTTCTCCAGTTCCCGAGTCTACTGCCGTGTTAAACTGAGAAACTCCATATTATATTGTGAAGCCAGCAGGAGCAACAAAAATAATTATCTGAACACGTTGTTTGTTTTATCGATCCCTAGAATATTAGGTTGTTGCTGGTGAATTGGGAGTTTAATTGGGATATGGCTTCTGTCTCCCTCTTTGTTTTCTTTCTTGTCTCATACCTCGGGTTGCTTCTGTCGGCCGGACAAGAAGAATCATCATACACCCAGAACTGTCGTCGCCTTCTTTGTGGAGATCTGGAGAAGATCGGCTTCCCATTCATCGATATCACAGACCCAAAATGTTATGTTGGCATCGTAAATTGTAACGAAGAAACTCATCAGACGATCCAACTGGGGACCGGTGAAAGACAGTACGAACTTACAAGCATTGGAAGGATTCCTAAACAGCCTAATGCTTATGTCCTGGGTATCCGGGACCAGAAGCTTTCGGAGAACTTGACTTCCGGTAGATGCAAATTCATAACGAATCCAACTATCCTCCCCCGATTTCCATTCATCTCTTTACAAATCAAGTCACACAATCGGACCTTTGTCAAATGCGACAAAGCTGTCAAAAAGTTTGGCTGGATGCAATCGAGCGATATTAAGTGCGAAGACGGTTATTATCTCTACGATGGTCATCCAAGCGATGGTTTTCCTCCTGGATGTTCCCCTATTCAGCTCCCAATAAAGCCGCGGCCAAGTGAGAGTGAACCGTATCCCGTTGAGTTCGAACTTCTAGTGAATGTGTCTGATGATTGTTCCCCGTGCCATGAGAAAGAAGGACAATGCCAGATCGACAGAAACATTTATTGTCCAAAGAAAGGTATGGGATACACAAATCCATTCATGATACAAAGAAAGTTTATTTTTTATTAATTTTTATATTGTAGTTATTCCTAATACAGGTGCTAGTACTCGTGTAGTTTGTACCATGCCATTATATATATATATAAATATATATATAGTTCAGTGCTCCTCTATGTATATGTGCAGTAATTAAGTTTTATATATTCGGATTAGTTTTGAATTTAGATGATGAGATCATCAAATATTAGAAACAACTTTGTCGCAATGAAAGAAATCTGTATGGGAACGACATGAGCTGGCTGACGGTGCTTTGTTACTAACCCTTTTAAGATTTCAAAGGATCGATGCCCAATTCTTCTCAAACTAACACCATTTTGTTGTGTCTTCGTTGCAGGGAAGAAGAGTAAAGTGTTGGCGATTGCCTTGGGTAAGCTGCCTCTTCAATCTAATCTTTCTGTTTAATTGATATTCACACGTTCCATTTGATTGCTTATGGAAATCATAATATTCCATCATAACATGGCGTTGACCCCCACCCACCTGTCTCCCGAAGAAGCAGAGGCGCAACCATAAAGAAAGCTCATTTTGTGTTTGTTGTATTTATTTATTTATTTATTTGAGGGGAGAGGGATGAGGCTATAAAATAAAAAATAAAAAAAATAATAAAAAATAAAAAATAAAAAAAACCAAATTGAGGGGATCAAGTTAATTTTTGTAGTATTTCTCTTCTTCTTGTTCCTCTTATTTATTTTTTATTTTTCAAAAAAAACCCTTGTAAAAAATGAGTTCCTGAAATTTTGGGGGCACCAACAATACACCTAATTCTGCCCGTCCGGGAGCCAAATCCGACCTCCCGGGACCCTCCCCATTGCTTAAAAGGAAAATTGCCACTGCCATAATCCTGGAAGATGACCTCTCCTTTCAAATACACCAGAGATAATAGAGTCAACTGTTCAAATTTCAGTCGCGCACAATTTCCCTTGTGACTGGCCTACACTAGAAATTTATCCATCGACTCTGTTAATTTCCTCCATTGCTGCCCGTCGGTTAAAACTTAACTTCTTCCTTTCCTCACATTTAGGTGTTGGATGCCCAGCGATCGTCATTATAATTATTTGCTTGTGGCGTTCTTACAAGAAAAAAAATGCTTCCACAAACTCTTTGGCGAGGAATACTTATGCTGTTCAATCCTCAAGATCAGACCTGGAAGGGGGGAGTGTCTACTTTGGAGTGCATATTTTCCCATACAGTGAACTTCAAGAAGCAACCAATAACTTTGATGATGAAAAAGAACTTGGAGATGGTGGATTTGGGACTGTATATTATGGTAAGATAAACCGTTGCTTCAATCACTAAATCACGGCATAAACTTTCCAAGCAGAAGTGTAGAACAAATGCATAAAAAAACCAAAGGACTGGACATGCTTCTAGCAATTTGTAAACTTACAATGGCTATTTTTCTCAACTAGGGAAACTCCATGATGGGCGGGAAGTTGCAGTCAAGCGCCTATACGAGCACAACTGCAGACAAGTACAACAGTTCATCAATGAAGTTGAAATTCTCATGCGCATGCGCCACAAAAATCTAGTGTCCCTTTATGGGTGTACTTCACGCCGCAGCCGTGAACTTCTTCTCGTGTATGAATACATTCCCAATGGCACTGTTGCAGATCACATTCATGGAGATCGAGCAACACCTGGGTCACTCCCATGGCCTACTCGTATGGGCATCGCCATAGAAACAGCCAGTGCATTGGCTTACCTCCATGCTTCTGAGATCATACATCGTGATGTGAAAACCAATAATATTCTCCTTGACAACAACTTTTGCGTCAAAGTTGCAGATTTTGGGCTTTCTCGACTCTTCCCCAATGATGTCACCCATGTCTCAACAAGACCTCAAGGGACTCCAGGCTATGTTGACCCCGAATATCGTCAGTGTTACCAGCTTACGAAAAAGAGCGATGTCTACAGCTTTGGGGTTGTCCTCATTGAGCTCATATCATCTCTCCCAGCTGTTGATATAACTAGGCATCGGCATGAAATAAACTTGGCTAACTTAGCCGTAAACAAGATTGAACAGCGCGCATTCCATGAGTTGATCGACCCACATCTTGGCTTTCAGTCAGACGACGAAGTTAAAAGGATGACCATTTCAGTCGCAAGCGTGGCTTTCCAATGTACACAAGGGGGCCAGGAACTGAGGCCTTCCATGGTAGAGGTTTTGGAGGCATTAAAGGGTATTCAAAGTGGTAAGGATGCTGGACCTTTAAATGTACACCCACCAACTTCACCGGGTTGTGATGAGGTTGGATTGTTGAAGAAAACACATGAGCTGCGACCTTCACCAAATGATGTGACTGATAAATGGACTAGTAGATCTTCTACACCCAATATAAGTGGTTAAATTTCTTCTCCATTCTGTTAAGTTTTTCAAGTAGATGATAAGATAATGAGCGTTGAGATTTCATTATCATCACATCTACTTGTTTTGTTCTTCATAAAAGGCATCTGTGGATAATTTAAAATTTGGGGAATGTACATATTGAATGGAATGATCGAGTAATGTTATTGTAATTTGTGTTCTACCAAGTACTAAATAAGTAGTGGATTGTGTGCTTGACGTCCTACTATTCTTCACTGGTTTAATGCTTGTGGTAGTGTCCAATGGAAGCGATAGAAATAAAATAAAATTTGGTGTACGTGGTTGTAGCTTGAAAAGAAATACCAACTTATCAACAAAAATCATCAAATGTACGTACTTCTACTATTATAGTCAGGTGACAATTCTAGTAGCACTTCTCTTGGGAGAAAATGACTTTCATTAAAGCATGTTTCATAAAAGTTGTAATAGATAATGATGCATCAAACTTATTGGTTCCATAAATTTAATGGAGCTTTCCAAACTTTAGTCCTTCGTAACTTTAGAAAAGAAAGCAAGAATCAACTCTTGCTTTTTGCAAAGAGGAGAATAGTGAACTACCCTTTGAAAGAAGATGCAAAACCGCTAAGATTTTGCTCGGGGTGGAGGCGGATGGAACCCACTTTGATGTTGAACAATTTGGTAATGAAGGGTGATGGATTGGCAAGTGTTAGATCGAAGGAGGGACGCATGGCAGCAGTGGGCCGGATGGATGGACAGGTGTAGATATTGAACCAGTTAATATTAATAGGAATGTTATTTCTATTTTAATCTACTCGATCCTACATATCATCAATGGCTAATTACTTTTGTTTATGCCTTGGCTCAATGGCACTTTAAAGCAAATTTTTTAAAACGCATGGATTCTATAATCAAGGCTTTTTTGGGACCTTGGTGTTGCATTAGTGATTTCAATGACTTACTTAACCAATCAGAAAAATTTGGAGGGTGTCCTTTAGCAACCACCTGGAGAGGAGGATTGAGAAATTTAATGGAAGTCAAGGATTGATTGACATCGAATACACATTTCTATCTTTTACGTGGACAAATAATAGACAAGGTAGAGCACTTGTGTAATACAAGGAAATGTCCATGCTTCAGGGGCCGACCTTTTGAAAAAAGAAAGGTCTAACACACGAGGTAAAACTTCAACTGCATGGATCAGGGAGAAACTCAAGAACTTTACCCCTTTGAAACGTAATACAAGGAAACTAACCAACTAAAATATGTGGATGCAAAGCTAATATATTATGTTGTACTTGTGTAGCCCTTCATGGAAAATGCAGGTGTTTGAGAAGGCAAAAGTTACCTTGGTAAATTATCTTGCTGGGCCAGATGCTCCGCATGATGCCTCACACTCAGGTGGTTCCACCCCCGCTCACTTTTGACGATCAATCGTAAATCCACAAACTCTTTTAGGTTGAGTTTGGATAGTGAGAAGTGTTGAGAATAGTAATAAAAAATTATGTAAAAAGTAATAATAAAATATTAAATAGTAGTAAAAAGTAATAAATAGTAATAAAAAATATGTGTAAAATAATAATAAAATAATAAATAATAATTGAGTATTTTCTGACATTTCTCGTTTAAAATGCTTTGTGCTAGGCTTTAACTGTATGTCTTGCACCGATCTTCGGTTCCATGCACTCAATTAAAAATCCTTCGTGCCGAAAGTCAGAAAGTAAGGTCATTAATATTGTCATGAGTTGTTTTCCCAAATTCTATATTCTATATTTTATATATATATATATATATATATATATATATATATATATATATATATATTTAAGTTCAATTTGTTTATAAGTAACATGGAACTAAAGGTACGTACGTAGGTTCCTGATGAACGACGCTCAAGTGACTCGGAGCCCTTGTTTGATGAAAAAAGTTATATATATATATATATATATATTAGGTGGGAGTAACGTGTAAAGTACGTTTGTCTAATTTTATGAAATAGTTATTTGTAAAAAATAATATATATTTTATAAAAATTATTGATTTCACTTAATAATTTAAGGCATAATATAGGAGAAGATAAAAACATTAGTTCCAAATATCATATAATCCATTACATGTTTATAATATCCATAATTTTAAAAGATGCTCGCGAAAAGTTTAATAAAAATTCAACAAAAATGCTAGTTCAAAATATGTGTCGCTTGATGATTGTACTATGATTCATCAATTTTTGTTATGCAAGTCCAAATTAGTTAATTCGTATGCAAGGCATATTTGGGACCCTTCAGGGCATATTCGTTAATAATTGTAGTGTGTAATATTTGTTAAAATTAAGAGATTTGCCTTGTCGTTTTCCTATATATATATATAAATACTAATAATAAAATATAGATGTAGGAATTAATGAAAGAAGATGTTAATTTGTACATTACCCAAACTTTTGTTTTAAATTTAACGTAATTTTCGTTGGTTTATTTTATGATTTTTAAGTTGTGAAATTGACTTTGATGTGCTTTCTTAGTATTGATTATTGTTTTGCATTTAAATTGCTCTTTGTTCTAATTTATTTTTTTGTTGGGCTTTAAATATCTTATTTTATTAATATTTAGTTATAGTGTTTTTATTTGATTTTTATCTATTTTTATTGTGCCCTTTTTTATTTTATTGGACCTTTATATTTCAGTTTGGTCTTGTTTTTAGTGGGTTTTCTTTTGTTTTTGGGCCTAGCCCATTTGGAATTGAAGCCCAACCCTTGTGCCTTGTGAAGCCCAGCTCATTGGTCTTCATTTCAGCCCTCTTTCCCACTTGAACGGTGCGTTATGGCCTCAATGCCCTTAGGGCTTGAATTCTTTCCTTTTCTTTCTCCAGCCGCACACCTCCTGCTTCTTTCTTCTTCTTCATTGTTTCTTTTCTTCTTCTCTTCTTCTTTTGTGCTTATTGTATCTCTTCTTCTCTTGGTAAGTTTTTCTTTTCTCTTTTGGTTCTTTTTCTTTATTTTTCTGATGTTAGACCATGTTTCTCCTTCTTCACCATTATTGTGCTTCTTCTTCCTCTGAAATTCTTGGTGTCGCAGCTCCTATCTTTTCTTTTCTCCTCTTTTCTTTTTCTTTCCCTCCTCTTGCACACGCCCACTCCACCTCCTTCATTTTTCTGGTTTCCTTTGATTTTCCTCTTTATTTCTCTACTGTGTCGATCTGCAACTTCTTCTTTTTTTTTCTTTTCAGTGTCTTCTTCTTCTTCAAACCCGTGATGCTGTTGCTACTGTTGCAACCTGTTATAGCAACCAATGACTTCTCCCTCTCTGTTTTTGAGTTGCAGTGCTGCCCACCTCCTCCAATGAGCCACCTCCATTTCTTCCTCAAAACCGTGAGCCTTGCCTTGTTTTTGGCCCATTTTCGTGCCCTATTTTCTCCCCCAAAGTCATGAGCCTCCATGCCATTTCTCTCCCTTAATTTCTCCCTTGGTTATTTCGTGCTCAAGCTTGTGAAATCCCCTTGCATTTTCATTTGTTTTGGTCCAACCTTTTGCCCTATTTTAGCCCCAATCCATGCACTCCCTTACGCTGTACTTTCTTCCCTCCCGTAATCTCTCTCTCATCATTGTCTCTAAGTATTTAGCTGCCACCTCGCCGATGTAATCTTCTCAACCTCCCAGTTCTTCGTGCTACTCCTCCACTCTCGTTGAGTATGGACATCTCCGTTGCATGGTTGGTCTCAGTAATGGGTGCATTGGAAGGGGTAAGTAACGGACTTAATTACAAGTAACGAAGTTAATTACAAAATAAACGGAAAAACAAGAAAACTAACGGAAAAAACAAAAAAATCTATTAGATAGACACTTATTATAATATATATATATATATATATATATATATAATACTAGGTGAAAGCAACGTGCAATGCACGTTTGCTTAGTTTATAGTTAATTTTTTTGTTAAGAACTAATTTTTTATTAATAAAGACGTAATATTTTTGGTTAATTAAATAACTAGCGATGTAATGTTTATATAATTAATAAATAATTACACGTTGTGATATATTATAAAAGAAGAGCATTAATAGAATCTATAATATAGTTTTATAAATAAACATCGCTCATAGTTTTATGAAAGCTGTTTGAGATAATTTTAATTCTACGATGACAATCCAACATTTTTCTCATCTTGCATTGCTTCAATAGAGAGAACATTAAAATGCCTATATTTTTTCTCCTTCCATTGCTCTCGATCTACATAAACTTGAATCTTACATTTTTTTATTTTTTTTTATAATTTCTCCACAAAACTTTTAACATATGGTCAATGCTCCTATAAAATAAATTTTGAATAGTAGATTAATCTTTCATATATTCAACGTGTAAAGTAAGAAGGTACCAAAATATGAATAAACTATAATTTAACTATTGATTAAGAGAAAAACCCAACAAACCGTAAACCCGAGAGTTCCAAGTTTTTTAAGTTTAGCTTCTAGAGAACCAAACGCAACATTATGATTTTCTTTCTGTCATAGCTATAATAATACATCAACGAAACCAACCAACATTTATGAAATCAATCCTAAACTCTTTGTTGAATGAAATCAACTAACATTATGACTCTCTCTCTCTCTCTCTCTCTCTCTCTCTCTCTCTCTCTCTCTCTCTCTCTCTCTCTCTCTCTCTCTCCTCGTCTTCCTAGATCTGTTGTGACGCCCCCAAATTCCGTTTGGGATTGGACGGACATTTGAAGCGTCGAGACATGCAACACAAGGTTACCTGCCCCCGTTCATGACATATAAGATGCAATAATCCTAACATGCATCTAACATTATGCAATATTCGCAGCGGATAATTTTTTTTTTTCTTTAGCAATACTATGCACCAAACTGAAAATATCCCAAAGTATTGGAGATGCAACTCCATCGTACAAGTAGTAATTTAACTACTATATTAACATTAACGACGCACCGTCCTTCAGTCGACTGTGTCTAGTTGGTCAGCTCCTGATCTTCCTTCAGGTCCTGTAACAAGATCTACCATTCGGGGGGAATGGTAGTTGGGACTACCACAGTGAGATTTGATTACAAATCTCAGCAAGTTAACAAAAAACTTCCATACAGACTAATGATGCATGTATGACAGTAAAAGCATAAATGCATAATCAAATTCACAAGTAATTAAATCATAACTTAGCGTACAATATAGCATAATTGATATAGCTTAACTTGAATCATGAACTAAACTTGACTTAGCATGAACTTGCTCTGAAACTTGAATTAACATGAAAAATACATACTCCACAGTTGTTGTGGCCCCATGTATTCTACGTGTAAATACATACTCCACAGTTGTTGTGGCCCCATGTATTCTTCACAAACTTGACTTAACATTAAAAATACATACTCCACAGTTGTTGTGGCCCCATGTATTCTACATAAACTTGACTTAACATGAAAAATACATACTCCACAGTTGTTGTGGCCCCATGTATTTTACGCATCACATTGGTAGTTAAATACATACTCCACAGTTGTTGTGGCCCCATGTATTCTACACAACTTGACTTAACATTTAAAATACATACTCCACAGTTGTTGTGGCCCCATGTATTCTACGTGTAAATACATACTCCACAGTTGTTGTGGCCCCATGTATTCTACACAAACTCAATGCAGTTAAATACATACTCCACAGTTGTTGTGGCCCCATGTATTCTACATAAAGTTGACTTGAACATAACTTGAAATACATGACCAACTTGAGAGAGAAACATTTCGTAACATGGCATAACATATAATAAACAACATATTTAACATGACATACTTGCAACAATGAATATTACATGACTTGACATACATGTAATAGATGGCATACTTAGCATGACGTACTTGTAACGTACAATAATACATGACAGAATATATTATGTAACAGATAAAAACTGATGACAGAATAAATTCTGTATAACAGACAATTACGTGATAACTTAGCATGGCATGACATATATAATAACACATATACATATACTGTAGTTCCTTTACTTAGCACACATACACAGTAGACTGCTAGTAAGTTAAAAGCTAACTTACCTCGATCTCCGCGGTTCTTATAAAACTTCAAGCGCGATCACGAGGAACATCGACGGGCTAACCCGTGCGTCGCTCGCTGCTCGTCACGGTTAAGCGTCAGAGGAACGTACGTGGCGGTAACACCGCGTACGGTGGCTGTCCACCACGTAAAGTGGTAGTTTGAGCTTGAGAAAAGCTAGGCGTGGCCTTGGAAGGCTCATGGTGGCCTCGTGGTGGTCGAAGGTGGCGGAGCACAGCGGCATCATGCCGTGAACAGTAAATCCGAAAGCTAGGAGTTCGCTTGAGGTGGATGAAAGCCATAGAACTTCATGGGAAGCTAGGGAAAGGTAGATGAACATGTGGTGGAGCTGTGGTGGCGAGGTGGTGGCCATACGGTGGCTCACGGCGGCGGATCGGCCGTTTGAAGCCATTTTCGGCCTTGGAGAGTGAGGGAGAGTGAGAGCTCCACATAGCTCCGTTGGCTATGAAATTTCTTGGGGAAGTTCGTGGTGATGAGAGGAACAAGGTGGTGGTGGTGAAACACCATGGGTGGCCGTGTACGGTGGTGCACGGCGGTGCAACCGAACGTGTGTGTGTGAAGACCCATCGGAGAAAAAGTGAGAGTTAGGGAAAAAGAAGGACATGGGGAGGAAGCCCTTGACATGGTGGTTCTAATGGTGGTGCTTGGTGGCCGTTTCAACCGTGTATGGTGGTCCAAAGAGGTGAAAAAAGGTTGAGGACCCATTTCTTTGAAGGGAGATAGAGAGAGACTCGGTGGCCGGAAAAACACACCACCGGTGCAGTTCTGGTCGCCGGTGAGAGGGGGTCACGCCGGTGTGGGAGGTGAGGCAAGGTGGCCGGAGGTGGCGCCGGCTGGAGCTTCAACCGATCGGACATGGAGGTCCATGCACAGTGAAGAGCACGGCTGGACGTGCACGAGGGAGAGAGAAGAGAGAAAAAAAAAGAAAAGAAAAAGAGAAAAGACTGAAGGGAAAGGGTAGGGGCCTGGGTAATTAATCTCAGTCTTACACTTCGGGATCCTCAAAAAGATCTAACAATGAGTTTAAAACACTGATTTGAAAATGCGTAAGTATTTTATTTAAAATAAACACTTTAATAAAACACTAAGAGAAATTAAGATAGAATATTATTTTATAAACTAAGGTTTATAAAATAATATTTTCTTCATCATTATATAAAATGATAAAGTATCATTAATTAATCAAAGTGCATAAAACACTTAAACAAAACACTGAGAGGAATTAATATAGAATATTATTTTATAAACTTTTAGTTTATAAAATAATATTTCTTCATCATTATCTAAATTGATAATGTATCATTAATCACTCAAAGAGGATAAAACCATTTAATTTAAATAAGAGTTTTCAACGTAAAGTTAAACCTCTTAATATTTTAAAACAACTAAAATATTTAATATAAGATATTATCCACAATTATAATATTTTCAGAGCTCATTAAAATATTATAATTGTGCTACATTAAAATATATTTATCTAATAATAATGAAAATATATCCTATAGATATATTCATAATATTTAAAATATTCGTAAGCATTAAAATATCTATCTTATTTTGAAATCCGCAAGATAGTTTTCAGAACACGTCAACGAGATACAGTACGTAGAATAAGTTTCAATACGTAGATCGAGGCTCATAAAGAAGAAGAAGAAAGGAGCGGATATTACAATAAACTAACTTATAGAGTTTTCACGGGGTTCCTAAAGTCAATAGAAATTCCTTAAATTAAATTTCTAGCGGGTTGTTACAATCTCCCCTCCTAAAAAAAAGATTTCGTCCTCGAAATCGAAGTAAGTAAGAAATAACAATTTAATGAAGAGGTGTTGCTTACCAACCTATTGTCTATCCCGTATATAAAAAAAACCTTTGAGATTATGTCATTCCTTAACTCTCTTACTTAAATCAACAATTAGATTATACTTTTTTTGCACAATGTTGGCCAATTTGTAACGACATACTCTCCAAACCTTAAAACTTTAAGTAAATAATCTTCCGAAACTCTTCTTTAGAAAAGTATAGGTGATATACTTTAAATGTTCTTGTAAATACCAAAGTTAGTAGAGAATTCATCAAAATTAAATCGTTAACCTCTCTCTCTCTTTTAAACAAAAATCGGTGGCACTCTGTTTTAGACCAGACAACTCTGATCCGCGTGATTTTTATAGGTTTTCTGTAGTTGTCAGGCGCCGCATAGCTATGACACTACTTTGTTCTTATCTCTTGTACAGAAATGCTTCACGAGAGATGATTCATCATAATTTTTCTCTATAAAAGGATTACTCAGTTCATCTTCTTTCTCATCTCATCTTCTTCACTTTTCTGAAATTAGTCTGCATTCTTACTCTGCAATCTCTTTCTGCTTACTCACTTTGCAATGGCTCAGCAATCTTCTCATTGCCAAAACATGAGGTATTCTGCACCTCGTTCCCCAGTTATTTCTGCTTCTTCCGTAGGTGCTATTATGCAATCAAATAATGATCTGACTAATAAGTCAGAAACTGAACTTATCTACGAGCTTGTGAGTCTCGGTACTCGATACTCATCAGCCATTGTCGCATATTCTCAGCGACTGCAATCCAGGACTGGTGGGGTTGACAAACTCCACGAGAGTATTTCTATCCTTCAGAGGCTTCTTATGGAATCCAACATGAAGATAGAAGCAGTAAAGCGAGAGAACAGAGATTTAAAATCTTTGCTTAACTCTTCTTTTCGAGTGGCTACTCCTTTAAATAGGAGAGGCATGCAGATTTTTGAAGAGCAAGAACGTTTAAAGATTGAGGCAAAGAGCCTCAAATTTCTGTAATTTTGCTTTATGATAATAAAATAATACTTCACAAATATTCATATTTGTGTTTCTATCTTCTGGTATATGTTTTATGTACTTCATTTTATTTCTTTTAGGGATTTTCATATATATGACATGATCCAATGACTCATATAAATATGCATTTAATCATGCATATCCAAACTCTCAATAATCTTCAAGTTAATAAAAACCTTAAGGAGTTCTACTGGTCTAGGACTAACTTACTTCTTTATAATCGCAATAATCAGTCATCTTCCTAGGTGGTACTTTGATAACTGACCAGTTAATAACTTAAACTTGAAACTTTCTCTCTTATGATTGTCATAACTCTTCTATCCATCATAAGTTATCAATTATTCTAACTCTAAATGATTTGTTCCTAATGTTCACATAAATCCTCAAGACCAAGATTTTACTCTCCATATAATAGTTTTCAAAAGAAGATCGATCTATGTATCCATAAAGATAATGCTTTGCCAGAAATCATTTACTGGCGGCGTGGTAATACTATTATCATAAATAAATTCTATTAAGGCTAAAGTTTCTCCTAATCAAATTACTCTTCCAAACACAATTTCTATCGTATTCTCCGAATTAAAACAATTCTCCAAATATGTGGAATACCATTTATCAATCCTACATATCCTTTCTCATATTACTAAAAGGTATTCTATATCTACATTGGTATGAACAATAATACTTCTAATGAAAATTGTTACTCTTACCACTAGGGTAACAATTTAGCTTCCAAGCTGAATTCTCAAGCACCACAATTAATAGAAACAATGACTCGTTTGACTCAAACAATGTACAATTTACCAACTCCAATGACTTGACCTACTCCAAAATAACAATAATGCAATACTACCATCAATTGCAATCAGATCAACGTTAACTATGTTTACCTCAACTAATTCTTCATCCATCGGGAAATTCTGATCCTCTTGATTGTTATCTCCCTTAGGATTCCGAGGTATTCTATCACGAGTCATGTGTCCCTTCTTGAAACACACGAGCATATATATTAAAACCACATACTACCCTTCATACCTTAAGAAATTCAAGCCTACTGACGACTAAAATTTCAAGCCTAATGTTTGGTGCATTTCCTAAGGACATGTGGATTTACTGCCCAGAGACGTATTGCTCTGATACCACCCTGTGACGCCCCCAAATTCCGTTTGGGATTGGACGGACATTTGAAGCGTCGAGACATGCAACACAAGGTTACCTGCCCCCGTTCATGACATATAAGATGCAATAATCCTAACATGCATCTAACATTATGCAATATTCGCAGCGGATAATTTTTTTTTTTCTTTAGCAATACTATGCACCAAACTGAAAATATCCCAAAGTATTGGAGATGCAACTCCATCGTACAAGTAGTAATTTAACTACTATATTAACATTAACGACGCACCGTCCTTCAGTCGACTGTGTCTAGTTGGTCAGCTCCTGATCTTCCTTCAGGTCCTGTAACAAGATCTACCATTCGGGGGGAATGGTAGTTGGGACTACCACAGTGAGATTTGATTACAAATCTCAGCAAGTTAACAAAAAACTTCCATACAGACTAATGATGCATGTATGACAGTAAAAGCATAAATGCATAATCAAATTCACAAGTAATTAAATCATAACTTAGCGTACAACATAGCATAATTGATATAGCTTAACTTGAATCATGAACTAAACTTGACTTAGCATGAACTTGCTCTGAAACTTGAATTAACATGAAAAATACATACTCCACAGTTGTTGTGGCCCCATGTATTCTACGTGTAAATACATACTCCACAGTTGTTGTGGCCCCATGTATTCTTCACAAACTTGACTTAACATTAAAAATACATACTCCACAGTTGTTGTGGCCCCATGTATTCTACATAAACTTGACTTAACATGAAAAATACATACTCCACAGCTGTTGTGGCCCCATGTATTTTACGCATCACATTGGTAGTTAAATACATACTCCACAGTTGTTGTGGCCCCATGTATTCTACACAACTTGACTTAACATTTAAAATACATACTCCACAGTTGTTGTGGCCCCATGTATTCTACGTGTAAATACATACTCCACAGTTGTTGTGGCCCCATGTATTCTACATAAAGTTGACTTGAACATAACTTGAAATACATGACCAACTTGAGAGAGAAACATTTCGTAACATGGCATAACATATAATAAACAACATATTTAACATGACATACTTGCAACAATGAATATTACATGACTTGACATACATGTAATAGATGGCATACTTAGCATGACGTACTTGTAACGTACAATAATACATGACAGAATATATTATGTAACAGATAAAAACTGATGACAGAATAAATTCTGTATAACAGACAATTACGTGATAACTTAGCATGGCATGACATATATAATAACACATATACATATACTGTAGTTCCTTTACTTAGCACACATACACAGTAGACTGCTAGTAAGTTAAAAGCTAACTTACCTCGATCTCCGCGGTTCTTATAAAACTTCAAGCGCGATCACGAGGAACATCGACGGGCTAACCCGTGCGTCGCTCGCTGCTCGTCACGGTTAAGCGTCAGAGGAACGTACGTGGCGGTAACACCGCGTACGGTGGCTGTCCACCACGTAAAGTGGTAGTTTGAGCTTGAGAAAAGCTAGGCGTGGCCTTGGAAGGCTCATGGTGGCCTCGTGGTGGTCGAAGGTGGCGGAGCACAGCGGCATCATGCCGTGAACAGTAAATCCGAAAGCTAGGAGTTCGCTTGAGGTGGATGAAAGCCATAGAACTTCATGGGAAGCTAGGGAAAGGTAGATGAACATGTGGTGGAGCTGTGGTGGCGAGGTGGTGGCCATACGGTGGCTCACGGCGGCGGATCGGCCGTTTGAAGCCATTTTCGGCCTTGGAGAGTAAGGGAGAGTGAGAGCTCCACATAGCTCCGTTGGCTATGAAATTTCTTGGGGAAGTTCGTGGTGATGAGAGGAACAAGGTGGTGGTGGTGAAACACCATGGGTGGCCGTGTACGGTGGTGCACGGCGGTGCAACCGAACGTGTGTGTGTGAAGACCCATCGGAGAAAAAGTGAGAGTTAGGGAAAAAGAAGGACATGGGGAGGAAGCCCTTGACATGGTGGTTCTAATGGTGGTGCTTGGTGGCCGTTTCAACCGTGTATGGTGGTCCAAAGAGGTGAAAAAAGGTTGAGGACCCATTTCTTTGAAGGGAGATAGAGAGAGACTCGGTGGCCGGAAAAACACACCACCGGTGCAGTTCTGGTCGCCGGTGAGAGGGGGTCACGCCGGTGTGGGAGGTGAGGCAAGGTGGCCGGAGGTGGCGCCGGCTGGAGCTTCAACCGATCGGACATGGAGGTCCATGCACAGTGAAGAGCACGGCTGGACGTGCACGAGGGAGAGAGAAGAGAGAAAAAAGAAAAGAAAAGAAAAAGAGAAAAGACTGAAGGGAAAGGGTAGGGGCCTGGGTAATTAATCTCAGTCTTACACTTCGGGATCCTCAAAAAGATCTAACAATGAGTTTAAAACACTGATTTGAAAATGCGTAAGTATTTTATTTAAAATAAACACTTTAATAAAACACTAAGAGAAATTAAGATAGAATATTATTTTATAAACTAAGGTTTATAAAATAATATTTTCTTCATCATTATATAAAATGATAAAGTATCATTAATTAATCAAAGTGCATAAAACACTTAAACAAAACACTGAGAGGAATTAATATAGAATATTATTTTATAAACTTTTAGTTTATAAAATAATATTTCTTCATCATTATCTAAATTGATAATGTATCATTAATCACTCAAAGAGGATAAAACCATTTAATTTAAATAAGAGTTTTCAACGTAAAGTTAAACCTCTTAATATTTTAAAACAACTAAAATATTTAATATAAGATATTATCCACAATTATAATATTTTCAGAGCTCATTAAAATATTATAATTGTGCTACATTAAAATATATTTATCTAATAATAATGAAAATATATCCTATAGATATATTCATAATATTTAAAATATTCGTAAGCATTAAAATATCTATCTTATTTTGAAATCCGCAAGATAGTTTTCAGAACACGTCAACGAGATACAGTACGTAGAATAAGTTTCAATACGTAGATCGAGGCTCATAAAGAAGAAGAAGAAAGGAGCGGATATTACAATAAACTAACTTATAGAGTTTTCACGGGGTTCCTAAAGTCAATAGAAATTCCTTAAATTAAATTTCTAGCGGGTTGTTACAATCTCCCCTCCTAAAAAAAAGATTTCGTCCTCGAAATCGAAGTAAGTAAGAAATAACAATTTAATGAAGAGGTGTTGCTTACCAACCTATTGTCTATCCCGTATATAAAAAAAACCTTTGAGATTATGTCATTCCTTAACTCTCTTACTTAAATCAACAATTAGATTATACTTTTTTTGCACAATGTTGGCCAATTTGTAACGACATACTCTCCAAACCTTAAAACTTTAAGTAAATAATCTTCCGAAACTCTTCTTTAGAAAAGTATAGGTGATATACTTTAAATGTTCTTGTAAATACCAAAGTTAGTAGAGAATTCATCAAAATTAAATCGTTAACCTCTCTCTCTCTTTTAAACAAAAATCGGTGGCACTCTGTTTTAGACCAGACAACTCTGATCCGCGTGATTTTTATAGGTTTTCTGTAGTTGTCAGGCGCCGCATAGCTATGACACTACTTTGTTCTTATCTCTTGTACAGAAATGCTTCACGAGAGATGATTCATCATAATTTTTCTCTATAAAAGGATTACTCAGTTCATCTTCTTTCTCATCTCATCTTCTTCACTTTTCTGAAATTAGTCTGCATTCTTACTCTGCAATCTCTTTCTGCTTACTCACTTTGCAATGGCTCAGCAATCTTCTCATTGCCAAAACATGAGGTATTCTGCACCTCGTTCCCCAGTTATTTCTGCTTCTTCCGTAGGTGCTATTATGCAATCAAATAATGATCTGACTAATAAGTCAGAAACTGAACTTATCTACGAGCTTGTGAGTCTCGGTACTCGATACTCATCAGCCATTGTCGCATATTCTCAGCGACTGCAATCCAGGACTGGTGGGGTTGACAAACTCCACGAGAGTATTTCTATCCTTCAGAGGCTTCTTATGGAATCCAACATGAAGATAGAAGCAGTAAAGCGAGAGAACAGAGATTTAAAATCTTTGCTTAACTCTTCTTTTCGAGTGGCTACTCCTTTAAATAGGAGAGGCATGCAGATTTTTGAAGAGCAAGAACGTTTAAAGATTGAGGCAAAGAGCCTCAAATTTCTGTAATTTTGCTTTATGATAATAAAATAATACTTCACAAATATTCATATTTGTGTTTCTATCTTCTGGTATATGTTTTATGTACTTCATTTTATTTCTTTTAGGGATTTTCATATATATGACATGATCCAATGACTCATATAAATATGCATTTAATCATGCATATCCAAACTCTCAATAATCTTCAAGTTAATAAAAACCTTAAGGAGTTCTACTGGTCTAGGACTAACTTACTTCTTTATAATCGCAATAATCAGTCATCTTCCTAGGTGGTACTTTGATAACTGACCAGTTAATAACTTAAACTTGAAACTTTCTCTCTTATGATTGTCATAACTCTTCTATCCATCATAAGTTATCAATTATTCTAACTCTAAATGATTTGTTCCTAATGTTCACATAAATCCTCAAGACCAAGATTTTACTCTCCATATAATAGTTTTCAAAAGAAGATCGATCTATGTATCCATAAAGATAATGCTTTGCCAGAAATCATTTACTGGCGGCGTGGTAATACTATTATCATAAATAAATTCTATTAAGGCTAAAGTTTCTCCTAATCAAATTACTCTTCCAAACACAATTTCTATCGTATTCTCCGAATTAAAACAATTCTCCAAATATGTGGAATACCATTTATCAATCCTACATATCCTTTCTCATATTACTAAAAGGTATTCTATATCTACATTGGTATGAACAATAATACTTCTAATGAAAATTGTTACTCTTACCACTAGGGTAACAATTTAGCTTCCAAGCTGAATTCTCAAGCACCACAATTAATAGAAACAATGACTCGTTTGACTCAAACAATGTACAATTTACCAACTCCAATGACTTGACCTACTCCAAAATAACAATAATGCAATACTACCATCAATTGCAATCAGATCAACGTTAACTATGTTTACCTCAACTAATTCTTCATCCATCGGGAAATTCTGATCCTCTTGATTGTTATCTCCCTTAGGATTCCGAGGTATTCTATCACGAGTCATGTGTCCCTTCTTGAAACACACGAGCATATATATTAAAACCACATACTACCCTTCATACCTTAAGAAATTCAAGCCTACTGACGACTAAAATTTCAAGCCTAATGTTTGGTGCATTTCCTAAGGACATGTGGATTTACTGCCCAGAGACGTATTGCTCTGATACCACCCTGTGACGCCCCCAAATTCCGTTTGGGATTGGACGGACATTTGAAGCGTCGAGACATGCAACACAAGGTTACCTGCCCCCGTTCATGACATATAAGATGCAATAATCCTAACATGCATCTAACATTATGCAATATTCGCAGCGGATAATTTTTTTTTTTCTTTAGCAATACTATGCACCAAACTGAAAATATCCCAAAGTATTGGAGATGCAACTCCATCGTACAAGTAGTAATTTAACTACTATATTAACATTAACGACGCACCGTCCTTCAGTCGACTGTGTCTAGTTGGTCAGCTCCTGATCTTCCTTCAGGTCCTGTAACAAGATCTACCATTCGGGGGGAATGGTAGTTGGGACTACCACAGTGAGATTTGATTACAAATCTCAGCAAGTTAACAAAAAACTTCCATACAGACTAATGATGCATGTATGACAGTAAAAGCATAAATGCATAATCAAATTCACAAGTAATTAAATCATAACTTAGCGTACAACATAGCATAATTGATATAGCTTAACTTGAATCATGAACTAAACTTGACTTAGCATGAACTTGCTCTGAAACTTGAATTAACATGAAAAATACATACTCCACAGTTGTTGTGGCCCCATGTATTCTACGTGTAAATACATACTCCACAGTTGTTGTGGCCCCATGTATTCTTCACAAACTTGACTTAACATTAAAAATACATACTCCACAGTTGTTGTGGCCCCATGTATTCTACATAAACTTGACTTAACATGAAAAATACATACTCCACAGTTGTTGTGGCCCCATGTATTTTACGCATCACATTGGTAGTTAAATACATACTCCACAGTTGTTGTGGCCCCATGTATTCTACACAACTTGACTTAACATTTAAAATACATACTCCACAGTTGTTGTGGCCCCATGTATTCTACGTGTAAATACATACTCCACAGTTGTTGTGGCCCCATGTATTCTACACAAACTCAATGCAGTTAAATACATACTCCACAGTTGTTGTGGCCCCATGTATTCTACATAAAGTTGACTTGAACATAACTTGAAATACATGACCAACTTGAGAGAGAAACATTTCGTAACATGGCATAACATATAATAAACAACATATTTAACATGACATACTTGCAACAATGAATATTACATGACTTGACATACATGTAATAGATGGCATACTTAGCATGACGTACTTGTAACGTACAATAATACATGACAGAATATATTATGTAACAGATAAAAACTGATGACAGAATAAATTCTGTATAACAGACAATTACGTGATAACTTAGCATGGCATGACATATATAATAACACATATACATATACTGTAGTTCCTTTACTTAGCACACATACACAGTAGACTGCTAGTAAGTTAAAAGCTAACTTACCTCGATCTCCGCGGTTCTTATAAAACTTCAAGCGCGATCACGAGGAACATCGACGGGCTAACCCGTGCGTCGCTCGCTGCTCGTCACGGTTAAGCGTCAGAGGAACGTACGTGGCGGTAACACCGCGTACGGTGGCTGTCCACCACGTAAAGTGGTAGTTTGAGCTTGAGAAAAGCTAGGCGTGGCCTTGGAAGGCTCATGGTGGCCTCGTGGTGGTCGAAGGTGGCGGAGCACAGCGGCATCATGCCGTGAACAGTAAATCCGAAAGCTAGGAGTTCGCTTGAGGTGGATGAAAGCCATAGAACTTCATGGGAAGCTAGGGAAAGGTAGATGAACATGTGGTGGAGCTGTGGTGGCGAGGTGGTGGCCATACGGTGGCTCACGGCGGCGGATCGGCCGTTTGAAGCCATTTTCGGCCTTGGAGAGTGAGGGAGAGTGAGAGCTCCACATAGCTCCGTTGGCTATGAAATTTCTTGGGGAAGTTCGTGGTGATGAGAGGAACAAGGTGGTGGTGGTGAAACACCATGGGTGGCCGTGTACGGTGGTGCACGGCGGTGCAACCGAACGTGTGTGTGTGAAGACCCATCGGAGAAAAAGTGAGAGTTAGGGAAAAAGAAGGACATGGGGAGGAAGCCCTTGACATGGTGGTTCTAATGGTGGTGCTTGGTGGCCGTTTCAACCGTGTATGGTGGTCCAAAGAGGTGAAAAAAGGTTGAGGACCCATTTCTTTGAAGGGAGATAGAGAGAGACTCGGTGGCCGGAAAAACACACCACCGGTGCAGTTCTGGTCGCCGGTGAGAGGGGGTCACGCCGGTGTGGGAGGTGAGGCAAGGTGGCCGGAGGTGGCGCCGGCTGGAGCTTCAACCGATCGGACATGGAGGTCCATGCACAGTGAAGAGCACGGCTGGACGTGCACGAGGGAGAGAGAAGAGAGAAAAAAAAAAAGAAAAGAAAAAGAGAAAAGACTGAAGGGAAAGGGTAGGGGCCTGGGTAATTAATCTCAGTCTTACACTTCGGGATCCTCAAAAAGATCTAACAATGAGTTTAAAACACTGATTTGAAAATGCGTAAGTATTTTATTTAAAATAAACACTTTAATAAAACACTAAGAGAAATTAAGATAGAATATTATTTTATAAACTAAGGTTTATAAAATAATATTTTCTTCATCATTATATAAAATGATAAAGTATCATTAATTAATCAAAGTGCATAAAACACTTAAACAAAACACTGAGAGGAATTAATATAGAATATTATTTTATAAACTTTTAGTTTATAAAATAATATTTCTTCATCATTATCTAAATTGATAATGTATTATTAATCACTCAAAGAGGATAAAACCATTTAATTTAAATAAGAGTTTTCAACGTAAAGTTAAACCTCTTAATATTTTAAAACAACTAAAATATTTAATATAAGATATTATCCACAATTATAATATTTTCAGAGCTCATTAAAATATTATAATTGTGCTACATTAAAATATATTTATCTAATAATAATGAAAATATATCCTATAGATATATTCATAATATTTAAAATATTCGTAAGCATTAAAATATCTATCTTATTTTGAAATCCGCAAGATAGTTTTCAGAACACGTCAACGAGATACAGTACGTAGAATAAGTTTCAATACGTAGATCGAGGCTCATAAAGAAGAAGAAGAAAGGAGCGGATATTACAATAAACTAACTTATAGAGTTTTCACGGGGTTCCTAAAGTCAATAGAAATTCCTTAAATTAAATTTCTAGCGGGTTGTTACAATCTCCCCTCCTAAAAAAAAGATTTCGTCCTCGAAATCGAAGTAAGTAAGAAATAACAATTTAATGAAGAGGTGTTGCTTACCAACCTATTGTCTATCCCGTATATAAAAAAAACCTTTGAGATTATGTCATTCCTTAACTCTCTTACTTAAATCAACAATTAGATTATACTTTTTTTGCACAATGTTGGCCAATTTGTAACGACATACTCTCCAAACCTTAAAACTTTAAGTAAATAATCTTCCGAAACTCTTCTTTAGAAAAGTATAGGTGATATACTTTAAATGTTCTTGTAAATACCAAAGTTAGTAGAGAATTCATCAAAATTAAATCGTTAACCTCTCTCTCTCTTTTAAACAAAAATCGGTGGCACTCTGTTTTAGACCAGACAACTCTGATCCGCGTGATTTTTATAGGTTTTCTGTAGTTGTCAGGCGCCGCATAGCTATGACACTACTTTGTTCTTATCTCTTGTACAGAAATGCTTCACGAGAGATGATTCATCATAATTTTTCTCTATAAAAGGATTACTCAGTTCATCTTCTTTCTCATCTCATCTTCTTCACTTTTCTGAAATTAGTCTGCATTCTTACTCTGCAATCTCTTTCTGCTTACTCACTTTGCAATGGCTCAGCAATCTTCTCATTGCCAAAACATGAGGTATTCTGCACCTCGTTCCCCAGTTATTTCTGCTTCTTCCGTAGGTGCTATTATGCAATCAAATAATGATCTGACTAATAAGTCAGAAACTGAACTTATCTACGAGCTTGTGAGTCTCGGTACTCGATACTCATCAGCCATTGTCGCATATTCTCAGCGACTGCAATCCAGGACTGGTGGGGTTGACAAACTCCACGAGAGTATTTCTATCCTTCAGAGGCTTCTTATGGAATCCAACATGAAGATAGAAGCAGTAAAGCGAGAGAACAGAGATTTAAAATCTTTGCTTAACTCTTCTTTTCGAGTGGCTACTCCTTTAAATAGGAGAGGCATGCAGATTTTTGAAGAGCAAGAACGTTTAAAGATTGAGGCAAAGAGCCTCAAATTTCTGTAATTTTGCTTTATGATAATAAAATAATACTTCACAAATATTCATATTTGTGTTTCTATCTTCTGGTATATGTTTTATGTACTTCATTTTATTTCTTTTAGGGATTTTCATATATATGACATGATCCAATGACTCATATAAATATGCATTTAATCATGCATATCCAAACTCTCAATAATCTTCAAGTTAATAAAAACCTTAAGGAGTTCTACTGGTCTAGGACTAACTTACTTCTTTATAATCGCAATAATCAGTCATCTTCCTAGGTGGTACTTTGATAACTGACCAGTTAATAACTTAAACTTGAAACTTTCTCTCTTATGATTGTCATAACTCTTCTATCCATCATAAGTTATCAATTATTCTAACTCTAAATGATTTGTTCCTAATGTTCACATAAATCCTCAAGACCAAGATTTTACTCTCCATATAATAGTTTTCAAAAGAAGATCGATCTATGTATCCATAAAGATAATGCTTTGCCAGAAATCATTTACTGGCGGCGTGGTAATACTATTATCATAAATAAATTCTATTAAGGCTAAAGTTTCTCCTAATCAAATTACTCTTCCAAACACAATTTCTATCGTATTCTCCGAATTAAAACAATTCTCCAAATATGTGGAATACCATTTATCAATCCTACATATCCTTTCTCATATTACTAAAAGGTATTCTATATCTACATTGGTATGAACAATAATACTTCTAATGAAAATTGTTACTCTTACCACTAGGGTAACAATTTAGCTTCCAAGCTGAATTCTCAAGCACCACAATTAATAGAAACAATGACTCGTTTGACTCAAACAATGTACAATTTACCAACTCCAATGACTTGACCTACTCCAAAATAACAATAATGCAATACTACCATCAATTGCAATCAGATCAACGTTAACTATGTTTACCTCAACTAATTCTTCATCCATCGGGAAATTCTGATCCTCTTGATTGTTATCTCCCTTAGGATTCCGAGGTATTCTATCACGAGTCATGTGTCCCTTCTTGAAACACACGAGCATATATATTAAAACCACATACTACCCTTCATACCTTAAGAAATTCAAGCCTACTGACGACTAAAATTTCAAGCCTAATGTTTGGTGCATTTCCTAAGGACATGTGGATTTACTGCCCAGAGACGTATTGCTCTGATACCACCCTGTGACGCCCCCAAATTCCGTTTGGGATTGGACGGACATTTGAAGCGTCGAGACATGCAACACAAGGTTACCTGCCCCCGTTCATGACATATAAGATGCAATAATCCTAACATGCATCTAACATTATGCAATATTCGCAGCGGATAATTTTTTTTTTTCTTTAGCAATACTATGCACCAAACTGAAAATATCCCAAAGTATTGGAGATGCAACTCCATCGTACAAGTAGTAATTTAACTACTATATTAACATTAACGACGCACCGTCCTTCAGTCGACTGTGTCTAGTTGGTCAGCTCCTGATCTTCCTTCAGGTCCTGTAACAAGATCTACCATTCGGGGGGAATGGTAGTTGGGACTACCACAGTGAGATTTGATTACAAATCTCAGCAAGTTAACAAAAAACTTCCATACAGACTAATGATGCATGTATGACAGTAAAAGCATAAATGCATAATCAAATTCACAAGTAATTAAATCATAACTTAGCGTACAACATAGCATAATTGATATAGCTTAACTTGAATCATGAACTAAACTTGACTTAGCATGAACTTGCTCTGAAACTTGAATTAACATGAAAAATACATACTCCACAGTTGTTGTGGCCCCATGTATTCTACGTGTAAATACATACTCCACAGTTGTTGTGGCCCCATGTATTCTTCACAAACTTGACTTAACATTAAAAATACATACTCCACAGTTGTTGTGGCCCCATGTATTCTACATAAACTTGACTTAACATGAAAAATACATACTCCACAGTTGTTGTGGCCCCATGTATTTTACGCATCACATTGGTAGTTAAATACATACTCCACAGTTGTTGTGGCCCCATGTATTCTACACAACTTGACTTAACATTTAAAATACATACTCCACAGTTGTTGTGGCCCCATGTATTCTACGTGTAAATACATACTCCACAGTTGTTGTGGCCCCATGTATTCTACACAAACTCAATGCAGTTAAATACATACTCCACAGTTGTTGTGGCCCCATGTATTCTACATAAAGTTGACTTGAACATAACTTGAAATACATGACCAACTTGAGAGAGAAACATTTCGTAACATGGCATAACATATAATAAACAACATATTTAACATGACATACTTGCAACAATGAATATTACATGACTTGACATACATGTAATAGATGGCATACTTAGCATGACGTACTTGTAACGTACAATAATACATGACAGAATATATTATGTAACAGATAAAAACTGATGACAGAATAAATTCTGTATAACAGACAATTACGTGATAACTTAGCATGGCATGACATATATAATAACACATATACATATACTGTAGTTCCTTTACTTAGCACACATACACAGTAGACTGCTAGTAAGTTAAAAGCTAACTTACCTCGATCTCCGCGGTTCTTATAAAACTTCAAGCGCGATCACGAGGAACATCGACGGGCTAACCCGTGCGTCGCTCGCTGCTCGTCACGGTTAAGCGTCAGAGGAACGTACGTGGCGGTAACACCGCGTACGGTGGCTGTCCACCACGTAAAGTGGTAGTTTGAGCTTGAGAAAAGCTAGGCGTGGCCTTGGAAGGCTCATGGTGGCCTCGTGGTGGTCGAAGGTGGCGGAGCACAGCGGCATCATGCCGTGAACAGTAAATCCGAAAGCTAGGAGTTCGCTTGAGGTGGATGAAAGCCATAGAACTTCATGGGAAGCTAGGGAAAGGTAGATGAACATGTGGTGGAGCTGTGGTGGCGAGGTGGTGGCCATACGGTGGCTCACGGCGGCGGATCGGCCGTTTGAAGCCATTTTCGGCCTTGGAGAGTGAGGGAGAGTGAGAGCTCCACATAGCTCCGTTGGCTATGAAATTTCTTGGGGAAGTTCGTGGTGATGAGAGGAAGAAGGTGGTGGTGGTGAAACACCATGGGTGGCCGTGTACGGTGGTGCACGGCGGTGCAACCGAACGTGTGTGTGTGAAGACCCATCGGAGAAAAAGTGAGAGTTAGGGAAAAAGAAGGACATGGGGAGGAAGCCCTTGACATGGTGGTTCTAATGGTGGTGCTTGGTGGCCGTTTCAACCGTGTATGGTGGTCCAAAGAGGTGAAAAAAGGTTGAGGACCCATTTCTTTGAAGGGAGATAGAGAGAGACTCGGTGGCCGGAAAAACACACCACCGGTGCAGTTCTGGTCGCCGGTGAGAGGGGGTCACGCCGGTGTGGGAGGTGAGGCAAGGTGGCCGGAGGTGGCGCCGGCTGGAGCTTCAACCGATCGGACATGGAGGTCCATGCACAGTGAAGAGCACGGCTGGACGTGCACGAGGGAGAGAGAAGAGAGAAAAAAAAAAAGAAAAGAAAAAGAGAAAAGACTGAAGGGAAAGGGTAGGGGCCTGGGTAATTAATCTCAGTCTTACACTTCGGGATCCTCAAAAAGATCTAACAATGAGTTTAAAACACTGATTTGAAAATGCGTAAGTATTTTATTTAAAATAAACACTTTAATAAAACACTAAGAGAAATTAAGATAGAATATTATTTTATAAACTAAGGTTTATAAAATAATATTTTCTTCATCATTATATAAAATGATAAAGTATCATTAATTAATCAAAGTGCATAAAACACTTAAACAAAACACTGAGAGGAATTAATATAGAATATTATTTTATAAACTTTTAGTTTATAAAATAATATTTCTTCATCATTATCTAAATTGATAATGTATTATTAATCACTCAAAGAGGATAAAACCATTTAATTTAAATAAGAGTTTTCAACGTAAAGTTAAACCTCTTAATATTTTAAAACAACTAAAATATTTAATATAAGATATTATCCACAATTATAATATTTTCAGAGCTCATTAAAATATTATAATTGTGCTACATTAAAATATATTTATCTAATAATAATGAAAATATATCCTATAGATATATTCATAATATTTAAAATATTCGTAAGCATTAAAATATCTATCTTATTTTGAAATCCGCAAGATAGTTTTCAGAACACGTCAACGAGATACAGTACGTAGAATAAGTTTCAATACGTAGATCGAGGCTCATAAAGAAGAAGAAGAAAGGAGCGGATATTACAATAAACTAACTTATAGAGTTTTCACGGGGTTCCTAAAGTCAATAGAAATTCCTTAAATTAAATTTCTAGCGGGTTGTTACAATCTCCCCTCCTAAAAAAAAGATTTCGTCCTCGAAATCGAAGTAAGTAAGAAATAACAATTTAATGAAGAGGTGTTGCTTACCAACCTATTGTCTATCCCGTATATAAAAAAAACCTTTGAGATTATGTCATTCCTTAACTCTCTTACTTAAATCAACAATTAGATTATACTTTTTTTGCACAATGTTGGCCAATTTGTAACGACATACTCTCCAAACCTTAAAACTTTAAGTAAATAATCTTCCGAAACTCTTCTTTAGAAAAGTATAGGTGATATACTTTAAATGTTCTTGTAAATACCAAAGTTAGTAGAGAATTCATCAAAATTAAATCGTTAACCTCTCTCTCTCTTTTAAACAAAAATCGGTGGCACTCTGTTTTAGACCAGACAACTCTGATCCGCGTGATTTTTATAGGTTTTCTGTAGTTGTCAGGCGCCGCATAGCTATGACACTACTTTGTTCTTATCTCTTGTACAGAAATGCTTCACGAGAGATGATTCATCATAATTTTTCTCTATAAAAGGATTACTCAGTTCATCTTCTTTCTCATCTCATCTTCTTCACTTTTCTGAAATTAGTCTGCATTCTTACTCTGCAATCTCTTTCTGCTTACTCACTTTGCAATGGCTCAGCAATCTTCTCATTGCCAAAACATGAGGTATTCTGCACCTCGTTCCCCAGTTATTTCTGCTTCTTCCGTAGGTGCTATTATGCAATCAAATAATGATCTGACTAATAAGTCAGAAACTGAACTTATCTACGAGCTTGTGAGTCTCGGTACTCGATACTCATCAGCCATTGTCGCATATTCTCAGCGACTGCAATCCAGGACTGGTGGGGTTGACAAACTCCACGAGAGTATTTCTATCCTTCAGAGGCTTCTTATGGAATCCAACATGAAGATAGAAGCAGTAAAGCGAGAGAACAGAGATTTAAAATCTTTGCTTAACTCTTCTTTTCGAGTGGCTACTCCTTTAAATAGGAGAGGCATGCAGATTTTTGAAGAGCAAGAACGTTTAAAGATTGAGGCAAAGAGCCTCAAATTTCTGTAATTTTGCTTTATGATAATAAAATAATACTTCACAAATATTCATATTTGTGTTTCTATCTTCTGGTATATGTTTTATGTACTTCATTTTATTTCTTTTAGGGATTTTCATATATATGACATGATCCAATGACTCATATAAATATGCATTTAATCATGCATATCCAAACTCTCAATAATCTTCAAGTTAATAAAAACCTTAAGGAGTTCTACTGGTCTAGGACTAACTTACTTCTTTATAATCGCAATAATCAGTCATCTTCCTAGGTGGTACTTTGATAACTGACCAGTTAATAACTTAAACTTGAAACTTTCTCTCTTATGATTGTCATAACTCTTCTATCCATCATAAGTTATCAATTATTCTAACTCTAAATGATTTGTTCCTAATGTTCACATAAATCCTCAAGACCAAGATTTTACTCTCCATATAATAGTTTTCAAAAGAAGATCGATCTATGTATCCATAAAGATAATGCTTTGCCAGAAATCATTTACTGGCGGCGTGGTAATACTAT
The DNA here is from genome assembly GCF_018687715.1 of Carya illinoinensis. Classification (NCBI taxonomy): domain Eukaryota; kingdom Viridiplantae; phylum Streptophyta; class Magnoliopsida; order Fagales; family Juglandaceae; genus Carya; species Carya illinoinensis. Next base: position 3,571,356 of record NC_056757.1, read on the forward strand.
TATCATAAATAAATTCTATTAAGGCTAAAGTTTCTCCTAATCAAATTACTCTTCCAAACACAATTTCTATCGTATTCTCCGAATTAAAACAATTCTCCAAATATGTGGAATACCATTTATCAATCCTACATATCCTTTCTCATATTACTAAAAGGTATTCTATATCTACATTGGTATGAACAATAATACTTCTAATGAAAATTGTTACTCTTACCACTAGGGTAACAATTTAGCTTCCAAGCTGAATTCTCAAGCACCACAATTAATAGAAACAATGACTCGTTTGACTCAAACAATGTACAATTTACCAACTCCAATGACTTGACCTACTCCAAAATAACAATAATGCAATACTACCATCAATTGCAATCAGATCAACGTTAACTATGTTTACCTCAACTAATTCTTCATCCATCGGGAAATTCTGATCCTCTTGATTGTTATCTCCCTTAGGATTCCGAGGTATTCTATCACGAGTCATGTGTCCCTTCTTGAAACACACGAGCATATATATTAAAACCACATACTACCCTTCATACCTTAAGAAATTCAAGCCTACTGACGACTAAAATTTCAAGCCTAATGTTTGGTGCATTTCCTAAGGACATGTGGATTTACTGCCCAGAGACGTATTGCTCTGATACCACCCTGTGACGCCCCCAAATTCCGTTTGGGATTGGACGGACATTTGAAGCGTCGAGACATGCAACACAAGGTTACCTGCCCCCGTTCATGACATATAAGATGCAATAATCCTAACATGCATCTAACATTATGCAATATTCGCAGCGGATAATTTTTTTTTTTCTTTAGCAATACTATGCACCAAACTGAAAATATCCCAAAGTATTGGAGATGCAACTCCATCGTACAAGTAGTAATTTAACTACTATATTAACATTAACGACGCACCGTCCTTCAGTCGACTGTGTCTAGTTGGTCAGCTCCTGATCTTCCTTCAGGTCCTGTAACAAGATCTACCATTCGGGGGGAATGGTAGTTGGGACTACCACAGTGAGATTTGATTACAAATCTCAGCAAGTTAACAAAAAACTTCCATACAGACTAATGATGCATGTATGACAGTAAAAGCATAAATGCATAATCAAATTCACAAGTAATTAAATCATAACTTAGCGTACAACATAGCATAATTGATATAGCTTAACTTGAATCATGAACTAAACTTGACTTAGCATGAACTTGCTCTGAAACTTGAATTAACATGAAAAATACATACTCCACAGTTGTTGTGGCCCCATGTATTCTACGTGTAAATACATACTCCACAGTTGTTGTGGCCCCATGTATTCTTCACAAACTTGACTTAACATTAAAAATACATACTCCACAGTTGTTGTGGCCCCATGTATTCTACATAAACTTGACTTAACATGAAAAATACATACTCCACAGTTGTTGTGGCCCCATGTATTTTACGCATCACATTGGTAGTTAAATACATACTCCACAGTTGTTGTGGCCCCATGTATTCTACACAACTTGACTTAACATTTAAAATACATACTCCACAGTTGTTGTGGCCCCATGTATTCTACGTGTAAATACATACTCCACAGTTGTTGTGGCCCCATGTATTCTACACAAACTCAATGCAGTTAAATACATACTCCACAGTTGTTGTGGCCCCATGTATTCTACATAAAGTTGACTTGAACATAACTTGAAATACATGACCAACTTGAGAGAGAAACATTTCGTAACATGGCATAACATATAATAAACAACATATTTAACATGACATACTTGCAACAATGAATATTACATGACTTGACATACATGTAATAGATGGCATACTTAGCATGACGTACTTGTAACGTACAATAATACATGACAGAATATATTATGTAACAGATAAAAACTGATGACAGAATAAATTCTGTATAACAGACAATTACGTGATAACTTAGCATGGCATGACATATATAATAACACATATACATATACTGTAGTTCCTTTACTTAGCACACATACACAGTAGACTGCTAGTAAGTTAAAAGCTAACTTACCTCGATCTCCGCGGTTCTTATAAAACTTCAAGCGCGATCACGAGGAACATCGACGGGCTAACCCGTGCGTCGCTCGCTGCTCGTCACGGTTAAGCGTCAGAGGAACGTACGTGGCGGTAACACCGCGTACGGTGGCTGTCCACCACGTAAAGTGGTAGTTTGAGCTTGAGAAAAGCTAGGCGTGGCCTTGGAAGGCTCATGGTGGCCTCGTGGTGGTCGAAGGTGGCGGAGCACAGCGGCATCATGCCGTGAACAGTAAATCCGAAAGCTAGGAGTTCGCTTGAGGTGGATGAAAGCCATAGAACTTCATGGGAAGCTAGGGAAAGGTAGATGAACATGTGGTGGAGCTGTGGTGGCGAGGTGGTGGCCATACGGTGGCTCACGGCGGCGGATCGGCCGTTTGAAGCCATTTTCGGCCTTGGAGAGTGAGGGAGAGTGAGAGCTCCACATAGCTCCGTTGGCTATGAAATTTCTTGGGGAAGTTCGTGGTGATGAGAGGAACAAGGTGGTGGTGGTGAAACACCATGGGTGGCCGTGTACGGTGGTGCACGGCGGTGCAACCGAACGTGTGTGTGTGAAGACCCATCGGAGAAAAAGTGAGAGTTAGGGAAAAAGAAGGACATGGGGAGGAAGCCCTTGACATGGTGGTTCTAATGGTGGTGCTTGGTGGCCGTTTCAACCGTGTATGGTGGTCCAAAGAGGTGAAAAAAGGTTGAGGACCCATTTCTTTGAAGGGAGATAGAGAGAGACTCGGTGGCCGGAAAAACACACCACCGGTGCAGTTCTGGTCGCCGGTGAGAGGGGGTCACGCCGGTGTGGGAGGTGAGGCAAGGTGGCCGGAGGTGGCGCCGGCTGGAGCTTCAACCGATCGGACATGGAGGTCCATGCACAGTGAAGAGCACGGCTGGACGTGCACGAGGGAGAGAGAAGAGAGAAAAAAAAAAAGAAAAGAAAAAGAGAAAAGACTGAAGGGAAAGGGTAGGGGCCTGGGTAATTAATCTCAGTCTTACACTTCGGGATCCTCAAAAAGATCTAACGATGAGTTTAAAACACTGATTTGAAAATGCGTAAGTATTTTATTTAAAATAAACACTTTAATAAAACACTAAGAGAAATTAAGATAGAATATTATTTTATAAACTAAGGTTTATAAAATAATATTTTCTTCATCATTATATAAAATGATAAAGTATCATTAATTAATCAAAGTGCATAAAACACTTAAACAAAACACTGAGAGGAATTAATATAGAATATTATTTTATAAACTTTTAGTTTATAAAATAATATTTCTTCATCATTATCTAAATTGATAATGTATCATTAATCACTCAAAGAGGATAAAACCATTTAATTTAAATAAGAGTTTTCAACGTAAAGTTAAACCTCTTAATATTTTAAAACAACTAAAATATTTAATATAAGATATTATCCACAATTATAATATTTTCAGAGCTCATTAAAATATTATAATTGTGCTACATTAAAATATATTTATCTAATAATAATGAAAATATATCCTATAGATATATTCATAATATTTAAAATATTCGTAAGCATTAAAATATCTATCTTATTTTGAAATCCGCAAGATAGTTTTCAGAACACGTCAACGAGATACAGTACGTAGAATAAGTTTCAATACGTAGATCGAGGCTCATAAAGAAGAAGAAGAAAGGAGCGGATATTACAATAAACTAACTTATAGAGTTTTCACGGGGTTCCTAAAGTCAATAGAAATTCCTTAAATTAAATTTCTAGCGGGTTGTTACAATCTCCCCTCCTAAAAAAAAGATTTCGTCCTCGAAATCGAAGTAAGTAAGAAATAACAATTTAATGAAGAGGTGTTGCTTACCAACCTATTGTCTATCCCGTATATAAAAAAAACCTTTGAGATTATGTCATTCCTTAACTCTCTTACTTAAATCAACAATTAGATTATACTTTTTTTGCACAATGTTGGCCAATTTGTAACGACATACTCTCCAAACCTTAAAACTTTAAGTAAATAATCTTCCGAAACTCTTCTTTAGAAAAGTATAGGTGATATACTTTAAATGTTCTTGTAAATACCAAAGTTAGTAGAGAATTCATCAAAATTAAATCGTTAACCTCTCTCTCTCTTTTAAACAAAAATCGGTGGCACTCTGTTTTAGACCAGACAACTCTGATCCGCGTGATTTTTATAGGTTTTCTGTAGTTGTCAGGCGCCGCATAGCTATGACACTACTTTGTTCTTATCTCTTGTACAGAAATGCTTCACGAGAGATGATTCATCATAATTTTTCTCTATAAAAGGATTACTCAGTTCATCTTCTTTCTCATCTCATCTTCTTCACTTTTCTGAAATTAGTCTGCATTCTTACTCTGCAATCTCTTTCTGCTTACTCACTTTGCAATGGCTCAGCAATCTTCTCATTGCCAAAACATGAGGTATTCTGCACCTCGTTCCCCAGTTATTTCTGCTTCTTCCGTAGGTGCTATTATGCAATCAAATAATGATCTGACTAATAAGTCAGAAACTGAACTTATCTACGAGCTTGTGAGTCTCGGTACTCGATACTCATCAGCCATTGTCGCATATTCTCAGCGACTGCAATCCAGGACTGGTGGGGTTGACAAACTCCACGAGAGTATTTCTATCCTTCAGAGGCTTCTTATGGAATCCAACATGAAGATAGAAGCAGTAAAGCGAGAGAACAGAGATTTAAAATCTTTGCTTAACTCTTCTTTTCGAGTGGCTACTCCTTTAAATAGGAGAGGCATGCAGATTTTTGAAGAGCAAGAACGTTTAAAGATTGAGGCAAAGAGCCTCAAATTTCTGTAATTTTGCTTTATGATAATAAAATAATACTTCACAAATATTCATATTTGTGTTTCTATCTTCTGGTATATGTTTTATGTACTTCATTTTATTTCTTTTAGGGATTTTCATATATATGACATGATCCAATGACTCATATAAATATGCATTTAATCATGCATATCCAAACTCTCAATAATCTTCAAGTTAATAAAAACCTTAAGGAGTTCTACTGGTCTAGGACTAACTTACTTCTTTATAATCGCAATAATCAGTCATCTTCCTAGGTGGTACTTTGATAACTGACCAGTTAATAACTTAAACTTGAAACTTTCTCTCTTATGATTGTCATAACTCTTCTATCCATCATAAGTTATCAATTATTCTAACTCTAAATGATTTGTTCCTAATGTTCACATAAATCCTCAAGACCAAGATTTTACTCTCCATATAATAGTTTTCAAAAGAAGATCGATCTATGTATCCATAAAGATAATGCTTTGCCAGAAATCATTTACTGGCGGCGTGGTAATACTATTATCATAAATAAATTCTATTAAGGCTAAAGTTTCTCCTAATCAAATTACTCTTCCAAACACAATTTCTATCGTATTCTCCGAATTAAAACAATTCTCCAAATATGTGGAATACCATTTATCAATCCTACATATCCTTTCTCATATTACTAAAAGGTATTCTATATCTACATTGGTATGAACAATAATACTTCTAATGAAAATTGTTACTCTTACCACTAGGGTAACAATTTAGCTTCCAAGCTGAATTCTCAAGCACCACAATTAATAGAAACAATGACTCGTTTGACTCAAACAATGTACAATTTACCAACTCCAATGACTTGACCTACTCCAAAATAACAATAATGCAATACTACCATCAATTGCAATCAGATCAACGTTAACTATGTTTACCTCAACTAATTCTTCATCCATCGGGAAATTCTGATCCTCTTGATTGTTATCTCCCTTAGGATTCCGAGGTATTCTATCACGAGTCATGTGTCCCTTCTTGAAACACACGAGCATATATATTAAAACCACATACTACCCTTCATACCTTAAGAAATTCAAGCCTACTGACGACTAAAATTTCAAGCCTAATGTTTGGTGCATTTCCTAAGGACATGTGGATTTACTGCCCAGAGACGTATTGCTCTGATACCACCCTGTGACGCCCCCAAATTCCGTTTGGGATTGGACGGACATTTGAAGCGTCGAGACATGCAACACAAGGTTACCTGCCCCCGTTCATGACATATAAGATGCAATAATCCTAACATGCATCTAACATTATGCAATATTCGCAGCGGATAATTTTTTTTTTTCTTTAGCAATACTATGCACCAAACTGAAAATATCCCAAAGTATTGGAGATGCAACTCCATCGTACAAGTAGTAATTTAACTACTATATTAACATTAACGACGCACCGTCCTTCAGTCGACTGTGTCTAGTTGGTCAGCTCCTGATCTTCCTTCAGGTCCTGTAACAAGATCTACCATTCGGGGGGAATGGTAGTTGGGACTACCACAGTGAGATTTGATTACAAATCTCAGCAAGTTAACAAAAAACTTCCATACAGACTAATGATGCATGTATGACAGTAAAAGCATAAATGCATAATCAAATTCACAAGTAATTAAATCATAACTTAGCGTACAACATAGCATAATTGATATAGCTTAACTTGAATCATGAACTAAACTTGACTTAGCATGAACTTGCTCTGAAACTTGAATTAACATGAAAAATACATACTCCACAGTTGTTGTGGCCCCATGTATTCTACGTGTAAATACATACTCCACAGTTGTTGTGGCCCCATGTATTCTTCACAAACTTGACTTAACATTAAAAATACATACTCCACAGTTGTTGTGGCCCCATGTATTCTACATAAACTTGACTTAACATGAAAAATACATACTCCACAGTTGTTGTGGCCCCATGTATTTTACGCATCACATTGGTAGTTAAATACATACTCCACAGTTGTTGTGGCCCCATGTATTCTACACAACTTGACTTAACATTTAAAATACATACTCCACAGTTGTTGTGGCCCCATGTATTCTACGTGTAAATACATACTCCACAGTTGTTGTGGCCCCATGTATTCTACACAAACTCAATGCAGTTAAATACATACTCCACAGTTGTTGTGGCCCCATGTATTCTACATAAAGTTGACTTGAACATAACTTGAAATACATGACCAACTTGAGAGAGAAACATTTCGTAACATGGCATAACATATAATAAACAACATATTTAACATGACATACTTGCAACAATGAATATTACATGACTTGACATACATGTAATAGATGGCATACTTAGCATGACGTACTTGTAACGTACAATAATACATGACAGAATATATTATGTAACAGATAAAAACTGATGACAGAATAAATTCTGTATAACAGACAATTACGTGATAACTTAGCATGGCATGACATATATAATAACACATATACATATACTGTAGTTCCTTTACTTAGCACACATACACAGTAGACTGCTAGTAAGTTAAAAGCTAACTTACCTCGATCTCCGCGGTTCTTATAAAACTTCAAGCGCGATCACGAGGAACATCGACGGGCTAACCCGTGCGTCGCTCGCTGCTCGTCACGGTTAAGCGTCAGAGGAACGTACGTGGCGGTAACACCGCGTACGGTGGCTGTCCACCACGTAAAGTGGTAGTTTGAGCTTGAGAAAAGCTAGGCGTGGCCTTGGAAGGCTCATGGTGGCCTCGTGGTGGTCGAAGGTGGCGGAGCACAGCGGCATCATGCCGTGAACAGTAAATCCGAAAGCTAGGAGTTCGCTTGAGGTGGATGAAAGCCATAGAACTTCATGGGAAGCTAGGGAAAGGTAGATGAACATGTGGTGGAGCTGTGGTGGCGAGGTGGTGGCCATACGGTGGCTCACGGCGGCGGATCGGCCGTTTGAAGCCATTTTCGGCCTTGGAGAGTGAGGGAGAGTGAGAGCTCCACATAGCTCCGTTGGCTATGAAATTTCTTGGGGAAGTTCGTGGTGATGAGAGGAACAAGGTGGTGGTGGTGAAACACCATGGGTGGCCGTGTACGGTGGTGCACGGCGGTGCAACCGAACGTGTGTGTGTGAAGACCCATCGGAGAAAAAGTGAGAGTTAGGGAAAAAGAAGGACATGGGGAGGAAGCCCTTGACATGGTGGTTCTAATGGTGGTGCTTGGTGGCCGTTTCAACCGTGTATGGTGGTCCAAAGAGGTGAAAAAAGGTTGAGGACCCATTTCTTTGAAGGGAGATAGAGAGAGACTCGGTGGCCGGAAAAACACACCACCGGTGCAGTTCTGGTCACCGGTGAGAGGGGGTCACGCCGGTGTGGGAGGTGAGGCAAGGTGGCCGGAGGTGGCGCCGGCTGGAGCTTCAACCGATCGGACATGGAGGTCCATGCACAGTGAAGAGCACGGCTGGACGTGCACGAGGGAGAGAGAAGAGAGAAAAAAAAAAAGAAAAGAAAAAGAGAAAAGACTGAAGGGAAAGGGTAGGGGCCTGGGTAATTAATCTCAGTCTTACACTTCGGGATCCTCAAAAAGATCTAACGATGAGTTTAAAACACTGATTTGAAAATGCGTAAGTATTTTATTTAAAATAAACACTTTAATAAAACACTAAGAGAAATTAAGATAGAATATTATTTTATAAACTAAGGTTTATAAAATAATATTTTCTTCATCATTATATAAAATGATAAAGTATCATTAATTAATCAAAGTGCATAAAACACTTAAACAAAACACTGAGAGGAATTAATATAGAATATTATTTTATAAACTTTTAGTTTATAAAATAATATTTCTTCATCATTATCTAAATTGATAATGTATCATTAATCACTCAAAGAGGATAAAACCATTTAATTTAAATAAGAGTTTTCAACGTAAAGTTAAACCTCTTAATATTTTAAAACAACTAAAATATTTAATATAAGATATTATCCACAATTATAATATTTTCAGAGCTCATTAAAATATTATAATTGTGCTACATTAAAATATATTTATCTAATAATAATGAAAATATATCCTATAGATATATTCATAATATTTAAAATATTCGTAAGCATTAAAATATCTATCTTATTTTGAAATCCGCAAGATAGTTTTCAGAACACGTCAACGAGATACAGTACGTAGAATAAGTTTCAATACGTAGATCGAGGCTCATAAAGAAGAAGAAGAAAGGAGCGGATATTACAATAAACTAACTTATAGAGTTTTCACGGGGTTCCTAAAGTCAATAGAAATTCCTTAAATTAAATTTCTAGCGGGTTGTTACAATCTCCCCTCCTAAAAAAAAGATTTCGTCCTCGAAATCGAAGTAAGTAAGAAATAACAATTTAATGAAGAGGTGTTGCTTACCAACCTATTGTCTATCCCGTATATAAAAAAAACCTTTGAGATTATGTCATTCCTTAACTCTCTTACTTAAATCAACAATTAGATTATACTTTTTTTGCACAATGTTGGCCAATTTGTAACGACATACTCTCCAAACCTTAAAACTTTAAGTAAATAATCTTCCGAAACTCTTCTTTAGAAAAGTATAGGTGATATACTTTAAATGTTCTTGTAAATACCAAAGTTAGTAGAGAATTCATCAAAATTAAATCGTTAACCTCTCTCTCTCTTTTAAACAAAAATCGGTGGCACTCTGTTTTAGACCAGACAACTCTGATCCGCGTGATTTTTATAGGTTTTCTGTAGTTGTCAGGCGCCGCATAGCTATGACACTACTTTGTTCTTATCTCTTGTACAGAAATGCTTCACGAGAGATGATTCATCATAATTTTTCTCTATAAAAGGATTACTCAGTTCATCTTCTTTCTCATCTCATCTTCTTCACTTTTCTGAAATTAGTCTGCATTCTTACTCTGCAATCTCTTTCTGCTTACTCACTTTGCAATGGCTCAGCAATCTTCTCATTGCCAAAACATGAGGTATTCTGCACCTCGTTCCCCAGTTATTTCTGCTTCTTCCGTAGGTGCTATTATGCAATCAAATAATGATCTGACTAATAAGTCAGAAACTGAACTTATCTACGAGCTTGTGAGTCTCGGTACTCGATACTCATCAGCCATTGTCGCATATTCTCAGCGACTGCAATCCAGGACTGGTGGGGTTGACAAACTCCACGAGAGTATTTCTATCCTTCAGAGGCTTCTTATGGAATCCAACATGAAGATAGAAGCAGTAAAGCGAGAGAACAGAGATTTAAAATCTTTGCTTAACTCTTCTTTTCGAGTGGCTACTCCTTTAAATAGGAGAGGCATGCAGATTTTTGAAGAGCAAGAACGTTTAAAGATTGAGGCAAAGAGCCTCAAATTTCTGTAATTTTGCTTTATGATAATAAAATAATACTTCACAAATATTCATATTTGTGTTTCTATCTTCTGGTATATGTTTTATGTACTTCATTTTATTTCTTTTAGGGATTTTCATATATATGACATGATCCAATGACTCATATAAATATGCATTTAATCATGCATATCCAAACTCTCAATAATCTTCAAGTTAATAAAAACCTTAAGGAGTTCTACTGGTCTAGGACTAACTTACTTCTTTATAATCGCAATAATCAGTCATCTTCCTAGGTGGTACTTTGATAACTGACCAGTTAATAACTTAAACTTGAAACTTTCTCTCTTATGATTGTCATAACTCTTCTATCCATTATAAGTTATCAATTATTCTAACTCTAAATGATTTGTTCCTAATGTTCACATAAATCCTCAAGACCAAGATTTTACTCTCCATATAATAGTTTTCAAAAGAAGATCGATCTATGTATCCATAAAGATAATGCTTTGCCAGAAATCATTTACTGGCGGCGTGGTAATACTATTATCATAAATAAATTCTATTAAGGCTAAAGTTTCTCCTAATCAAATTACTCTTCCAAACACAATTTCTATCGTATTCTCCGAATTAAAACAATTCTCCAAATATGTGGAATACCATTTATCAATCCTACATATCCTTTCTCATATTACTAAAAGGTATTCTATATCTACATTGGTATGAACAATAATACTTCTAATGAAAATTGTTACTCTTACCACTAGGGTAACAATTTAGCTTCCAAGCTGAATTCTCAAGCACCACAATTAATAGAAACAATGACTCGTTTGACTCAAACAATGTACAATTTACCAACTCCAATGACTTGACCTACTCCAAAATAACAATAATGCAATACTACCATCAATTGCAATCAGATCAACGTTAACTATGTTTACCTCAACTAATTCTTCATCCATCGGGAAATTCTGATCCTCTTGATTGTTATCTCCCTTAGGATTCCGAGGTATTCTATCACGAGTCATGTGTCCCTTCTTGAAACACACGAGCATATATATTAAAACCACATACTACCCTTCATACCTTAAGAAATTCAAGCCTACTGACGACTAAAATTTCAAGCCTAATGTTTGGTGCATTTCCTAAGGACATGTGGATTTACTGCCCAGAGACGTATTGCTCTGATACCACCCTGTGACGCCCCCAAATTCCGTTTGGGATTGGACGGACATTTGAAGCGTCGAGACATGCAACACAAGGTTACCTGCCCCCGTTCATGACATATAAGATGCAATAATCCTAACATGCATCTAACATTATGCAATATTCGCAGCGGATAATTTTTTTTTTCTTTAGCAATACTATGCACCAAACTGAAAATATCCCAAAGTATTGGAGATGCAACTCCATCGTACAAGTAGTAATTTAACTACTATATTAACATTAACGACGCACCGTCCTTCAGTCGACTGTGTCTAGTTGGTCAGCTCCTGATCTTCCTTCAGGTCCTGTAACAAGATCTACCATTCGGGGGGAATGGTAGTTGGGACTACCACAGTGAGATTTGATTACAAATCTCAGCAAGTTAACAAAAAACTTCCATACAGACTAATGATGCATGTATGACAGTAAAAGCATAAATGCATAATCAAATTCACAAGTAATTAAATCATAACTTAGCGTACAACATAGCATAATTGATATAGCTTAACTTGAATCATGAACTAAACTTGACTTAGCATGAACTTGCTCTGAAACTTGAATTAACATGAAAAATACATACTCCACAGTTGTTGTGGCCCCATGTATTCTACGTGTAAATACATACTCCACAGTTGTTGTGGCCCCATGTATTCTTCACAAACTTGACTTAACATTAAAAATACATACTCCACAGTTGTTGTGGCCCCATGTATTCTACATAAACTTGACTTAGCATGAAAAATACATACTCCACAGTTGTTGTGGCCCCATGTATTCTATGTGTAAATACATACTCCACAGTTGTTGTGGCCCCATGTATTCTACACAAACTTGACTTAACATGAAAAATACATACTCCACAGTTGTTGTGGCCCCATGTATTCTATGTGTAAATACATACTCCACAGTTGTTGTGGCCCCATGTATTCTACACATCACAATGCAGTTAAATACATACTCCACAGTTGTTGTGGCCCCATGTATCCTACATAAACTTGACTTAACACCACAATGCAGTTAAATACATACTCCACAGTTGTTGTGGCCCCATGTATCCTACATAAACTTGACTTAACATGAAAAATACATACTCCACAGTTGTTGTGGCCCCATGTATTCTATGTGTAAATACATACTCCACAGTTGTTGTGGCCCCATGTATTCTACACAAACTTAATATGAAACGTGACTGGAATACGAAAGGATTGAAGCCCTAACGTAACATAACGTGATTTGAACATAACTTGAAATACATGACCAACTTAAGATAGAAACAATTCGTAACATGGCATAACATATAACAGACAACATATTTAACATGACATACTTGTAATGTACAGTAATACATGACAGAATATATTATGTAACAGATAAAAATTGATGACAGAATAAATTCTGTATAATAGACAATTACGTGATAACTTGGCATGGCATGACATATTTGATAACATACATACATACACTGCAGTTCCTTTACTTAGCACACATACACAGTAGACTGCTAGTAAGTTAAAAGCTAACTTACCTCGATTTCCGCGTTTCTTATTAAAACCTTAAGCGCGATCACGAGGAACTGTAATTAGTGATTCTAAAAGTTAGCACTAAATCACTAATAATTTGAAATATGGAAAAATACTAACTTAAAGAGTAAAATTTCTATTCTACTCTCTGCATGTAGGAAAATGACCGTTTTACCCATAACTTAAGGATTTTGCATACTAACTCCAAAAGTCACCAAAATTTACATTCCTCATATAAATTTTATCCTCAATTCAAATATCAATTTAGAAAAATTTAAAACTAATCACAACTATTAAAACTCCATAGGGCCGAAATTCTCATATGCTATTTCTATTGATTTTTGTTTCCAACTTGTTTTGATCAACCTTTTGATCTATGACTTATAAATATGTGATCTTCAAACCAAACCATCACATGGTTTAAAAAGATGTCCTAAAACATATATAAACTTCTAATTCAAGATCACATGGTTAAAAATTAACCAAAACATAAATTTAGCCAAGAACATCCACACTTTGGCTTATCTGAATATCTCTTTACATAAAATTCCATATCTTTGAAACTAACATCAAATATCTTCAAAATAATAATATAACATGTATATAAGATGCTTAGGATCTTCCAATAAAATTATCAAAGTCATTAGAATAGGTTTAGACCACCAAAGAGTTAAACTTTCTCAAAACAGAAACTGTTTTTCCTCTTCCAGTTTCTAAGTTTCTAAATCTAAGAAAATATTTCATCAAAACCTTTAATCATGAAAAAATACTCAACCAATAGTCATATATACATGTTAACAATACTCCATAAAAATTTCGGACCAATATCTATCCGTTAGCTTGGTCAAAAACTCCAAACTATAACATACTCTCCAGATTCACGCCCAGAATGACCTTTCTATGGTTAAAAATACTTTTGACTGACCAAATGACCATGGAATGATACGAAAAATACATCTACGGAAACTAGACGCAAAGAGAAACAACTTATATGAAGGAGACTTTATGATAAAACACTTACAAAAGCTTCGAAATGGGTGTGCAAAAGAACTCCTAAAAACTGTCCGAGAGAGAGTGTTTGGTATTCTTTCAATGGAAAGCGTAAATGAAGATAATTTCGTGGGGAGGGGTGGCTGGAGATACTTGTGGATGAGATATGGAAGAGATGAGGCTGGAGTGAGAGTTAAGTGTAGGACTCTCTTACCCGAAGTGAGAGTTAAGTGTAGGACTCTCTTACCGGAGTGAGAGTGGAGTGTAGGACTCTCTTACCTAATAATATCTACAAAAATCAACTCAATATATTTTTACCCAATAATATCCACGAAATTAGCTTAAAATATTTTTATCCAATAATATCTACAAAATTAGCTTAAGATATTTTTATCCATTAATATCTACAGTTTTGAACAGACGTTTCGCCCGAAATTATGAAAAAATGTTATTGCGCCATAAGACCTTAAATAACCCTTTGAGTCTAATGGCACAAACCATAATACATTTTGACACTTCTAACTATCTCCAATAATCAAAAACACTTCTGATATCATAATGAGTAATAACACTAACTATGTAGTTAGCCTAAAACCTATATGATTAATGGATTCGTGAAAACTTATAGACTATTCACGAGGTTCCTAAAGTCAATAGAAATTCCACAATTGAATTTCTAGCGGGCTGTTACACGCTGTCACCCACGTGCACACCAAACCTCTATCCCTTGATCATACCCTCCTTCCACAACCAACACCGACTTTTCTCTCTCCCTCACGGCCTGAGCCACCCCACCACTGCCGTGCTTCTCAAAAATCAGAATTTTTTTTTTTCAAAATTTTTGGAAGATTTGTGCGTGGTGGGTATCATGATGGATTTGAGTGTTTTTGGTTGGTGTCGTTATAGATCTGGACAAATTTTGCCCTGGGTCATGCGTTGTGCTAGATAAATTGGTTTTGGAGAGAGATACAAATGAATGAAATTAAAGAGAAGACATAAAGGCACGAAAGAAATTAAAGAGAAAGATAATAAATGAATTTAGACAGATTTAGTAAACGGAATTAACTTTAACGGGAATAATGAAACTAACAATAAAACAACAAATTTCCATTAGACAAGCTCTTTTTATATATAAAGATATATATTAGGTAAAAGCAACGTGCTTTGCACGTTTGCTTAGTTGGATCAAATAGTTATTTTACAAAAATAGTATTTTTTTTTTTACAAAAAATTGATTAATTTAATGCATAGAAAAAAAGAGAAAATTTTAACAAATATTTTTTGATAATGATAACTTAGTGAAATATAATAATTACATGTTTGATAGACTAGAAGCCAAAAAGACTTGTTGGCCTAAACAAATTCATAGTTTTACCCTATATATGTGTGTCGA
The DNA here is from genome assembly GCF_018687715.1 of Carya illinoinensis. Taxonomy (NCBI): domain Eukaryota; kingdom Viridiplantae; phylum Streptophyta; class Magnoliopsida; order Fagales; family Juglandaceae; genus Carya; species Carya illinoinensis. The sequence continues at coordinate 3,586,660 of NC_056757.1, forward strand.
ATATAATGTTTTTGAGTAATATGCAGTAAGTAAATTAGTAATATCCATAGTTTTACCCTATATATTCAATCTGAGGCACGCATGCCCAGTTGAATAGCAACTACTGCACTATCACAAGGCAGCTCATTGCTTAGATTATTAGAAAGTCATGATCATCACTAGATAGTTTGAAAAGCGATATATATGATCATGAGCAAGATCATAAAATTATGGTTTTTGATGAGGAGCACGTACTTTAAAATAGATAGAAGAGGCCAGCGCCCTTTAAGTCACAGTTCCAATAGTTCCCTCCATGGGAGAAGAATTTTTTTTTTTTTCCCTTTAAATCTGCCAATTTAGCTCTATCTATTTTAATAAAGAAGATCGAATATAATGGTGTAATCTCAGATTTCCCAAAACTTTAATAAAGGTTCTGTCAGTACAATTTTTCCCATTAATTAAACAATAAGCTCTAGTGGCGCACTGTACTCTATAGGATCTATCCAACTTTTTCTTTCTTTTTTTTTTAAAAAAAATTGGGATCTATCCAACTGGATCCTGTTAAACTAAACTTTTTGTGATATCGATATTTCCATCACAAAGTTGGGAAATAATTTTTTACAACTTTTTCTATACACTATTTGAAGCGAGTATATATCCATCGGCAGCCATAGATATCAATCTTTCACTACCGAACGTAAAATCTTTAAACCAAAGTTAATTAATATATGAATTCTCGTGGTAAACTGATAAGGAAGGACCCAGTAAGGTAGAGCAGCAGAGTTTTTCTGTCTAGCTCTAACGAAGGGACCCTGTCCAGATCTAGAAGTTTGTCAGAGAAGCAGGGTTTGAGATTACACTGCAGGTTCCTGTTCGCATCAGGTGATCGATCTCTTCCTCTTTCACGATCGGCTTTGGAAGCTGCTCTGCCAATCGAAGATCGTTCTCGTGCAAGTCCCTGTTTCGAGTTCTCATATCTTCTGCAAAACGCAGAATCCTCTACTGCTTTGCGTGTCCTGCTGCCAGCCAACTCCTCTTTTCGTGCGTCCATTTTTTACTCTTCTTTTTAGTATCTTCCGACTAAAACCCCAACATGGTGGAGGTCAAGGAAAAGAGGCAGACACACACAGAAATGGCGTGCCTCGGTACAGATCTGAAGCAGATCTAGAGAACAGGGCTGAATAAATATTTACAGCCATTTAAGATGCATAAACAAAACGAAGATGCAGGAAAAAAAATTAAAAAACAAGATGCATAAAGAAAACCAAAATTTATACCCTAACCATAGTGGAGAAAACCAGCCCTTGGTCCTTGAAGAAGAATTGCCGTCCGGCGTTCTTCGGTATGGATCTAAAGCAGATCTAGAGAACAGAGTACTAATGGAGAAAGAAAGAAAGAGAGAGATGAGAGAGAAGAGAGAGAAGAGAGACTTTTGCAGTGCTGGACAAACGAACTTAACGAACAATAGAAATGGAGACTTAACAGGAAAAAGAATACTTACTGTTCATAGTTAAATTTAATGGAAAAATAAGAAAATCAGTTAGATAGATTCTTATTATAATAGAATAGATATATATATTAAAAAGGCAAAAGAAAAATATTAGGACTGCATGCATGCATTGATATATAAGCTAATTAAAGTCACTGTAACTCCCCGATATAAGAGTACTGAACACAGTTGTATGTACGTATTGTGAAAAACTGTCACACCTTGTATTGCATATGTGAAGAATATATATACACAGCTAATGCTAACATAAAAGGAAAGAACATATTAATACTGCTTTGATGTACAGAATATTACAAGAGCCAAAATGGATAAGTAAAAACAGAGTTGACTTTAGGAATAGTGCTCAGCCTTGATCACGGGGGAATTATTGTGCATGATTTCCATTGTGACCATGCGGGTGGGTTGACGAGGCCGTGTGTCAACAATTGGGTCAGCAGCAGAGAGAGCAGGGGCTATGTGCAAGGTAGCACTATCAGAGGAAGAAATCCCAGGGTGACACTAGTGCAAGGCACGGACGGCAGGTGGTGTTGGCCAGCATTTTCCAAATGGGATCTGAGACAGGGGAACCATGAGGCACAGAAGTGTCAAGTGTTAGGAGTAGCGGAGGTGGTGACACAGATAAAGTGGTGGTGAAGTGTGGGAGTTCCAAAAATGAGGAAAGACAGACTCATCAAAACGAACATGGCGTAATAGGAAAATCCTATGAGTGGTGGGGTCGAGACACTTGTATGCACTTTGGGAGGTAGAGTAACCAACAAAGATACATGGTTGGGACTTGGGTTCCAATTTGTGTTGAGAATATGGTTTAAGCCATGGAAAATACAAACATCTAAACACCCGAAGTTTGAGATAATTGGGAGGGAAGTTGAACAGAATTTCGAAGAAAGATTTAAGAAAATGCAGAGGTGTGGGCATTCTATTTATGAGATAGACAGTAACTTGAAAATCCAAGCTCTAGTAGGTGGGTGGAAGATGTGCTTGATGGAGTAAAGTCATGCATGTTTCCGCAATATGCCGGTAATGGCATTCAACCACTCCACTTTGTTCAGGAGTGTGGGGAGTAGTTGTGAGATGACTTATTCCATGGTGGCTGAGATAGCCCCAAAGGGCAACAAACTCTCCTCCATTATTGGAGTAGAGATGTTTGGTGGGAAGCGAAAATTGCTTTTCAAGTATTGCTTTGAGTTGAGGAAAAATAGTGGAAACCTCAGATTTTAGTTTCATGGGAAAATACCAAGAATATTTGGTGTGATGATCAACAAATAAAACATAGTATCTATATCCTTCAAGGGAGATGAGAGGGGCAAGACCCCAAACATCAGTAAATAAATATTCAAGAGGCAAGGACTTCGAGATACTAGAGGCATGAAATGGTAACTTCTAACTTTTATTAATAGAGCATGAAGTACATAAGGAATTAGAGACATGATTATTTGTTGGTAATTGAAAAGCTTTGATTAAAAGGGTGACAAGTTGCCGAAAGGGATGACCCAAACGATTATGCCAAATTTCAGAAGAGACACGTTCAGTGGTGAAGGCTGCCTTCAGATTTCCAACAGGATAGGAAGATGCTGGCAATGTGTAGATGTCGTTGTCACATGGCCCTTGCATTAGTGTCGCCCCCGACGTCAGACCCTTCACAAAGAAGTGATAAGGATGAAATTCAAGAACAAGATTATTTGTTTTGGTAAATTCATGCACTGAAATTAGATTTTTATGAATTTCAGGGACACAAAAAGTATTTTTAAGAACAATACTTTGAGTAGGTAACTGAAATTTGACAGTGCCAACATGTGAAATTTGCAAATCTGATCCATCACCTATTATAACCTCATCGATGCCATCATACTCTGAATGTATAGAAAGTTTGGACATATCAGACGTGATATGGTGGGATGCTCCAAAATCAACCACCCAAGACTTTTCAGATGAGCCAGTAGCAACACAGTTTGCAGTTGGAGAAGATGGATTCTAAAATTTTCTGCATTGGAGAGCCATGTGACCTGGTGTGGCACAAAACTAACATACTATGGATGACTTGTTGGAAGAGGAACTTGAGTGTTGCTGCTATGATGATCGCTGATTAGATCGCGAGTTGGGATTGCTTATGTTGGATTTGCCCCGATGAGATGAAGAAGAGGGACCTTTCTTATGGTGATAGCTGGCAGTAGCAACGTTGGTTTGTTGCAGTGTCTCAAGGCGATGAAGATAGGTCTCATGACTGACAAGCAAGTCATGTAGCTCTTCAAATGTTAGAGGGTTTTCACGTGTGCGAATGGATCCTACAATATCACGGTATTCAGATCCGAAGCCATTTAGAATGTAGAGCATGAGATCATCATTAGTGAGAGGTGAATCCACTAGTGCTAGTTCATCAGCAATGGATTTGACTTGCTGGAGATAATCCGTGACACTTTTGGCACCACGATTCAAGGACGTTAGCGTGTCCTTGAGTTGCATGACCCTCGTTCTGGAATGATTGGCATAGAGCCGGGTCAGTTTGAGCCAAGCTTCTCTGGAAGTGCTAGACTCAGCAATAAGTGGCATGATGGTTTTAGAAAATGAAGTGAAAATGCCATTGAGAAGAAATTTATCTTGGTGAATCCAACGATTGTGAGCAGTAATAACTTCTGCAGTGGGGGAACTCTCGAGTATGGGACAAGGGTTGGAACTAGTGATAAAACCCTGTAGATCATACCCAATGACAAGACTGTCAAGTTGAGCACGCCATGCCGGGAAGTTGGAGGAGGTCAGCTTGTAAGGAAACTGGGCATTTGCGTTAATGGCAATGATGTTAGTTTCGGGAGGACGGATGAGGGAGTTGGAGTTAGTAACAGAGGGGGGTGTTTGAGCCATAGCAGAAGTGAAGAACAGAGGATCAACTCGTTTGAAAGAGAAGGGCTTGTGATACTATATAAGAGTATTGAACACAATTGTGTGTATTGTGAAAAACTGTCCCACCTTGTATTGCATACGTGATGAATATATATACACAACTAATGCTAACATAAAAGGAAAGAACATATTAATGTTGCTTTGCTGTACAAAATATCACAAGAACCAAAATAGGTAAAAACAGAGTTGACTCCAAGAATAGTGCTCAGCCTTGATCATGGAGGAATTGTTGTGCATGATTTCCGTTATCATCTGTTACCCGGTGCTCTAAAGAGGCACGCCTGCCTTTGAGGGGTGGGCGATGTACATTATGCTGCGTGGCCAACAAATATTAGAAGACCACGCGTACGTACGTGTTCCATTAATTCTGAATCTTCCACTGGTCCGCCATTAAAACAATTAGCTAGCACGACTACTGCAGTACTAGATCTGCACATATACAACAACTTTTGATAGCTGAGATGATCAGGACGACCCAACTAATGAATTATAAATAGCATTATATTATATGCTGATGATCTTAATCGAGTATTTGGAGTAGTAGTACTGCAATTACCATAAAACGATTCATGCATTAATCGGTGATAGTACTGGATCATCATGATTCTTTTGACAGGTTTAAGCATGTACGTCCAAATCTGCATTAATACAGATTTTAAAGAATCCTTCACAACCAGAAAGCTAGCTGTTGGTGAATGCGTACGTCGTCCAATCCACAATATTGCAGCTAATTGCCATAGATTCGATGTGGATCCTAAGTGATCATAGGTTGGCCAAAGTTAAAACGTTGGTACACGGAATGATGAGTAAAAGAATCACAATCCACCCAACCAGTACTCAAGTGGCCCAATATTTTTCAATTAGAAGTGTTACGAAAAAAAAGAAAAAATAATCTAAGGTGCTACATTTTTACGATAAACTATTTTATAATCTAAGGTGCTACATCAAGCTAGAGCCTACATTACTTTGTGAGTCTATTTTTATATGTAATCTTTTTATGATTGGAATATTTATTTTTCTTTTTTAATATAGATTATAACAATGGATTTTAGATCAACCTCGCCTGTTATTATCATTTTAATAGTCGTTTCTATTTGATCAAACACCTTTTTTTCTTAAAACATTTTTTTTATATCAATTGTCTAAAGGCGGTGTAAGTACCAATTAGGCAGACTCAGATGATCGATCTGCATGCTGCAATCTGTAGACACGAAATTAAATTTGGAGAACCATAATTTATTGATCATTCATTGTCTAACATCATGGCGTAAGACAACATATATATATATATTTATATATATATACACTTTGTTAATTAGTTTGCAATACCATGCGGATGAAAAAAGATGCATGCTTTCCCCAAAATGCTGTTATTAAAATGACATCTAGGACCTATGTTGTAATATTTGAGTAAAATTGGTGGCAACAACTCGCGGCAAATGAGGTAGACGATCATCCATTATTGCATGAGGTCTTACATTAATAATTATTTATTTCATGATTGAGAAAGATTTAACTTGTGCCAATCATGCTAACATAATATAAATAATTAAACCTATATTTTTCAATCAACTTAAACTTTTTAAATAAATAGTAATTTTATATTAGGTCAAAGCAGATATATATATATATATATATATTTATTGAGTTCGAATCCCATCATATCCATTTGGTGTTGGTTTTTGGACACCCACCCACTTATTATTGCATGGTTAGTGCCTCGATCCCTGCCTCGATCCCTACATAAATTAGAGAAAAAATATTTGCAACCATGAATTATATAACCGCCATGTAATCAATTTAAAAAAATAAATAAAATATGAAATCTACATTAAAAAAATTAATTTTTTAATAGTAGATCTCATTCTTTTTTAAAACGATTACGCGATATTTACACACTTCACGATTATATATAGAATTACTCTACAAATTAATGGTGCATAACCTATTTTATCCTGTTCTACCTAATTCTTCATGTCTGATTTAGCTGAGTAATTTTTTCTTGTCCTCTTTTTTTTTTTTTTTTTTATTGGTGCTAGCTAGTTGATGACAGTGCTTGTGCTTCGAGTGTTGGAACCATTTAATGCATATAGGATTGGATAAGCAAGCCGCTAGAAACGGCCATTTTCTCCAAAATTCCACCTTATCGATTTCTGCCTTAAGATGATCATCAAATGCCAACATAGGCCATTTTCGGAAAACGTTAATGGCTGGCTAAAAGCACCTACATGCATGCTCCCAGCCAAAACTACATGCATGCTCCCACCCAAAACGGATAATACTGGTCCATATATATATTCTTGTGACCTACATCTATACATATGACCACTGATCGAATCACTAATCATAATCCTTGGTCGACCGATATTCTTGCAAAACTGGCCCCACTCAAGCACTAGCATTAATAAAGGCTTTCTTCCATACTTACAAAACATGATTTCACGTCTACTTTACAATAAAAATAACTTTACAATTTAACAAATCACATCAAACTACATTAGTTTTGATCATACGCCAATGGGCTAAACAACAAGATCATGATGATGTTCAATGATCAGGATATCATTATTGGCCAATGAGTCATCCACCACAATACATGATGTTTAGCGATTCCAACTCGCTAGGGGTCACCACCAATCGCCATGAGAAGCCGTCGAACCTTTGGACTTTTATGGGGGCCCCTGCCAGTTTTGCGTTCTTGAAGCCTCGAGGGGAACCTACAGGTTTGTCAGGCTTAGGGTTTTTTGTGCCTTTCGGGGAAATACGAGAAGAGCTCTTCGAAGCCATGAGTGTATGATGAAAAAAAGTGAAGTGGGCACAGAAGGGTTCGAGGTAGAAAGACAAGGGCAAAAGGCACTTGGGGAGTAAAGGAGGAAGCAAAGAGACTATGTACAGCCAAGGGAATGAGTTTATATAGGCCCAAGTGATAGTTTGTATCCCAAAGTCGTGAAGACACACACACCCCATGGAGGTTGCACGAACTACGTAAAGAAACGTGCAGGAGCCGCCTAACACCATCAATGCAAAAGGGACATAACGCACTTAATCAAGTGCCTGAAACCAACCATTCGAGACATGTCAATAAAATTGGAATGGGAACAGTTGCCCCATGCACTGGGAGACAAAAAGACCAAGTGGGAACAACCCACGACCTGACATAGGGAAGGCCCAGGAAGCGAAAACGCCCTCCCACTCCAACAAAGAGGATAGCTAATGGCTGAAAATGCAGGAAGATGTGAAGATGAAAGCAATAAGAAATTTCCATCGAACCAGTCGATAGGAATTAGTGGGGTAACTATAAAGGGATTTTCCCCTCGGGCCTAAGGCCCAAAATGCAAGTCCAAACATAGGGAGCCCAAGCCAATCAGATGACCCATTGGCCTATTAAGTTCCACTGGCCACGATCACGTTGGAAGTCGCTAAAGACAGGAAAACGAGAGACACGTCCCCCAGCCCAGCCTCACCTTATGATGCCTAGCTTCTGAGGACCTATACGGCCAAGCCTAAACACAGGGAACCCTTGATCCTCAGAAAAGCAAGTGCACGGAAGCTGACGGAGAGCGCCTGCAAGTGAACAGAGGGGACAAGAAGGCATGCCGCATTTATTGTGCCACCTAAGAAGGCCACGCCACATTAAAATACTCTAACCAAGGGGACATCTAAGGTGACGTATATCCTTGACACAGGCATGGGCCTTCAAGAACGAGGTATAAAAGGCAATTCTCAAGTACAAAGAAATCTATTTAAACTCTATATTCACTTATACGAAACTCTACAATGATACTGATTTTGACATTGGAAACTCTCTAGCCACCATCATGGTCACTGTCTCGTCGTGTTTTCTTTATATTCACAGATCCAAAACTAAAGACCTGAGTTGCCGAGAACCCTGCCTAAAAGTGTGTGAAACACGAAATTAATAATGGGGGTGGCCAAATATGGCCCTATGGTGGAAAGGGATTGTTTTGTGTTTTGTGTTTTTTTTTTTTTTTTAAATTTAATTTTAATTTTAGTTTTTCAATTTACTTACTTCTTTTATAAAAACAAAAAAAGTTGAAAAAAAAAATGTGCTACAATAAGTGGTGGATTGATTGCAGACAAGCCTAAACAAAAACCACTGCAAGAAATCAGGCATTTTTCAATGCTCAAAATCATCGCAAAAACCCTACATAATCACTGCAATTGCCCATTTTTCAGTGATTTTTAATTCGCTGCATCATCAACGAAATTAAGAGTTCACTTCTGATCAATTTCAGCGATAGCCAAAATTCGTCGCAAATAGCTTATTATTTCTGACGATTCTGGTGGTTGCAAATACTTCAAAATTCTCTGCAAATGTGCATTCCTTAGTCAATGGAAATCATCGCAAATGCTAAAAACAATAGCCACAAATAAGCAATTTCCAACAAATATGTGTTTCGCCACTAAAAGCTTACGAGAACCATAAAGACATTTTGCAACGAACATTATTCGCTGTGATGATATATTTCCATCCATCACAAATTCGTCGCAAATATCTATAGCCTTTTTCATCAAAGATTTTCGATGCTAAAAGTTTATTTGCAAAGTAGGTTAATCGTCCTAAATAAGTATGTGCGACAAAAATTCTTATTTTGCGGCTACTAAAATTCACTGCAAATAGTTCGTTACAAAATTTTAAAAAAAAAACACTAATGAAACTACATGGCTGTCAGGGCCATAAAATCTTGAATATAAACGTTTATATATTATTGATCTCATCTGATAAGCAATATTACTAAATTATCCCAAATAAGATTCTTTTGAGCTAAACAAAAAGTAGATAATTAATTCCAAGTGAGAACCATGTGAACATTCATTCATAAACTGTTAAAAATCATTGATCAGTTTTCCAGGAATTGATCAAAGATTTTTAACTTTTACATTCCAAATCCTTGAACCTTACAAACTTAAATCTCAGGTTTTAGCAAATTCTAAATCTAATACAATATTAACATAATCAACTGAATCCAAAATGGTCCATAACACTTATAGTCAACAACATCCACTGCCTTGGCAGGGCCAGGTGAGACAGGATCAAGTAATTTCACACACACGGCAGTGATCCACTTTAGAGTTTATCTACCACCATGAAATTGTTCATGTTGAATTGTATCCCAACAAAAAACTGCCCAATGAAACAGAGTCATCTCTAACATGCATCCAGGTTCAATATCCCTGAACCTTCATCCAGTACAAGACATCCTCACACATACATTTTGGTCCAGCCATGGATCAACCAAAAGGCAGCAACCAATATATATAGTAGCTTGATAAACAACCACCTAGTAGGATGTGTGCTCATGAGTTAGTGCAATAAACCTGACAACATTAAACTCCAAACTATTATTGCCCTTTGTGAATCCTTTATATACCAGTCCTAAGGAATAAACATACGACCATACGCCTTATACTATAACTAACACACTGCCATAGACTTGTACTAAAATGCAAGAGGGAAAACCCATTCGACATACACATGAATTATGTAGCATCACAAATATCAGCATTGCAACCCATAATGACCTAGAGCCAACTTAAACCCTATCTAAAGATACATATAGTTTTCATCAATTAATTTAGCTACACGTACATCAAAATCAAAAACCAAATCTCATTCTCTGCCACCCATACTTCCTCCTATATAATAGAAATTTTAATGATCATGCAATAGCTAAAAGTCCAAAAATAAGCAAACATCAAATGAATTTTGGAGAAAGGACTAAAGGAAAATAGGGTGCACTTTTTAGTACTAAACTAAAAAAACTGACAACTACTTAAGTAAGCGAAAACCAAAACCTTGTCTCGAGGCCCATCCCAAACTGCTTTGTCTTGTGTCCAGCAAGTGCCTATTCTGGAGCTTGTCCATATAAACGCTATTTAGCTGCTTCAACCTGAAAGGTGGATACCAAACATGGACACAATGAGTGTTAGTAAATAAGAGGTGAATATATTTCTAATCAAAGAAATTAATAGTGCATTTTTTTTTTTTGTTTTTGGATATCCTTGAGTGTCCGGGCCAGCTTGCATGCAACTCGACTAATCTCATAGGACCCTGAAGTTAACAGCCAGGTAAATCTCCAGTGGCCCTGAGGGGACTCAAACTAGTGACCATTGGAGAGCAAACCCAAGGCATGACCAATTGAGCTACCCCTCAGGGTTTAATAGAGTGCATTATAATCATTACTTACAAGGCATGTAATCCGACCTCAGCTTCTGGTTTGCAGTATATGTTACCAATGTTTACTATCATGCAATTTTCAGACTACTCCAAACACCCACAAAATTATTTAGTGGTCACGTAACCCCATTGATAGACAACCACAAAAAACTGCTGCCGCAGATAGGATGTTTTTGTTTTCTGTTTTGCTTCATTCTAAGCTCGAATATTCATCCACTGGACTAGAATATATTGAATAGATGAGGGTTCTTGGAGTGAGAACAGATTACATGTGAGGAGAGGGAAAACAAAATGAGAAACTGTTACTGCTGTTGTCCGTTACAACATTCTGTTGTTGTGTGTGTTGCTGCTCCCCTCAGTTTCAGCTACTTAGAGTTGGTTTTGGTCTGAGATTTTAAGGTCAATTGGTAGTCCTAATGTCACATATTGAGACTGAGTTGAAGAGATGAAATAAAAGCAAACTAAGGTGCCGAAACTTAATAGGAATCAAGGGTTGAAGTTTCTGAAATTTTTCTGCACTAGGACAGCCAAGAGCTTGTGTATTTTCTTGTTTTCAAACCTTCCCTCTTTCTAATACAGTCCTAATTACACAAGCAAGGATTTAGAAGTGATCAAATGGAGATAAACAAGCTAGAGAGTCAACCAAACAGAAACTAGTAGGAAGGAATCAATTGCATAAATTTAGAGGAGAAAACGCATTGCAGAAAGAGTTTGGTGCTATGCTACAGTTTTGGACAGAATTAAAAGAGGGATCTTACCTACTACTTTGGTGGCTTATTTTAAAAATTAGGTTTGGTTCAATAGCACTAAAATATCCCATTAAAATAAGTTTTGGACTCGTAAAAATATTTAGAAGATTTTAAAACACTTGGCTCGATTATAAAATTATCCTCTAAATTTAAAAACAAGGATTCGACATTTAAAACGTAAACACAAGAATCGTGACCAATCGAGAGAAAAAAGAGCGGATGGTCACAAGTATACCCTTTTTTATTGGTTAACGTAGGTACTTATAGACAAAATACCAGAGAAACACAACCAAAAGGCATAAAAGGAGTTATAAAGGAATTATCAACTGGGGAAGTTGGAACACTCAGATTACTTGCTAAGATTATGAAGTTCACTGAACTCCATCAAGTTTGAAAAAAAAAAAAAAAAAAGTGCCTGTAGCACCCGCCAAAGCACACATACTCATAAAAAATAGACTTCAATATACTTGACTACTCATTTGATGACCACTAGACTAAAGTTCTCCGCTACTTCTTGCAAGAAGTCTGCCACATTCTTTCACTCTGGGCAACCAAAACCCATAAATGCAAAGAACTCAAGAGCAGCATCACAAGGTCCTTGGTATACAATATGGCCCTCACATAAAAGTATGACATCATCAAACAACTCGTAGGTCTCAGGAGCTGGTTGAAGCAGAGAAATTACAGTGGTGGCTTCAAGTGCACAAGTTGAATGCTTGAGATATTTGATGATCTGATAGGTAGTAGAACTATCAAGCCCTGTTGATATTTCATCCATGTATAGCACTCCTGCTGGACCAACCAGCAATTCACCTGGAAATCATATATCTGTCCAATAAGCATAAATCAACACACCATTGACTACTATATCATTAGCAGAGAAATACATGGTAAAGACCTGTTGTAAGCTGCTTCTTTTGTCCCCCAGAAATATCCTTGAGCATTTAATTCCCCACCAATGTGTCAACACAGATGTCCAGCCCTAAAATCTTTGTCATAACATATTAGTGATAAGTTGAAGAACACAGATTCAGCAACAACTTCCTATCCCATTTTTCTAAATCTTTAATTGCTATATATACTATAAACTCTTTTCTTATTTAAAAAAAAAAAAAAAGATTAAAAAGAAACAGTTCCTAGAGCTTAGAACACATAAGCCAATCTACATGACAACTTCAACACATTTGACCTGATGTCATTTCATAGCCTCTTTCCAAAGGGACATGTCTTTGACATCAGAAGTTTGGAAAACCAGTTTGGATCAATCTGTTCATTCTTGTAGAAGAGAGATTATATAATTAAAATAACATTCTTATCTATTTAAGCTTTTGGAATAAACAGTGATCTAATAAAATATCATAACAAAGTTCTCAACTTCAAACTTTAAATTCACACTTCACCTCATTTCAAATAGATATCTCACTTCTTGGATCCACTTATTTAGTGGAAGCCTGCCCACACATGAACAAGAGTATTAAAATTTAAATTAAATTATTAAGCACATGTCTTCCTTTCAGTTTAAGTTTTTAGGGCTGTTAGAGGGTATGGTTGTAATTAGTGTATATGAGGGTGTTAGTGTCATTTGTATGCAGCATGTATAAGCTCAGAAGATCAATGAATAAAATCACTTGTAATTTCTCTGTCAATCTACAACTGTAAGGGCAAATGATGATATAGCACACTAAAAAACAACACCTCCCAATTCAAGAGACAAATTTGACATAGAACAGGTCATTTTAAAAGTTTCAACTGGTTTTGACCCATTTTTCCAAGCTGTGGGCGAAAATGGTGGCCCCTAATGCATCTAAAACAACTCAAATCACTTGAAATTAACAAACCAGTGGCTGAGGGTTACGACATAATTTTTGGTGTCAACTCAAATTGAAGAGCTCAAAACGGAATGATTTCTTGAGAACTTTAAAAAGAAACAGGAAAAAGGAAAAACCGGTGGACAATTCAAGGGTCTGTTTAGCAGTCCGGAATACTATGCTCTACCCATGACACGTGAACAGGACTGCCTTGTGCTGGCGCAGAGAAAACTAGATAGCTGGCTCTATATTATGAAAAAGATGGTGTTTGTCTAGATCAACATGAACTTAGATTATAAATGTTCTACCATTTTGGTGCATAAACAACAAGAAGAGCGAAATGATGAAAGGTAGTGGAACCACGATAGGAGCATACATGACCATGTAGGTGGACTGCCTATTAATTTTAAACACCATACAAAAGAGGGAAGTATTAATTTAGCAATATTAGTAAACAAACTATGCCTATACGAGTCAAAAACCAAAATTCTGTAAATGGGTATTTTGCATCTTATAATTTCACACCCACAATATGGTTAAAATACTATTCAAGTATACATAGTTGGAGAATGGCAAAGAACTAGTATCCAAGGTTCTAAAAGAAGTTGCATAATTAGTCATTCATGAAATTAAAATAATAATAATTATGTTTATAGATTTTAATGTAGTGATATAATCAGTTATATCCAACCTGCAGAAACTAGAATTGAGATGATACCTTCATGATGTACTCCACAACAAGGCTTGTGTCCTTCCCCCCCAGAGCTAATGACTAAAGGAAGAAATTTTAACAATTCTTATCAGTAATAAACTATCGAGCCAAAATTAATTCAAAAAAATGCTAAACAGACCCACACCTAACAAGTGCAGTACCTTCATGAATATATCAAGATCTTCATCAGGTTTTATCCCAGCAATCTTTTCCCTTCTTGCAAGTTCACCTGGCATGTCTGAGCAGAAGTATTCATTATGTCAGCATCTAAAAGCATCATCATACACATACCCAAGAAAACCATTCCTCAACCCCTTGACAGCGACCTGCAAGTTCACGAGTTTCCCTTACAGTCAATTCTGCAACATGGCCATCCTGTTGGCTCACGTAAGCAGATGTCCTCCTAGGAACAAATTCGTTAAGGTTATGTCCATTTTAAGTGATTCTGCCTGACATCTTCAGAAGGGATCAAAGTATCAGTGGCAAGTAGCAAATGATGAATCCAACAGGAAATCAGTAGCAAATCTTTGCAATATATTCAACAAAGCAATTGATTGTGATCACTTAAATTAGCTCAAAATGCATAAAAATAGAGGTTGAAAATACATAAAAATGACAGCTTATCGCTATCAAATTAGAGCTTGACCCGAGAAACCTACACGCTCATTCCTGCAGTATCCCAGAAATGACATGAAAAATTACAGTAAATATCACATTATAACCAAACTGCGTGATTACCAAAAGTTGTCCACACACAATCTTCAGGGCAGTGCATGAACATATTTCATTACCTTCAAATGAGTTCCAAGGCGACCAACAAGAGCCAACAGTAGAACGTATGGGCTACCCTGTGACACTAAAAAAAATGCAAATCTTAGTTTAAGAATTTTCTGCGTCTTACTCTAGCGGCAATGACACATTTAAAAATTTTGTGCCTCACAAGAAAATCAGCCAATGAAAATAAAAGATAAATCTGAGAATTTAAAGAGAAAATGAGGGGAAAAACGACAGAGCACTGCCAATGAGAGAGAGGTTTGTTCACGGCAACAATAAAATCGCAGGGCCAACAACGGGTAGGTAGAGATGGCTCTGTAAAAATAGATTCGTGAGGTATAAAGAGGGAAAACAGAGACTGTGAAAGGGGAAAATACAGAGGAAAAGAATGAGAGCGAGAGAGATGAAGAGAACTCACAATGTGGGTAAACTCGGCAGCGACCACGGACTGTACATTTGAAACTCACTTCACAGAAATTTCATGGGAGTGGAAAATAACTTGGAGTGAATGTGTGTGTATTCGTAAGAGCAGAGAAGGAGGAGAGCCTTACCACCGTTCCGCAACTTAGAAATCCAGGAACGAACGCTTTAGCGCACAGCACCAAACCCACAAGAAATCTGTAGTGGAGAGAGAGAGAGAGAGAGAGAGAGAGAGAGAGAAGTACCTGCAGGGAAATGGACGCCGTGCGAGAGGGAGCGCGAGAGAGAGAAGGTGAAAGGGAGGGTTCAAAACCTGAAATGCCGCTGTGTTCAAATGAAATTTCAGCCGTCGTGTTTTTTAATATTGCCGCGAAGATTTCCGTCGCAAAAATTAAAAATCGCAGCAAAAATTTAATAATTCCAAAACTTGATGATGTTAAAATACCAATTCCTTCGGACCACTTACGTCGCAACAAGTTTTTTTTTTTTTTTTTTCTAATTTTTATTATTTTTATTTTATTTTATCTTGCAGCGAAATTTTCTATCACAAAAAGTGAAAATGGCTGGGAAATTCAGTCTACCTATTGCGGCAGATTTTTTAGTCATAAAAATGAAAAAATTGCTACAAAAAATCAATTTTAAAACTTGATGTTAAAACTCCGCGACCGTATAAAATTCGCTGAAATTCATGATTTATTATGACGATTATATTTTCAATAATATTAAAATTGTTGCAAAAACACTTTTTGTTTTTTTTTTGTAATGAACTATCGGAGCCTAAACAAAAACTATCGGATAGCTCAGAAACAACAACATGGATTTAGTAGTATCCATTAAGTTTGAGAAATACTTTTTGCAGTCGGCAGATGCAGTCGGCGTGCAGTCAGCTGCCAAAAAAAAATTAATACGGGATCTATATGAAAAAAAAAAATTATTTTTATAATTTTTTATAATTCTTGTAGGTCCTCCTGAATATAAAAAAAAAATTTATAATTTTTTTTTATTTATTCCGTATAGCCGACTGCATCTTGCGACTGTATGTAGCAAAGCCCGTTAAGTTTTGTTGGGTAGCATGACAATGAGGACCAACCAATTTATGTCCAGTAACTTGGTACAAGCTTAGAATATTGCATATAAAATGTTAAATTTACATTCAACTCCCAAGTCTCTTACGAAATGATATGTCAACTGTCAAGCGATCAAAACATTAAAGAAGCCAAATAATTTACGAACAAGTGGGAGATTAAAGTCAACCCAACAACTGCATTCTTAGGGCACTGGCGTTCACTTCTTTAAAGTTTCGAATGCTAAGTTTAGAGGTTGAAGTGATCTTAAATTATATATAAAAAATAATAAAATAATAATTAATAAGTAGTGAATAATTTGTAAATAATAATGAAGTAGTCTATACTTACTAAATACAACCTAAGAATCAAATATGCAACCAATATGAACACCGGCTAATATTAACTTGAGCTATATAAGTCAGATAATTAAGAATATATTTGGGGTTACGTTAGAAGTCATAAAAGTTGTTTAAAAAGATTCAAAAGCCCTCTAATGATAAAATTAAGTTATTTAGTTGTTATATATTAAAATATTTTTTAATCTCGAAAAGTTAAAAAACTTTTTTTTCTCAAATATGTTTTTTGAATAATGTGAAAAGTTTCAATTTTAAATAAGACTGTCAATAGATTAAAATATTCGTACAATTTTTATATAATTACATATTTACCCTTCGATCTTATCACAGGTCAAGACTATCTCAAATAACATTTTATGTCATTTTCTACCTCAAAAATCACTTATAAAAATATATATATATATATATATATATTTTTCAAACAAATATAACATGCTTGAAAGTGTTTTTAGATATTTAGTTATTAAATAATAAATAAATTTTTTAATACTAAATTTTATTATTTAAAATTGAAAACTAAAAACCTTAAAGCTAAAAATTGTTTTACCCACCGCAAACTTAAACATATACTAAAAGTAGATTTATAAATTGATATAACTTAATATAGCATGTTAAATTTACTTTAAAAAAAAAATTATAATATAATATATCACATCAATTTATAAATTTATTTTATAAAATTATTTGTAGTCTAAATTCTTGATCTAAATTTATGGAAACCAAAACGATAGGAAAGTTATGGGGGTAGATGCCGACAATCCACTTGTATACCAACTTGTCGTGGCAAAAGGCCGAAAATAACTATTGAGACCGCTTAAGCAAGTCAAATTAGTCAATGCGTCCCCATAACTCCATCATTTCAATTCCACATCCCAATTTTCCACCTCACAACTCTGCACTCTCCTCTCTTTCTCACCAGATTTATTATGATGATCATCCATTTCTGTAGATCTCTAGTTACCGCAAACGACTACTTCTCGATCCCCAAATGAAACGAATAAACCTCTTGCCCACCCTGCGATCACCCATTGCTCTATTGATAAACCTGTGCATAATCTTCTATTCCCTCCTACCAAGAAAATCCTTGGGTGTGGACAACCCATACTTTCAAGCATGTAGTGTGCACAAAACCTGTGGTGACAAGCAAAACATTAGTTTTCCATTCTACATCCAAGAAAACGCAAAATCCTCATGCGGCTACCCTGGATTCCAGCTCTCTTGCAACAACAATGGCCAACCCACCATCAACATATCTAATAACAACTATATCATTCACAATATTTTCTAAAGTTTTGTTACGTACAAGCAAAGTTGCGTATTAATCTACATACCAATACTAATTCATTTATATTCAAAATTTAAATTAACAATGTTTTCTATAAAATCTATTTTTTGGTCCATTACATTAGATTGATGCACATATTATTACACGATTATACTTGCAACTAAATTTTTTCAATTTCCTATGAAAGTCATATCCTTCACGTTTCAAATGCCGCATTTTCCAATTCCACCAACAATTATATTCCTTTAGCAGAAAATATATCCCTTCATAATATCCGTTTCGAGATAGCTCTATACCAATCCCATGTACATTTGCTTTATGGTTGCAACTTGGGAATGGTGCTTTAGATTTTTATCCTGGTTGTGATGGCGGAAACAAGAACGTTTCGGTTCTGGCTCTGCATGAACAGGACTCGAAGTAGAGGTACGTATCAGAGGGATGCATGACTAGGGTGGTAGCACCCGTTGAAGCTCATAGGGGTAACATTAGAGTCACTCAAAAGTGGGTTCTTAGTGAAATGGAAGGTAAGCGAGTGCAGCATGTTCACTCTCTCTCTATCTCTCTCTCTCTAGGAATTCTTCCTTTCTCTTCTCTTCCACAAATTAAAAAAAGTACAATGGAACTTGATAATGCGTTGGGTGCATCACTGCATTATAGGAGAAGCATTTCCACTTGTCTGCAAAGTGGTATGAGGATACTCTAGTGCCCATAGTAGATGCTTGCTCTGCGTTTCATTATTAACCTTGCATTAATTTAGGTAGATCCCAATCAAAGTTAATTCACAGTAGATGATGACTTGAATGAACAAAATATCCTCCTCATCTACTGTTTCATTACCACAGTACTATAATGGATATATAATTAATGAGCACAAACACTAGGAGCCAATATTATATGAACACTGACTCAATTTTGTAACAAGCGAGGAAATTATTATAATATAAAGAATGATTAAATGAGGCATAAAAGAGAGGCGTGCTTGAGAGATATATGCAGATAACATTATTCTTAAGATTTAAAACTTGAGAAAAACTTATACCACTTCATGATCATCTCTTTATTGCTTCCCACCGTACGAAGTTGAAAGCATATTGCCAGGCTTAATTCTAAGTATATTGATGTTTGAAGAGTAGGCTTTCAAAGTCAATAACCGGATACCAGTTTTCATTTCTATTTACATTTTACAAATTGGTAAAGAACAGAGAAAGTCAGACTAGAGGCTTATAATTTTAATGTGATAACTTTACATGTATATTTTGAGAGTGACATTAGATATGGACTTATAGTACAAGTTGTATTAACTGATGTATCACAAATCAAAAGTTAAAGTCCAAAGGTTAATCATAGCTATATTTGTGGATGCATGGGGTGACCACACAACAACAGTCACCCCGTTCCATTTGCAACTCCCCCATGGTGATAGTTTTCTTTAGGGTTGCTGCTTTGACATGAACAAAGTGACACCTCCTAGGCTCTTCCGTTCAGGTGAAAGCCTCAAGACGTGTCTAGTGTGTTTGCCTCTATAAATAGGACCATTTTGCACTTGTTTCAAACCCTCTTTATCCCTCCGTTTTGCACCAAAGCATGAGACCATATTCCCTCGCGAGAAACTCATAAAACCAATCCTACACTTATTTTTCATCAATATTTATTATATTGGTGAGATAGTGCTAGAGAAGACTAGGAGAGGAGAAGCAGAGAGAGTGGATTTTGGGTCGTGGAGAGGTGCAAAATATGAGATTAAAAAGTGAGTGCTCATTCCAGAGAGATGGCGTAAACGAGAATCACCAAAGGATGAGTACAATCATTATAAATCACGCAGATACGAGTTGGGTAATGATAAGGGAAGCATTCGGGGATGACGTTTTCTTGAGGAAAAAGTTCCACAGAAATGGAAGTGAGCTTAGCAAAAGTCTCCCAAGTGGAAGAGGGACCATGAGATGAGGATCAGTTTGAAAATTGTAGACGAGGTAGGTTTGTGTAGGAATGAATACAAGAAGCAATAGGAAAGAAGTAGATTTATGATTTCTACCTTAACTTTTCTTTCTTTATTTCTGTGTTTCCGTGGCATGTACCCCTTAAAATCGTTCTTGTTAGAAGAATAGAATTTGCAGGAAAATGTCAAGAATCTTTGAAAAGCCTTTTCCTTTCTTCAAAATCAGCAAACTTGCAAAATTTTTCTCCCAAACAGTTTTTCATGTTTGTGAGATGTACATATTGTCACACAATTTCTTATGAAAAGCAATTTCAATAAGTATCTAGTAGGTCTTTACATACTCTGAATTATATGTCAACACATTGGCTAGTTAAAGGAAAAAAAATCGAGCAAATCCAATTAATATCTTAAAAATTTCCATTTATATTTTTAAAAAAGAAAGCATTGTTTTAATAGAAAATTTCAAAACTAAAACTGGAATTTTTCATGAATAAAACTATATAGAAAAAATTATTTAAAAAAAAAAATTTAAAGGATGAATTGCGAAGTCAGTAGCTAAGCTATCAAGTTTTTGCAATTCAAAGACCCGAGTTTTCCATTTTTGCAAAATTGAAACATGAATTTAAAATAAAAAAACTTAGGTATTTTTGTTAACTTAATGTGATGTCACGTGTCAATCTTCAATTGGTTAACATGCAATATCAATATTGACGTTAGCCAACGAAAGATTGAGGCATGGCATATATTGATGGCGCGTGTCAATCATTTTAAAAAGCTAAACTAAGATCTCTAATTGCCAAAACAAAACTTGAGAACTGTGATCCTGATTTTAAATAAATTCAGAAATTAACTTACATTGAAAAAGAAAAATGATGGAACTTCCCTCTCGGAGCAAGATGCAATGACACATGGCAGATAACGCTACGCGGGGTTGGCTAAATTTAGGACCTGGGCCAAAAACCTGTAGGCTGTAATCCCAATCTAACATATTTCTATTTAGATCAGATGCATATAACACCATTCCAGCAGACTAATTATTAAGTTATTTTAAAGCACGAACATGTAATGTTCATATTACGACTTATCAATAAATACTAAAAATTAGTTTTTATATAAATAATTATAATGACAACCATATTTTTTTAATAAAAACTAATATTACGTCATCTATACTTTAAGAATATTTAATAATTTTTGATTGGGTATTGACAATAGCCGTCGAAAGTAGGATACGCTTTGCATCGAATACTACCTACCAAAATTTTGGATGACCATTTGGATTAGGTACTAGGATAAAATATTTTAATATGTGTATCATTTCGAGATTAATTATATATTACGTATAAATAATTATATATATATATATGTATATAAATTAACAACTAATAGAATAAATATATATAAGTGTATATCATGTATATGTATATATATCTGGAAGAATTGATAATTTATAATATGAATATAAGTTGAAAAAATTACAAAATTGAGTTGAGACACAAAAAAATAAATAAATAAAAAATAAAAGAATAGATAAATTATTAAAAATAATGATATTTAAAAAAAAAAAGAATGAGGTGACTATTTAAAGTTATAATAAAATTAAAATTATATAAATACATTTTATATTTTAGAATTAATTAAATACAATTTGAATTCAAAAATTGTAAAAATGTCATCTAAATACAAAAAAATTACAAAAACAACCCGAAATAGAATGGGGATCGAAATGCCTAATTTCGGTCAAAATGAAATTGGAATGACAGAAATTTGAAATGAAACGCATTATAAAGTACACTAGACATTACATCGAAACGGCAAATTTTGGCCATTTCGGTTGAGGAAAAAAAAAAAAAAAAACCTTTATGCCCACTATTAATTTTATCAATAATAATGAAATTGTATGTGATTCATATTATTTCATGGAAAATGTTAAAGTCCCTCAAACTTACTGCTCATGTGTTTAAAATTATTTCTTTATTTGTTACTTCATAGTTAAAAAAGTGATTATTAATAAAATAAATTGTGTATTTCTTATTTTTTTTAATAATTAAAAATGTTAAAAAAATACATAAAATAAAATTTAAAGGAAAAGAACAAAAAAATATAATTAGCGGCATACGCTGGGCCGCCCGTCAGCATCATCATTATTCATATTGAGATGATTGTGGGCCATGTTAGTGATCCATTTGGGTGCATAAAAATTATTATTGGTTAGAGAAACTTTGACGCATAGAAAGTTTTTCTCTTGACCCGAGATGAATTCACATTAAAATTTCTTTTATTGAGAGCGCGGACTCCCCACGTCAATGATATTAGGTACGTGTGTTGCATCAGGTTCTTTAATGGTAGCGAAACTTTTTTGCATTATCCATACGAGAGATAGAGCGAACTTTCCTATTTCATTGTTTTTTCTTATAGCTAGCTTTCAAGAGAACGCTGCTTTTCATTTACAATCTTATCTTCCAGTCAAGCTTAGTTAGGTGTGAAATTATTTAAAATGATTAAAAATAACAAGATTTTAATTATTCATCTAACTTCAATTAGTAGAGACTTAACATTAGCTGAGAAAGCCCAATCAATTAGAGCAAATAACCGCAGGCCGAAGATTGAAATTTTGATTGTTTGGAAACAGCTCATAACAGCAGCCTGCACTCCAGCTCCAGTACAAATGTCATGTACAAACTCCCCAGTCCCCCACCCATACGTTTAAAGAAAGAAAAAGGCAACCCTTCCTCCCTCACGAAGCCTGTGAGAGAGCCCAGAAAAGAATTTTATGGAAGTAATCTTGATTCTTGACCTGCAACTCCTCATCCATCCGTGACTTTTCATAATCGTTTTCCCCAGTCAATACGTTCTCTCGTTACCCCCCGTCTCCTACTTCCCTCACAACGGCTAATAAAATGAAAAGCTCATTGTTTGGTCAACTTTACTTGTAAAAGTCACCAACTTTTATCCCCCGGGCCTGGCCAACACGTCAAGATTTTTCAAAGATGCCATTTGTGGGCCACGCGATGTTTTTCCTCATTCGTCTTTTTATGACATCGGCCCACAATTAATCAATGTGTACACGAGAAGTCGAGACTAGAACGTGGCTCATGATATCTGCCTTACGGGTTTTTTGATTGATTTTTATCGTTTCGAGAGTGGAAATTGTGATACCAGCCGCCTTGGTTTCCATGAGAAATGGTTTAAAGTTCAAAGCTTTTGACAGAGTCAGGATGTCAAGTCTTCCTACTCCGAGTCAATGCAGAAAATGAGGAGGATACTTCCTCAGCTCCTCGGACTCTTCGGGCGTGTAGTAAGTATGAAGGGATTTCCCAAATGCACAGACCTCGCTCGGCCTGCTTTTGCAAATCTTCCCTTCTCCAGTTCCCGAGTCTACTGCCGTGTTAAACTGAGAAACTCCATATTATATCGTGAAGGCAGTAGGAGCAACAAAAATAATTACCCGAACACGTTGTTTGTTTTATCGATCCATAGAGCGATAGGTTGTTGCTGGTGAATTGGGAGTTTAATTGGGATATGGCTTCTGTCTCCCTCTTTGTTTTCTTTCTTCTCTCATACCTCGGGTTGCTTCTTTTGGCCGGACAAGTAGAAACATACCCCGAGAACTGTCTACGCCTCCGTTGTGGAGATCTGGACAGGATCGGCTTCCCATTCATCAATACCAAACGAAAAAATCTGCTTGCAAGTATAATTATATACTAATATATACATTAATTTATTGTGATTGATCAAAAAGTGAATTTGATTGAAAACAATACTAATTTAAATTTTAAGTATGAAGGAATCAATATCGATATACAGATTAATACGCGACTTTACTTGTACATAACAAAACTCATACCAAACACCCTGGTCGCCCAAAATGTGGTGCTGGCATCGGAAGTTGTAGAAAAGAAAATGATACGATCCAACTGGTGATTGGTGAAAGACAGTACGAACTTATAAGCATTAGAAATGATCCTCAGCGTAATGCTTATATCCTGGTTATCCGGGACCAGAAGCTTTTGGGGAAATTTTTTTCCGATAGATGCGAATTCTTTAGGAATTCGACTATCCCCCACCGATCTCCTAATGAAATCATCTCATTTGAAATCGTTTCAGACCATGAGACCCTGGTCAAATGCAACCACGCTGCCCAGGATTTTGGCCCAATAGAATTCAAGTGCAGAGACGAATACAATTATTATGGCTACTATGGTCATCCAAGCGATTTTAATCGTTCTGGATGTTCCATTATTCAGCTCCCAATGAAGCCGTGGTCAAGTGACCCACCAATCGTAACCGCTGAGTTCGAACTTTTAGTGAAGGTGTCTGATGATGGCTGTTCCCAGTGCGATGAGAAAGAAGGACAATGCCAGATCGACAGAAACATTTGTCCAGAGAAAGGTATGGGAAATACAAATCCACTCATGATACGGCCCCAAACAAAATTTCTTTTTTTATTAATTTTTATATTGTAGTTATTCCTAATACCTGCTACTACTCGTGTTTGTCATCCTCACACTTCACACATCACATTTATTTTAATTTTTTTTTCATTTTTTTTATAATAAATATGTAGTGTATGGATGATAAATAGAATAATTTAATTAGTTTAATAAGAATAAAATAAAATAAAAAATAAAAAAAATAAAAAATAATATTTTAATATATAAAGTGTGTGGTGTAGGATGATGTGTATCATTTCTCTATATGTATATATAGTTCAGTACTCCTCTATATATATGAGCAGTAAGCTTTATATATTATGATTTGTTTTGAATTTAGATGATGAGATCATCAAATATTAGAAATAACTTTGTCGCAATGAAAGAAATCTGTATGGGATCGACATGAGCCGGCTGACGGTGCTTTGTTACCAACCCTTTTAAGGTTTCAATGGATCGATGCCCAATTCTTCTCAAAATAACACCTTTGCAGACCGGAAGGAGAAGAAAAATGTGTTGGCAATAGTCTTGGGTAAGCTGCCTCTTCAATCTAATTTATCTGTTTAATTGATATTCACACGTGCCATTTGATTGCTTATGGAAATCATAATATTCCATCATAATATGTCATCGACCCCCACCCAACCATCTCCCGGAGAAGGAACGCTCATTTTGTGTTTGTTGTATTTATTTATTTATTTATTTTTGAGGAGGAGGGGTGAGGCTATTAAAAAAAAAAAAAAATCAAATTGAGGGGGTCAAATGTAATTTCCATAGTATTTCTCTTCTTCTTATTATTAAAAAAAAAAAAAACCTTTCAAAAAATGAGTTCCTGAAATTTTGGGGACACCAACGATACACCTAATTCTGCCCGCCTGGGAGCCAAATCTGACCCCCCCTCCCCATTGCTTAAAAGGAAAATTGCCACTGCCATAATCCAGGAAGATGACCTCTCCTTTCAGATACACCAGAGATAACAGGGTCAACTGTTCAAATTTCTGTCGCGCACAATTTCCCTTGTGACTGGCCTACACTAGAAATTTATTCATCGACTCTGTTAATTTCCTCCATTGCTACCCGTCGGTTAAAACTTAACTTCTTTCTTTCCTCACATTTAGGTGTTGGATGCCCAGCGATCGTCATTATAATTATTTGCTTGTGGCGTTCTTACAAGAAAAAAAATGCTTCCACAAGCTTTTTGGCGAGGAGTACTTATGCTGTTCAATCCTCGAGATCAGACCTGGAAGGGGGGAGTGTCTACTTTGGAGTGCATATTTTCCCATACAGTGAACTTCAAGAAGGTGTCTACTTTGGAGTGCATATTTTCCCATACAGTGAACTTCAAGAAGCAACCAATAACTTTGATGATGAAAAAGAACTTGGAGATGGTGGATTTGGGACTGTATATTATGGTAAGATAAACCGTTGCTTCAATCACTAAATCACGGCATAAACTTTCCAAGCAGAAGTGTAGAACAAATGCATAAAAAAACCAAAGGACTTGACATGCTTCTAGCAATTTGCAAACTTACAATGGCTATTTTTCTCAACTAGGGAAACTCCATGATGGGCGGGAAGTTGCAGTCAAGCGCCTATACGAGCACAACTGCAGACAAGTACAACAGTTCATCAATGAAGTTGAAATTCTCATGCGCATGCGCCACAAAAATCTAGTGTCCCTTTATGGGTGTACTTCACACCGCAGCCGCGAACTACTTCTCGTGTATGAATACATTCCTATTACGTTATAAATTTGTATTTTTATGTTGTATAGTTTATATTTAGGTTGTATAGTACTTATTTAGGTTGTATAGTTTTTTACTTAGGGCATTTTAGTCTTTATATCTGCTTGAGGGCAGTTTAGTCTTTTTCCTCTTTGTATATAAGCCTGGACCTTCAGTCATTCAGATCAATTGAAATCTGTTGAATGCTTTCATTCTTGTTATGGTATCAGAAGATTTTTTGACCTAATTCCTTTCTCATGGCGGCGAATCCCCCTCCTCCTCCTTCTCCTCCCCCTCCCCTCCTCCTCCCTCTTCTGATGTTGCGAGTCCTTTCTTTCTTCACCCCAGCGATAACCCCAGGGTTGTTCTGGTCACGCAACTCCTCCTCGGCGACAACTATCACACTTGGTCTCGCTCAATGACCATGGCCCTTTCTGCCAAAAATAAGCTAGGGTTCGTCGACGGTACGATTACTAAACCCACATCTACTGCTTCTCTTTTTTCTTCATGGCTACACCGTAATAATATGGTGATTTTGTGGTTGCTTAACTCGGTTTCACTCGAAATCGCTGCTAGTGTTTTGTATGTTACTACTGCTTTCGAGATTTGGACCGATCTCAAGGAACGGTTCTCTCAAAAGAATGGACCTCGGATCTTTCAGATCCAGAAGTCTATTTCCTCGTTATCTCAAGGACAACTTACTGTTAGTGCTTATTTTACTCAGTTGAAGGCTCTTTGGGATGAATTGCTTAATTACAAGCCTGTTCCTATGTGCTCTTGTGGTGCTGTTACTCTGTTGAATTCCTATGTTCAATAGGAACGCATTTTGCAGTTCCTTATGGGCCTGAATGAGTCTTTTGCTTCGGCTAGGGCTCAGATCCTGTTGATGGAGCCCTTACCACCTCTTAACGAAGTTTTTTCCCTTGTTCTTCAAGAGGAACAACAGCGAGAAATCTTTGTTCTCCCACCCCTTATTGATGCTCATGCTTTTGTTGCTAACTCTGATTCCTTGCGACCTGTTAAGACTTTTCCTAAAAAAGATCGGCCAATCTGCAAGCATTGTGGCCTCACTGGTCACGTTATTGACAAATGTTATAAACTCCATGGATTTCCTCCGGGATACAAGCCAAGGCCACAGCAGCAGGCTCTGGCCAATACTGTCACTCTCAGTGACACCTCTCAAGCAGCCTCACCATTCTCCTTGACTGAGGCACAATATAAGCATTTACTGTCTATGCTCCCCTTTAATCCTCAGCCTAAGCCTACTGATTCAAGCCATGTGGTCAATACTATCGCTTCTCCTCATTCTTTATCTGGTATTGTCTCCTCTCCACCTTCTGCTTTTCATTTTTCTATTAATGTTTCTTCTAATAATTCTATTTCTAGTTGGATACTTGATACAGGGACTACTGACCATATGGTCCCCTCGACTAGTTTTTTTTACTTCATTTCATCCAGTTCATGATAAATCTGTCCAACTACCTAATGGATAACATGTTACTGTTACACATATTGGCACTATTCCTCTTACTGAACATCTTATACTTCAAGATGTTCTTTGTGTGCCAACTTTTCATTTTCATTTGATTTCAGTTAGTAAACTCACCCAATCTCACATTTGTTGCCTTTCTTCCTCTGACTTTTGTCTTCTTCAGGACCTGATCACCTTGAGGGTGATTGGTGTGGGTAGACAACACAGAGGACTCTATCTTTTGCAACACCCTTTATCACATTGTAGTAAGAATACTACTTTGGTACCTTCTGCATGTTTTCTTCCTTCCAAATGCTCTTTGTTTCACCTTTGGCATAGTCGTTTGGGATATCCATCTCCTCTCGTATGGCCTTTTTACATAAACTTGTGCCTAATTTGACTCTGTCTGATGATCCTTGTCTTGTTTGCCCATTAGCTAAACAAAGAAAATTACCTTTTCCCAATCATAATACTCTTTCTTCTTTACCTTTTGACCTTATACATTGTGATGTTTGGGGGCCCTTTTCAATCCCTGTTGTTGAAGGCTATAAATTTTTCTTAACCATTGTTGATGATTGTACTCGGGCTACTTGAGTTTATCTTTTTAAACATAAATCTGAAGTTTCTGTTCTCATTCAAACTTTTTTCAAAATGATTAAAACTCAGTTTGGTACTAAGGTAAAACAAATTCATACTGATCATGGCACTGAATTTTTTTTATCCTCCTATCTTCTTTCTAAGGGAGTTCTCCACCAACATAGTTGTGTTGAGACTTCTCAACAAAACTCTTTTGTGGAAAGGAAACATCAACATATCCTTAATGTTGCTCGGGCCCTTTTGTTCCAATCCCATTTACCTCTTAAATTTTGGGGTGATGCTGTTTTAACAGCCACGTATCTCATTAACAGATTACCTTCTCCTATTACTCACAATAAATCTCCTGTTGAACTTTTGTTTAACAATGCCCCTTCCTATGACCATTTGAGGACTTTTGGTTGCTTATGTTTTGCCTCCACTTTACAACGAGCCCGAACCAAGTTTGACCCGAGAGCTAGGCTCTGTGTTTTTCTTGGTTACCCTTTTGGCATCAAGGGTTACAAATTGTATGATCTTAAGACTAATCACTCTTTTGTTTCTCGTCATGTGATTTTTCATGAATCTATTTTTCCTTTTTAGTCTTCTCCTACCGACTTGCCTTCTCCATCTTTCTCTCTTCCTCTTCCTATTCCTTTTCAATCTTCCACTTTTGATATGTTTCCCGTACCTCCCCCTTCCTCTACTGATGCTTCTTCCCCTCCTATTCCTGAAAACCCTATTCCTTCACCCTCTCCACCTCCCAACCCTATTCTACCCTCCTCTCCTAGAAGATCTAGTCGAATCCGAAGAGCTCCTAGTTATTTGCAAGACTATTATTGTAATTCCTCCAGTGTACCCTCTCAGTCAGTTCCTCACACCACTCTTCCTTCCTCTTCCATCAAATATGACATTTCTAACTTTGTTTCTTATGATCGTTTATCCTCTAGTCATAAGTCTTTTTTTTTTTGCTATCTCTGCTGACATTAAACCTGAGTTCTATCACCAAGCAATCCAGCACTCCCATTGGAGAGCTGCTATAAATGCTGAGATTGCTGCTTTAGAACTCAACAATACCTGGACCGTTGTCCCTTTGCCTCCTGGTAAACAACCTATTGGTTGTAGATGGGTTTATAAAATCAAGTATCGTGCTGATGGTTCTGTGGAAAGGTATAAAGCAAGGCTGGTTGCTAAAGGTTATTCCCAAACAGAAGTTTTAGACTATTCTGAAACCTTCTCTCCTTTCGCTAAAATGACCACTGTAAGAACCTTGTTGGCTGTTGCTGCTGTAAAAAATTGGCATCTTATTCAACTTGATGTCAATAACGCTTTTTTACATGGTGATCTTTCAGAAGAGGTTTACATGAAACTACCCCTTGGTTTTCATATTAAAGGGGGGTCCCACGTGTGCAAATTAAATAAGTCCCTTTATGGCCTTAAACAGGCCTCTCGGCAATGGTTTTCTAAGTTCTCTACCACTCTTCTTGAGTTGGGTTTTGTGCAATCTCGATCTGATTATTCTTTGTTTACTCAGTCTATTGGTCCCTCTTTTATTGCTATATTGGTTTATGTTGATGACATTCTGATAGCCAGTAATGATATGGAATCTATTAATTCCTTGAAAAATTTACTTAATGCAAAATTTAAGCTGAAGGATCTTGGGCCCCTCAATTATTTTCTAGGCTTAGAGGTGGCTCGATCATCCAGTGGTATTTCCCTGAATCAGCGAAAATATGCTCTTGAAATCTTACAAGATGCTGGTTTTTTAGCTTGCAAACCAGTTTCTTTTCCTATGGAGCAAAATTTAAAACTTAGTCACAATGATGGTGCCTTTTTGCCTAATCCTACAGTTTTTCGAAGACTGATTGGTAGACTTCTCAACCTTACTCTTACTAGACCAGATTTGTCTTATTCTGTTCAGAGGCTTAGTCAGTTTATGGCTCGCCCTAGACTACCTCATCTGCAGGCAGCTCACAGGATTTTACAATATGTAAAAAATGCTCCTGGTCTTGGTCTTTTTTTTTTTTTTTCCAGCTAATAATTCTCTAACTCTCAAGGCTTTTGCAGATTTAGACTGGGCTTCTTGTCCTGATAGCAGAAGATTAACCACTGGTTTTTGTGTTTTTCTTGGTGACTCTCTAGTTTCTTGGAAAACTAAGAAACAACAGACTATTTCTCGCTCCTCTGCTGAAGCTGAATATCAGGCCATGGCATCCACTACCTGCGAAATCGTTTGGCTTTTATCTCTTCTATCTGATTTTCATATTCCTCATGCTAATAGTGCTCATCTTTTTTGTGACAGCCAAGCTGCGCTTCACATTGCTGCTAACCCTGTTTTTATGAACGGATGAAGCATATTGAACTTGACTGCCACTTCATTCGAGACAAAATACAAGCTGGGATCATCAAAACTTTTCACCTTGCATCTCAACATCAGCTTGCTGATGTTTTAACCAAGCCTTTGGGTTCTCACCAGTTTCAGTTGCTGATTTCCAAGATGGGGGTTCATTCTATTTATTCTCCATCTTGAAGGGGGGTATTACTTATAAATTTATATTTTTATGTTGTATAGTTTATATTTAGGTTGTATAGTACTTATTTAGGTTGTATAGTTTTTTACTTAGGGCATTTTAGTCTTTATATCTGCTCGAGGGTAGTTTAGTCTTTTTCATCTTTGTATATAAGCCTGGACCTTCAGTCATTCAGATCAATTGAAATCCGTTGGATGCTTTCATTCTTGTTAATTCTTCCCAATGGCACTGTTGCAGATCACATCCATGGAGATCGAGGTCACTCCCATGGCCTACTCGTATGGGCATCGCCATAGAAACAGCCAGTGCATTGGCTTACCTCCATGCTTCTGAGATCATACATCGTGATGTGAAAACCAATAATAGTCTCCTTGACAACAACTTTTGCGTCAAAGTTGCAGATTTTGGGCTTTCTCGACTCTTCCCCAATGATGTCACCCATGTCTCAACAAGACCTCAAGGGACTCCAGGCTATGTTGACCCCGAATATCGTCAGTGTTACCAGCTTACGAAAAAGAGCGATGTGTATAGCTTTGGGGTTGTCCTCATTGAGCTCATATCATCTCTCCCAGCTGTTGATATAACTAGGCATCGGCATGAAATAAACTTGGCTAACTTAGCCGTAAACAAGATTGAATAGTGCGCGTTCCATGAGTTGATCGACCCACATCTTGGCTTTCAGTTAGACGACGAAGTTAAAAGGATGACCATTTTAGTCGCAAGCTTGGCTTTCCAATGTATACAAGGGGGCCAGGAATTGAGGCCTTCCCATGGTAGAGGTTTTGGAGGCATTAAAGGGTATTCAAAGTGGTAAGGATGCTGGACCTTTAAATGTACACCCTCCAACATCGCTGGATTGTGATGAGGTTGGATTATTGAAGAAAAAACAGGAGCTGCCAGCTTCACCAAATTCTGTGACTGATAACTGGACTAGTAGATCTTCTACACCCAATATAAGTGGTTAAATTTCTTCTTATTAAGGCTGCAGATTTCTCAGAATTACAAAGAGACCTTACCAACGCAGCATCAACATGCAGAGCTGCCTCTGGACCGAAATAATAAACTCTCAGTCATGGAATGCTTTGGAATTCTTATGCATAACAGAATGTGATGCGGTGTACGATGGAGATCTAATCTTGTATTATGTTTGTTATGATTTGGTATTGTAATACTACCTATAAATGTTCTGTATTCGAGCACTATTGTAGTCAAGGAATTTCAATATACAGTTTATACTCTGGAAAGATTTTCTCTCCTTTCTGGCCTTTTGACAAGCACGTTCAGTGCTTTACTTCCTTTTCTCATTATGGTACCAGTAGCCTAATCTAGGACTCACGTCCACCCTTCCTGGCCTGTTATGGCTTCCGATAAACCCACCTCTTCTTCCCCTCCCCCTTCCCCCTCCACCATCACCAATCTAGCCACAAATTTGTTTACCGTTAAGCTCAACATCGACAATTTTCTTCTCTTGAAAGCTTAGATCCTACCCTTCCTTAAAGGTCATTGCCTCTTTGGTTACATCGATGGCTCTATACCTTCCCCTCCACCCACTGTGGATGGCAACTCTTCCTTGACAGATAATGTTCTTGCTCAAGTGCTTAAATGCACCACTTTGAGTGAAGTCTGGAATACACTTTCTTCCTTGTTTTCTGCTAGCTCAACAACTCATGTGATGCAGAAGCAATTTCAGTTGGCCACCTTAAAGAAAGGCTCAGAAACAATTTCATAATACTTTAATAGAGCTGCGGCACTTTCTTCCTCCCTCAACGTTGCGGGTCATCTCCTCTCCCCTATGGGATTCAATATCTATCTCTTAGCTGGTCTAGGTTTCGATTATGAATCAATTGTCACCTCCATCACAACTCGACCCAATACACCTCCTCTACCCAGATTTTTAGCTACCTTCTCAATCATGAGTCACGACTAGCACACCAAACACACTCTCTACTCTCTGCTAGTCCTGTCTCTGCCAACTCAATCATTACTCAGACCACTTCTTCCTCTTCCACCTCTAACAAAGGATGTGATTGTGGAAGAAGAGGCCATGGTTGAGGTCATGGTCCTCATACTCCTCATTCCAATTTCTTTCCTCCAAATTCATCTCAACGCCCAACATGCTAGGTCTGTTACAAATTTGGTCACATGGCCATGTCTTGTTACCATCGTTTTGATCATGCCTATTAAACCCCTCCTCCTCCTTCTATCCATGCCAACTATATTGCCTTCCCCTCTGTTCCTCCCTCTGTCGCCAGCTGGTTTCCAGATACTACTGCTACTAATCATTTTACTCCTGAGTTTGCTACTTTGAATCTCAACTCCACTCCTTACATTGGACCAGATCAAGTTAGCATTGGTGATGGATTTGTGCTTTCTATCCAAAACATTGGCATGGTTGAGTTTTCTTCATCTTCTCGCAAATTTTTTCTTAAACATTTATTACATGTGCCTTTAATCACTCGTAATCTGCTTTCTGTTAGACAGTTTTGTATTGGTAATGCTGTTTTTTTTTTTTTTTTAATTTCACTCCTATGGTTTCTTTGTGAAGGATCTACGTACCTGAGAGGTACTTCTTCAAGGCCATGTTAAAGATGGACTCTATGTACTTCAAGCTGATGCAGAGGCCATACTGCAATCATCTTAGTCACCTCTTCACCACATTAACCCAACCTCATGCAGTACTTGGAGAATGTACCACATCTCAGATTTGGCATTATAGCTTGGGACATCCCAACCCACGTCTCACTTCACTTACCATTCGAAATTTTCATTTACCTGTCTCTACAAATAAGCCGTCA
The DNA here is from genome assembly GCF_018687715.1 of Carya illinoinensis. NCBI lineage: Eukaryota > Viridiplantae > Streptophyta > Magnoliopsida > Fagales > Juglandaceae > Carya > Carya illinoinensis. The sequence goes on from NC_056757.1 coordinate 3,619,877, forward strand.
TTTGTGTGTCCTGCTTGTTTACAAGCAAAATCTTATGTTCTCCCTCACCCTCTCTCTCCTTCCCGTTCATCTTTTCCATTTCAACTGTTATTTTTAGATGCATGGGGACCAACTCCTGTGCTGTCCACCAAAAGTTTAAGATATTATCTTTCAATTGTAGACGGCTTTACTAAATACATATAGTTTTTTCCTTTACATGTTAAATTTGATGTTGTTCCAATTTTTCTTGCCTTCTTACGATACGTCAGTAACATATTTTCCTCCAGTGTTATATCAATTCAATCCGATTTTTTTTTTTTTTTTGGGGGGGGGGGGTGAATTTCACTCACTTAATACTATACTCAAACAATTCGGCATATCTCATAGGATGTCATGTCCTTGCTCTCATCCTCAAAACGGTAGTGTAGAGCGTCGTCATCAACATATTGTCAAAACAAGACTCTCCCTTTTAGCTCATTCTTCCATGCCCACTAAATACTAGGTTGAGGCTTTCCAGACAGTTACATTTTTCATTAACCGAATGCCTTCCCTTCTCTTAAACCATGTTTCTCTTAAACTGAATGCCTTACCTCGGCAGATACACCAATCCCACTTATCCCTTCTCAAAATCGATCCCCATCTTCATCCACTAGAATCTTCCCTTCCTCTCCTTCCTTACCCTTCTTGTCAGACCCTAACCCTCATTTCCCTTTGTTGCCCTCTACCTCTCCATTGGTGCTCCCACGTTCTATCGTCTCCTCTACCCATCAAATTATCACACGGTCTAAAACCAACACACATCGTCCCCTTGTGTGCACCGATGGCACCATTCCTTGGCCAAACCCTAAATCAGTCTCCCTCACCATCTCTAAATAATCCTCTATTCCCGAAGAACCCTCATGCTATACAGAAGTAGCTAAATACCCTGAGTGGAGTGATGCAATGGCCACTAAATTTCATGCCCTTCTTTAAACCCATACCTGGGATTTTGTACAATGTTTTGAATACCGTATCGGATGTCGTACCGGTCAAGGCACTGGAACGAAATATTTATGTACCGGTACCATTTTGTGTACCGTTTTGGGATAGTCGATAGATGAATAAATTATATATAAATATATATATATTAATTATATTCAAAAATAATAATCCATATATGAATAAATTATACATAAATATATATATATATAAATTATAAATAGCTTAGTCTGAATTTGGGATAAAACAATGAGCTTGTAGTATGAAGAAATGAAAAAATAATAATAAAGGCCAAAATACTGACCGGAACATGCCGAAATACGGCCGGTATTTGGACTAGTATGAAACAAGTACAATTTCTATACTGGACTAGTGGCTAGTAAGGCATGTACCGACCGTACCAGCCGATACTGTACGAAATTAAAAACAGTGATCTTGTACCTTCCTCCCCTCACCTCAATATCCTTGGTTCCAAATAGGTTCTCAAGACCAAAAGAAAAGCTTATGGCACCCTCGAGCGATGAAAAGCTCGTCTTATTGCTAAAGGGTTTCATCAACAACCTGGTCTTGATTACTCCGAGACTTTTAGTCTCGTTGTCAAACCAGTCACTATCAGACTTCTCCTCTCCATTGCTGTAACCCCAAAACTAGCCACTTCATCAGCTTGATATATAGAATGCCTTCTAGCATGACGACTTGGAGGAGGATGTATATGTGCATCAACATGTTGGGTTCGTGAATCCTGATTTTTCGCACCACATCTATAAGCTATGAAAATCCATTTACGGTTTGAAACAAGCCCCAAGGGCTTGGTACTCAAAATTGAGCGCCAAATTATTTTCCTTAGGTTTTCATGCTTTTGTTTCTGATTCTTCCTTGTTTATTCTCTCTGGTGGTTCTAATTCTATTTATATTCTCATTTATGTCAATGGCATTATTGTGACTGCTTCTAATATCTCACTGATTCATGATTTTATTACTTCTTTTCGTGGCAACTTTCCTATTAAGAATCTTGGCATGTAACATTTTTTTTGGGTGTTAAGATTTTTCATAAGACCTCTGGCCTGTTTATGTCACATACCCATTATATATCTAATCTTTTACATAAAACCAACATGCACAAGTCTAAACCAGTGTCTACTCCTATGTGTGTCACTATTAAACTTTTAGCTCTTGATGGGCCTTCCTTTGAAGACCCTTAGCTTTATCGAAGTGTCATAGAGAGTCTCCAATATATTTCCTTTACATGGCCTGACCTTTCTTTTGCTGTCAATAAAATATGTCTATTCATGCACTCCCCTCATGTCTCTCATTGGCAGGCCGTCAAGCGTATTTTATGCTATCTTCATCTCACTTCTAATTTTGGTTTTTATTTTTCACCATCCTCCTCCTTTAACCTTACTGCCTTCTCAGATGCCAATTGGGCGGGGTGTCTAGATGCTCGCAAGTCAACCGGTGACTTTTGCATATATTTTGGTTCTCACTTGATCTCTTAGAGCATCTTCATTGGCTTGGCCAAATGGGATGGTTAATTGGCTAAAATTTACATAATTTATGTCAAAAACACTCCACATTGAATTGGGCATATCTAAAACAATTTAGATTTCTGTTATAGTAGTTGGCTAAATATGAAAGATCACTTTCATTCACCAAAAATTAAAATATTACTTTCTCACTCTTACACTTTCATTTCACCAATTAAAATATTAAAATATTCTACACTTTCATTTCAAAGGATTAAATGACCTTTGAAAATATGTTTTTTTAATATTAATTTAATTATAATATAATTATTAATAATATTAAATGGTAGAATTATAAAATGTGATAAAAATAAATTTTTGTAAAAAGATATTAATTTAATAATATTTTATTATTATATAGAGAATGAATGACTAATCTAATGTGGGGATTGAATTTAAATGGATTAGACAAATGCGAAAAAGTGTTGATATTGGCTAAATTTGAAGATGAATTTGGTCAAACCAATGAGGATACTCTTAGCTAGGGCTCTAAGAAGCAACCCACTATAGCTTGTTCCTCAACAGAGGCTAGATACAAAGCTGTGGCTAATACCACATGTGAAATGCTTTGGATTCAATCACTGTTAAAAGAGCTAGCTATTTCCTTAATTGATCCACCAAATTTGTGGTGTGACAATTTAGGGGCCACTTATTTGTTTGTTAATCTGTTTTACATTCAAGAAATAAACATGTTGAACTTGATTTTCATTTTGTAAGAGAAAGAGTTGCAGCTAAAACTCTCAAAGTTGCATTTGTTTCAAGCAAGGATCAAGTCGTCGACATCCTCACAAAGCCATTATCTCCAGATCGATTCAATCTGCTTCGTTCAATTCTTACTATCTCTCATGTGCCTATTGAATCAAGTGGGGCTATTAAGGCTGCAGATTCCTCAGAATTACAAAAAGACCTTGCCAACAGAGCATCAACATGCAGAGCTGCCTCTAGACAGGAATAATAAACTCTCCCTTATGGAATGCTCTGGAATTCTTATGCATAACAGAATGTGATGAGGTGTACAATGGAGATCCAATCTTGTATGTTTGTTATGATTTGGTATTGTAATACTGCCTATAAATGTTCTGTATTTGAGCACTATTGTAATCAAGGAATTTCAATATACAATTTATACTCCTGAAAGATTTTCTCTCCTTTCTGACCTTTTGACAAACACGTTCAGTGCTTTACTTCCTTTTCTCATTACTTCTCCATTCTGTTAAGTTTTTCAAGTAGATGATAAGATAATGAGTGTTGAGATTTCATTATCATCACATCTACTTGTTTTCTTCTTCATAAAAGGCATCTGTGGATAATTTACAATGTGGGGAATGTACATATTGAATGGAATGATCGAGTAATGTTATTTTAAGTTGTGTTCTACCATGTACTAAATAAGTAGTGGCTTGTGTGCTTGACGTCTTACTATTCTTCACTGGTTTAATGCTTGTGGTAGTGTTCAATGGAAGCGATAGATATAAAAGAAAATTTGGCGTGGTTGTAGCTTGGAAAGAAATACCAACTAATCAACAAAAATCCTCAAATGTACGTACTTCTACTATTATAGTCAGGTGACAATTCTAGTAGCACTTCTCTTGGGAGAAAATGACTTTCATTAAAGCCTGTTTCATAAAAGTTGTAATAGATAATGATGCATCAAACTTATTGGTTCCATAAATTTAATAGAGCTTTCCAAACTTTAGTCCTTCGTAACTTCAGAAAAGAAAGCAAGAATTAGCTCTTGCTTTCTGCAAAGAGGAGAATATGATAGGGTCCTCGGTCGAGATCCTAGACACCAAGCTGCCACGCCCCTTCTTGCTCCTCAATGACCGATGTGGGCTACCACTTGCTTGACCGTGATGGTTATGGGTGGTGTTGGCTGAGTTCGTATGGTTGATCAGTGGCTGATGGTGGGCAAGATTCTAGTGACTGGGCGTGCATGCATGCATGTGCAGGAGTTGAATCGTCAAAAACGGTTGTGAGTGGGATCAGGTGGTTAAGTGGCTGGCTGACCAAGTCAGGCACACGTGGCTCTTGCTGGTGGGCTGACCCAGTCAGGCACCAGGTGTCTCCTGATAGTGGCTGACCAAGTCAAGGACAGGTGTCACTTGCTTGGGGGGCTGACCAAGTCTCACACAGGTGTCTTCTGATGATGAGGCACACGTGGCTAAGGGTGGTTTAAGTGGGTTGGCCGAGTGGGTGATGGCTGAGCGGTTTAAGGGATGGTTGGTTACTCCCCTACTTTGTAGGGAGCGGTTGTGGCTAGACAGGTGGCAAGGGCTGGGCGAGTGGCTTGGCTGGTGGGTGGTAACTGTCAGCTTGTCCCTGACCTTGCCCCAGATTCGACCAGGGTGGCCTGGTGCAGACCAGATGCCCTTCAATGGCAACTCGTGGCTGACTTAAGCGATGCCCCACTCGAACGGTTCAAAATACTCAGCAAGCAAATGCGAAGTAATGCAATAGACACAATCCAAAATGCTGAAATACCTCAACAATGCATTAATCAAAGGAAAACAATGAAATGAATGGGTTACCCTGATTCACGAATTGCACAGGGTGAGCCTTCTCCTTTGGGATTCACGGATTGCACCCAATGGAGCCTAAGTGACAAAGCACCAATGTGTCTATGGGGGCTTACAAGCCAAATTCGTCTAAATGTTCAAAGATAAAAACTAAGTGATAGCCTATTGCCTCACTTATACTAGAAAACAATTAAAACGATTACAAAAAGAAAATGGTTTCGGGCCCACGCCTCCTGGTTAAGGCCTCATGCTGTCAGTGGCCAATGGGTGGCCAGGATGACTCACAGCATAGGCTTCATGCTTGCATGCGTGAGTCTTCAGGTTGGCCTGCTGGGCTAGCCTTGGCTGGTCCATGGTCCTTGCATGTGTGGCCCAGGTTGTGTGGGCTGGGCACCATTGATGAGTCGCTGGGTTGGACCGTGGTTGGCTTAAGCATGGCAGGCTGCTGCATGGCCCAGGCCAGTGGGGCCTGGGCGTTGGTCTGCATGGCCCAGGCTATGGTGCCTGGGCGTCGGTCAGCAAGACCCTGGCCAAAGCCAGGGTGTTGATCAGCATGGCCTTGGTCAAGACCAAGGCGTTGAGCAGCAAGGCCCTGGCCAAGGCCAGGGCGTTGATCAGCATGGCCCTGGTCAAGACCAGGGCGTTGAGCGACATGCCAGCATGCGTGGGCCTGCTGGGCAGCCACACCGTCAATTCCAAGATGGGTGTGCAAGCGTGCGCTGTGCGGGTGCCTAGGCCATGCATGGGCCTCGTGCCTACGCACGGCCCATGCATGCACGCGGTGTGTGCGCATAGCCCATGCGTGCCCGCTGCGCACACGCACTAGGCGTGCGTGCAGTCTAGCCGTGCGCTGAGTGTGGTGTGACAACCTCGCTTGCGCGCGCGCGCCGACTGTTCGCTGCCTGATGGAGGGTGACCGTGGTTTAGCATTCACCAAGGGCTCGGTCTGTGGGCAATCAAGCGACGCCAACAGTGCTGCTGGCGTACTGTCCTGGCATGGGCTGGTGCTGGTCAAGGCATGGCCCGTGGCCTCCTGCCTTGGGGTTTTGACATTCCCCCTCCCTTTTAGCATATCCTTGCCCTCAAGGATCAATTGGGGATACTTCTTTTCCAGCCCATCATAGTCCTCCCAAGTTGCCTCGTCCCTTGATAATCCTTCCCACAGGATCAATGCTTGCCACACCCTTGGTCTCCCTCGGCCCCTTCGATGTAGCCTATATCCGAGCACTTCCTTTGGCTTCATAAGGATCCTTCCCTCTTGATCCACTGTGGGTAACTCCTCCCCAATGAGACTCGGATCTCCAACCTTCTTCTTGAGTAAGGAAACATGGAATACCGGGTGCAATTGTGAAGTTGGAGGAAGCTGAAGCTTGTATGCAACACTGCCCAGTTTCTCCAACACTCTATAAGGCCTATAGAACTTCTGGTTCAGCTTTGCACTCGCAGTTTTCCTCATGGTCTTCTGCCCGAATTGCCTAAGCTTCAAGTAGACATAGTCGCCTACTTTGAAGGACACAGCACGTCGTCTCTGATCATGGTACTTCTTCATTCGAGTTTGGGCCTTTTTGAGCTCTCTTTTAAGTTTGGCCAGTACCTCGTCCCTATCAATCAGCTCCTGCTCTACTTCATTATTACTGGCTGAGCCCTTTTCATAGCTGACCAAGAGTGGTGGTGGTCTGCCATATATGACTTCAAAAGGGCTTTTCTCAATAGAAGAGTGATAAGAGGTGTTATACCAAAACTCTGCCCATGGAAGGTAATCTGCCCATCTCCTTTGCTCTTCATGACAGAAGCACCTCAAATATTGTTCCAAAGTCCTATTGACAACCTCAGATTGGCCATCCGTTTGTGGGTGATAGGAGGAACTCGTCTTAAGCTTGCTGCCTTGCAATTCAAATAGTTGCCTCCAAAATGAACTCATAAAGACCCTGTCCCGATCTGATACTATGGTCCTTGGAAACCCATGCAGCTTAGTAATGTTGTTGACAAAGGCTTTAGCCACTGACTTGGCTGTATAAGGGTGATATAGAGGGATAAAGTGGGCATACTTGCTTAGTCGGTCTACTACCACCAGAATCACTTCATGCCCTGCACTAATGGGTAGTCCCTCTATGAAATCCATAGCCAAGTCCTCCCAAATTCTGTTTGGAATTGGCAATGGTTGGAGAAGTCCCGCTTCTGGCCTAGTGTCATACTTGGCCTTCTGACAGATGTCACAGCTGGCCACAAGTCTCTTGACATCACCCTTGATTCCCTCCCAATGGAAGAAATGCTTCAATCGGATGTATGTTCTCAACCATCCAGAATGACCACCTTCCTTGCTGTTATGGAAATGATTTAGAATCTCATTCCTGAGATTGGGAACGTTCGGCACATAAACATAGTTCTTGTAGAAGATCAGACCGTCTCTCACTTTGTAGTTTACAACCCCTTGCCCTTGGGCATCCAAGAGCTCAATGATCTCAAGTGCCCTTGCATCCAATCTAGTAGCCTCTCTGATCTTGTCCCATACTCGCCATTCTGCCCCGCTTAGTGCCACGTTTGATGACTCCTCGTCATCTCCCACTACCTCAAGTAGTTGGCTGCCTTCCCTGTGGCTTAAGGCATCAGCCACCTTATTTTCCTTGCCCGGTTGATAGACTATGTCATACTCAAAGCCTAGCAACTTGACAAGGAACTTCTGTTGTTCCGGGGTGACAATTTTCTGTTGCAATAGATGCCTTAAGGCTTGCTGGTCTGTGATGATGGTAAACTTGCACCCCAAGAGGTATGGGCGCCACACCTTGACAGCATGCACCACTGCCAATAGCTCTCGGGCATAGGTACTCCATGCTTTCTTCATAGGCCCGAGTGCCTTGGAAATGAAGGCCAAAGGCCTTCGATCTTGGACCAACACAGCCCCGATGCCTTCACCGCTTGCATCTGTATAAACTTCAAATGGTCTCTCAAAATTGGGAAGTGCCAACACAGGTGTCTTGGTCATGGCTCGCTTCAGTTCTTCAAAGGCTTCCCTAGCCTTGGTTGTCCACTCGAAACTGTCCTTCTTGAGCATTGCTGTGAGTGGCTTGGCTATTAGCCCATAGCCTTTGACAAACCTCCTGTAATAACCCGTGAGCCCCAGAAATCCTCTCAAGGCTGAGATGTCCTTGGGTAGAGGCCAATCCACCATGGCCTCTATCTTTCTGTGATCAACTTTGACACCATCTCCTGAGATAAAGTGGCCTAAATACTCCAACTCCTTCTCCATGAAGGCACACTTGGTGGCTTTGATAAAGAAATGATGCTCCTCCAGAATTGTTAGCACCTTCTCCAAGTGTTGCTTATGCTCTTCGATGGTCCTAGAATAGACCAAAATGTCATCGAAGAAGACAAGCACAAACTTCCGAAGTAGTGGCTTGAAAATGCTATTCATTGCAGCCTGAAACGTTGATGGAGCATTGCACAAACCGAAAGGCATCACTAGGTATTCATAATGGCCTGAGTGAGTCCTAAAGGCTGTCTTATGGATGTCTTCCTCATTCATTCAAATCTGATGGTAGCCGGCCCTTAGATCTAACTTTGAGAACACTGTAGCCCCATGCAGCTCATCTAACATCTCATCGACAGTGGGGATGGGAAATCTGTCCTTGACCGCTCACCAACAGCACTGGTGAAGAAAAGGGACTGGTACTAGGGCGGATTAGGCCACTCTTCAACATCTCATCCACCTGCCGTTCAATCTCTCCCTTCTGAAAGTGGGCGTATCTATAGGGTGGCACGTTGATCGGCTTGGTTTCATCCACTAGTCGAATTCTGTGATCAAACTCTCTAGGAGGTGGAAGTGCAGTGGGCACCTCGAGAACCCCCTTGTGGGCTGCTAAGATAGGCTTGACTTCCTCGGGCAGTAGCTCTAAATCATCATGGGTGCCCTCCTGACCCTTGTTCTCGACTTGTCTCATTACATCCTCTTTGGCCACCACGATGGCGAAGCAATGTGCCCCGCCTTTGCAAAGTTTCTCAAACATAATGGCTTCGCATGACTTGATCTCCTTACTGGCAATGGCTATCCACAGTCGCTTCTTGGAGCCAAGTTTAAACTCCATGGTCATGTTGTGATAGTCATGGACAACCCTGCCAAGGCTCTTCAGCCAAGCATTCCCCAAGACTAAGTCAAGGCCGACCAAGGGCAGCACATGCAAGTCTGCCATAATACGGACCCCCTGAACATTCATCTTCACTTCACGGATGAGGGCCTCACATTGCAGCTTTTCTCCACTTGCCACCTTTACTTCAAATGGGGGAATAGGGCTCGGCTTAAGTCCAACCTTGCCCACAATGCTGGAATTAATGAAGTTGTGTGTAGAGCCGCTATCCACTAGCAAAGTCACTTCATGCTTGCCCACCCATGCCATCAACCTCATGGACGTGGGTTTAGAAATGCCAGCCATGGCATTCAATGATAGCTCAGCCTCCTCTAGTGTGCCACCAGATTCGGTTTCCTCGATTTCCTCCTCTTGGCTGGGTTCCTCTTGGCTGCTTTCAGACTCATCATCACTTGACTCATCCTCAAACATAAACAAGGCCTGAGCTGCCTTGCACTTGTGACCGGGGCTCCATTTGTCTCCGCACTTAAAACACAGCCCCTTCTTGATGCGCTCTTGCACCTCTTCACTGGATAGCTTCTTGATCTCCGGTCTCGGTTTGGAGGTGGTGGCTGATGTGTCCCTTCCCTTCCAAGAGACCTTGGTTTGCACAGTCTTGAAAGACTTGCTCCCCATGTCTTTGGTTGGGCGCCGCTCACTAGAATGGCTCTCCTCAAGAATTTCAGCCATCTTCATCACCTCGGGTAGCCTTGTGGGTTGTCTAAGTTTGATCTGCTTGGCAAGCCAAGGTCTCAAACCATCAATGAATGTGCCTATCAAGGCTTCCTCCAACCAGCCCCTAACCATGATCTGTAGCTGTCTGAACTCCTCTATATAGTGCTGGACCTTGCCCTCTTGCCTTAGCTTGGCAAGCTGCCCATGGTGATTGACAACTGGTGATGGCCCGAACTGACTGAGGAGTTCCTTCTCAAAGGCTGTCCAGCCCAGCCTCATATGATCCTTGTCGTACTGGTCCCTTATCCAACGCCACCATTTTCCAGCCTTGCCTTCAAGGTAAAAGCAGGCTATGGACACCCTCTCATGGCGTGGGATGTCATACGTCAGAAAGTAGTGATGGACCTTGTCCAACCACTCATAGGGGTCACCACCGCTATACTTTGGGAAGTCGACCTTAGGGGGCCTGGGTCCCCAATCCTGATGCCGGTTTCCTCTTCTATCTTCATAGTCGTCCCTCTCAAATTGTGGCCCATGGTAGCCACGACCATGCTGTCTTCTCCATGGCCCGAGTTGTTCATGTTGGTAAGGCTCCTCATAGCCTTGCTCGTGCTCAAATTCCTGGTGCTCATGGTGAACACTAGGGCTCCTAGCCCGATAGCCAGCCAATGGGTCCTCCCTCTCAAAAGCAGCATTCGGAATCCACCTCTCATGGTAACCTTGGCGGTTCTCTACACGGCCACCATGCCTCCAACCTTGCCTTGGCGACGCATGCATGGACTCGGTTACACTGGCTTCCAGTCCATCAGCATAGGCATCGCCCCCATGAGGTGGTGTCCCAGGACGGTTCTCAGCTAGTCTCCTCTCTAGCCGCTCCAATGTGGTGTTCGTCTCTCTTCTTATGTTCTCCATGGCCCTCTGGTTATCCTTGTTAGAGGTCTCCATGGCCACACGCAGCTCGGCTAAGTTGTTGGTGACACCATCAAGAATTGAAGTAATCTTGTTGGTGTGATCCTCCAGAACTTCTAGCCGGGCTCTATTAAAAATGCCCGTGGGCTCCTCTACAGACTGCCTCTCTTGCATGTTGATTAACTCTTGCTACTATATCACGGCTGAGTGGCTTGCAAACTGACCCTCACAGATGGTTTAGGCTTGCAAACTGTTGGTAAAAAGGGGTGAAAAACGGGCTGATGGTGGAGGCTCGTGGTTCCAACCGTGGGTCCTTCACCTTCGAGGGTGACCGACCCCAACCACAAAATGAGTCCGACCTTGGGTTGCTCACGTTCTAGCGTGGCAACCGCTCCAAACCTATCTACTCCTTCCTCTACCACAACCCCCAAACTTCACAATGCAACAATAACAACAGAAATAAAAATTGCAGCAACGTCGGGATCCTCCGTGGATCCCCCAACCAAACTCACAAAGACAAGTGATGGGTTGCCTACCTCAATAGAGAAGTGAGAACCTCTCTTGATTGGTGATAGGGTCCTCGGTCGAGATCCTAGACACCAAGCTGCCACGCCCCTTCTTGCTCCTCAATGACCGATGTGGGCTGCCACTTGCTTGACCGTGATGGTTATGGGTGGTGTTGGCTGAGTTCGTATGGTTGATCAGTGGCTGATGGTGGGCGAGATTCTAGTGACTGGGCGTGCATGCATGCATGTGCAGGAGCTGAATCGTCAAAAACGGTTGTGAGTGGGATCAGGTGGTTAAGTGGCTGGCTGACCAAGTCAGGCACACGTGGCTCTAGCTGGTGGGCTGACCCAGTCAGGCACCAGGTGTCTCCTGATAGTGGCTGACCAAGTCAAGGACAGGTGTCACTTGCTTGGGGGGCTGACCAAGTCTCACACAGGTGTCTTCTGATGATGAGGCACACGTGGCTAAGGGTGGTTTAAGTGGGTTGGCCGAGTGGGTGATGGCTGAGCGGTTTAAGGGATGGTTGGTTACTCCCCTACTTTGTAGGGAGCGGTTGTGGCTAGACAGGTGGCAAGGGCTGGGCGAGTGGCTTGGCTGGTGGGTGGTAACTGTCAGCTTGTCCCTGACCTTGCCCCAGATTCGACCAGGGTGGCCTGGTGCAGACCAGATGCCCTTCAATGGCAACTCGTGGCTGACTTAAGCGATGCCCCACTCGAACGGTTCAAAATACTCAGCAAGCAAATGCGAATGTAATGCAATAGACACAATCCAAAATGCTGAAATACCTCAACAATGCATTAATCAAAGGAAAACAATGAAATGAATGGGTTACCCTGATTCACGAATTGCGCAGGGTGAGCCTTCTCCTTTGGGATTCACGGATTGCACCCAATGGAGTCTAAGTGACAAAGCACCAATGTGTCTATGGGGGCTTACAAGCCAAATTCGTCCAAATGTTCAAAGATAAAAACTAAGTGATAGCCTATTGCCTCACTTATACTAGAAAGCAATTAAAACGATTACAAAGAGAAAATGGTTTCGGGCCCACGCCTCCTGGTTAAGGCCTTATGCTGTCAGTGGCCCATGGGTGGCCAGGATGACTCACAGCATAGGCTTCATGCTTGCATGCGTGAGTCTTCAGATTGGCCTGCTGGGCTAGCCTTGGCTGGTCCATGGTCCTTGCATGTGTGGCCCAGGTTTTGTGGGCTGGGCACCATTGATGAGTCGCTGGGTTGGACCGTGGTTGGCTTAAGCATGGCAGGCTGCTGCATGGCCCAGGCCAGTGGGGCCTGGGCGTTGGTCTGCATGGCCCAGGCTATGTTGCCTGGGCGTTGGTCAGCAAGACCCTGGCCAAAGCCAGGGTGTTGATCAGCATGGCCTTGGTCAAGACCAAGGCGTTGAGCAGCAAGGCCCTGGCCAAGGCCAGGGCGTTGATCAGCATGGCCCTAGTCAAGACCAGGGCGTTGAGCGGCATGCCAGCATGCGTGGGCCTGCTGGGCAGCCGCACCGTCAATTCCAAGATGGGTGTGCAAGCGTGCGTTGTGCGGGTACCTAGGCCATGCATGGGCCTTGTGCCTACGCACGGCCCATGCATGCACGCGGTGTGTGCACATAGCCCATGCGTGCCCGCTGCGCACGCGCACTAGGCGTGCGTGCAGTCTAGCCATGCGCTGAGTGTGGTGTGACAACCTCGCTTGCGCGCGCGCGCCGACTGTTCGCTGCCTGATGGAGGGTGACCGTGGTTTAGCATTCACCAAGGGCTCGGTCTGTGGGCAATCAAGCGACGCCAACAGTGCTGCTGGCGTGCTGTCCTGGCATGGGCTGGTGCTGGTCAAGGCATGGCCCGTGGCCTCCTGCCTTGGGGTTTTGACAGAATAGTGAACTATCCTTTGAAAGAAGATGCAAAACCGCTAAGATTTTGCTCGAGGTGGAGGCGCATGGAACCCACTTTGATATTGAACAATTTGGCAATGGAGGGCGATGGATTGGCAAGTGTTAGATCGAAGGAGGGACGCATGGCAGCAGTGGGCGGAATGGATGGATGGACGATGGTAGATCTTAGGTTTTAGCATCCTTACAAAAAGTGGGAGGAAAATAAAAGAAAAGGGAAGAAATGAAACAAAAAAGACTAGAAAATGGTCTAGAGACTAGAGAGTACTCAAAGACAAAACAATCGATCAAATGGAGTCCAAAAACTATCGCAAGGTAGCAGCACATGACGGCACAGCTCGAGTGGTTTTGGGTCAATGGAGGAGAGAACGATAAGAAGGAGTAGATCTATCCCCAAGTGTCAAAGAAAAATGGAGAAAAACTAAGAAAAAAGATAGAGAAAGGACAAGGAGAAGGTAGAAGATGAGAGCTAGAGAGTGGTCGAGCTAGAGAGAGGAGAGGAGGAAGCGTCACCGTGTTTTACAGGTGAGTGGTGTTTTAATTAATGCATGAATGAAGTTTCTGAGGCCCATTGCGATGCATTGGATAAGCAAAGGAAAGCGGTCAACTTCCAATCTGTTGTCAAATGACTTCTCCTTCCAAAATGATATTTTACCAACCCCTAGTTTGTGCCTCCATAATAGTAATTAAGGCCACTTTTGCTTCACCCATATATGCATCGCTCGTTTGGTGAAACTCTTGCTGTCCAAGCATACAAGAGGGGTGTCATTGGAGTTATGGCTAGCTAATGGCAGCCAGAATGTGGAATTTGCTTCGGATGGCTACATCAAAGTTAAGTTCAAGATCGAGGAGTTTGACCATGACAAATGTTGTTCCTCAAAAGCCAGATATGACATTGTAAAATACCATTAAATGCTGCTTGAATTGTAAATAGTGTTCGGATACGTGGTCCTCCAAAGCTGCATTAATGGTGTTAATTTCGAAATTAATGGTCCTTTGTAGATATATATTCTCTTCAATTCCCTGATTTGTCTTTGATTCCATGCATACAAGGACATGATTAATTTGTAAGAAACAGTCAAACAGGAATGTTTTACATTGACTATTTGTTTTCCATGAAATTAAAGAAAACAAAAGAATGGAACTACATACAGAAATGACAATATGCTGCCCCATTTGTACCGTTACAAATAACTGTTCATGTATTTTTATTTTGTTTAAATTTTTTTTACTTAATGATTAAGAAAGTAATTTTTAGTGTATTGGTATATTTTTTTATTTTTTAAAAATATTTAAATGTATTAAAAAAATGTAAAAATAATTAAAATAAAAACCTCATTTTATACTAAGCGGCACACCCAACGGTCATTATTGGACGATAGCCTAGCTAGAGGACCCCGAGTTGGTGTGTATAACCTCAACATTGAATTGAGTGACTCGCAGAAGAGATTGATCATGAAAAGTTTAAAATACAACTGGATGTCGCTGTCGTTCTCGATTTTATATTAATGTAACAAATTTTAAATGATTTTATTTATTTATTGTTTAAATAATAATCATTTAAAATATACCATATTAATAAGTGTAGTTGAAAATATATATAAAAAAATTATAAGGAAAAATATATATTTTTATTTTATATCACAATTGGGTTATTTAGTTTTTGAAGTTAAACTATATAAAGGACTTCATGAACCATGAACTGTGTTGAAGTCAAAACTAATTTAGTATTTATTATATATGGCGTCCTTGCAATTAAGATGACTTGAATCTCTCCTCAAATGACATCCAATTCTCCCCCAGAATCCTTCGTCAAAAATAAACCTCCAACCCAAGTTATCGTCAAAATCTATCACCAATAATGTTAGATAGTAGATTCCACTCTCTCTAGAGTCTCTCTACACAGCCCAGTGATAACCCAATCCTCAACGGAGTTCACCCTCCAAAAAAATTAACCAAACACTAAAACCCACTACACTGATGAATATAGATTCTCTGATCTCCTAAACCAAAGCACTCTATTGAAAAGACCTCAAGCTCGAACCTGCAATGGAAAAAGCATTTTCAAAAAAAAAAAAAAAAAACATAGAGCTTGCATTGGTAGGGTGTCTAGTTGTTGCACCAAATAAATTTACTATCTATGCAAGCATCAAAGTCGAATGGTGTTTCATACAAAAATTCATGATCGAAGATTTGGAAGCAATGTTTTTAATACCGTTTCGGTAGTCATTTTGATTAAGGCACTGGAACAAAATATTTTAATACCAGTATCATTTCGAATACTATTTTGTGATAGTCTATATATAATAAATTAATTATATATGTATAAATTATATTTCAAAATAATATTAATGCAAGTCTTAAAAAGTTAAAACATATATTTATAAAACTCTATAATACTTTTAAGTTAAGAAAATAATCTTCAGATGTGAGAATTAGAGTGAAAATTATAAAAAAAAAAATTAGAATTTTTACATTAATTATAAAAATTCACAAATTTTGGCCGGTATTGGTATGGTCGGTACACCAAAATTCGATTGGTATTGACTGAAACACATCGGTATGGCCAGTGTTTGACCCGGTACAAAACAGTCATTATTTCAGAACGAAAAATACTGACCGGTAAGGTTGGTACAGTACAAAATTCAAAACAGTGCATGGAAGCTAACTTTATTTCCTATTCGCCTTTCAATCCTCACACGTATGGAATTTCAAAAGACACTTGTTAATTCTCAAACCATGGTCACCTAGTTCCACTCTGCAAGAGATTCAGTTGAACCACCAAGCTTTCTTTCTACATACAAATCCATAGCCTCTCACTAGACTGCATGACACAAAACACTACACAGATTGGGAAGACCTTGGGTAACGTAATTGACATTAAAAAAGACTCTGAGTTTGGAATTACATGCAGGAAATTCATCAGGATCAAAGTGAAATTGATATCACCTATCCATTGTATCAAAGTTTTACTCTTCCTAGAGACTACAACATTGATATGTGGCTACCTTTCAATATGAAATATTGTCGGATTTCTGCTACGCTTGTAGCAAATTGGGTCACTCACAAATATTTTGCACATTCCTTAAATCAATCTCAACGGATCTATCATACAAACCATGGATACAAGCTGAAAATCCCAAATCGAATAATTCTCAGACAATCCTAACCACAACCCATTTAATCCCGAGCCAAGAAGTAGAAGTACTCCCATCCCCACCATCCCTTGGCCCCCACCAATGTTGTAGTTCAAACCTGTTTGAATCATCCACAAACCACAAAGTACAACTCCTATCAAAGAAACTCTACAATTGATGGATTAAAAGCACTCTACTCGAAATGAAAAGGGGAAAGGGATACTGGTGGAAGAGGTAATTAAAACCCAGAGGTAGAGTAACCCAGAACCTCAAATGTTAGAATTTACCTATGAAAAGAGCCCAGAAATTTTCGGGTATACCCCAAACATTCTCATAGAGACCTCAATGAACCCGAAAGCCCACATCATAAAAGGATACCAACACATTTTCCAAAAATCCGAGGCAAAGAGCTACAGTAACACGGCTTCAATCCTCCAAGTATTAATCAGTTGGCACCAACCCCACCCAAATAGAATAGAAAGAGAATAAATTATTTAACTATTAATGCAATCCCATCATTAGATAAGACAAGGTTGCAACTCCTATCACTAGGGAAAATTATACCCTCAAGGCTCTGACAAAAGCATCGCATTTGGAGGGATCCCTCTCTTCAATAGCCAAGAGTCAGACAAAGAAGGCCCTTTATCGCTCTCAGTGGAGACAACTCCAATCAGCAATGTAAGGCTTTAATGCACAACAGATCAAACATAGGGCCCGCCAATACTTATCCCTTTAGAGTGCGCCCAACTACCATTTCTCTCATTTTATATTTCAAGGTCCATTTAGGAGTGATCAAGCCCAATTAGCCTTAAGTACTAAATCAAGTGGCCTAAAAATCACAAATTTATTGATTAATACAACACCCATTATCGAGACCCCCACCAGC
This sequence comes from Carya illinoinensis, assembly GCF_018687715.1. Taxonomy (NCBI): domain Eukaryota; kingdom Viridiplantae; phylum Streptophyta; class Magnoliopsida; order Fagales; family Juglandaceae; genus Carya; species Carya illinoinensis. The sequence goes on from NC_056757.1 coordinate 3,636,998, forward strand.
ACAGATAGCCCAACAAGAGTGACAATGTCCACCCACCCACTCTTGACAAATGACAAAATAAAAAATAACAAAAAGGTTGAGCCAACCCACACAAGTCTCTGAAAAAAAATTGCAAAAATTGCAAAAAAGCCATCCTTTGTGTGAAAAAAAAAAAAAAAAAAAAAAAAAACTAGGGTCTCCCAAACCCAACTCGGATGATTCAGATATGACAATTATGCTTTTGGAACTGAAAACCGACTTTGTGGGGGAAAATAAAGAAATACAAAGAGCAATCAAGGGTCACCCCGTATCTCATATCCCATTCACACGTGTCTAAAATGTCCAAAAAAGCTAAAGTGGCAAGCTAAAAAATGCCTCCACCAGCTATATGAAGACATTGGTTTGGAATTGTAGGGGTGTTCAACCGAGTTTCAGACCGAGTATTCGAGTATACCCGGGTTCCAAACCTGGGCTGGGTTCCAACCCTAGTATATCCGGGTAATGACCCGTCCAAAACCCGGATTAATCCGGGTTGTAATCCGGGTTTTTAGAACCCAAAAATCCTGGTTCCGGATAAAACCTGGGACTTCTTTTTTTTCATTTTTTAACTGAAATGATTCTTGTGCTACTTCCAAATTGTTCAACAGTGTAATAAAAGCCAACTCCAAACCAATCTGTTCAGAAAAACTCATTCAACATATTAACTGGTGAAAAAATAATAACTAGACGCAAGAACTCATCCAAAACCCTACAGAAGCTAGTAAAGATATGCCTACAAGACCTATAAAATAAAGGAGGTATGCCTACGATGACTATATGAAATAGAATCAAGTTCTTACACTTACAAAACTTGGTATCTGCCTAGTTGGACTCTACCAGGCAGTTGTAATGCCTAGTTTGTGATGTCCTTCAAAATGCGCTTAAATTTTGATTTAGCTCTCGTTACATATTGTTCGGTAGGACCCTCAATGAACAAGTAAAGCTTGCATTCTCTAGGTCTTGGCACCCTACCTGTTGGGAAATACTGCTCCTTGGTGGTAATAGCAACTCCAGTCTAGTCTGAAATTGGCCCCAAAGTTTACATGACTGATGAGAGAGAGAGAATGAGGCAAAGATAAAGAGAGTGGCGACAGCTAGGGTATTTAGAATCTTAGATGAATGAGAGAGAGAGAGAGAGAGAGAGAGAGAGAGAGAGAGAGAGAGAGAGAGAGAGAGAGAGAGAGAGAGAGAGAGAGAGAGAGAGAGAGAGAGAGAGAGAGAGAGAGAGAGAGAGAAGGGGGGCGAGATTTAGGGGGTAAAAAATTTAAATGAAGTATCGAGTTTCTAATCCTGTATTCAGACCACATAAGTCCGGGTTTTGAAATCCAGGAATCGAAATCTAGTTTTTCTAGATTTCGAGCCGAGCCGGGTAAAATTCGACCCGGATGAACAATCCTAATTGCAAGGGACTTTTCTGACCCAAAGTAATCATATATCTAAAGGCCAATATTAGGAAATATTATCCGGATATTATCTTTTTGTTAGAAACCATGGCTACATAATGCACTTTAGCTATTGTAAATAGTATTGGTTTCTATCATTTTGTAAATTTTTCAATCTCGGGAACAAAAGAGGTCTTTTGCTTATATGACAACTGGATGTAGATATTGAACTGGTCAATATTAATATGAATGTTATTTCTATTTTAATCTACTCAATCCTACATATCATTCATGGCTAATTACTTTTGTTTATGCCTTGGCTCAATGGTACTTTAAAAGCAAATTTTTGAAAATGCATGGATTCTATAATCAAGGCTTTTTCGAGACCTTGGTGTTGCATTGGTGATTTCAACGACTTACTTAACCAATCAGAAAAATTTAGAGGGCATAATTTAGCAAACACCTAGAGAGGAGGATTAAGAAATTTAATAGAAAGTCAAGGATTGATTAATATTGAATACACATGCCCATCTTTTATGTGGACAAATAATAGACAAGGTAGAGCACTTGTGTAATACAAGGAAATGTCCATGATTAGGGGTGGACCTTTTGAAAAAAGAAAGGTCTAACAAACGAGGTAAAACTTTAACTGCATGGATCGGAGAGAAACTCAAGAACTTTAACCCTTTGAAACGTAATACAAGGAAACTAACCAACTAAAACATATGGATGCAAAGCTAATATATTATGTTGTACTTGTGTAGCCCTTCATGGAAAATGCAGGTGTTTGAGAAGGCAAAAGTTAACTTAGTAAATTATCTTGCTAGGCCAGATGCTCCGCATGATGCCTCACACTCAGGTGGTTCCACCCTCGCTCACTTTTGACGATCAATCATAAATCCATAAACTCTTTTAGGCTGAGTTTAGATGGTAAGGAGTGTTAAGAAATGTTATGAATAGTAATAAAAAAATATATGAAAAGTAATAATAGAATATTAAATAATACTAAAAAATAATAAATAATAATAAAAAATATGTGTAAAGTAATAATAAAATAATAAATAGTAATTAAATATTTTATGAGATTTCTCGTTTAAAATGCTTTGTGTTGGGCTTCAACTATATGTCTTGGACCGATTTTCGGTTCCGTTCACTCAATTAAAAATCCTTCGTGCCGAAAGTTAGAAAGTAAGTTCATTAATATTGTCATGAGTTGTGTTACCAAATTCTATATTATATATATATATATATATATAAATATATATCTTTAAGTTCAATTTGTTTATAAGTAACATGGAACTAAAGGTACTTACTTAGACTCTTGATGGGCGTCATATATATTTAAGTTCAATTTGTTTTTAGGTAACATGGAACTAAAGGTACGTACGTAGACTCCTGATGAACGACGCTCATCAAGTGACTCGGGGCTCTTGTTTGATGAAAAAACTTATATATATATATACACACTAGATGGGAGTAATGTACAAAGTACGTTTATCTAGTTTTATGAAATAGTTATTCATAAAAAATAATATATATTTTATAAAAATTATTGATTTCACTTAATAATTTAAGACATATTAGAAAAGATAAAAACATTAGTTCAAAATATCATATAATACAATACATGTTTATAACATCCATAATTTTAGCAAAGATACTTACAAAAAGTTTAATAAAAGTCCAACAAAAACTGTAGTTCAAAATATGTGTCGTTTGATGCCTGTATTATGATTCATCAATTTGTGTCATGCAAGTGCAAATCCGTTAATTCGTATGCAAGGCATATTTGGGACCCTTCAAGGCATATTCGTTAATAATTGCAGTGTGTAATATTTTTTAAAATTGAGGAGATTTGCCTTGTCGTTTTCCTATATATATAAAAGAAATAATAAAATATAGATGTAGGAATTAATGAAAGAAGATGTTAATTTGTACATTACCCAAACTCTTGTTTTAAATTTAACGTGTTTCTCATTGGTTTATTTTATAATTTTTAAGTTGTGAAATTTACTTTGATGTGCTTTCTTGGTATTGATTATTGTTTTGTATTTAAATTGCTCTTTGCTATAATTTATTTTATTGTTGGTTTTTAATTATCTTATTTTATTAATATTTAATTGTAGTGTTTTTATTTGACTTTTATCTATTTTTATTGTACTATTTTTATTGTACTGGACCTTAATTTTTCAGTTTGGGCTTGTTTTTAGTGGGGTATCTTTTGTTTTTGGGCCTAGCCCATTCAGAATTGAAGCCCAACCCTTGTGAAGCCCAGCTCATTGGTTTTCATTTCAGTCATCTCTCCCACTTGAAATGTGTGTTTTGGCCTCAATGCTCTTAGGGATTGAATTCTTTTCTTTTCTTTCTCTAGCCGCACACCTCCTGCTTCTTTCTTCTTCTTCATTGTTTCTTTTCTTCTTCTCTTCTTCTTCTGCCCTGATTGCATCTCTTCTTCTGTTGGTAAGTTTTTCTTTTCTCTTTTGGTTCTTTTTCTTTATTTTTCTGTTGTTAGACAGTGTTTCTCATTCTTCACCATTGTTGTGCTTCTTCTTCCTCTAAAATTCTAGGTGCCGCAACTCCTATCTTTTCTTTCCTCTTCTCTTTTCTTTTACTTTCCCTCCTCTTGTGCAGGCCCACTCCTCCTTCATTTTTCTGGTTTCCTTTGATTTTCTTCTTCATTTCCCTGCTGTGCCGATCTACAACTTCTTCTTTTTCTTCTTTTCAGTTTCTTCTTCTTCTTCAAACTTGTGCTGCTGTTGCTATTGCTGCAACCCGTTACAACAACCCGTGACTTCTCCCTTTCTGTTTTTGAATTGCAACCCCGCCCACCTCCTCTAATAAGCCACCTCCATTTCTTCCCCAAAACCGTGAGCCTTGCTCTGTGTTTGGCCCATTTTCGTGCCCTATTTTCTCCCCAAAGCCATGAGCCTCCATGCCGTTTCTCTCCCTTGGTTATTTCGTGCTCAAGCATGTGAAATCCCCTTATATTTCCATTTGTTTTGGTCCAACCTTTGCTCTATTTTAGCCCCAACCCATGCACTCCCTCACGCTCTGCTTTCTTCCCTCCCGTAATCTCTCTCTCATTAGTTGGTCTCTCTCTCATCACTCTTTCTCAGTATTTAGTTGCCACCTCGCTGACGTAATCTTCTCCACCTCCCAATTCTTCGTGTCGCTCCTCCACTCTCGTTGAGTATGGATGTCTCCGTTGCATGGTTGGTCTCGTGGTCTCGGTAATGGGTGCACTGGAAGGAGTAAGTAACGGACTTAATTACAAGTAACGGAGTTAATTACAAAATAAACAAAAAAACAAGAAAACTAATGGAAAAACAAAAAAAAAAAAAAAAATTGTTAGATAGGCACTTATTATAAAATACTAGGTCAACACAATGTGTAAAGCACATTTACTTAGTTGGATCAAACAATTGTTTTACAAAAAATATTTTTTTTTTTTAACAAAAAATTTATTAATTTAATGCATAGAAAAAAGAGAGCAAATTTTAACAAATTTTTTTGGATAATGATAACTTAGGGAAGTATAATAATTACATGTTTGATAGATTAGAAGCCACAAGGACTTGTTGGCCTAATCAAATTCATAGTTTTACCCTATATATGTGTGTCGAATATAACGTTTTTGAGTAATATGCAGCAAGTAAACTAGTAATATCCATAGCAATTACTGTACTATCACAAGGCAGCTCATTGCTTAGATTATTAGAAAGTCATGATCATCACTAAATAGTTTGAAAAGCGATATATATGGTCATGAGCAAGATCATAAAATTATGGTTTTTGATGAGGAGCACATACTTTAAAATAGATAGAAGAGGCTGGTGCCCTTTAAGTCGCAGTTCCAATAGTTCCCTCCATGAGAGAAGGATTTTTTTTTTTTTTTTTTAATCGGCCAATTTAGCTCTATCTATTTTAATAAAGAAAATCGAATATAATGGTATAATCTCAAAGTTCCCAAAACTTTAATGAAGGTTCTGTCAGTACAATTTTTCTCATTAATTAAATAATAAGCACTAGTGGCGCACTATACTCTATAGGGATCTATCCAACTTCTTCTTCTTCTTCTTCTTCTTCTTCTTTTCAACTGGTATCTATCCAACTGGATCCTATTAAGTTAAACTTTTTGTGATATCGATATTTCCATCACAAAGTTGGAAAATAATTTTTTACAACTTTTTCTATACACTATTTGAAGCGGGTATATATACATCGGCGGCCATAGATATCAATCTTTCACTACCGAACGTAAAATCTTTAAACCAAAGTTAATTCATATATGAATTCTCGTGGTAAACTGATAAGGAAGGACCCAGTAAGGTAGAGCAGCTGAGTTTTTCTGTCTAGCTCGAACGAAGGGACCCTGTCCAGATCTAGAAGTTTGTTAGAGAAGCAGAGTTTGAGATTAAACTGCAGGTTTTTATTCGCATCAGGTGATCGATCTCTTGCTCTTTCACGATCGGCTTTCGAAGCTGCTCTGCCAATCGAAGATCGTTCTCGTGCAAGTCCCTGTTTCGAGTTCCTCACATCTTCTGCAAAACGCTGAATCCTCTACTACTTTGCATGTGTCCTGCTGCCGGCCAACTCTTCTTTTCGTGCGCCCATTTTTTACTCTTCTTTTTAGTATCTTCCGACTAAAACCCCAACATGGTGGAGGTCAAGGAAAAGAGGCAGACACACACAGAAATGGCGTGCCTCGGTACAAATCTGAAGCAGGTCTAGAGAACAGGGCTGAATAAATATTTACAGCCATTTAAGATGCATAAACAAAACGAAGATGCAGGAAAAAAAATTAAAAAACAAGATGCATAAAGAAAACCAAAATTTATACCCTGACCGTAGTGGAGAAAACCAGCTCTTGCTCCTTGAAGAAGAATTGCTGTCCGGCGTTCTTCGGTACGGATCTAAAGCATACCAAGAGAAGCTAATGGAGAAAGAAAGAAAGAGAGAGAGAAATGAGAGAGAAGAGAGACTTGCACTGCTGGACAAACGAACTTAACGGACAATAGAAACGGAGACTTAACAGGAAAAAGAATAGTTACTGTTTACAGTTAAATTTAACGGAAAAATAAAAAAATCAGTTAGATAAATACTTAATATAATAGAGTAGATTTATATATATAGAGATATATATATATATATATATATTGAAAAGGAAAAAGAAAAATATTAGGACTGCATGCATGCATGCATTGATATATAAGCTAATTAAAGTCACTGCCGCTCGCCGGTATAAGAGTATTGAACACAGTAGTATGTATTGTGAAAAACTGTCACGCCTTGTATTGCATATGTGAAGAATATATATACACAGTTAATGCTAACATAAAAGGAAAGAACATATTTAATATTGCTTTGATGTACAGAATATTACAAAAACCAAAATAGGTAAGTAAAAACAGAATTGACTCTAGGAATAGTGCTCAGCCTTGATAACGGGGGAATTATTGTGCATGATTTCCGTTGTGACCATGCGGCTGGGTTGAGGAGGCCGTGTGTCAACAATTGGGCCAGCGGCAGAGAGAGCAGGGCTGTGTGCAAGGTAGCACTATCAGAGGAAGAAATCCCAGGGTGACACTAGTGCAAGGCACGGACGGCAGGTGGTGTTGACCAACATTTTCCAAAATGGGATCTGATACAGTGGAAGCATGAGGCATAGAAGTGTCAAGTGTCAGGAGTGGCAGAGGTGGTGACACAGATGAAGTGGTGGTAAAGTGTGGGAGTTCAAAAGATGAAGGAAGACAGAATCAAAACAAACATGGCGTGATAGGAAAATCCTATGAGTGTTGGGGTCGAGACACTTGTATGCACTTTGGGAGGTAGAGTAACCAACAAAGATACATGGTCGGGACTTCGGTTCCAATTTGTGTTGAGAATATGGTTTAAGCCATGGAAAACACAAACATCCAAACACCCAAAGTTTGAGATAATTGGGAGGGAATTTGAATAGAATTTCGAAGGAAGATTTGAGAAAATGCAGAGGTGTGGGCATTCTATTTATGAGATAAATGGTAGCTTGAAATGCCAAGCTCTAGTAGGTGGGTGGAAGATGTGCTTGATGGAGTAAAGTCATGCCTATTTCCACAATATGCCAGTGATGGCGTTCAACCACTCTATTTTGTTCAGGAGTATGGGGAGCAATTGTGAGATGACTTATTCCATGGTGGCTGAGATAGCCCCAAAGGGCAACAAACTCTCCTCCATTATCGGTGTAGAGATGTTTGGTGGGAAGAGAAAATTGCTTTTCAAGTATTACTTTGAGTTGAAGAAAAATAGTGGAAATCTCATATTTTAGTTTCATGGGAAAATACTAACAATATTTGGTGTGATGATCAACAAATAAAACATAGTATCTAGATCCTTCAAGGGAGATGTGAGGGGCAAGATCCCAAACATCAGTGAATAAATATTCAAAAGGCAAGGAACTCGAGATACTAGAGGCATGAAATGATAACTTCTTACTTTTATTAATAGAGCATGAAGTACATAAGGAATTAGAGACACGATTATTTGTTGGTAATTGAAAAGCTTTGATTAAATGGGTGACAAGTTTCCGAAAAGAGATGACCCAAACGATTACGCCAAATTTCAGAAGAGACACGTTCAGTGGTGAAGGCCACCTTCGGATTTCCAACAGAACAGGAAGATGCCGGTAGTGTGTAGATGTCATTGTCCCATGGCCCTTGCATTAGTGTCGCCCCCGACATTGGATCCTTCACAAAGAAGCGATAAGGATGAATTTCAAGAACAAGATTATTTGTTTTGGTAAATTCATGCACTGAAATAAGATTTTTATGAATTTCAAGAACACAAAGTGTATTTTTAAGAGCAATACTTCGAGTAGGTAACTGAAATTTGACAGTGCTAACATGTGAAATTTGCCAAAACTGATCCATCACCTGTTATAACCTCATTGGTGCCATCATACTCTGAATGTATAGAAAGTTTGGACATATCAGACGTGATATGGTGGGATGCTCCAGAATCAACCACCCAAGACTTTTCAGATGAGTGAATCAGCCGCCCAAGACTTTTCAGATGAGCCAGTAGCAGCACAGTTTGCAGTTGGAGAAGATGGATTCCAAAATTTTCTGCATCGGCGAGCCGTGTGACTTGGTGTAGCACAAAACTGACATACTATGGATGACCTATTGGAAGAGGAATTTGAGTGTTGCTGCTATGATGATCGCTGATTAGACCGCGAGTTGGGATTGCTTCTGTTGGATTTGCCCCGATGAGATGAAGAAGAGGGACCTTTCTTATGGTGATAGCTGGCAATAGCAACGTTGGCTTGCTGCAGTGTCTCAAGGCAATGAAGATAGGTCTCATGACTAACAAGTAAGTCATGCAGCTCTTCAAATGTCATAAGGTTTTCACGTGTGTTTATGGATCCTACAATATCACGGTATTCAGATCCCAAGCCATTTAGAATATAGAGCGTGAGATCATCATTAGTGAGAGGTGAATCCACTAGTGCTAGTTCATCAGCAGTGGATTTGACTTGCTAGAGATAATCCGTGACACTTTTGGCACCACGATTCAAGGACATTAGCGTGTCCTTGAGTTTCATGACCCTCATTCTGGAACGATTGGCATAGAGACGGGTCAGTTTAAGCCAAGCTTCTCTGGAAGTGCTAGAAGCAGCAATAAGTGGCATGATGATTTTAGAAATTGAAGCGAAAATGCCATTGAGAAGAAGTTTATCTTGGTGAATCCAACGATTGTGAGCAGTAATAACTTCTGCAGTGGGGGAACTTTCGAGCATGGGACAAGGGTTGGAACTAGTGATAAAACCCTGTAGATCATACCCAATGACAAGACTGTCAAGTTGAGCATGCCATGCAGGAAAGTTGGAGGAGTTCAGCTTGTAGGGAAGCTGGGCATTTGCATTATGGCAATGATGTTAGTTTCGGGAGGAGGGATGGGGGAGTTGGACTTGGTAACAAAGGGGGGTGTTTGAGCCATAGCAGAAGTGAAGAACACAGGATCAACTCGTTTGAGAGAGAAGGGCTTGCACTACAAGGAATATGGTCATTTGCATAGCTTGTTTTGGTTGCAAAAATAAGAAAAAATCGATGCAAATATTTTTTTGCATCAATTTTTTATCGTCGATAGTTGGATGCAATTATTTGGTTATTTTTGAGTTTCAGCATCCATCTGATGAAATGGTTGCTAATACCTTACCTTTTATATCGATTTTTATCTACTGCAAAAAACTCAAAATTGGTTGGAATTAGTCATCCCAAGTCCCAACCACTGATGTGTTTGGATGCGAATGGACATTTGCATCCATAATAACTCGATGCAAAATAACTTTATTTGGATGCAATTGGTGCAAACAGTCTATCATATTTGTCCATTCGCATCCATAATAACTCGATACAAAAAAAAAAGTTTGGATGCGCATCCATAATAACTCGATGCAAAATAACTTTATTTGGATGCAATTGGTGCAAATAGTTTATCATGTTTGTCTATTTGCATCCATAATAATTTGATGCAAAAAAAAAAAAAAAAAATTGGATGCGAATGGACATTTGCATACACAATAACTCCATGTCCAACCAAAAAAAACCAAAGCACCATAGAAATAACAACTAAATTTAATGTGAAAATTTTTTGATTAACCTCATTCTGCAGCCACATGATCACCATGTACACTGTATTCCCTGTATTTTTTAAGTATAGTCATGACAAAAATATAAACTGCAAGCATTCCATTAAATCAAGAGAGCATAAAAATCATCAAGACAAATCCAACTATTATTAACAAGTATCTACAAGTTGCTTACACATATTTAGATGTTTTGCTCTTTCATTTAGCCAAGTCAAACTCCACATCTACATTAATTTATATATATATATATATATATATATTATAACATGTTACATGTGATGGGCAACAACCACCCAGAGACTTAGCCAGTTGCCAATTTCCAATCAAGTGTTAGCCACTTTCTACTTCTTGCAAGCTAGCCTCTGTCTTTGCACTCAAAATTTTTGGACAGACAGTGTGAAGGCTATAGCAGGAGTAGAAGATGGATTCTTTGGAAGGAATTGAGGAGGGAGGCTTCTCTATGTGACGGAACGAGAGGGTTTAAGTCAAATTGAATAGAGACTGAGACAGAGAGACGAATGGAGAGAGAGAGAGACTCACCTGCTAGGCGAGGCAGCGACAATGAGGTAGGGCATAGTGTAGGAAGGGGTGGCAATGCAGAGAGAGAGAGAGAGAGAGAGAGATATGAATGCACGGATACAAAACACAGTATTGGGATGGGGGGGAGAAGAAATATGAGGGGGAATTTTGAACTTATTGCAACGAGTTTCATTTCGTTGATGAATATTAAAAACACGCATGAACACTTTCAACATTGATTTAATTACGCTGCAATAGTTAAAAGTCGATGCAAATGACCTATTTTTTAATTGTGACAAACAATTTCGACGTAGTAGAGTAATATATCGCTGCAAATAACTTATAAAAACAGAACTGTTGGAAGTTGTTGTTCTATTTATAGTTCCAGTCAAATGAGGCGCTTCAAAATCCTAAATTTTAAATGATCTGGAACATTGGCTTGAGCGAAGTGTCGAGCGAGGGTTGAACAGCACATTCTGCCTGAGTTCGCTCGAGCTCAGTGTCGAGCGAACGTCAAGCATTCCAATCTACCTGAGTTAGTTCGAGCGCAATGTCGAGCGAACGTCGAGCGTTCAAGTCTGTCTAAGATCGCTCGAGCGCTATGTCGAGCGAGGGTCAAGCGTTCAACTCTGTCTGAATTCGCTCGAGCGCCCTATCAAGCGAGGGTCGAGCATTCAACTCTGTCTGAATTCGCTCGAGCACCCTGTTGAGCAAGGGTCAAGCGAAAACATCTGTGCGGTTTTAGAAATCTCACGCTATTAATGTGCATCCATCCATAATTTGGAAGCAATTACTCTTTATTTGCATCTAATTCTTTTGCCACGTATAAAAAAATCGATGCAAAAAGCCATATTCTTTGTAGTGTCGTGATACTATATAAGAGTATTGAACACAATTGTGTATATTGTGAAGAACTGTCCCACCTTTTATTGCATACGTAATGAAAATATATACATAGCTAATGCTAACATAAACGGAAAGAATATATTAATGTTGCTTTGCTGTACAGAATATCACAAGAACCAAAATAGGCAAGTAAAAACAGAGTTGAGTCGAAGAATAGTGCTCATCCTTGATCACGGAGGAATTGTTGTGCATGATTTCCGTTATCATCTGTTACCCGGTGCTCTAAAGAGGCACGCCTGCCCTTGAGGGGTGGGGGATGTACATTATGCTGCGTGGCCAACAAATATTACAAGACCACGCGTACGTACGTACGTGTTCCATTAATTCTAAATCTTCCACTGGTCCGCCATTAAAACAATTAGCTAGCACGACTACTGCAGTACTAGATCTGCACATATACAACTACTTTTGATAGCTGAGATGATCAGGACGACCCAACTAATTAATTATAAATGGCATTATATTATATGCTGATGATCTTAATCGAGTATTTGGAGTAGTAGTACTGCAATTACCATAAAACGATTCATGCATTAATCGGTGATAGTACTGGATCATCATGATTCTTTTGACAGGTTTAAGCATGTACGTCCAAATCTGCATTAATCCTTCACAACCAGAAAGCTAGCTGTTGGTGAATGCGTACGTCGTCCAATCCACAATATTGCAGCCAATTGCCATAGATTCGATGTGGATCTAAGTGATCATAGGTTGGCCAAAGTTAAAACGTTGGTACAGGGAATGATGAGTAAAAGAATCCCAATCCACCCAGCCAGTACTCAAGTGGCCCAATATTTTTCAATTAGAAGTGTTACGAAAAAAAAAAGAAAAAATAATCTAAGGTGCTACATTTTTACGATAAAATATTTTATAATCTAAGGTACGCTACATCAAGTTAGAGCTTACATCATTTTGTGAGTCTATTTTTATATGTAGTTTTTTTATGACTAGAATATTTATTTTTCTTTTTTAATATAGATTATAACAATGGATTTTAGATCAACCTCGCCTGTTATTATCAATTTAATAGTCGTTTCTATTTGATCAAACACCTTTTTTTCTTAACATTTTTTTTATATCAAATGTCAAAAGTCAGTATAAGTACCAATTAGGCAGACTCAGATGATCGATCTGCATGCTGCAATCTGCAAACACGAAATTATACGCGCACCAACTTATCGATTTGGAGAACCATAATTTATTGATCATTCATTGTCTAACATCATGGCGTCAGACAACATATATATATATATATATATATACACTTTGTTAATTAGTTTGCAATACCATGCCGATGAAAAAAGATGCATGCTTTCCCCAAAATGCTGTTATTAAAATGACATATAGGACCTATATTGTAATATTTGAGTAAAATTGGTGGCAACAACTCGCGGCAAATGAGGTAGATGATCATCCATTATTGCATGGGGTCATACATTAATAATTATTTATTTCATGATTGAGAAAGATTTAACTTGTGCCAATCATGCTAACATAATATAAATAATTAAACCTACATTTTTCAATCAACTTAAACTTTTTACATAAATAGTAATTTTACATTAGGTCAAAGCAGATATATATATATTTATTGAGTTCGAATCCCATCATATCCATTTGGTGTTGGTTTTTGGACACCCACCCATTTATTATTGCATGGTTAGTGCCTTGATCCTTACATAAATTAGAGAAAAGAAATTTGCAACCGTGAATTATATAACCATCGTGTAATCAATTTAAAAATAAATAAATAAAATATAGGATCCACATTAAAAAAATTTAAAAAAAAAATTACGCGACGTTTACACATTTCACAATTGTATGTAGAATTACTTCACAAATTAATGGTGCATAATCTATTTTATCCTGTTCTACCTAATTCTTCACGTCTGATTTAGCTGAGTAATTTTTTCTTGTCCGTTTTTTTTTTTTTTTTTTGGTGCTAGCTAGTTGATGACAGTGCTTGTGCTTCGAGTGTTGGAATCATTTAATGCATATAGGATTGGATAAGCAAGCTGCTAGCAACGGCCATTTTCTCCAAAATTCCACCTTATCGATTTCTGCCTTAAGATGATCATCAAATGCCAACATAGGCCATTTTCGGAAAACGTTAATGGCTGGCTAAAAGCACCTACATGCATGCTCCCAGCCAAAACTGCATGCATGCTCCCACCCAAAACGGATAATACTGGTCCATATATATTCTTGTGACCTAAATCTAGACATATGACCACTGATTGAATCACTGATCATAATCCTTGGTCGACCGATATTCTTGCAAAACTGGCACCACTCAAGCACTAGCATTAATAAAGGCTTTCTTCCATACTTACAAAACATGATTTCACGTCTACTTTACAATAAAAATAACTTTACAATCTAACAAATCACATCAAACTACATTAGTTTTGATCATACGCTAATGGGCTAAACAACAAGATCATGATGAGGTTCAATGATCAGGATATCATTATTGGCCGATGACTCATCCACCACAATACATGATGTTTAGCGATTCCAACTCGCTAGGGGTCACCACCAATCGCCATGAGAAGCCGTCGAACCTTCGGGCTTTTATGGGGGCCCCTGTCAGTTCTGCATTCTTGAAGCCTCAAGGGGAACCTACAGGTTTGTCAGGCTTAGGGTTTTTTGTGCCTTTCGGGGAAATACGAGAAGAGCTCTTCGAAGCCATGAGTGTATGATGAAAAAAAGTAAAGGGGGCACAAAAGGGTTCTAGGTAGAAAGACAAGGGCAAAAGGCACTTGGGGAGTAAAGGAGGAAGCAAAGAGACTATGTACAGCCAAGGGAATGAGTTTATATAGGCCCAAGTGATAGTTTGTATCCCAAAGTCGTGAGAACACACGCGCCCCATGGAGGTTGCACGAACTACATAAAGAAATGTGCAGGAGCCGCCTGACACCATCAATGCAAAAGGGACATAACGCACTTAATCAAGTGCCTGAAACCAACCATTCGAGACATGCCAATAAAGTTGGAATAGGAACAGTTGCCCCATGCACTGGGAGACAAAAAGACCAAGTGGGAACAACCCACGGCCTGACATAGGGAAGGGTCGGGAAGTGAAAACGCCCTCCCACTCCAACAAAGAGGATAGCTAATGGCTGAAAACACGGGAAGATGTGAAGATGAAAGCAATAAGAAATTCCCATCGAACCAGTCAATAGGAATTAGTGGGATAATTGTAAAGGGATTTTCCCCCCAGGCCTAAGGCCCAGAATGCAAGTCCAAACATAGGGAGCCCAAGCCAATCAAATGACCCATTGGCCTATTAAGTTCCACTGGCCACGATCATGTTGGAAGTCCCTAAAGATAGGAAAACGTGGGACACGTCCCCCAGCCCAGCCTCACCTTATGACGCCTAGCTTCTGAGGACCTATACGGCCAAGCCTAAACACAGGGAACCCTTGATCCTCTGAAAAGCAAGTGCACGGAAGCTGACGGAGAGCGCCTGCAAGTGAACAGAGGAAGAAGGCACGCTGCATTTATTGTGCCACCTAAGAAGGCCACGCCGCATTAAAAGGCTCTAATCAAGGGGACATCTAAGGTGACGTATATCCTTGACATAGGGCATGGGCCTTCAAGAACGAGGTACAAAAGGCAATTCTCAAATACGAAGAACTCTATTTGAACTCTATATTCACTTATACGAAACTCTAAAATGATACTAACTTTGGTATTGGAGACTCTCCAGCCACCATCATGGCTACTGTCTCGTAGTGTTTTCTTTATATTCACAAGCCCAAAACTAAAGACCCGAGTTGCTGAGAACCCGGCCTAAAGGTATGTGAAACACGAAATTAATAATGGGGGTGGCCAAATATGGCCCCATGGTGGAAAGGGATTGTTTTGTGTTTTTTTTTTTTTAATTTAATTTTAATTTTAGTTTTTCAATTTACTTACTTTTTTTATAAAAACAAAAAAAGTTGAAAAAAAAATGTGCTACAATAAGTGGTGGATTGATTGCAGACTAGCCTAAACAAAAACCACTGCAAGAAATCAGGCATTTTTCAATGCTCAAAATCGTTGCAAAAACCCTACATAATCACTGCAATTGCCCATTTTTCAGCGATTTTTAATTCGCTGCATCGTCGACGAAATTAAGTTTTCACTTCTGATCAATTTCAGCGATAGCCAGAATTCGTCGCAAATAGCTTATTATTTCTGACGATTCTGGTGGTCGCAAATGGTTCAAAATTTGCTGCAAATGTGCATTCCTTAGTCAATGGAAATCATCGCAAATGCTAAAAAAAATCGCCACAAATAAGCAATTTCCAACAAATATGTGTTTCGCCACTAAAAGCTTACGAGAACCATAAAGACGTTTTGCGACGAACATTATTCGCTGTGATGATATATTTCCATCCATCACGAATTCGTCGCAAATATCTATAGCCCTTTTCATCGAAGATTTTCAATGCTAAAAGTTTATTTGCAAAGTACGTTAATCATCCTAAATAAGTATGTGCGACAAAAATTCTTATTTTGCGGCTACTAAAATTCACTGCAAATAGTCCATTACAAAATTTAAAAAAAAAAAATACTAATGAAACTATATGGCTGTCATGGCCATAAAATCTTGAATATAAACGTTTATATATTATTGATCTCATCTGATAAGCAATATTACTAAATTATCCCAAATAAGATTCTTTTGAGCTAAACAAAAAGTAGATAATTAATTCCAAGTGAGAACCATGTGAACATTCATTCATAAACTGTTAAAAATCATTGATCAGTTTTCCAGGAATTGATCAAAGATTTTTAACTTTTACATTCCAAATCCTTGAACCTTACAAACTTAAATCTCAGGTTTTAGCAAATTCTAAATGTAATACAATATTAACATAATCAACTGAATCCAAAATGGTCCATAACACTTATAGGCAACAACATCCACTGCCTTGGCAGGGCCAGGTGAGACAGGATCAAGTAATTTCACACACACGGCAGTGATCCACTTCAGAGTTTATCTACCACCATGAAATTGTTCATGTTGAATTGTACCCCAACAAAAAACTGCCCAGTGAAACAGAGTCATCTCTAACATGCATCCAGGTTCAATATCCCTGAACCTTCATCCAGTACAACACATCCTCACACATACATTTTGGTCCAGCCATGCATCAACCAAAAGGCAGCAACCAATATATATAGTAGCTTGATAAACAACCACCTAGTAGGATGTGTGCTCATGAGTTGGTGCAATAAACCTGACAACATTAAACTCCAAACTATTATTGCCCTTTGTGAATCCTTTATATACCAGTCCTAAGGAATAAACATACGACCATACGCCTTATACTATAACTAACACACTGCCATAGACTTGTACTAAAATGCCAGAGGGAAAACCCATTCGACATACACATGAATTATGTAGCATCACAAATATCAGCATTGCAACCCATAATGACGTAGAGCCAACTTAAACCCTATCTAAACATACATGTAGTTTTCATCAATTAATTTAGCTACACGTACATCAAAATCAAAAACCAAATCTCATTCTCTGCCACCCATACTTTCTCCTATATAATAGAAATTTTAATGATCTTGCAATAGCTAAAAGTCCAAAAATAAGCAAACATCAAATGAATTTTGGAGAAAGGACTAAAGGAAAATAGGGTGCACTTTTTAGTACTAAACTAAAAAAACTGACAACTACTTAAGTAAGCTAAAACCAAAACCTTGTCTCGAGGCCCATCCCAAACTGCATTGTCTTGTGTCCAGCAAGTGCCTATTCTGGAGCTTGTCCATATAAACACTATTTAGCTGCTTCAACCTGAAAGGTGGATACCAAACATGGACACAATGAGTGTTAGTAAATAAGAGGTGAATATATTTCTAATCAAAGAAATTAATAGTGCATTTTTTTTTTTTTTGGAAATCCTTGGGTGTCCAGGCCAGCTTGCGCGCACCTCGACTAATCTCATAAGGCCCTGAAGTTAACGGCCAGGTAAATCTCCAGTGGCCCTGAGGGGACTCAAACTAATGACCATTGGGGAGCAAACCCAAGGCCTGACCAATTGAACTACCCCTCAGGGTTTAATAGAGTGCATTATAATCATTACTTACAAGGCATTTAATCCGACCTCAGCTTCTGGTTTGCAGTATATGTTACCAATGTTTACTGTGATCATGCAATTTTCAGACAACTCCAAACACCCACAAAATTATTTAGTGGTCACGTAACCCCATTGATAGACAACCACACAACCACAAAAAACTGCTGCCACAGATAGGATGTTTTTGTTTTCTGTTTTGCTTCATTCTAAGCTCGAATATTCATCCACTGGACTAGAATATATTGAATAGATGAGGGTTCTTGGAGTGAGAACAGATTACATGTGAGAAGGAGAGGGAAAACAAAATGAGAAACTGTTACCGCTGTTGTCCGTTACAACATTCTGTTGTTGTGTGTGTTGCTGCTCCCCTCAGTTTCAGCTACTTAGAGTTGGTTTTGGTCTGACATTTTAAGGTCATTTGGTAGTCCTAATATCACATATTGAGGCTGAGTTGAAGAGATGAAATAAAAGCAAACTAAGGTGCCGAAACTTAACAGGAATCAAGGGTTGAAGTTTCTGAAATTTTTCTGCACTAGGACAGCCAAGAGCTTGTGTATTTTCTTGTTTTCAAACCTTCCCTCTTTCTAATACAGTCCTAATTACACAAGCAAGGATTTAGAAGTGATCAAATGGAGATAAACAAGCTAGAGAGTCAACCAAACAGAAACTAGTAGGAAGGAATCAATTGCATAAATTTAGAGGAGAAAACGCATTGCAGAAAGAGTTTGGCGCTATGCTACAGTTTTGGACAGAATTAAAAGAGGGATCTTACCTACTACTTTGGTGGCTTATTTTAAAAATTAGGTTTGGTTCAATAGCACTAAAATATCCCATTAAAATAAGTTTTGGACTCATAAAAATATTTAGAAGATTTTAAAACACTTGGCTCGATTATAAAATTATCCGCTAAATTTAAAAACAAGGATTCGACATTTAAAACGTAAACACAAGAATCATGACCAATCGAGAGAAAAAAGAGCGGATGGTCACAAGTATACCTTTTTTTATTGGTTAACGTAGGATACTTATAGAGAAAATACCAGAGAAACACAACCAAAAGGCATAAGAGGAGTTATAAAGGAGTTATCAACTGGGGAAGTTGGAACACTCAGATTACTTGCTAAGATTATGAAGTTCACTGAACTCCATCAAGTTTGAAAAAAAAAAAAGTACCTGTAGCACCCGCCAAAGCACACATACTCATAAAAAATAGACTTCAATATGCTTGACTACTCATTTGATGACCACTAGACTAAAGTTCTCCACTACTTCTTGCAAGAAGTCTGCCACATTCTTTCGCTCTGGGCAACCAAAACCCATAAATGCAAAGAACTCAAGAGCAGCATCACAAGGTCCTTGGTATACAATATGGCCCTCACATAAAAGTATGACATCATCAAACAACTCGTAGGTCTCAGGAGCTGGTTGAAGCAGAGAAATTACAGTGGTGGCTTCAAGTGCACAAGTTGAATGCTTGAGATATTTGATGATCTGATAGGTAGTAGAACTATCAAGCCCAGTTGATATTTCATCCATGTATAGCACTCCTGCTGGACCAACCAGCAATTCACCTGGAAATCATATATCTGTCCAATAAGCATAAATCAACACACCATTGACTACTATATCATTAGCAGAGAAATACATGGTAAAGACCTGTTGTAAGCTGCTTCTTTTGTCCCCCAGAAATACCCTTGAGCTTTTAATCCCCCACCAATGTGTCAACACAGATGTCCAGCCCTAAAATCTTTGTCATAACATATTAGTGATAAGTTGAAGAAGACAGATTCAGCAACAACTTCCTATCCCATTTTTCTAAATCTTTAATTACTATATATACTATAAACACTTTTCTTATTAAAAAAAAAAAAAAAAAGATTAAAAAGAAACAGTTCCTAGAGCTTAGAACACATAAGCCAATCTACATGACAACTTCAACACATTTGACCTGATGTCATTTCATAGCCTCTTTCCAAAGGGACATGTCTTTGACATCAGAAGTTTTGAAAACCAGTTTGGATCAATCTGTTCACTCTTGTAGAAGAGAGATTATATGATTAAAATAACATTCTTATCTATTTAAGCTTTTGGAATAAACAGTGATCTAATAAAATATCGTAACAAAGTTCTCAACTTCAAACTTTAAATTCACACTTCACCTCATTTCAAATAGATATCTCACTTCTTGGATCCACTTATTTAGTAGAAGCCTGCCCACACATGAGCAAGAGTATTAAAATTTAAATTAAATTATTAAGCACATGTCTTCCTTTCAGTTTAAGTTTTTAGGGCTGTTAGAGGGTATGGTTGTAATTAGTATATATGAGGGTGTTAGTGTCATTTGTATGTAGTATGTATAAGCTCAGAAGATCAATGAATAAAATCACTTGTAAATAATAATAAAATAATCTATACTTACTAAACACAACCTAAGAATCAAATATGCAACCAATATGAACACCGGCTAATATTAACTTGAGCTATATAAGTCAGATAATTAAGGATATATTTGGGATTACGGTAGAAGTCATAAAAATTGTTTAAAAAGATTCAAAAGCCCTCTAATGATAAAATTAAGTTATTTGATTGTTACATATTAAAATATTTTTTAATTTCAAAAAAGATAAAAAAAAAAAAAAATTTTCTCAAACATGTTTTTTGAATAATGTGGAAAGTTCCAATTTTAAAAAAGACTGTCAATAAACTAAAATACTCATATAATTTTTATATAATTACATATTTACCTTTTGATCTTATCATAGGCCTAGGACTATCTCAAATAACCTTTTATGTCATTTTCTACCTCAAAAATCACTTATAAAATATATATATATATATATATATATGTATGAATTGTTTCCAAACAAATATAACATGATTGGAAATATTTTTAGATATTTAGTTACTAAACATTGGAGCTCTCTTGCAACAACAATGGACAACCCACCATCAACATATCTAATAACAACTATATCTTCCACAATATTTCCTATTTCCTATGAAAGTCGTATCCTTCACATTTCAAATGCCGCATTTTCCAATTCCACCAACGATTGTATTCCTTGAGCAGAAAATATATCCCTTCATGGTATCCGTTTCGAGCTAGCACCAATCCCATGTATGTCTGCTTTATGGTTGCAACTTGGGAGGGGTGCTTTAGATTTTTATCCTGGTTGTGATGGTAGAAACAAGAACATTTCAATTCTAGCTCTGCATGAACAGGACCTAAAGCAGAGGTACGTATCAGAGGGATGCACGACTAGGGTGGTAGCACCCGTTGAAGCTCATGGGGGTAACATTAGAGAGTCACTCAGAAGTGGGTTCTTGGTGAAATAGAAGGCGAGCGAGTGCACCATGGTCACTCTCTCTCTATCTCTCTCTCCAAGAATTCTTCCTTTATCTTCTCTTCCACAAATTTAGAAAAGTACAATGGAACTTGATAATGCGTTGGGTGCATCACTGCATTATAGGAGAAGCATTTCCACTTGTCTACGAAGTGGTATGAGGATACTCTAGTGCCCATAGTAGATGCTTTCTCTGCGTTTCATTATTAACCATGCATTAATTTAGGTAGATCCCACTCAAAGTTAATTCACAGTAGATGATGACTTGAATGAACAAAATATCCTCCTCATCTACTGTGACGCCCCCAAATTCCGTTTGGGATTGGACGGACATTTGAAGCGTCGAGACATGTAACACAAGGTTACTTGCCCCCGTTCATGACATATAAGATGCAATGTTCCTAACATGCATATAACATTATGCAATATTCGCAGCGGATAAATTATTTCTTTAGCAATACTATGCACCAAATTGAAAATATCCCAAATGTTTAAAACATACTTGATATATAAAGACTCATTGAACAACTAAGATCATAACACTAGTCCAAAATGATTATGATCCAAAAAGTACTGGAAATGCAACTTCATCGTACAAGTAGTAATTTACATTAACTATTATATTAACATTGACATCGCATCGTCGCTCAATCGACTGTGTCTAGTTGGTCAGTTCCTGATTCTCCTTCAGGTCCTGTAACAAGATCTACCATTCGGGGGGAATGGTAGTTGGGACTACCACAGTGAGATTTGATTACAAATCTCAGCAAATTAACAAAAAACTTCCACACAGGCTAATGATGCATGGATGACAGTAAAAGCATAAATGTATAATCAAATTCATAAGTAATTAAAGCATAACTTGGCATACAACATAGCATAATTGACATAACTTAAAATGAAACATGAACTGAACTTGACTTGACATGAACTTGATCTGAAACTTGACTTATCATGAACTTGTTCTGAAACTTGACTTAACATGAAAAATACATACTCCACAGTTGTTGTAGCCCCATGTATTCTACGTGTAAATACATACTCCACAGTTGTTGTGGCCCCATGTATTTTATACAAACTTGACTTAACATGAAAAATACATACTCCACAGTTGTTGTGGCCCCATGTATTTTACGTGTAAATACATACTCAACAGTTGTTGTGGCCCCATGTATTTTACATGTAAATACATACTCCACAGTTGTTGTGGCCTCATGTATTCTACACATCACAATGCAGTTAAATACATACTCAACAGTTGTTGTGGCCCCATGTATTCTACATAAACTTGACTTAACATGAAAAATACATACTCCACAGTTGTTGTGGCCCCATGTATTCTACACATCACAATGCAGTTAAATACATACTCCACAGTTGTTGTGGCCCCATATATTCTACATAATCTTGACTTAACATGAAAAATACATACTCCACAGTTGTTGTGGCCCCATGTATTCTACACATTACAATGCAGTTAAATACATACTCCACAGTTGTTGTGGCCCCATATATTCTACATAATCTTGACTTAACATGAAAAATACATACTCCACAGTTGTTGTGGCCCCATGTATTCTACGTGTAAATACATAATCCACAGTTGTTGTGGCCCCATGTATTCTACACAAACTTGACTTGAACATAACTTGAAATACATGACCAACTTGAGATAAAAACATTTCGTAACATGGCATAACATATAATAGACAACATATTTAACATGATATACTTGTAATGTACAGTAATACATGACAGAATATATTATGTAACAGATAAAAATTGATGACAGAATAAATTCTGTATAATAGACAATTACATGCTAACTTGGCATGGCATGACATATATGATAACACGCATACATACACTGTAGTTCCTTTACTTAGCACACATACACAGTAGACTGCTAGTAAGTTAAAAGCTAACTTACCTCGATTTTCGCGTTTCTTACAAAACCTTAAGCGCGATCATAAGGAACTGTAATTAGTGATTCTAAAAGTTAGCACTAAATCACTAATAAATTAAAATATGGAAAATACTAACTTAAAGAGTAAAATTTCTATTTTACTCTCTGCATGTAGGAAAATGACCGTTTTACCCATAACTTAAGAATTTTGCATACTAACTCCAAAAGTCACCAAAATTTACATGCCTCATGTAAATTTTATCCTCAATTCAAATATCAATTTAGAAAAATTTAAAACTAATCACAACTATTAAAACTCCATAGGGTCGAAATTCTCATATGCTATTTCTATTGATTTTTGTTTCCAACTTGTTTTGATCAACCTTTTGATCTATGACTTATAAATATGTGATCTTCAAACCAAACCATCACATGGTTTAAAAAGATGTCCTAAAACATATATAAGCTTCTAATTCAAGATCACATGGTTAAAAATTAACCAAAACATAAATTTAGCCAAGAACATCCACACTTTGACTTATCTAAATATCTCTTTACATAAAATTTCATATCTTTGAAACTAACATCAAATATCTTCAAAATAATAATATAACATGTATATAAGATGCTTAGGATCCTCCAATAAAATTATCAAAGTCATTAGAATAGGTTTAGACCACCAAAAAGTTAAAATTTCTCAAAACAGAAACTGTTTTTCCTCTTCCAGTTTCTAAGTTTCTAAATCTAAGAAAATATTTCATCAAAACCTTTAATCATGAAAAACTCCTCAACCAATAGTCATATATACATGTTAAAAATACTCCATAAAAATTTCGGACCAATATCTATCCATTAACTTGGTCAAAAACTCCAAACTATAACATATTCTCCAGTTTATCTCCCAGAATGACCTTTCTATAGTTTACATAATATTTGACTGACCAAATGATCTTCAAATGGGGCAAATAAGATATCCATGTAAACTAGACTAAAAAAGGAACAACTTATATGAAGGAGACTGTATGATAAAATACTTACAACAGCTTCGAAATGGGCGTGCAAAAGAACTCCTAAAAGCTATCCGAGAGAGAGTGTTTGATAATCTTTTATTGGAAGGTGTAATTGAAGATAAGTTCGTGGGTGCTGGCTGGACATACTTATGGAAGAGATAAGGGAGGTGATAAGGCTGGAGTTGAGAGTTGAGTGTGGTTTTCTCCTACCCAAAATATCTATAAAAGATTATCTCAAAATATTCTATCCAATAATGTCTACAAAAATCAGCTCAATATATTTTCCAAATGTGGAGTAGACTTGGAAGATTAAGATGGCTAAAATATTTCCATGTGTCCAAATAAAATTTCGCTAACCTAATTTGGACATTTCACACTGTGATTTTGAAAACACTGTGCTTAGTACGTTTACCGAGGTTACTATTCACTCCAAAAATAAACGTAATAAACTTAGTACTGAAAAATCCTAAATATTCAATTAAGCCTAGTGGTGTAGACCATAATGTATTCTGACACTTCTAACTATCTCAAATAATTAAAATCGCATTTCTGGCACCATAGTGAGTGATAACACTAACTATATTGACAGGCTAAAACCTATGCGATTAGTAGATTCGTGAAAGCTTATAGAGTTTTCACGAGATTCCTAAAGTCAATAGAAATTCCACAATTGAATTTCTAGCGGGCTGTTACATCTACTATTTCATTACCACAGTAGTACAGTGGATATATAATGAATGAGCACAAGCACTTGGGCTAATATTAATTAACACTGACTCAATTTTGTAACAAGCAAGGAAATTATTATAATATAGAGAGTGATAAAAAGAGGCATAAACTTGAGGCGTGCTTAAGAGATATATACATAAATTATGCAGGTAACATTATCTTAAGATTTGAAACCTGAGAAAAACTTATACCACTTCATGATTATCTCTTTATTGCTTGTATATACATATTTTCCTACCGTACGAAGTTGAAAGCATATTGCCAGGCTTAATTCTAAGTATATTGATGCGTGAAGAGTAGGCTTTCAAAGTCGATAACCGGGTACCAGTTTTCATTTCTATTTACAAATTGGTAAAGAACAGAGAAAGTCAGACTAGGGGCTTATAATTTTAATGTGATAACTTTACGTGTATATACTAAGAGTGACATTAGATATAGACTTGTAGTACAAGTTTTATTAACTGATATATCACAAATCAGAAGTTAAAGTCCAAAAGGTTAATCATAGCTATATTTATGGATGCATGGGGTGACCACACAACAACAGTCACCCCGTTCCATTTGCAACTCCACCATGGTGATGGTTTCCCCTAGGGGTGCCGCTTTGACATGAACAAAGTGACACCTTCTAGGCTCCTCCATTCGAGTGAAAGCCTCAAAACGTGTCTAGTGTGTTTGCCTATATAAATAGGACCATTTTGCACTTGTTTCAAACCCGCTTTATCCCTCCATTTTGCACCAAACCATGAGACCATATTCCCTCGCGAGAAACTTATAAAACCAATCCTACACTTATTTTTATCAATATTGTTGAGTTTGGCTTGATTTCCTGCTGAAATTGTATTTTTTGGAGCTTGGCTTGACTGTTGCTTGACCCTCGCTCAAGCAAGCTGAGATTGACACTTCGCTCGACACTCCGCTTGAGTGAAGTGAAAACAGAGAGTTTCGCTGGACGCCCACTCAAGGCTCCGCTCGACGGTATGCATCCAGAGAGTTTGGCTTGACACTCACTCGAGTCTCTGCTCGAGCGGGAATGCAACCTTAACATGCACTCAACACTTCGCTCGAATGTTCGCTCAAGCGAATGTTCTGAATTAGCGCCATGTGCTATAAATGCAAATGCATAATTTTCTCTTCATTTCAGAGAAAGATGAGCAGCCAAGTTAGAGAGAGTTTTGAGAATTCTTTTGTATTGAATCCTAAGAGTCCATTGGGTGTATTGGGGCTTTGGGATTGAGGATTTTGTGACCAATACTCTTGTACTCCATCTTTGTTCATAGTGAATTTGTTGAAACCGACCCCGACAGTGGACGTAGGCTCACATTGAGCCGAACCACTTAAATCTTGGTGTTCTTTGTGTGCTTGTTGTTTATTTTGTTGCTTCCGCTATTATTTACTTCAACTTAACCTTTGTTTATTCAGTTCATTCCCAACAAACTGGTATCAGAGCGCCAGGCTCTGTGCAAAGTCGTGAGGAATGGCTATGGCAAAGTTTGAAGTGGAGAAATTCAACGGTTAAAACAGCTTTAGCTTATGGCGCATCAAGATGAAGGCTTTGTTACGACAACAAGGCTTGTCGAAAGTATTGGAAGGGAAGGTATCCGATGATTCTCCTGCACCGGCAAAAGAAGATGAAGACAAGGCACATAGTGCCATTTTGTTGTCATTATCGGACGGAGTTTTGAGGGAGGTTGCTGATGAGGAGACCACCGTTGGTCTTTGGTCTAAGCTTGAGAGTTTGTATATGAAGAAATCTATCACCAACTGTTTGTATTTGAAGCAACGTTTATACATACTCAAAATGAAGGAAGGTACTCCTATCTCTAAACACTTAGATGAATTTAATAAGATTATCATGGATTTGAGGAATATCGATATTAAGCTTGAGGAAGAGGATCAAGCTCTAATCGTTTTGTGTTCGTTGCCTATGTTGTTTGATAATTTTGTGAATTCGATGTTGTATGGTGGAGATACTATTTCTTTAGCGGATGTGAAATTTGCTTTAAACTCTAAGGAATTGAGAACTAAATTGAATTTGAAGGGGACAAATAATCAAGCCAGTGGTTTGTTTGTTAAGGGTTCCTCTAGCAGGGGAAGATCAAATGAGAGAAGTTCATATAAGAATAGGGGTAAATCCATGGGCAGTTCACAATCGAAATTTAATAAGAAAAATGTTAAATGTCATTATTGCCATAAATTTGGCCATTACAAAAATGAGTGTCCTGAACTGAAAAACAAAGAGGAAGGCACTAGTTCCTCTATCCCAAGAGGGACTGGTTCACTACCTATGAGTTAGTCAACAGTTGCTCCGTTTTGATGGGAAATGATATGGCATGTAGCATTGTTGAGATTGGTTCAGTTAGGATTAAGATGTTTGATGGGATTGTCAGGACATTGTCTAATGTCCGACACATCCCAAATTTGAAGAAAAATCTTATTTCCTTGGGCACTCTTGATTCTTTAGGTTTCCGGTACACCGGTGAAGGTGGAGCTATTAAAGTCAGTAAGGGTTCCATGATTGTAATGAGAGGAGATAAGACAGATGGTCTTTATTTCCTTCAGGGCAGTACAGTGACAGGCGCAGCTACAGTGTCTGTTTCAGATAATCCAGACTCAAACAATACCCATCTATGGCACATGCGTTTGGGTCACATGAGTGAAAAGGGGATGTTTATCTTGAGTAAGCAGGGTTTGTTGTGCAATCAGAAGATAGAAAAACTTAAATTCTGTGAATATTGTGTGTTTGGAAAATAGTGCAGAGTTCAGTTTCCTACAGGAGTTCACAGAACTGAAAGTACTGTGAACTATATTCATTCTAATCTTTGGGGTCCATCTTCAATTCCATCCAAAGGTGGAGCCCTGTATTTGCTTATCTTTATTGATGATTACTCAATGAAGGTTTGGGCTTATTTTCTGAAACATAAGAGCGATGTATTTGCTAACTTTAAACAGTGGAAGGTTTTGATTGAAAATTAGACAAGCAAGACTGTTAAGCAACTCTGAACTGACAACAATATGGAATTCTGCAGAGGTTATTTTGATGAATTCTGCAAAGGTGAAGGCATAGTGAGGCACCGCACAGTGAGACATACTCCACAACAAAATGAAGTAGCTGAGCGGATGAATAGGACTCTATTGGAGAGAGCCCGTAGTATACTTTCAAATGTCGGCTTGTCTAAAGATTTTTGGGTTGAAACAGTCAACACAGCTTGCTATCAGGTTAACCGTTCTCCAGCCACAGCTATTGGCTTAAAAACTCCAAATGAGGTATGGGCTGGTACTCCCTCTGATTATTCAAATTTGAAAATTTTTGGTTGTCCTACACATTTCCATATTAATTATAGAAAACTTGAGCCAAGGGCAAAGAAGGGCATATTCATTGGATATGCTAGTGGGGTGAAAGGATTTAGGTTATGGTTTACTGATCCCAAATCACCTAAGCTTGTAACTAGTAGGGATGTAGTATTTGATGAACAATCATGCTTAATCCGAGAAAGGAGTTTACTGTGTCTACAGGTGAAGAGTAGAGTAATGGCAAGAAGGTGGAGTTACAAGTTGAGGCTTTACAAGGGGTGGCAGACGACACCCAAGATCACGTTATTTCAAATGAGCATGATCATGATTTTGATGATGGCGCACAGGGTGAGCAAGATTACAGCATTGCTACTAGTAGGCAGAGGAGGCAGATCAGGCCACCTCAAAGATATGCTCATGCAGATATGGTGATGTATGCACTTACTACAGCAAAGGACATAGATGGTCAGGAGCCTTCCAGTTATTCAAAAGCTGTCAAAAGTAAGGAGTGTACACAATGGTACGCATCAATAACTGAGGAGATTGAGTCTCTTCATAAGAACCAAACTTGGCATTTGGTTAAGTTGCCTAAGAAGACAAAGAATGTTGGTTGCAAATGGGTCTTCAAAAGGAAAGAGGGAATCTAAGGTGTTGCAGATGCAAGGAACAAGGCACGCTTGGTTGCAAAAGGCTACAGTCAGAGAGAAGGCATCGACTTCAATGAAGTTTTCTCTCCAGTTGTGAAACATAGTTCGATCAGGGTGTTGCTTGCCATAGTGGCAGCACATGACTTAGAGCTTCAGCAACGTGACGTTAAAACAGCATTCCTGCATGGTGACCTGGAGGAGACCATTTACATGCATCAGCTGGAGGGGTTCATTGTTCAAGGAAAAGAAGATCATGTGTACAGATTGAAGAAATCATTGTATGGTTTGAAACAATCTCCGAGACAATGGTATAAACGCTTTGACTCATTTATGATAGATCATGGTTATGTGAGGAGTAGCTATAATTGTTGCGTTTATTATAGGCAGTTATCTGATGGGTCTTTCATCTATTTTCTACTTTATGTTGATGATATGCTTATTGCTGCTAAAAGCCTATATGACATTAGTTTGTTGAAAACCCAACTTAGAAATGAGTTTGAAATGAAAGACTTAGGTACTGTAAAGAAGATTTTGGGGATGGAGATCCACAGAGATAAGAAAGCTGGAAAGTAGATTTTGTCCCAGGGAAAGTACATTGAGAAAGTTCTTCAAAGGTTTGGAATGTTTGATTCCAAACCAGTAAGTACACCACTTGCTACACATTTTAAACTTTCAGCATCCCTATCTCTTTAGACAGATGAGGAGGAATGGCTCATGGTTAGTGTTCCTTATTCCAGTGCAGTTGGTAGTATTATGTATGCAATGGTTTGTACTCGTCCAATATTTCACAGGCAGTGAGTGTTGTTAGCAGGTACATGGCTAACCCGGGTAGAGCTCATTGGCAGGCTGTGAAATGGATACCCAGGTATTTGAGAGGTACTTCGAACCTTACTTTAATATTTGATAGAGAAACTAAGTACAATTCAAGGGTGGTTGGTTATGTTGATTCTAATTATGTTGGGGACTTGAATAAGAGAAGATCATTGATATAGTATGTTTTCACTTGAATAAGAGAAGATCATTGACAGGGTATGTTTTCACTTTGAGTGGCTCTGCTATTAGTTGGAAAGCAACACTACAATCTACTGTTGCTTTATCAACTACAGAAGTAAAGTATATGACAGCAGCCGAGGCTGTTAAGGAGGCCATTTGGTTGAAAGGTTTGATAAGTGATTTGGGATTACATCAAGATGCAATTTCAGTGTTTTGTTATAGCCAGAGTGCAATATATTTGACCAAAAATCAAATGTATCATGAGAGGACAAAGCATATTGATGTCAGGTATCATTTCCTTCAAGAAATTGTTACAGAGGGCGTGTTAGAAATTCAGAAGATTGCTACTAGTGAGAATCCAACAGATATGATGACAAAACCAGTTCCAGTATACAAGTTCAAACTTTGCTTGGACTTGATTGGTGTTCAGGGTATGTGATTCCCTTAGGGGATTTGGTGGAGGGGGTCGGTTCCTTGTTCAATGGTTTTTTGTTCAGGCTTGACGGAATTCAAGCCAAGGTGGAGATTTGTTGAGTTTGGCTTGATTTCCTGCTGAAAATATATTTTTTGGAGCTTGGCTTGACTGTTGCTTGACCCTGGCTTGACTGTGGCTCGACCATGGCTCAAGCAAGCTAAGCTTGACACTTCGCTCGACACTCCGCTCAAGTGAAGTGGAAACAGAGAGTTTCACTCGACTCTCACTCGAGGCTCCACTCGAGTGGTATGCATCCAAAGAGCTTTGCTCGACACCTGCTCAAGTCTCCGCTCGAGCGATATGCATCAAGAGAGTTTCGCTTGACACTCGTTCGAGTCTCCGCTCGAGCAGGAATGCAACCCTAACGTGCGCTCGACACTTCGATTGACTGTCCGCTCGAGCGAATGTTCTGAATTAGCTCCGTGTGCTATAAATGCATCATTTTCTCTTCATTTCAGAGATAGATGAGCAGCCAAGTTAGAGAGAGTTTTGAGAATTCTTTTGTATTGAATCCTAAGAGTCCATTGGGTGTATTGAGGCTTTGGGATTGAAGATTTTGTGATCAATACTCTTGTACTCTATCTTTGTTCTTAGTGAATTCATTGAAACCGACCTCGACAATGGACGTAGGCTCACATTGAGCCGAACCACTTAAATCTTGGTGTTCTTTGTGTGCTTGTTGTTTATTTTGTTGCTTCTGCTATTATTTACTTCAACTTAGCCTTTGTTTATTCGGTTCAATCCCAACAAATATTTATTATATTGGTGAGATAGTGCCATAGAAGACTAGGAGAGGAGAAGCAGAGAGAGTGGATTTTGGGTCGTGGAGAGGCGCAAAAGATGAGATTGAAAAATGAGTGTTCATTCCAGAGAGATGGCGTAAACGAGAATCACCCAGGGATAAGTACAATCATTATAAAATCACGCAGGTACGAGTTGGGTAATGTTAAGGATAGTATTCGGGGATGACGTTTTCTTGAGGAAAGTTCCACAGAAATGGAAGTGAGCTTAGCAAAAGTACTCCCAAGTGGGAGAGGGGTCAGGAGATGTTTGAAAATTGTAGACAAGGTAGGTTTGTGTAGGAATGAATACAACAAGCAATAGGAAAGAGGTAGATTTATGATTTAGATCCTTAACTTTTCTTTCTTTACTTCTGGGTTTCTGTAGCATGTACCTTAGATCCTTAACTTTTCTTTCTTTAATTCTGTGTTTCTGTAGCATTTACTCCTTAAAATCGTTCTTGTTAGAAGAACAGAATTCGCAGGAAAACGTCAAGAAGCATTGAAAAGCCTTTTCTTCAAAATCAGCCAACTTGCAAAATTTTTCTCCCAAATAGTCTTCATGTTTGTGAGATGTACATATTGTCACACAATTTCTTATGAAAAGCAATTTCAATAAGTATCTAGTAGGTCTTTACATACTCTGAATTATATGTCAACACATTGGCTAGTTAAAGAAAAAAAAATCGAGTAAATCCAATTATTGTCTTATAAATTCCCATTTATATTTTTGAAAACGAAAGCATTGTTTTAATAGAAAATTTCAAAACGAAAACTGGAATTTTTCATGAATAAAACCATATAGAAAAAATTATTTAAAAAATATATTAAAGGAGTCAGTAGCTAAGTTATCAAGTTTTTGCAATTCAAAGACCCGAGTTTTCCATTTTTGCAAAATTGATAAATAAATTTTAAAAAAGCTTTCAATTAGTTATCTTTGTTAAATTTTAATTTAACGTGATGCAACACGCAATATCAATATCAATGTTAGCCAATGAAAGATTGAAGTGATGCATCAATATGCCACGTGTCAATCGTGTTAATTTTTAGTTATCAATTGTTAAAAAGTTAAAAACTAAGATCTCTAATTGTCAAAACAAAACTTGAAAAGTGATCTTGATTTTAAATAAATCCAAAAATGAAATCCATGGGTTGGCCTAAGAGGTGAAGGCATTGGTCTTTGATTATCACTCCCTTCAATATTCAAGGTTCAATATTCAAGATTTAACACCACATGGATGCAAACAATTTATTGGAGCGTGCCTCATTTCTTAATGAAAAGCTAGCAATTTAATCAATTCCGTAGAGGGAAACTTTAGAGGATGTAGTACACGGGATCGGAGTTTACTCTGTAGGAATTATATAAATATTAATTTTATACCTATTAACTATTAACTGCTCCTGTTAATTTTAGAAATAATAATGAAATGATTTGTGATTCATATTATTTATGAAAAATGTTAGAGGAGCCTTTCAAACTTACTACTTATATATTTAAGTTTTTTTTTTTTAAATTTATTTTTTACTTAATAGTTAAGGAAGTGACTATTAATAAAATAAATTAGGTATTTTTTTTAATTTTTTTCTTAATAATTAAAAATGTTAAAAAAATACTTTAAAAAAATTATAAAAAAAAAATTATAACTAGCAATACGTCCATTGATAAATGTTGGGTGGCCCATTAACATCATTGATTATAGTGAGCCATATTAGTGATCCATTAGAGCACATAAAAATGATTATTGGTTAGAGAAACTTTGACGTATAGAAAGTTTTTCTCTTGACCCTGGATGAATTGACATTAACATTTTTTTTTATTGAGAGCGTGGACTCCCCACGTCAATGATATTAGGTACGAGTTGCATCAGGTTCTTAATGGTAGCGGAACTTTTTTGCATTATGCATACGAGAGATACATCGAACTTTCCTATTTCATTCTTTTTTCTTATAGCTAGCTTTAGAATGCTGCTTTTCATTTACAATCTTATCTTCCAGTCAAGCTTAGTTAGGATTGAAATTATTTAAAATGATTAAAAATAACAAGATTTTAATTATTTATCTAACTTTAATTAGTAGAGACTTAACACCTTTTTTTTTTTTGTTGAAATCAATTAGAGACTAACATTAGCTGAGAAAGCCCAATCAATTTGAGCAAACAACCGCAGGCAGAAGGTTGAAATTTTGATTGTTTGGAAACAGCTCATAACAGCAGCCTGCACTCCAGCTCCAGTTCAAATGTCATGTACAAACTCCCCAGTCCCGCGCCCCCCCACCCCAATACGTTTAAGGAAAGAAAAAGGCAACCCTTCCTCCCTCTCACGAAGCATGTGAGACAGCCCAGAAAAGAATTTTATGGAAGTAATCTTGATTCTTGACCTGCAACTCCTCATCCATCCATGACTTTTCCATAATCGTTTTCCCCAGTCAATACGTCAGGGAGTCAAGTCGTCCTACTCCGAGTCAATGCAGAAAATGAGTAGGATACTTCCTCACCTCCTCGGACTCTTCAGCCGTGTAGTATGCATGAAGGGATTTCCCAAATGCACAGACCTCGACCTGCTTTTACAAGTCTTCTCTTCTCCAGTTCCCGAGTCTACTGCCGTGTTAAACTGCGAAACTCCATATTATATTGTGAAGCCAGCAGGAGCAACAAAAATAATTATCTGAACACGTCGTTTGTTTTATCGATCCATAGAGTGATAGGTTGTTGCTGGTGAATTAGGATATGGCTTCTGTCTCCCTCTTTGTTTTCTTCCTCCTGTCATACCTCGTGTTGCTTATTTCGGCCGAACAAGAAGATAACTGCCATCCCTTTTCTTGTGGAGATCGTCTGGGCCTTCTGGGCCCGATCCCCTTCCCATTCGCCAATATCACACACCCAAAGTGTGGTGTTGTCATCGTAAATTGTACCGAAGAAGCCGCGATGATTCAGCTGGTGACCGATGAATCAAGACAGTACGAACTTATAAGCATCAATAAGCATCGGCCTAATGCTTATGTCCTGCTTATCCAGAACCAGACGCTTTTGAAGAACTTGCATTCGGGTAAATGCGAATTCATAACGAATTCGACTATCCCCCCCCCCCCCCCCCCCCCCCCCCCCCCCCCCCCCCCCCCCCCCAACTCCATTCATCTCTTATAAAATCATTTCAAACAATCGGACCTTTGTCAAATGCAAAAGCACTGTCAATAATCCTGGCTGGAAGCAATGGAGCGATTTTGAGTGCAGAGACAAATATAAACTCTACGATCCTCTTTCAAGCGAATCAAGCGATCCTCTTCCAAGCGATAGTATTCCTGGATGTTCCATTATTCAGCTTCCAATAAAGCCGCCGCCAAGTGACAGTGACCAGAATTCACCAGTCGTAACCGCTGAGTTGGAACTTATAGTGAATGTGTCTGAAGATTGTTCCCAGTGCCATGACGGAGGTGGTCAATGCCAGCTTGACCGCAAGAGAAAATTTAATTGTGCAAAGAAAGGTGTGGGATACACAAATCCATTCATGATACGGCCCCAAAGAACCTTTTTTTTTTTTTTATTAATTTTTAATATTGTAGTTATTCCTAATACACGTGCATGCTAGTACTCTGTAGTTTGTTCCATGCCATATATATAAATATAGTTCAGTACTCATATATATATATATATATATATATATATAGGTGATTGATTCGGATTAGTTTTGAATTTAGATGATGAGATCATCAAATATTAGAAATAACTTTGTCGCAATGAAAGAAATCTGTATGGGATCGACATGAGCTGGCTGATGGTGCTTTGTTACTAACCCTTTTAAGATTCCAATGGATCGATGCCCAATTCTTCTCAAACTAACACCATTTTGTTGTATCTTCTTTGCAGGGAAGAAGAGTAAAGTGTTGGCGATAGCCTTGGGTAAGCTGCCTCTTCAATCTAATTTTTCTGTTTAATTGATATTCACACGTGCCATTTGATTGCTTATGGAAATCATAATATTCCATCATAATATGTCATCGACCCCCACCCACCTGTCTCCCGGAGAAGCAGAGTCGCAACTAGAAAGAATGCTCATTTTGTATTTGTTGTATTTATTATTTTTTTTTTTTAAACTGCCTCTTCAATCTAATTTTTCTGTTTAATTGATATTCACACGTGCCATTTGATTGCTTATGGAAATCATAATATTCCATCATAATATGTCATCGACCCCCACCCACCTGTCTCCCGGAGAAGCAGAGTCCCAACAAGAAAGAATGCTCATTTTCTGTTTGTTGTATTTATTTTTTTATTTTTTTGAGGGGGGAGTGGTGAGGCTATAAAAATAAAATAAAATAAACAAATTAGAGAAATACTATGGCAATTACATTTGACCCCGTCAATTTGGTCTTTAAAAAAAAAAAAAAACCTTTCAAAAAATTGTGGGGCCCAACCAGAAAGAAAGCTCATTTTGTTTTTGTTTTATTTATTTTTTTATTTTTTTGAGGAGGGAGGGGTGAGGCAAAAAAAAAAAAAAAAAAAAAACCAAATTGTGGGGTTCAACGTTAATTTCTATAGTATTTCTCTTCTTCCTTTTTACCCTTGTAAAAAATGAGTTCCTGAAATTTTGGGAGCACCAACAATACACCAATTCTGCCCCTGTCCGAGAGCCAAATCAGGCCACACCTCCCCCCATTTCTTGAGATTACAAAAATGCTTAGTCTATTGTGCGTTCGTGGCATATAAATTAATTGCAACTCCTAATTTTGTCATGAGCTTTGATCAACGCTCAATTTTCTCCATTTCTATAATTCTAGGGCATTTATTATATAAGGAATCTAGTGAGAGACTTCCGACTTACATACATAACCTATTTCAGTTCCATTATATTCTTTAAAGGCTTCTTGTCTACCTGTTAATCAAAAGTTAACTCATTCAAGGGTTAAGATAGTAAAATCAGGGCATCTTTATAATTTTTGCTGCTTCATTTTTACTCTGGAATTACCTAAAGAAAGCCAATTTTGCTTAGTTTCATGACTCCCTAAATATTTTGTTTGAGTTACTCTGATTTATGCGCTAGTTCATAATACTTTTTTCTTTTATTACAGCGACTTTATCTGTTGCCATTGGAGTTCTGATAGTCATTGGCCTCAGCTTCAGGCGAAAGTTTAGATCCATTTTGAAGAATGAAAGTCTAACACATCAGAATGTCGAAACCTTTCTAAGGAATAATGGACCCTTTGGTATAAGAAGATACAGTTACTCAGATATAAAGAAAATGACCAACTTCCTCAAAGATAAATTAGGCCAAGGAGGTTATGGTAGCGTCTACAAGGGGAAGTTACAAGATGGGTCTTTGGTAGCAGTAAAAGTTTTGAAAGCCTCAATAGGAAATGGAGAGGAATTCATAAACGAGGTTGCCAGCATTAGTAGGACCTCACATGTCAACATTGTTACCTTTAGGGGCTTTTGTTTTGAGGGTTCCAAAAGAGCTCTTGTTTATGAATTTATGCCTAATGGATCTCTAGAGAAGTTCATATATAAAAAAGATTCACCATCTGATCATCAATTGCAGTGGGAAACATTGTATAAGATTGCAGTTGGCATAGCTCGAGGATTAGAGTACTTGCATAGAGGTTGTAACAATCGAATCTTGCATTTTGACATAAAGCCTCACAACATTCTTTTAGATGAGAACTTTTGTCCAAAGATCTCGGATTTTGGCCTTGCAAAAGTATGCCCTAGAGAACAAAGTATCATATCAATGTTGGGTGCAAGAGGAACTGCAGGATATATAGCTCCAAAAGTATTTTGTAGAAATTTCGGAAGGGTCTCTCACAAATCAGATGTTTACAGCTATGGAATGATGGTTTTGGAAATGGTTGGAGGTAGAAAGAATATAGACGCTGAGGTTGATCGTACTAGTGAAATATTCTTTCCACATTGGGTTTACAGGCGCCTTGAACTCGATGAAGAACTAACATTGCATGGTCTCAGGACTGAAGAGGATCGACAAAATGCAAAGAAGATGACAATAGTGAGCTTGTGGTGCATACAGGCTGACCCATCAAACCGGCCAACAATGAGTAGAGTTGTCGAAAT
Source organism: Carya illinoinensis (assembly GCF_018687715.1). NCBI lineage: Eukaryota > Viridiplantae > Streptophyta > Magnoliopsida > Fagales > Juglandaceae > Carya > Carya illinoinensis. The sequence continues at coordinate 3,673,770 of NC_056757.1, forward strand.
GTTGGAAATGAGCCTCAATGCCTTGCAAATTCCTCCTAAACCTTTCTTGTCTTCCCCATCAAGATCAGAAGCTGATTCTTCGACTATAGTGGTTCTATCTCATTCTGGTTCTAAGGTTCCCTAAAAAAATATTTTTCTTGAATAGGAAATCTTAATTCTCGAAAGCAAGTTTGTATATTTTTCAACTTTATCAAATATTAGCTTGTCGATGCACCTTCAATTGAAGCGCTGCCCAACTTTAACTGCCTAAAATATGCAGTATTATCTGGCTTGATGGCTCGATCACATCATATTCTCTGGCATTATCTAACTTCATCCCTTGTCTGGGTTATCAAATCTATCTAAGGGTTGATTGAGAACAGAAGAGATATGTCTAATAATCCCTGGCTAGAATTATCACTAGAATTATTTTCCTTACCCTTTTCTGGAAGCTTTCACTGACTTTGGTCTGTTCATTTATTTTCACAACAAGGGGAAAATCCCTTGATTTGAGTTGATCTGTTTGCATAAGTGTGATCTTACTTGGAAAATAGATACTACTAATAAGTAAATTGGCTAAACAATTTTTACAATACTGAAATTTATCTTATGGATTAAACCCAAGCAATGTTGGAGCTAGTTTTAGCAAAGGCTTTAGGGTGTTTGGTTGAAACTTCCTCATGAAAAGAAAGCAAACCGCGGTCATGCTACCATTATAAGTACAATTAAATCCATTTCTCACCCGATTCAAAATGCTGTATACACATCCTTCCTCGCAAACCTTGTTGGGTGTGACCACCTTTGGACCAATCAACCCAAATGATGCTCCTATTTGAGTTAATGTCCGGGTGAGTTTTGGTCTCGAGGGTTGCCAAGTAGTGCGCATCCATGTAACATGGAGGCTTGCCTTGATTCTCAAAAATGGGGTAGTATGCGACATCTAATACTATCTGTATGGCTAGCTTCCAATGAACTTCGAACTATTGGTTGCCTTTATGTCAATCGGACAATGATATCATCGGCCACATGCACTTATTATACCGCCCTCAATCCATGGGTTGTGGATCATCAAATGAGCCAACAAAACTTTGGTTAGAGTTGATGAGGTAGTTGTAAATTGTTGTGAAGTTGAATAGAGGAATGCTTGTTTCGGAGAGCAACACAAATCTTTCATTGGAGAAATTGAGTAGGGCATTAGCTAATAGGCGCCTCTCTGCATCGATCATTGTGGCTTGTTCCCATTCCACATGCCACTGCAAAACAAGATACAATCCAAATTAAATTTGCAGTAAGATGCCTTAATGCGGTATGCCATATTGAAGTTTTTGGCCGAATAGTTTAATGACCGGTGCCCATTGCTGCATTTTTGCTTCCAGACCTTTTTCTAAAATTTTAACTCAATTTTATATGAGTGATCAGTTACAGTTTGTGATTTTGTGCTTTCTTTTTCTACTCCAAATTGTATTTGGCACATTCAATCAGGTATCAATTTGAAATTGCAAGTTAGCTTATTATAAGGAACCAGAACCCTGAAATTGGATTCCCACCTTCACCGAGAATGGGATGCACCCTTCCCTTCCCCCTGCCCCTCTTCTCCTGGGGAAGACCTTTGCCATGAGGTTCAAGTCAACATATGATTAACGTGGTTTGCAATGATACAATCCTCTATAACTATTTTGGGGGCATGCCCAAGGTGAAGAATCCTTTTAGGAGAGGTTTCTTGAAGCAAACTCTTTCTTTTATAAATTTTTATTCTTTTTTTAGCTCTTTTGCACCAACAATTTCTATTATTTATGTGGATATATGAGTTTCACTTTAAATGCTAAATGTGTTGCTTAGTTCGATTTTTCCCCTCCTTGTAAATTACATGTATACAACCCCATATGCATGTCAATGTGACATCCTAAAAACCGTTAGACAAATATAGCCAGATGATTGTGTGTTTAATGAAACATATACATACAAAATGACTAAAATTGTACCGCCGTGAGCTTTACTACCAAAGCAACAGCTACTCATTATCCACAACCAGTGATAAAAATCAAAGAATAGGGGAAAAAGAAAATGTAGATGATACAATTTGAGGTAATGGACATATTGGTGGCCGTCGGAGCTGTTAATGGTTATGAACTTTGTATTCACCGAAGGAAAGTACAATGGTAGCACCATCACCATCCTAGGGAGGAACCCAGTCTTGCACCACGTGAGGGAGTTGTTGGTGATTGGCGACACTGGCCTTTTCCGGTTTGCAAGAGGTTATGTCGAGATCAGGACTCACGTATTTGATCTCAAGACATTGGATGCCGTAGTTGAGTACAATGTCTATGTGTTGCATTATTGATGCTCTTTAGTCTCTTGACCTTTTGGGGTCAGGTATATTCGATGTTGCTCTGTTTTTTTTAGGTTGATTTTCTTTTATGTTGGTCACTTTGAATAATAACCCGTGCGGTGTGGGAGCTGGTTTATGTATTTTTTATTTTTTTCTTAAAAATTAAAAATTTTAAAAAAATACTCTAAAAATTTATAAAAAAAGAACAAAAAAAATTTATAACTCGCAATAAGGCCAATAATAAATGTTGGGTGGCCTGTTAGCATCATCGATGATAATGGGCCATATTAGTGATCCATTTGAGTACATAAAAATTATTATTGGTTAGAAAAACTTTGACGTACAGAAAGTTTTTCTCTTGACCCTGGATGAATTCACATTAACATTTTTTTTTTTTTATTGAGAGCGTGGACTCCCCACGTCAATGATATTAAGTACGAGTTGCATCAGGTTCTTAATGGTAGCGGAACTTTTTTGCATTATGCATACGAGAGATACATCGAACTTTCCTATTTCATTCTTTTTTCTTATAGCTAGCTTTCAACAGAATGCTACTTTTCATTTAAGGAAAAATATAGTTGCAAGCACAATTGTGCACTAATCTATACATCAATATGATGTGATTGGTCAAAAAGTAGATTTTATTGATAACAGTGTTAATTTAAATTTTAAGTATGAATAAATCAGTGTTGGTATACAGATTAGTGCGCAACTGCGCTTGTATGTAGCAAAACTCTTCATTTAAAATGCTATCTTCCAGTCAAGCTTAATGAGGTGTGAAATTATTTAAAATGATTAAAAATAACAAGATTTTAATTATTTATCTAACTTTAATTAGTAGAGACTTAACATTAACTGAGAAAGCCCAATCAATTAGAGCAAATAACCGCAGGCCGAAGGTTGAAATTTTGATTGTTTGGAAACAGCTCATAACAGCAGCCTGCACTCCAGCTCCAGTACAAATGTCATGTACAAACTCCCCAGTCCCCCACCCATACGTTTAAGGAAAGAAAAAGGCAGCCCTTCCTCCCTCTCACGAAGCATGTGAGAGAGCCCAGAAAAGAATTTTATGGAAGTAATCTTGATTCTTGACCTGCAACTCCTCATCCATCCATGACTTTTCCATATTCGTTTTCCCCAGTCAATACGTTCTCTCGTTAGCCCCCCCGTCTCCTACTTCCCTCACAACACGGCTAAGAAAATGAAAAGCTCATTGTTTGATCAACTTTACTTGTACCAGTTACCAACTTTCGAGAAAACTTATCCCCCGGGCCTGGCCAACACGTCAAGATTTTTCAAAGATGCCATTTGTGGGCCACGCGATGTTTTTCCTCATTCGTCTTTTTATGAGATCGGCCCACAATTAATCAATGTTTACACGAGAAGTAGAGACCGGAACGTGGCTCATGATATCTGCTTTACGGGTTTTTTGGTTGATTTTAATCGTTTCAAGAGTGGAAAATTTGATACCAGCCGCCTTGGTTTCCATGAGAAATGGTTTAAAGTTCAAAGCTTTTGACAGAGTCAAGGAGTCGAGTCGTTCTAATGCGAGTCAATGCAGAAAATGAGTAGGATACTTCCTCACCTCCTCGGACTCTTCGGCCGTGTAGTGAGTATGAAGGGATTTCCCAAATGCACAGACCTCGGCCTGCTTTTACAAGTCTCCCTTCTCCAGTTCCCGAGTCTACTGCCGTGTTAAACTGAGAAACTCCATAATATATTGTGAAGCCAGCAGGAGCAACAAAAATAAGTACCCGAACACGTTGTTTGCTTTATCGATCCATAGAGCGATAGGTTGTTGCTGGTGAATTGGGAGTTTAATTGGGATATGGCTTCTGTCTCCCTCTTTGTTTTCTTTCTTGTCTCATACCTCGGGTTGCTTCTGTCGGCCGGACAAGAAGAATCATACACCAAGAACTGTCGTCCCCTTCATTGTGGAGATCTGGACAGCATCGGATTCATCAATAATATCACACACCGAAACTGTGGTATTGGCATCGTAACTTGTAGCAATGAAACTGAGAGGATCCAACTGGTGATTGGTGAAAGACAGTACGAACTTACAAGGATTAGGATTAGAATTGATCCTCAGCGTAAAGTTTATTTCCTGCGTATGCGGGGCCAGAAGGTTTCGGGGAACTTTTCGTCCGATAGATGCGAATTCCAAATGACCATACACCCCGGATCTTCATCCATCCCCTTTCAATTCAATTCACCCCAGATGACCCTGTTCAAATGCGACGCTGTCCAGCAGCATCTTGGCTCGATGAAATTTAACTGCGGAGACTATTATTTCTACGATCGTCAAACAACCTATGGCATTCCTTCTGGATGTTCCATTATTCAGCTCCCAATAAAGCCGCCGCCAAGTGACCGTGAATGGTATCCACCAATCGTAACCGCTGAGTTCGAACTTCAAGTGAATGTGAATGTGTCTGATGATTGTTTCCAGTGCGATGAGAAAGAAGGACAATGCCAGATCGAAAGAAACATAGATTGTCCAAAGAAAGGTATGGGATACACAAATCCATTCATGATAAGGCCTAAAAGAAATTTTCTTTTTTATTAATTTTTAGATTGTAGTTATTCCTAATACAGGTGCTAGTACTCGTGTTTGTACCATGCCATATATATATAGATATATATAGTTCAGTACTCCTCTATATATATGAGCGGTAAGCTTTATATATTCGGATTAGTTTTGAATTTAGATGATGAGATCATCAAATATTAGAAATAACTTTGTCGCAATGAAAGAAATCTGTATGGGATCGACATGAGCTGGCTGATGGTGCTTTGTTACTAACCCTTTTAAGATTCCAATGGATCGATGCCCAATTCTTCTCAAACTAACACCATTTTGTTGTATCTTCTTTGCAGGGAAGAAGAGTAAAGTGTTGGCGATAGCCTTGGGTAAGCTGCCTCTTCAATCTAATTTTTCTGTTTAATTGATATTCACACGTGCCATTTGATTGCTTATGGAAATCATAATATTCCATCATAATATGTCATCGACCCCCACCCACCTGTCTCCCGGAGAAGCAGAGTCGCAACTAGAAAGAATGCTCATTTTGTATTTGTTGTATTTATTATTATTTTTTTTTAAACTGCCTCTTCAATCTAATTTTTCTGTTTAATTGATATTCACACGTGCCATTTGATTGCTTATGGAAATCATAATATTCCATCATAATATGTCATCGACCCCCACCCACCTGCCTCCCGGAGAAGCAGAGTCCCAACAAGAAAGAATGCTCATTTTCTGTTTGTTGTATTTATTTTTTATTTTTTTGAGGGGGAGGGTTGAGGGGGTCAAAGTCAATTTCTATAGTAATTCTCTCTCTTCTTTTTTTTTTTTTTTTTTTTTTTTAATAAAAAAAAAACCCCGTGTTAAAAATGAGTTCCTGAAATTTTGAGGGCACCAACAATACACCTAATTCTGCCAGTCTGGAAGCCAAATCCGACCTCCCTCCCCATTGCTTAAAAGGAAAATTGCCACTGCCGTGATTCTGGAAGATGACCTCTCCTTTCAAATACAACAGAGAAAAGAGAGTCAACTGTTCAAATTTCTGTCGCGCACAATTTCCCTTTTGACTGGCCTACACTACAAATTTATTCATCGACTCTGTTAATTTCCTCCATTGCTGCCCTTCAGTTAAAACTTAACTTCTTCCTTTCCTCACATTTAGGTGTTGGATGCCCAGCGATCGTCATTATAATTATTTGCTTGTGGCGTTCTTACAAGAAAAAAAAAGCTTCCTCAAACTCTTTGGCGAGGAATACTTATGCTGTTCAATCCTCAAGATCAGACCTGGAAGTGGGGAGTGTCTACTTTGGAGTGCATATTTTCCCATACAGTGAACTTCAAGAAGCAACCAATAACTTTGATGATGAAAAAGAACTTGGAGATGGTGGATTTGGGACTGTGTATTATGGTAAGATAAACCGTTGCTTCAATCACTAAATCACGGCATAAACTTTCCAAGCAGAAGTGTAGAACAAATGCATAAAAAAACAAAAGGACTTGACATGCATCTAGCAATTTACAGACTTACAATGGCTATTTTTCTCAACTAGGGAAACTCCGTGATGGGCGGGAAGTTGCAGTCAAGCGCCTATACGAGCACAACTGCAGACAAGTACAACAGTTCATCAATGAAGTTGAAATTCTCACGCGCATGCGCCACAAAAATCTAGTGTCCCTTTATGGGTGTACTTCACGCCGCAGCCGTGAACTACTACTCGTGTATGAATACATTCCCAATGGCACTGTTGCAGATCACATCCATGGAGATCGAGCAGCACCTGGGTCACTCTCATGGCCTACTCGTATGGGCATCGCCATAGAAACAGCCAGTGCATTGGCTTTCCTCCATGCTTCTGAGATCATACATCGTGATGTGAAAACCAATAATATTCTCCTTGACATGAACTTTAGCGTCAAAGTTGCAGATTTTGGGCTTTCTCGACTCTTCCCCAATGATGTCACCCATGTCTCAACAGGACCTCAAGGGACTCCGGGCTATGTTGACCCCCAATATCATCAGTGTTACCAGCTTACGAAAAAGAGCGATGTCTACAGCTTTGGGGTTGTCCTCATTGAGCTCATATCATCTCTCCCAGCTGTTGATATAACTAGGCATCGGCATGAAATAAACTTGGCTGACTTAGCCTTAAACAAGATTGAACAGCGCGCACTCCATGAGTTGATCGACCCATATCTTGGCTTTCAGTCAGACGGCGAAGTTAAAAGGATGACCATTTCAGTCGCAAGCTTGGCTTTCCAATGTATACAGGGGGGCCAGGAACTTAGGCCTTCCATGGTAGAGGTTTTGGAGGCATTAAAGGGTATTCAAAGTGGTAAGGATACTGGACCTTTAAATGTACACCCACCAACTTCACCGGATTGTGATGACGTTGTATTATCGGACAAAATACATGAGCTGCCACCTTCACCAAATGCTGTGACTGATAACTGGACTAGTACTAGATCCTCTACACCCAATATCAGTGGTTAAATTTCTTCTCCATTCTGTTAAGTTTTTCAAGTAGATGATAAGATAATGTGTTGAGATTTCATTATCATCACATCTACTTAATTGTTAATTTGTTCTTCATAAAAGGCATCTGTGGATAATTTAAAATTTGGGGAATGTATATATTGAATGGAATGATCGAGTAATGTTAATATTTTTAATCTGTGTTCTACCAAGTACTAAATAAGTAGTGGATTGTGTGCTTGACGTCTTACTATTCTTCACTGGTTTAATGCTTGTGGTAGTGTCCAATGGGCTAGTCTCTAGCCCATTTTCTAGTCTTTTTTATTTCATTTTTTCCCTTTTCTTTTATTTTTCTCCCACTCTTTGTAAGGATGCTAAAACCTAAGATCTACCATCGTCCATCCATCCGGCTCATTGCTGCCATGCGTCCCTCCTTCGATCTAACAGTTGCCAATCCATCAACCTCCATTGCCAAATTGTTCAACATTAAGGTTGGTTCCATGCGCCTCCACCTCGAGCAATATCTTAGCGGTTTTGCATCTTCTTTCAAAGGATAGTTCACTATTCTCCTCTTTGCAAAATGCAAGAGTTCATTCTTACTTTCTTTTCTAAAGTTACGAAGGACTACAGTTTGGAAAGCTCCATTAAATTTATGGAACCAATAAGTTTGGTGCATCATTATCTACTACAACTTTAACGAAACAGGCTTCAATGAAAGTCATTTTCTCTCAAGAGAAGTGCTACTAGAATTGTCACCTGAGTATAATAGTAGAAGTACGTACATTTGATGATTTTTGTTGATAAAGTTGGTAAGACAAAACAACCGATCAAATGGAGTCCAAAAATTATCGCAAGGTAGCAGCACATTACGGCAGAGCTTAAGTGTTTTTGGGTCAATGGAGGAGAGAATGACAATTCTGATCGATGGACTATGGTAGTGGATGGGAGGTATTTTGACTCGCAGAAAGCCGTAGGGGTGTAGAAAAACCAGTCAAACCAGCCGTGATCGATGCAAACCGACTGCCGGAGTGCAAAACCAGTAGGGAACTAGTCGGCCGACGGTAGGACTTCAACAAAACCGATGTCGGTCAGTTTTAGTCTTAGTTTGAGCCCAATTCAAACCGTTGAACCAGCCGACGTTAGTTGCTCCTTTTTTTTTTTTTTTTTAATTATATCTATTGAAAATGACGCCGTTTCACTTAAACAAATGAAAATAGTCTTTTTAGTTCTTTAGTTTCTCAAAAAAGTAGTAAATGGAATGGCACTGTTTCGACCTAGGTTTGAAAATAAAGCCCCTTGCCTTCAGTCCTCTTCTTCTCAAGCCCTCTTCTTCTTTCAGACTTTCAGTCTACAAGTCCAGCCTTCAGCGGCAGGAAGCCCAACCTCTAGCCATCCCTTTCGACCATTCCTAGTTCCGAGAAACAGCGTCATTCTCTCTTCCTCTGATTCTCTGCGCCGTTCTCTCTCCCTATCTCTCTTCTCTCTCAGATTCTCTGTGCCAATCCATTTTGTTGATTTTTGTTCTGAATCAATCTTGTGATATTTGTTGTAAGATTTTCTAGAGAGGGTACGGATCCATTTTCTTGTTTTTTGTGTGATAATTGCATTCGAGACTCGAGTGAATTTGTGAAATGTGAATCTATAACAATCGCCTATAGAGAAGAGTTGAAGGTTGAAGATGAAGGAGAAGCTCGGGAAGAATATGTAGAATGGGAAAGTGAAGTCTTCTCTACAGCCGATTATTACAGAATCTCTGTTTCAGTGTTTCTCATCTCTCTCTCTCTCTCTCTCTCTCTCTCATCGCGCCACCAACCGTTTTCTTCCCCTTCATCAGTCAATTTTGATTAAGATAAACATATTTTTAGCATATCGGTGCGGTTTTGGTTTTGGACCAAAACCACATCGAGGTGTTCAGTTTTTATCCCTAAAAAGCACTAGATCTATCCCCAAGTGTCAAAGAAAAATGGAGAAAAGCTAGAAAAAAAGATAGAGAAAGGACAAGGAGAAGGTAGAAGATGAGAACTAGGGAGTGTAGTTGAACTAGAGATAGGAGAGGAGGAAGCTTCACCGTGTTTTACTGGTGAGTGGTGTTTTAAAATTAATGCATGAATGAAGTTTCTGAGGCCCATTATGATGCGTTGGATAAGCAAAGGAAAGCGGTCTTCCAATCTATTGTCAAATGACTTCTTCTTCCAAAATGATATTTTACCAACCCCTAGTTTCTGCCTCCATAATAGTAATCAAGGCCACTTTTGCTTCACCAACATATGCATGGCTCGTTCGGTGAAATTCTTGCTGTCCAAGCATACAGAGGGGTGTCATTGGAGTTATGGCTAGCTAATGGCAAGCCACCATGTGGAATTTGCTTTGGACAAATGTTGTTCCTCAAAAGCCAGATATGACATTGTAAAATACCATTAAATGTTGCTTGAATAGTAAATAGTGTTTGGGTATGTGGTCGTCCAAAGCTGCATTAATGGTGTTAATTTCGAAATTAATGGTCCACTGTAGATATATATTCTCTTCAATTCTCTGATTTGTCTTTGATTCCATGCATGCAGGGACATGATTAATTTGTAAGAACTAGTCAAACAGGAATGTTTTACATTGACTATTTGTTTTCCATGAAATTAAAGAAAACGAAAGAATGAGAGGAAAATACGTAAGAGGTCACCTAAGTTGGTATGCATAACCTCGGCATTGAATTGAGTGACTCGCTGAACTCAAAAGACTGACCATTAAAACTGAAATTGGAAAACGCTATCTGCAGGAGACTTCGCGCAGGGATCGCGCAGGAACGTCTATGTGGAAATGAAACGGTGCGTTTCCCACGAACCCATCCATTCGAAGTCCCTCCTCCATTCAACGCGCAACTCACTCTCCTCCATCTCCCTCCTCCATCTCTGGTTATTCCCCACCGATATGGGAATCTGAAACCTAGCCTCTGCATTCCCTTCCTCCATTCTCACTGTCCACCCAAGATGGGTTTATGAACCCAGAAACTCTAACCGAGAAATCGAGAGCCAGCTCCCTCCCTCCTCTGCGTCGCGACCCTCTAAATACTCGGGGTCGTTCTCGTTCTCGAGATGAGAAGAAAAAAGTCTTCTCCGATGCTGCCTGTGCATTATGGTGTAGGAAAAACCACCATTATGATAAGAAATATACCAAGCAAATACACGTACAATATTCCATTCATCCTCTATCGATACACGTATATACACACACGGGAGAGACTTTGTTTATTGTTTGTTGACTCTTCTTTGCATATAAGTTGAATTTTTGGAAACCTAACTATGAGTTTTTGGGCTTGACGTTTCCGGAATGATGTATTTGGTTGATTAAAGATTTTCTTGATCCCCCCTTTTACAATTTAGTTCAATTTATTTACGAATAGGTGTGGATCTCAGCCATTTTTTTTGACAAATTGGTTCAATCCTTTGATCTGTGTTGGTTGGGTTGTCCATTATCTTTATTTTCTCTCTTCATGTTTGCCTTCTGTGATTAGCTTCATTATTTTCCTTATTTCTTCTTGTGTACATGTTACATGATCTGTCAGACGTAAGATGTTGGTGGAATTTCTAGACGAGTATTGCAAGTTGAAGAATGAAAAAGTGGAGACTGAAGAACAAAGTGTGTCCGCTTTTAATTTCGTATATTTGCCTATAGACTTCAGGAATTTATTGTTCATTCAGCTTAATTTCCTTCTCTAGTGCATATGCGACCCTCAACTCGAGCTGATTCCCCACACCCACTTCCAATTAGTTCTATATGCAATATTTGTGCTCTTTGAGTATATATTGAGAAACAAAAATAACTTATACATCACTGGGTGTAACAAAGGATACTCGTTAACTTCACCGACCCTCAGGCTGTGTGGAAGTTTTACCTTGCGGCTAACAACCAGTCATGGGAGCTTTTTCATTCAAACAAGATACGCTAGATAGCCTTCGCAAGACTACAGATATAGACCTCATTGTTATTGGGAAGGAAATCGTTGCAGGTCTTCTACAGGTAGGGAACGACAAACACATCTGCTCCCAGTTCAATTCACGGGCAATTTCATCTTTCCTTTTTTTTTTTTTAGTTCACATGACGTGGCAGAATAACTAGTTCCTGCGCATTTCGTGCGCCAACTTCCTTGTCCGTAGAAGAACTGTTAAAAATTTGAGAAAACATGGAGGCCGGTCCGACTATTCTTCGTCAATAAACATCCCTCTAATAGAAGTCCTCCACGTAAAACTTCTATTTTACATATTCTGTATTTGCCTACACCCGATCAACATCTCATACAGCCTTCCCGTGCCTCCATCACTTTCTTCTTCTTCCACTCCATCCTAACTCAAACTCAGATCTCGATCCCACACTCATCCTCGACGACGACTCGACCCCCTGAACCAGGTGTTGGACGGAGCTCAACCCCCAAGCCGGCCCAAACGAAGCTCGACTCCAAGAGAGTTTTTCACAGCCCTCCCGTTCTCTCACTATCGCGATTAATAATTTCGCTGCATATAGAACTTTCGTGTTGAGTAATGTGGAGTCTGGTTCACACCACTCGAGCGGAGGCATTGGCCGCTCGAGCGAAGTCAGGCAGAGTCGAACGCTCGATGTTGGCTCGACAGTGAGCTCGAGCAGGAGGAGTTCGCTCGAGCGGAGGCATTGGCTGCTCGAGCGAAATCAGGCAGAGTCGAACGCTCGACGTCAGCTCGACAGTGGGCTCGAGCGGGATGCGGAAGGGAAGTTCGCTCGACGCGCGCTCGACACGCCGCTCGAGCGAACATACGATTTAGGGATTCCGCCGTTTGAACTATAAATATGATTTTTGCCTCTTAAGTCTGTAACAGAGCAGCCACGAAAACACTGTGGATGAACAGTGTTGTGACCCATCTTGTAGTGTGATTCCTCAATAATAAAAATCCTCTGCAGCTCCCGTGGACGTAGGCAATTTGCCGAACCACGTACATCTTGTGTCATGTGTGATTGCGTGTGTGATCGTTTTCTCATTCGGTGTTATTTTTCAATTCATTGTCATCGTTTTTCACAACAATTGGTATCAAGAGCCAAGGTTCGGGTCTGAGGAGAAACGATGGCTGGAGATGAATTGAAGGTATCGGGGATCGAGAAGTTTGATGGCACGGATTTTGGATACTGGAGGATGCAGATAGAGGACTACCTCTATGGGAAGAAACTCCATCTTCCACTATTGGGGCAGCAACCGAAAAAGATGGATGATGCTAGTTGGAATCTGTTGGATCGACAGGTTCTGGGGGTTATTCGATTAACCCTGTCGAGATCCATTGCACACAACGTCATCAAGGAGAAGACGACGGCGGATCTCATGGCGGCTTTGTCAGGTATATATGAAAAGCCGTCAGCGAATAACAAGGTACATCTGATGAAAAAGTTATTCAATTTGAAAATGGCAGATAGTACGTCTGTTGCACAACATCTGAATGATTTTAATACTATCACAAATCAATTGTCGTCTGTTGAAATTGAATTTGATGATGAGATACGTGCACTGATACTATTGGCTTCATTGCCAAATAGTTGGGAAGCCATGAGAATGGCTGTTAGTAATTCTGCTGGTAAAAATAAACTGAAATATGATGATATACGTGATTTGATTTTGGCTGAGGAGGTGCGCAGGAAAGATTCAGGCGAGACCTCGGGTTTGAGTTCAGCCCTGAATGTTGAATCTCGAGGGAGATCACATGACAGGAATTCAAACAGAGGAAGATCAAAATCAAAGTATAGGGGCAAGAGCAAGTCGAGACCTGGTCAGCAGGCAACTTGCTGGAATTGTGGCAAAGCTGGCCACATAAAGAAAAACTGCAAAAACCCCAAGAAGACGGAGAATGATAGTGCTAATGTGGTAACTGAAGAAGTACAGGATGCACTATTGCTTGCAGTTCATAGTCCAGTTGATGACTGGATACTGGATTCAGGGGCTTCCTTCCATACATCTTCCCACCGGGAACTAATGAGGAATTATGTTGCAGGTGATTTTGGGAAGGTATATTTGGCTGATGGTGAGGCTTTGAACGTAGTGGGGATGGGAGACATTGACATTGCACTCCCTGGCAAGAACAAATGGACCTTGCAAAAGGTCAGGCACATTCCTGAGTTGAAGAAGAACCTCATTTCTGTTGGGCAGCTTGATGAGTGTGGTCATTCAGTGGTGTTCTCAGATAGCACCTGGAAGGTCACAAAAGGGGCATTGGTACTAGCTCGGGGTAAGAAAACTGGTACACTTTATATGACTACTGGTTTAATTGACACTATTGCTACTACCGTTGCAGAGAGCACAGCAGATTTGTGGCATTGTAGGCTTGGCCATATGAGTCAGAAGGGCATGACAGAACTTCTGTCTAGAGGCAAGCTACCAGAACTGAAGACAGTTGATCTCGGTATGTGTGAGAGTTGTGTTATGGGGAAGCAAAAGAAGGTCAGCTTCTTGAAAAGTGGCAGGACGCCAAAGACAGGAAGACTTGATCTTGTGCACACAGATGTGTGGGGTCCTTCTCCAGTTGCATCTCTTGGAGGTTCTCGCTACTATGTTACGTTCATTGATGACCATAGTAGAAAGGTATGGATTTATTTTTTGAAACATAAATCTGAAGTATTTGATGTTTTCAAAATTTGGAAAGCCATGGTTGAGACAGAGACAGGCTTGAAACTGAAGTGTTTGAGGTCTGACAATGGTGGTGAGTATGTTGATGGCGGGTTCAAGGAGTACTGTGCAGCTCAGGGTATCAGAATGGAGAAGACCATTCCTGGGACACCACAACAAAATGGAGTTGCTGAGCGTATGAACAGGACCATTAATGAGCGTGCTAGAAGCATGAGGTTGCACGCTGGACTACCACCCACTTTTTGGGCAGATGCAGTCAGCACTGCCGTTTATTTGATAAACAGAGGGCCATCAGTTCCACTGGATTGTGGATTGCCTGAGGAGGTTGGGAGCGGGAAAGAGGTTAAGTTTTCTCACCTTAAAACCTTTGGTTGTCTTTCTTATGTGCTTGTTGATTCTGATGCTCGCAGTAAGCTTGAGGCTAAGTCAAAGAAATGCTATTTCATTGGCTATGAAGACGAGGCATTTGGCTATCGTTTCTGGGATGATCAGGGTCAGAAAATCATAAGAAGCAGGAATGTGATTTTCAATGAGAAAATGATGTACAAGGATAAGTCGAGTACAGTTCCTGCAGTAGCTCCTCAGGAGTCCGAGTTTGTAGGATTGGATGACCTACCAGAGGTCACAGTGCAGTGTAGAGATGAGAGTGACGGGGAGAGTGGGTCCAGTACACCCATTCCTATTATTCCGCAGGCAGTTTCAGAACCGTCTACTCCTACAGTTGCAGTTCGCAGGTCAGTTAGGACTATACGTCCCCCACAGCGTTTCTCACCTACTTTGAATTATATTCTGTTGACAGATGGTGGAGAACCGCAGAGTTATGAAGAAACCTTGCAAGATGAGAATTCTAGCAAGTGGGAGCTGGCCATGAAAGACGAGATGGATTCCTTGCTAGGGAATCAGACATGGGAGTTGACAGAACTTCCATCAGGGAAGAAGGCATTACACAACAAGTGGGTGTACCGGGTGAAAACTGAGCATGATGGCAGTAAGAGGTACAAGGCTAGACTTGTTGTAAAAGGCTTTCAGCAGAAGCAGGGTATTGACTACTCTGAGATCTTTTCTCCTGTGGTAAAGATCACAACTATCAGGATAGTACTGGCTATGGTTGCCACTGAAGATCTATTTCTTGAGCAGTTAGATGTGAAGACAGCTTTTCTTCATGGAGACCTTGAAGAAGACATCTACATGCACCAGCCTGAGGGGTTTGTGGTACAGGGAAAGGAAGGTTCAGTTTGCAGACTGAAGAAGAGCTTGTATGGCCTGAAGCAAGCTCCTAGACAGTGGTACAAGAAATTTGACAGCTTTATGCACAGTGCAGGGTATATTAGATGTCAGGCAGATCACTGTTGCTATGTCAGGCATTTTGGCAATTATTACATTATTTTACTGTTGTATGTGGATGACATGCTTATTGCAGGGGCTAGTATTGATGAGATCAATAATCTGAAGAAGCAGATGTCAGAGCACTTTGCAATGAAGGATTTGGGAGCTGCAAAGCAAATCCTTGGCATGAGAATTGTCAGAGACAGAGTCAGAGGTACGTTGAGACTCTCACAGGCTGAGTATGTGAAAAAGGTACTCAGCAGGTTCAATATGGACAAGGCCAAACCAGTTGGCACACCCTTGGGAAGTCACTTCAGACTCAGCAAGAATCAGTCACCAGAGTCAGAGGAGGAACGAGATTACATGAGTAAGGTTCCTTATGCCTCAGCCATTGGTTCACTTATGTATGCTATGGTTTGTACAAGACCGGATATTGCCCATGCAGTGGGAGTTGTGAGTAGATACATGAGTAACCCAGGAAAGCAACATTGGGAAGCAGTGAAGTGGATTTTGAGGTACCTAAAGGGTTCCTCAGAAACCTGTTTATGTTTCTCTGGAGAGAGCTTGGAGGTGCAGGGCTATGTTGACGCTGATTTAGCTGGAGATATTGACAGCATAAAGAGTACCACGGGCTTTGTTTATACACTTGGTGGTACTGCAGTGTCATGGGGTTCTAATTTACAGAAAACAGTTTCTTTGTCTACAACAGAAGCTGAGTATATTGCAGTGTCAGAGGCTGCAAAGGAGATGGTATGGCTACAAGGCTTCTTGGAAGAATTGGGTAAGAAGAATCAGAAAGGCACTCTCTACAGTAACAGTCAGAGTGCCATATTCCTTGCCAAGAATCCAGCATTCCATTCCAGGACCAAGCACATTCAGATCAGGTATCACTTCATACGGTCATTGTTAGATGACGGACAGTTGTTACTTGAGAAGATATGTGGAAGCAAGAACCCTGCTGATATGTTGACAAAGGGTGTTACGCTTGAGAAACTGAAGTTGTGCGCAACTTCAGTTGGTCTTCTAGAATGAAGACAGGAGCAGTGAGTTGCAGAGGTGGAGGATATCATGTTTGAGAAAGACGGTGATACAGCGAGTGTACCAGTCTCCAAGTGGGAGAATTGTTGAGTAATGTGGAGTCTGGTTCACACCGCTCGAGCGGAGGCATTGGCCGCTCGAGCGAAGTCAGGTAGAGTCGAACGCTCGATGTTGGCTCGACAGTGAGCTCGAGCAGGAGGAGTTCGCTCGAGCGGAGGCATTGGCCGCTCGAGCGAAATCAGGCAGAGTCGAACCCTCGACGTCAGCTCGACAGTGGGCTCGAGCGGGATGCGGAAGGGAAGTTCGCTCGACGCGCGCTCGACACGCCGCTCGAGCGAACATACGATTTAGGGATTCCGCCGTTTGAACTATAAATATGATTTTTGCCTCTTAAGTCTGTAACAGAGCAGCCACGAAAACACTGTGGATGAACAGTGTTGTGACCCATCTTGTAGTGTGATTCCTCAATAATAAAAATCCTCTGCAGCTCCCGTGGACGTAGGCAATTTGCCGAACCACGTACATCTTGTGTCGTGTGTGATTGCGTGTGTGATCGTTTTCTCATTCGGTGTTATTTTTCAATTCATTGTCATCGTTTTTCACAACACTTTCGCTGTTATGTTTTGATTTCGTTGGTTGTGGGTATTACCTAATATCATATTTCGGTCACACAGGCCAAGTGACTCCCTTCAATTTGTACGACACTGCATGCTGTGAATCTAAGTGATGGAATCAAACTAAATCATAAGCATTGGTTGATGGTTCTTCCTACAATTTTGTTTTTGTGTTAGATGGACCTGATTTTTTTAATGATGAGAGCAGTAAGCAATTTAATTGTTCAACGAATGAAGAAACTCCACAGTAAGGTAAATTGCAAAGCAATTTTATCTATGCTGTAACAGATGTTGAAAATTGAAAGATAGTTCAACAACACATGTTCCTCTAATTTTGCTATTATAATTGGGGTGGCCCGTATAACAGATGTTCAGGTCTATTATCCACAACAAAAATTTTAAAATTTCACTTGCTTATGAGAATGAAGATCCTTTACCACCCGATGTTGCTTCTCCCATATTTGCTCAGTATGATGTCTCGGGTTTGACTGATGCGAGTGAGAAGTAAGATAGAAGGTGTAGCAGGCCAACGAGGAGGCCTATGTAGGGAGGTTGGTGGAGAAGAAAGAAGGTGAAGGGACAAGCAAGAGAGGGTCCAAATTGAGTTCCTCTTTGAAACGGTGGATCCTATATAATGGGTTTCTCGGAAGCTAATAAAGAGATGATGTCAAAAGTAATTTTTCTTTGTGTTTATTCCATAAAACAGAGTACAAGATGTTGAGATACAAGAAACTATTTTAGGAAGCTATTCTTCATCTATACAATATCTACAACTATAATCATGTTTAACCCTTGATTGAAGGGACTCCTAAATCTAAGATTTCTATAGCTGGCGAATTACATGACTCGCGCCAACACTCCCCCTCAAGTTGGTGTGTAGATATCTCTACGCTTAACTTGTCAAGTGAGTCATAGAAGCTTCTACTGGAAACTGCCTTGGTAAGGATGTCAGCCAATTGATCTTTAGACTTAACGAAAGGAAATTGAATGATCTTCTCTTCTAGGTTCTATTTGATGAAATGTCGATCCACCTCCACATGCTTGGTGCGATCGTGTTGAATTGTGTTGTGAGATATGTCGATGGCAGCCTTATTATCACAGAATAAATTCATTGCAGAACTAGGAGGAAAACCGACCTCTGTTAGCAAACTTCTAAGCCAAAGAAGTTCTCACAATCCTTTTGCCATGCCTCAAACTTAGCTTCAGGCTGGACAATGCCACTACCTTCTGCTTTTTACTCCTCCATGTAACTAAGTTTCCTCCCACGAATGTAAAGTAGCCTGAGCTAGACTTTCTATCCAAGACATTTCTTGCCCATTCTGCAACCGTGTACCCTTCAATATTCAAAAGTTCATTCTTGGAGAACATTAGTCCTTTTCCTGGTGATGACTTTAGATAGTGGAGGATTCGAATTACGACACCCATATGGTCTTCACTCGGACCATGCATAAATTTGCTTACTACACTTATGGCGTAAGCAATGTCTAGGCGAGTGTGAGATAAGTGAATGAGCTTCCCCACTAGTCTTTGATACCTCACCTTATTGGTTGGCACCTGGTCTGAATATTCCCCAAGCCTATGGTTATGCACAATCGGCGTATCCACGAGTTTGCACTCTAGTAATCCCACTTCCGTCAATAAGTCTAGTACATATTTCTGTTGAGAGAGAAATTGCCCCTTTCTAACCTTGCCACCTCTATCCCCAGAAAATACTTAAGCCCTCCCAAGTTCTTCATTTCAAACTCAGTAGACAATTGTTCTTTTAGTCTCGAGATCTCCTCAGCATCATCCCATGTAATTATCATATCATCCACATAGACTATTAATGCTGTCACCTTGCTTTGTCGGTGTTTCAAGAAGAGACTATGGTCAGAGTTACTTTGGCGATAGCCATACTTCCTCATAGCTAAACTAAATAGGCCAAACTAGCTCGCGATGACTGTTGTCCATACAATACCCTCTCCAATTTACAAACAATTTTGGTCTTAACAGATTCTGTATATCCTGACGGAATATCCATGTACACCTCCTCGTCAAGGTCATCATGAAGGAAAACATTCTTCATGTCGAGTTGATGTAGTGGCCAGTCCAAATTTGCTGCAAGAGACAATAAGACTCTAAAAGTATTCAGTTTGGCTACTGGTGAGAAGGTTTCTAAATAGTTTACGCCATATGTTTGAGTAAAACCCTTCACCACAAGTCTTGCCTTGTATCGGTCGATTGATCCATCAGCCTTGTATTTTATAGAGAACACCCATTTGCATCCCACTATCTTTTTTCCATCCGGTAATGGGACCAACTTCTAGGTATTATTTTTCTTTAAGGCTTCTAGTTTGTCTTGCATTGCTTGTGCCCACTTTGGATCGGATAACGCCTCCTTAACACTACTGGGAATATGGTAGGAGGATAGGGTTTGAGTGAAAGTCTTGAGAGGCTTGGACAGACCTTGAGTAGACACATAATTTGCAATTGGGTACTTGGACTTTCTTTCTTCCTCATCTGGAGAGTATCTATTCGGTGGTTTCCCATTATTATGTCTGAAAGGGAACACATAACCAGTAGAAGAATCTAGGACATTAGCATGTAAAGGTGCAGTTGAAGTACTTACCTCAGGGACATTCTCAAGAGGAGGAGGGTCTTCGGGTACTAAGGAGTGAGGGGACTTTGTATTTTCTGGTTCTCCATTTTCGGCCTCTTCATTTCCAGGTTCTTCATTTCTCAATTCTGCATGTTCATTTTCTAGTGATACATCGTGCGGTTCAACTGCTATATTCCCAGTTCCATGCTCACCCGTGGGAGCCATCAACCAATTTGGCTCTTCCACTTGAGTCTCCCCCTAAAGTGAAGAATTGGGTACCAGTGAAGAATAACAATTCTCGGACTCAAGGAAAGTAACATCCATGGTGATTTAGGTTCGGTTGGTAGTGGGATCATAGCACCGGAAGCCTTTTTATGTAAACCATATCCCAAAAATAAGCACCTAACTGCACATGGATCCAGTTTGGTACGTTGATTCTTGTGGAGATGGACAAAGGCAACACATCCGAAAATTCTAGGAGGAAGCATCAATATGGAAGGTAGGGATACATGAGTAGAGAGGATTTGTAAGGGGGTTTTAAAGTGTAGAATTTTAGATGGCATACGGTTGATTAAGTACACGGCAGTAGCCACAGTATCCCCCCAATGGCAACTCGGCACCATTGCTCCAACGAGTAAAGCATGGAATGTTTCCAGAATGTGCCGATTTTTTTCTCTCGGTGACACCATTTTGTTGTGTTGTCTGAGCACATGAGGTCTCATGGAGGAGACCATGTTGTTGGAAAGAGGCCTGAAATCTTTGGTTGATGAATTTGCCACCATTATCGGAATGAAGAATTTTTATCTTGGAGGAGAATTGAGTCTGAATCATGGCATGAAATGCTTGAAAAATGGTGAAAACTCTGTCTTTGGTTTTTAGCTGGTAGAGCCATGTCATTCGAGTGCAATTGACGACAAAAATTACAAACCAACGGTAATCAGAGGAAGTAGTTATCAGGGATGGTCCCCACACATCAGAGTGTATCAAAGCAAATGGAGTATTAGTTTTATTCAAGCTATCTGGATAACAAACTCGTTGGCTTTTAGCCTTGATACATGTATCACATTTAAAGTCTACATTCTGCAAATGTGAAAATAAGGCTGGGAGTAGATGTCGGAGATAGCCAAATGATGGGTGCCCAAGCACCTATGCCATAGCCAAATCTGTCGTTCTTGGCAACTTGTTTGATGGTGCATGTGATTTGCTCTGCTTGGGCTGAAGTCATCCAAGTAATACAGTCCTCCCCTCTTAGTACCATGCCCAATAATCTCCTTGCGGAGAACATCCTAAAGAAGACAAAAAGTAAAGTATATCTATCACTACGACACAATTAAGCTCTTCAGTAACTTGACTCACATACATCAACTTATTGGAGAGAGATGGAACAAGAAGCGTGTGAGCTAAAGATAGGGAGGGAGACAGGGGCACGGTTCCAGCCCCTATGACTAGGTAAGTTGCCCAATTGGCATTGGCAATGCAGGTCTTCCTTGGTTGAGTTGTGTTAGAGAAGTCATTTGGATCAAATGTCATATGGTTCATCGCCGCGAAGTCGATAATCTAGGCGCCATGATTCTGAGTAGTAGAGCTACAAAAAAGTTGACCACAATTACCTTGATCCAGGATTGAGGTGGAAAGTTCTGCCCTGGGAATAAGGGACAGTTGAGAGTTAGCAATGGCCACCGCTACTCAACCCATGACGTCTTCAATCGCAGGAGCATCTCGCTTCTTTCAGGCTTGTCATTCATGCCACCAGTCTGGGTAGCCATGTAGTTTGAAGCAGGTGTGCCGGGTATTTTTATACTCCCACAGTGAGTGTACTTATTCCCACCAGAATGACCCTTGGATTGTCAGAATGTCCTAGACTTCAGCACCTTGATTTCCCACCTTTGATGGCCATAACAGCACCACTAGCCACTACCTCCACTCCCGATACCATCACAGATTTCCGAAGATCTTCCATTCAAACGTGAGCATATGTTTGCTCAATTGAAGGGAAAGGTTTCAGTTGTTGAACATCACTTTGACATGATCCAGTCGGTCATCTAGTCCATCGAGAAAAATGTACACTCGCTTCTCCTATAGAATTGTGTTGTAGCTTTGTATGTCTTTTGCACATTCCATTGGATTCAGACGATGAAAATTGATCTCTCGTCACAAACCTTGTAGATCGTTATAGTATTTTTCTATAGATCTGCCTGCTTGTTTCATCTAAGATACATGATGTCTGAGATCATATACCTGCGATGTGTTAGTTCCATCAAAGTATGTTGTGGCAGCAGGTCCCATACCTGCTTAGCCGTTGGGTAGTGAATAAAGTTCACGACCAAGGAATAGTCCATTGAGTTGATCAACCATATTTTCACCATGGCATTCTCAGTGTGCCACTTACAAAATGATGGGTCGGTTTCTGGTGATGGGTGGTAGTCTTCGTTGATATATCCCAGTTTGTCTTTTCTAGAGATGTACATCTCAACAACCTGGGACCATAATCCATTGTTGGAACCATCCAACCTGATGCTTATTGGAACCATCGGGGAATCAGTGATGGGTGATGAAGAGCTCTGGGCCCTTCTCAAGACCTCCGTCATTTTCAATGTTAGATTATCAAGGATCGTTTCGGTGGAGTCAGCCATGGATGCCAAGCAATTTGGACCCTTGCCTGATCAAGAAACAGGGAACCCAAGATCATGCTCTGATACCATGTCAAACGTAATTTTTTTGTGTTTATTCCATAAAATAGAGTACAAGATATAGAGATACAAGAAACTATTTTAGGAAGCTATTCTTCGTCTATACAATATCTACGGCTATAATCATGTTTGACCCTTGATTGAAGGGATTCCTAAATCTGAGATTTCCATAGCTGGCTAATTACATGACTTGTGCCAACAAATGACACTTTAGCTAAGCACATAGAAATATTTTGATCCACATCACACCATAGTGGAAGAGATGAAACCTTGGGGACCCACCTATAGAAAAGCCACTGTGACCAGAAAATTCCTTCAAACTGGTGCAACCCACTTAGCCGCATGACCTCCGGCACTATTGAAGAAGCTCCAGATCAGACCCACCAACAAAAAAGAAAAGATATTGCCTTCACGACAGACGAACCCACTTCGACCAGAAAATCCCTTCAACCAGCGCAACCCACTTCGCCATGGAAGAAAATAAGCAAAAAGCTTATACAAACCGATTTGAAAGCAGAATCTACGTACGAGAAAATAATACACTCTCTCAATAAGAGATAGAAATAGAGAAGAATTACCCATCAGAACAACACGAAGGTGTACAATCACCACAAAATAGGAAAATTGTGTGTGTGTGTGTGTGAGAGAGAGAGAGAGATAGACCTTTGAGATTATACTGGGTGAACTTCTAGTTCTTTGTGGGCTTCGTCCAATTTGAGTCGATTGGGAGGGAATTTTTTGAAAATAGGGGGAGTAAAAGGCCGTTAAGAACTTCACATGTTGAAGTAGAGTAGAGTTTAGAACTCAGACCAGGTCAAAAATACAAAAATGTTTCACAGAGAGAGAGAGAGAGAGAGAGAAGTGGAGACAGCTGAGGCTTGGGGAGAAGCTCGAAATTTTTTTTCCTATGAACCGCACCGCACCATGGTTTGAATATGAGGTATACATGGCATATTATCATTGGAGGCTATTTTTTGAGAAAAATCAGACATATCATATACGTGGCAAATTATCATTGGAGGCTATTTTTTGAGAAAAATCAGACATATCAATGTAAAGATTTTCTCTTTCTGAAGTGGGGGGAACTTTTCCCTTTTTCATTTGTGGGTTTTAATCATGTGTGGGTCTGTGTATTGTGTATTTTCCCCACTTTCTAACATGTTTTTGTGTTATTGGAGGGTTGTTTTTCTCCCATTACTAGTTGGGCTGTTCCAAAGCGTTTTACTAAAAATTTTAAGTACAACAAGATGCATGCCGTTCTCGAATATATATTAATGTTACAAATTTTAAATGATTTTATTTATTATTTAAATAATAACCATTTAAAATATATCATATTAATAAGTATAGTTGAAAATTTAAAAAAAAAAAAACAATTATAAGGAAAAATATATATTTTTATTTTATATTCACAGTACTTGGGTTATTTAGTTTTTGAAGTTAAACTATATATAGGACTTCGTGAACCATGAACGGTGTTGAAGTTAAACTAATTTATTATTTATTATATATGGCGTCCTTACAATTAAGATGGCATGAATCTCTCTTCAAATGACATCCAATTCTCCCCCATAATCCTTCGTCAAAAATAAACCTCCAACCCAAGTTAACGTCAAAATCTATCACCAATAATGTTAGATAGTAGATTCCACTCTCTCTCTAGAGTCTCTCCACATAGCCTAGTGATAACCCACTCCTCAACGGAGTTTGTCCTTTCACCCTCCAAAAAAATTAACCAAACATTAAAACCCACTACAATGATGAATATAGATTCTCTGATCTTGCAAACCAAAGTACTCTCTTGAAAAGACCTCAAGCTCGAACCTGTAATGGAAAAAGTGAAAAAATAAAAAATAAAAATCAAAGCTTGCATTGGTAGGGCGTCTAGTTGTTGTACACCCATTGAATAAATTTACTATCTATGCAAGCATCAAAGTTGCATGAAATTTCCTACAAAGATTCCTAATTGAAGACCTGGAAGCTAATTTTATTTTCTATTCACCTTTCAATCCTCACACCTACGGAATTTCAAAGGACACTTGTTAATTCTCAAACAATGGCCACCTGGCTCCTCTCTGCAAGAGATTCAGTTGAACCACCAAGCTATACAAGTCCACAGCCTCTCACTAGACCACATGACACAAGATAATGCTACACAAATTAGGAAGACCCTAGGTAACCTAATTGACATTGAAAAAGACTCTGAATTTGGAATTACATGTAGGAAATTCTTCTGGATCAAAGTGGAAATTGATATCACCTATCCATTGCAGTAAGGTTTCACTCTTTCCAGATTCTATAACATTGACACGTGGGTGGCTTTCAATATGAAAGATTGTCGGATTTCTGCTATGCTTTTGGCAGATTGGGTCACTCTCAAATATTTTGCACATTCCACAAATCAATCTCGATGGATCTATCATACAGACCATGGATGCGAGCTGAAAATTCCAACTTGAATCATTCTCCGATAATCCTACCTACAACCCATTTAATCCCGAGCTAAGAAGTAGAAATACACCCATGCCCCACCATCCCTTGGCACCCACCAACGTCACAGTTCAAACCTATTTGAATCATCCACAAACCACAAAGTACAACTCCTATAAAAAAAACTTTGCAATTGATGAATCAACAACACTCTACTCGAAATGAAAAGTGGACAGGGATACTGGGGGAAGAGGTAATTGAAACCTAGAGGTAGAGTAACCCAGAACATCAAATGTTAGAATTTACCCATGAAAAGAGCCTATGAATTTTCGGGCATACCCCAAACATCCCCGTGGAGACCTCAATGAAGCCGGAAGCCCATAGCATAGAGGGATAACAACACATTTTCGACAATCCGAGGCAAAGAGCTATAGTAACACAGCCTCAACCCTCCAAGCATTATCCAGTTGGTATAAACCCCACCCAAACAAAACAGAGTGAATAAATTATTTCACTATTAATGCAATCCCATCATCAGCTAAGACAAGATTGCAACTCCTATCATTAGGGGAAATTATACCCTCGAGGCTCTGACAAAAGCGTCGCATTTGGAGGGATCCCTCTCTTCAATAGCTGAGAGTTAGACGAAGAAGGCCCCTTATCGCTCTCAGTGGAGACAACTCCAATCGACAATGCAAGGCTTTAATGCACAATAGATCAAACACAGGGCCCGCCAATACTTAACCCTTCAGAGTGTGCCCAACTACCATTTCTCTCATTTTATATTGCAAGGTATATTTAGAAGTGATCAAGCCCAGTTAGCCTTAAGTACTAAATCAAGTGGCCCATAAATCATAAATATGCTGATTAATACAACACCCATTACCGAGACCTCCACCAGCTTAGATAGCCCAACAGGAGTGATAGGGTCCTGCCACCCAATCTTAACAAATGACAAAATCAAAAACAACAAAAAGGTTGAGCCCACCCACACAAGTCTCTGATGATCAGCAACCCTTAAAGAAAAAATCGCAAAAAAGCCATCCTTTTGTGTGAAAAAAAAAAACAGGGTCTCCCAAACCCAACCCCGACGACTCAAATATGACAATTATGCTTTTGGAACTGAAAACCGACTTTATGGGGAAAATAAAGAAATAAAAAAAGCAATCAAGGGTCACCCGTATCTCATATCCCATTCACAAGTGTCTAAAAGGTCCAAAAAAAGCTAATTAAAGAGGCAAGCTCAAAAATGCCTCCACCAGCTATATTCAAAGACAAATTATATCAGCCCTTAGAAAAATTCCATTCACATGCATGATTCTGAAAAACCAAAGACTAATTCAAAGACAAATTATATCAGCCCTTAGAAAAATTATGCAAATCTGAGGCATGAGAAGCACTCATTGAGAAAATCTGCTCCATTCCTCGACTCCAACCAAGACTAGACTCAATTTAAGTTTATAGTGTATTTTTACTGACATCAAAAAGGTAAGGAGAACTCTACACTCAATGCCAACTGCCCATTGGTCATTCAATAGATCTCTCTACTTTGTGGGCATTATATTTTAAAATTTTCAATGTTGGTAGAGAAGAAAAGCTTCAATAAAAAGGATGAGAAGGTGCTATGAGAGAGTGCTGTAAAAGGTAACCCCCTTTCTCTTTTTGAACCTGATTTCACTTTCAATAATAATTTCAAAACTGGGGTGAGAAATCTCCCTTCTCAGTTCTCTATTTTCTATGTGTTGAAGGAAAAGAAAGAGAAAATATATATTCAAACTCAACTTCATATTTTGGAACCATTCAAATCAATCAACTTAGAGAATAGACACAAATCCAATGCAGTGAAGTTAGCCTTCACAACAATGTAAAGTTTTATATTTTAACTTCTCTAGCCCATGATTAGCAACTCAAGCAAGAGAGTGTGGCTATACATATTCAAAATCTAAAATCATATTTTGTGTCTGTATTCACATAAATTAAACATAGAAAATAGACAAAAATCTAAGGCCTACACAAGAACTTCACCTTCTATCAAAACTTGTCTTTTACCATTTAACTCCATATCTTTCACAATTTTATTTTTTAAAAGAAAATGTGGTATACATTTAAGCATGATGTGTATATAATAAGAATATATAGTTTTCTAGCCTAAATCATTTGAACCCAACTACAAAATCATTTGAACAACCCATAAATTACTCAAAAATTCATACAACAAGGAGCAAAAACCAGCGCACAAGGAAGCAAAAAATAAGTAGCCTAAACAAACAAGAAGCAATAATTTTTACCTAGCTTCCACACAAGATCAATTGCTGCCTTGGGAAGATTCAATTGCTGGAGGGAAGCCTTCTCTATTCTCTATATTATAGACTTAAAAATGTTTATGAGAATGATAGTAAAAACCACTAGATGTGAGGCAAGCGTTTTGTAAATCAATTGCCTTCAATCTCTGAGATGATTTTCAACATTACAGTACCCTTATTAACATGATATCGATAGCTGTAGAAGGATTCCAATGCATTTAACTCATGATTGGGCAAGAATTTCAGAGGAAGAGTCTCTTCAAAATGAAAGGAGTTCTGGGCAACAGTGTGGTCCATTGCAATCATTTTTTTGAATTTCAACCTACTTACTATTAAGATTGAGAAAATAGACTACTAGGAAGGAAATTATACTATGGAGTAAACAATCTTCCAATTTAAGGTTCACAGTCATTCTTCTATTCTAAACGAATAAAGAGAATGAGAGTATTGATGTGATGTGAAGGGAAGGTGGGAAAAAATCATAAGCAACCATTATACTCAAATCTGGTAAATCAAATAAGCAGGTTATGAAAAAAATCAAAAGATCACGAACTCGATTATTCTTCTCATTTTCAAAAAATGGAAAAGCAAATGCAAGCAAATGATACTATATTCATATGTGACAAAAAACTTCAGAGTCTCACTCCACTTTCGTCAATTAAAAAAAATCACTCTGATTTGAAAAAAAATGCAAATGTTAAGCACTCGATACCTTATACTTATACTTCCTGACAGGGAGGGCTTAGTCTTTAAGCATGTACAAGTAAGAAACTGGTGGGGTTAGTTTAGAGCTGCCGAGAGAGAGGTTTGCACAAGGCCATGAGAGGCAACATTTGGATAAGGGTACCATTAGTTTCTAGCAAATACAGAGAGAAAAAAGAGATGGAGTAAACGGAGAGGAAAAAAGTAATGCTAAACCCTAGAATAAAAAATTATTTAGAAGAAACAATACATTACCCTCCCGTAGATCTAACTGCTTTGGTGGACTAAGGGCAGCTTCGTGTTGGTGGACTGAGGGCTTCCTTGGTGAATTGATGAACCGAGGGCTTAGGGTCTAATCTCCTTGGGAGGGTTGTGCTTGGCTTCGATGGTTGAGGTTAGGGCTTTGAGGGCTTGGGGTTTTTTTTTTTTTTTTGGGGGGGGGGGGGGGGGGGGCGATGGCTGAATGAGGCGCGCGAGCTCTGAGAGACAGAACGGGATGGCTTGGGGTTGGGGAGGAGTTGAAGATTAATATCTTCCTTGTATTTTTCTGTATATTTCTTGCATTATAAAACAGTGCCTATTTATAGGCGTATGCTATACAAAGTCTAGAATCTTCTAATGTGAGAAAGGTGCAATTTGTTACAAGAGTTTGTTATACAAAGATGCAGTACAGAGGACGCGTGAAGACGTGTTTGCTGATTTACGTAATTGCACTGGACGTCTGGTGCTGTAGTGGTGCGGTGACTGTGCTATCCTTAACATCTCCCCTCAAGTCAAGCTGCACATTATGTAAACGTAGACTTGAAGATAGCTGCTGGAAGCGTGCTGCTGAGAGGGGTTTGGTAAGTACGTCGGCAAGTTGGTCCTTACCAGAAATAAAGGCCACTTGCAATGACTTGTTGAGGACTCGATTTCGGACAAAGTGAAAATCGATTTCGACGTGCTTTGTCCGTGCATGAAAGACCGGGTTAGAGGAAAGGTAGGTGGCACCCAAATTGTCACAATAGAGTAGAGGAACGCTGGTATGTTTTACGCCAATGTCTCTGCACAGGTGCTGCAACCAGATGACTTCTGCAGTAGCATTGGCAACTGCTTTAAACTCGGCCTCTGTGGATGATTTGGCGATAGTGGGCTGCTTCTTTGAAGACCAACTGACCAAATTGTTGCCGAGGAAAATGCAAAACCCACTGGTAGATTTTCTATCGTCCGGGCAACCTGCCCAATCGACATCAGAAAAGGTAGTGATGTTGAACGAGGAGGAAGGAGAGAGGTGAAGACCAAGAGTGGACATGTGTTTAAGGTATCGGAGGATACGCTTAACTGCTGCCCAGTGAGGTAGGCGAGGGGCATGCATGAATTGGCAGACCTTGCTAACAGCGAAAGCGAGATCGGGCCGTGTGAAAGATAAGTACTGCAAGGAGCCAACGGTGCTTTGGTATAAAGTGGGATC
Organism: Carya illinoinensis; assembly: GCF_018687715.1. Classification (NCBI taxonomy): domain Eukaryota; kingdom Viridiplantae; phylum Streptophyta; class Magnoliopsida; order Fagales; family Juglandaceae; genus Carya; species Carya illinoinensis. The sequence goes on from NC_056757.1 coordinate 3,702,840, forward strand.
TTCAAATAAATTTCCTGTAAATGCACTCAATTTATCAGAGGTGGCCATTGGCGTTTTTACAGGTTTTGCTAAGTGCATGTTGGTCTTGTAAAGCAAGTCATTGATATACTTCTGCTGGGTGAGAAGTAGGCCTTCAGAGTTGAACGTTGCTTCAATTCCTAGAAAGAATTTCAAGTTGCCGAGGTCGGTGATTGGGAAATCAATTCGTAGTGCTGCAACAAGATCAGAGATACACTTGGTAGAGGACCCTGTGATCAGGAGGTCATCTACATAGACCAAGACAAACAGTGTAGAAGAAGCATCCTCTCGGACAAATAAAGAAGGATCGGCTGCAGAAATTGTAAAACCGAGGTCCACGAGGCGACTGCTTAATTTTGAGTACCAGGCTCGTGGGGATTGTCGAAGGCCATAAATGGCTTTGTGTAACCTGCATACATGAGATGGAAATTGTGGATTAGTGAATCCAGGGGGCTGAGACATGAAAACAGTTTCTTGAAGTGGTCCATGCAGAAACGCATTCTGCACGTCGAATTGCCGTATAGGCCAGTGTTTTGAGACTGCCAAAGCAAGTACTAGACGAACTGTCGTGGCTTTAACGACTGGGCTGAAGGTTTCTTCAAAATTGATGCCGGGTTGTTGAAGATATCCTTTTGCAACCAGTCAAGCCTTTCGCCGTTCAATGGAGCCGTCAGCGAACCGTTTGGTTCGGAAAACCCATTTGCAGGTTACTGTATTGGTGGCATGAGAAGCAGGGATGAGAGACCACGTCTAGTTTGCTAGAAGTGCGTTAAATTCACTTGCCATTGCTTCACGCCATTCTTGGTGTTTCTGTGCAACTGTAAAGCAAAATGGAGTTTCAGGAACATAGTTCATGGCAGAGACATGTGCACGGGGAGGAGGCCATTTGATAGTGCCATCTGTGAACTGTCGAGGTCGGGATGTATTGGTACGTGATCTAGTTAACATTGAGTGTGCATGCTGCTGAGTATCAAGCAAAGAGGAGCTCGGTAACGATTGCACTGGAGAGGGAGAGGAAGACGAAGGAGTTGGCGACGGTGGCAACGGAGATGGAGAATTAGAAATGGGCGAGGAAGATGGTGGCGAGCCCAGAATAGAGGTAGGCAGTGGTGGCGGGGAAATGGATTTTGGAAAAATTGGTAGAGCAACATGCGTGGTAAAAGGAGTAGAGTTTGGTTTTTGATTATGGGCAAAGGGAAACCTTGACTCATTAAACTTAACATCCTTGGAGATATATACTCGGCCCAACTTAAGATTATAGCATATAAAGCCTTTGTGACAGGAACTAAGACCAAGGAAAACACATGGGACTGATCGAAAAGCAAATTTATTTGCATTGTATGCCAAGGTTAAAGGCCAACATTCAGCACCAAAGACACGTAGACCAGTGTAATCAGGTTGAGTTTTATATAAAAGAAAGTGAGGAGAGGAATTATTGAGAGAGGATGAAGGTAATAGATTAATTAGATACACGGCATGGGTGAAGGCATGATTCCAAAACGTGAGTGGAAGGAAGGCATGAGCTAGAAGCGCTAATCCGGTGTCGACGATGTGACGATATTTTCTCTCAACAACACCGTTTTGAGTGTGTGTATGTGGGCATGTAACTCGATGTTTAATGCCGCATGAAGCTAAAAACTCAGAAAATGGTCTAAACTCGCCCCCCCAGTCCGACTGAAATTGTTTTATTTTGGTGTGAAATTGAAGTTCGACATGAGCTTTAAATTTGACAAACGTATCAAAAGCTTGAGACTTAGTTTTAAGAGGAAACAACCATGTGTATCGGGAAAAGTCATCAACAAAGCTAATGTAAAACTTAAAGCCATCATGGGATACATGTGGGGAAGGACCCCATAAATCTGAGAAAATAAGCTGAAACGGTGCTGTGGAGCGATGTATCCGTGTGTGAGCTGGGACTCGATGAGATTTCGCCATTGCACATGCATCACAGAACGCAGGTACTAGAGAAGGATCATATGGGAGGTGATGTTGACTGAGTATTGATTTAACGAGCTTGATGGATGTATGGCCAAGTCGAGAATGCCAAAGAGGAACTGAAAGTGAACTGGTCTGAGCTGATGGAGGCGAGAACGGAAAGGAGTAGAGACCGTTACTTGTTGTTCCTTGAAGGAGGATTGTCCCCGAGTTGCAGTCCTTAATGAGAAAAGAATCAGAGAAAAATTCAAGTGAGACATTATTATCTAGACAGAGTTGCCGAACTGAAATTAAATTTTTCTGAAATGAAGGAACACAGAGTATTTTGTTGAGAAGGAATTGAGAAGTAGAGGAAGAAAGGGATGCAGAACCAGTGTGAGATATGGGTATAGGAGACCCATCGCCAACACGCAGCTGTTCATCACCATGATACTCAGAAGCATGTAAATTCAAGTTTGCTAAATCACTGGTGATGTGATTTGTAGCTGCAGTATCCGAATACCAGTTTGTATCGGGAGAATAGCTGGAAGAAAAATGTGCTGCAGCTGGTTGTGAGGCTGTGCAAGCTTGAATGAGTCGTTGAAAACAGCTGAGTGCAGAGTGACCATGTCGGTTGCACACCTGACAGATCACAGAATTATTAGTGGACGCAGAAAAAGTGCTCCCAGTGTTACCTCGTCCTTGTTGAGAGTAGAAACGGCCAGTCCCTCTTCCACGAGAATTACTTCTATTTCCACGGTAACCTCGGCCTCTTGGAGCATTTTGGGATTTTGCAGTGAAATTGGCTGAAGTTTCTCCTTGAAAAACTTGAGTGTCCGAGTGGCGAAGCATGCGAGCTTCATGAGCTAAGAGATGGCCGAGTAGTTCTTCAGGTGATATAGGGTCAATGCGGGTAGTGATTGATGATACCATGGAATCATAGTCACTTCCAAGACCAGCAAGCAGGTATGGTACGAAATCAGAGGGCTGTAGTGGTCGGCCTGCAGCTGCCAAGGTATCAGCTAGAGTTTTGGCTCTGCGAAAATAAGTGGAAATGGAATCAGAACCCTTTTTGAGGGAGGCTAGCTGATACTGAGTTTGTAGGACCCAAGCTTGAGAAACAAATGAAAAAGAGGACTCCAGCGAGAGCCACACGACTCGAGCAGTGTTGCAACCAACTACTTGGGCAATAAGAGTTTCTGAGAGGGACGAAATGAGAACAGACATGACCATTTGGTCATATTCAAGCCATGAGTCATAGGCTGTGTTTGGGGTAGAATCGGAGAGTATGGGTTTTGGAGGAGGGCAGGAACCATCTACATATTTGTAGAGATGCTACCCACGAAGATACGGGACTAGTTGTGCCTTCCATAAGAGGTAGTTTTCTGGGGTGAGCTTTACTGAGATAACATGGGACACATTTGGATAGGGAAGAACAGGAGAGGAGGAAGGAGAAGCAGCCATGGACGTTGGTCCTATGGTTCTCTGATACCAAGTTGAAGATTAATATCTTCCTTGTATTTTTCTGTATATTTCTTGCATTATAAAACAGTGCCTATTTATAGGCGTATGCTATACAAAGTCTAGAATCTTCTAATGTGAGAAAGGTGCAATTTGTTACAAGAGTTTGTTATACAAAAATGCAGTACAGAGGACGCGTGAAGACGTGTTTGCTGATTTACGTAATTGCACTGGACGTCTGGTGCTGTAGTGGTGCAGTGACTGTGCTGTCCTTAACAGGAGGCAATGGGTGAATGAGAGACGAAACGCGACGTCACTAATTCAGTGGCGTTAATGAACCTGGTCTACACGTCATGTGTGCAATGGCTGCACTGAAATATTGGCTGCTGTGAAGATTTGTTCTTATTCTTAAAACATAAGTCAACGTTGTAAATTAAGGGTAAAGAAGTAACTTCTCCAAAAATTCCTTCTGGAGGATTTACAAAAGTCTTCAAGGGCATTAAGGGAAAAGGGCATTAAGATAAATTTGTAATTACCAAGGTTTGATGTCAAACATGTACAAGATATTTTGCTCACACTTGCCATCAAAAGTTTGACAAAGGATAATGGGCTGCAAATTGCCATGTGCATGGGTTGATGGGTCTTTTTGAAATTATTTAAATCACTAGGCAGAAACCAAAAGTAAGCTAAAGAATTTAACCTATGAAATACGAAGAGTTCATTTGAGAGGAAGGTCATGCGATGGACTCACCAAGGGAGAAGAAGACTGTGGGTGGCGATGGATTTGAGAACTAGTCACGGTGACACAAGCTAAAAAGTGTGGGTTTAACGGAAAACGACTGGCCGGGTCGACAATTCCTGATTTGCCTGGGAGTTGATTCGATGTCCTCGTTGGCATGCTTTGTGGTGGTTTTTAGCGAGATGGTAGTTTGGTTTGGCTAGTATGAAGAGAAAGGTTCGACGGTGCTGTTTGCAACGAGGGGCTTGTTGTGAAGTGGTTTCTTTCACTGTGTAAAAGAGATTTCTTGGGTTTATTTCTAAAGGTCTCAGGTGAGTTTTATAGATGAGGGGGAGGGAGATATCGTGAGTAATCTCGAGAGGTTTGAGTTCAACTAGACTTTGGGAAACTACTACCATGAGGAAAGAAATTCTGAGAGGATAAGAGTTTTGAAGTGTTTTGAGTTGAAAATTAGTTCAAATAAACTACTCACTCTGAAACTCAAACAGAAATATAAAATAAACCAGTTTAACAGTATAGAAATCCTATTCAAAACAAATTACTACCTCAAAACATATCTAATGAAAATAATAATAATAATATGTTATAACTTGGTCGGGAGGAGTGGCTTCTAGCTTTGCTGTGTGCGTTGGTTACTTGGTTTGTGAAGACTGACAAGAATTCCAGAGCAGATGCATGGAAATTGGCCTCTTTCTTTTCTTTTTTGCTTTTACCTTTTGAAGAGACTCTACTTTGTTTTCCTATTTATTTCAAGTCGAGTCATATTTATTAGGCATAATGATGAACTAATTCACTTATCCTCACCCCATTTTCTCTAGGAGAAACATCTGGAACCACAGCTACATTTGTAATAGTTGATGGTTGGACCGTGACAGTTGCATCTGTAGGAGACTGCCGATGTATTTTAGATGCTCTGGGTGGCACTGTTCCCACCTTAACCGTTGATCATAGACTCGAGGAAAATGTAAAAGAATATCCGTTAGTTAAATACTTAATAACTAGGACAAAGCAACGTCAAAGCACGGTTGTTTACTTGGGTAAAATAGTTATTTTAAAAAAATAATATATATTTTTCATAAAAAATGATCTTAATTAATAATTTAATGCATAGGAAAAAAGATGTAAATTCTAGCAAATGATTAATCAATAATTTAATACATAAAAATTTCAAAAAAATTAACAAATATATTTAGATAATAATAAATTAGTGAAGTATAATAATTTATCTTTTTGTCAAAATCTTCTTATCTTAATATTCTGATTTTTATTTTTCAATTTTAAGGGTAAAAGCAACCTCTCCATTGGCATCTAGCTTTCAAAATCACTAATTGCACTTTCAGCAAATCTTCTTCATATCCTCTAAAATCCTCAAAACCTAGCCTGCCCATCATTTTTTTCTTTTCTTTCTAATTATTAATTTTTCATTTAGTAGATAAAAAATAACTCCAATCCACAAGTTTTGTAGCAATCACAAGTAGATATTTTACCCTTTGATTTTATCATGTTAGTAACTTTTCAGTACAATCCATGGGTCTTAGGAGAGGGAGAGAAACATAGACTGACATGAAAACAAGCCAGCCAAGAACTCCTTTATCTAATAAAATTCACATCTCTGCAACTACATGTTATTTTGTTCCTCATATGATCAAAAGAATATATTTTCCTAATAAAAAGGCAAAAGGAAAATAAAATGGGAACACAATCAAGGAGCAAAGAATGAACAAAAACGAAAGCATCTGCTGCAAACCAAGCTCCCATTCTACATATGTACCATTGCAACGCTTCATGGGCAAGTTGTTGTCTACAAAAAAAAAAAAAAAATGGAAGTTCCACGAGTGACGCTAACATATTCAAAGCAAGTTGTAACAATGATATGCCCTGCTTCCATACCTTAAATTAGGGGTGCTACCCGCACCTTACGGTGCGGGGTAGCCCCCTCCCCGCACCCCGCCCCGCACTATGCGGGGGTGGAGTTTTCCTCCCCACCACCCGCCCCCGCATCCCCGGGGCGGGGTACCCCGCCCCGCCTTATTTTCACTTCAAATATTAACTATATTTTATTATTTTAAAAAATTATTTCTAGATCTAAAAGTAATAAAAAATATATTTTTAGATCTAAATTGTAAATTTAAATTTTGTAAATATGACTATAATTTAAAAATTATGTAATTTTTAAATTTACTAATGCATATTTTGTATAAGTTGTAGTATAGTAGTTTTTAAACTATATAGTTTTTGAATTTGCTAATGCATAATTTGTGAACAAGTCTAACAAATTATAATATATATTTATATATACACAATTTGTAAAATATAAATATATATTTATATATATAAACATATATTTATGTTTTTGTATATATAAATATTTATGTTTATATATATATAATATATATATATAGGTGAGGGCGGGGCGGGGGAAATGCGGGACGGGGTTGGGCCCTCCCCGCCCCCCGCCCCCGCTAGGGGGACTAGATGCGGGGCGGGGGCCCCCGCCCCGGCCCATGCGGGGCGGTGTACCCCACCCCGTCGTGCGGGGGCGGGGCGAACGGGGGCGGGGTGCGGGGCCCCGCTGCCCACCCCTACCTTAAATCTAGAAAATTATCCAACATCATGACTGCCACCAAGTGCACTGCACGCTATTAGTTAAAAGTGTCAGCTGAAACCATACATATAGTAAGAAGTTCAATATAGTAAGAAGTTCAAGTGAGAAAGCAATGCACCAAAAAATAGAATATAGGCATTGATAGGGCCCTCACTTGCAAAACTTCCCACTCATACAGTGGTCCATAATTACATCCTTTATTACTCCTATGCTCAAATTTGGCTGTCTTCAATTCTTCTTCAATAACTACATATCAAAGATTGTAACCTTTTTTAGAAGAACCCTTCTCAGCTGGAGCTGATTGATAGAGAAGAATATATTCAAACTCAAACCATATACTTCAAACGAAATGAGAAGATCAGATAAAAATAAATATTTTGACCTAACAAAAGAAAATATATAGAATACACACTGCACAAGATTATATATCTGGCATGATTCATCTAACAACCCAGCACTGAGTTATGGCCCTCTGATCCGATGCACCTCCACCTGTCCCATTGGGACACAGTAGAAAATTCAGGGGTTGAAACCCCCTAAAACCATTGCCAAAAAAAAAAAAAAAAAAAAAAACAGAAAACTTGAAACATTCAATAACAACAAGTTCTGACGCAAGAGAATATGAACATAAATGGGGAAGTTTGAATCTCTGTATCCACTCATTTAACAAAAATGTAAGTTAAGCAAATAAACATCAACATGAACATGATATCATGAAGTATGCATCATTTATTAAACACAAAATAATAATAATTTAAGTGGGGGCTGGATCAATAAGCCCAGAATTGCACACAAACTGTTGACAGCTCAAAAAGTTTATGGCCACTAAGAGAGGGATGGGACATTCTGATGTTACTGGTCCTTTTTCTCTTGATGTTTGGTAGTCTGCACGAACTCTAAATGATTTATTGGGTACAGGTACCCATCCTGTCCAATTGAATTGAATATGGGTGATAATAGAAAATAAGCAAACCTGTTTCTTGTGGCAGACTCCATTACTAAAAGGAACTTTGGTACTCTCTTTTGTGTAAAAAGAGAGAATAAGAGAAGAAGAAGTTGATTTCCAACCAGCATCATGACCCCATTTTATGTGGTTCTAATACTATCTCTGCCCCTTCCACCATATATGATGATCTAAGCCGCCGCCACCACCACACTGCATTCCTTCCTCCAAAATAAAAAAAATGTAAAAAATAATTCAATCCAATATGTATAAAATAACAAGAAGTTGACACCAACATAAGGGAAATTCAAATTTGCTTTAATATTCTTATCAAATTTTATTAATAATGGGTTCCAAATTGTCAGGAAAATTAAATTTTGGTTCATAAAGATTAGGTGCTTTTAGTCTGGACTGTAATTTTATTTACCTGGGAAATCAATAAGATGCTTTCTTTCTTAAATTATTACTATAGAGCTATGAATTTAGATGATCAAACGAAACACATTGAATATGGTCTGACAAGGGTCTTGATGGAATAGAGGTTCCAACTCAAACTTTGGCGTCAAGGAATATAAAATATTATTATATTGTATTTGGTGCAGATGCACCTCTGAATTTCACCAAATCCAAACTAAATCACGAGCTTGCTTGCTTGCATATCATCAATTTGTCTAATTACAACATAATGGATGCATCCTTGTGTAAGACTTCATCATACTCATGACAAGCAAAATAATGCAACATGCAAATAGCTTTAAAAGTTACTTTTAGATTGAAAAACAGATAAAGTAAAGAGCAGAGAACAACAGGCAGACCTGAACACATTAGGGCAACCGGCATCTCCTGAGCTGTAGCAACATGTAAGCAGGTCAAAAACAGTGAAATGTATTGAACCTTTCGCAAGTTCAAACATATTATTTATATAAAAATTGAGCATAACAAGTTTGTTGCCAACAAACCTGTTAATATTCATAGTTTTGTTGCTTGATTAAAACTTACTCAACAAACCTGACATCCCTTTACTGCAGGGAGCTCGAATCTTGCATCTCCTTTTGTAATGCATGAATCTAACCCAAAAAAACCACAGAAAGTGAGAGATCCGAACCTGAGGTAAAATAAAAGAAACCCATCTATCACGACATATTTTTTTTTCAAAAACAAAGAAATCGGATCCTTTAAAGGAAAATAAAAAATAAAAACTAGATCTTGGATCATCTACCACAAGATGAAAACAAAAGCTACAATCCTCAAACTAAGATCAAAACTTGAAAAAAAAAAAAGAACTACCATGCTTAAACCAACTTGAAAAGAAAACAACATTGCTTGATTAAAACTTACTTAACAACCTAACATCCCTTTACACCAGGGAGCCCGAATCTTGCATCTCCTTTTGTAATGCTAGCATCTAACCCCAAAAAACCACAGAAAGGGAGAGATATGAATCTGAAGTAAAATAAAAGAAACCCATTTATCACAACATACACCCAATTATTTTTTTTCACAAACATAAAAATCGGATCCTTTAAAGGAAAAATAAAAAAGAAAAATCAAATCCTGGATCATCTACCACAAACCAGCTTCAATGACATGGAAAAAAAAACCAACACTGCAGAAAACAAACAGTTGTGATTAAATGTATAAGGGCATTCTTGTGATTAAAGCCAATAAAACAAGCATTCTGAAAACAGAAGGCTGAAGCCCTAAGCAATTATAACGCAGCAAACAAGAAACAAATTCTAGATTTAGAGGCTGGTGCATCTGCGCTACAGAGACGAAGAAGAGGTGTGCGGCAGAGGCTTACCCCAGGAAAAACAGAGGCACAGTGGGGGAAGTGACGCGAAGGAGTTGGGCTGCCCGATGGTGGCCAGACGACGGTGGCTCCAGCTTATGGTGGCGCGACTGAACACTGAGAAAGGAAGTTATGTGTGTGTGTGTGTGTGTGTGAGAGAGAGAGAGAGAGAGAGAGAGAGAGAGAGAGAGAGAAACCATTGAGTGCTGACAAACTGAGGATCAAGGAGCAGAAGGATAGAGTTTGCAACGGGGAACTTACGGGAGGCGATGGCCTTCGTTCGACGACATCTACCACCACATACAAAAAAAAAAAAAAAACCAACGCTGCCGAAAACAAATCTGAAGATGCAAACACGAAGACGAAGAGAAGAGAGAATAATCAAAGAAGAGAGAAGACGAAGAGATGGAGAAGGAAAGGAGTTTGGTTTTGGAGGGAGAAGCGAATGAGAATATGTAGAACATAGGGCGGACATCTTATCCTTCAGCCAACCCCACATCTGAACCATTTATATGATTAAAAGACAAATAAACCCTCGTATAAACTCATACAAGATAATAAATTAGAAGGATAAAAAAGTAAACTCACAAAAAAAAAATTTTACTGTTTATTAATGTAGCAGATACCTAGCAGCTTATTATAATAAAATAGATATAATAAAAATTATAATAAAATTAACATTTAAACAAAATCAGTTTGAATTAAAACACGAAAATCTCGTTTTTTTTAAGGTGATTTAATTTCTCTGTAGTGTACAAAGTTTCAAATTAATCGATACAGTTTACCTTCTCTTGACTTGACTCCTTCAAAATACAACAGTCTAACTGATCGTTCTATTGTCTAAACTAATTCTGCATAAGTGATTGAGTTTAAAACTCTATCAAAAGAACACATTTCTTTTACCTGAATTCAACCAAAAGAACCCATTTTTTTTATCTGAAAAGAAATCTAAAAAAATATCTACTACAACTCTCTTTTTTATTTTATTGTATATTAAGACAACACTACCCTCAAAACCTCTTAAGAGACACTAGACGCCCCCCTTTTATCAGAAAAGTTCACCAAGCAAGTAAAGTAAAGAATTACTAGCCGTTTTTATCATATGGCCTCTGGGCATTCAATGAAAAAGACTTAACATGAAGAGAGACGTTGGCCATCAATGTTACTCAGTTCTGCCACCAATTAACTCAAAGCCAATTGAACTTACAATTAACAGGCCGGTAAGAAGTTAATAGATAAATCAAGAACGTATAAGCGATGGTAAGAAAAATATTATTAATTAAGAAATACCAACATTCTCCCACTATTTTTTGAAAATAAAAAATATAAATAAAGAGATATACTTTCAGACAAATAAGAATTATTTTGCATCATAATGGTGTGATTTACATTGAACCCTCACTTATAAGTAAAATAACAACATTTAGTACTCTATAGTCAGTAGTGGTCTCAAATTTGAACTATGACTGTTTAAGGAAAATAAAGAATAATAACTCACACATAGCAATCCAGGTGTTGACATGAACTTTATTAGCCAGCACATTTCAGCCTTGTGTTAATCCCGGTTTCATGTGTATTTGAGAATAAACCCAATTTTTATAGAGAGCAGCCCCACTCCCACACTTACATAGGTGAAATCTGTCAATGATGCTCCTATAATTCTTACACCCTATCATAAGAATTATAGAATTTTATTAAGAGTTTATTCAAAAACTCATTCTCTACAACATTACAGGATAAATGCACTCACATCATAGGAGTGAGAAATAAAATAAATAGTGTATTTCTTACAATCATTATATGATTCATTTTTTTCCATTAAATCCGATTCTCAGGATCTCTTGTCCCTAGGTTGGGTATATTCATACATGACTCTTGAATTATGGGTTTTAATTTCATTCCCCTTGATATATTCTAGACCCATTATCTTGTCAAGGCCTTGGTTAATGGATCTGGAAGATTATCACATGACTTAATTAACATAATTCACATCAATAACACCATCAATTAAAAAAAATCTCACAACATTGTATGTGTTTTTCTTCTAAAAGATCTGGATTTTTTAATTTTTTACATAAAATATAATAAATAATTTAACTTTTTTAAATCTCAATTTAATTTTTTATTAATTTAAAATAATATTAATAGTAAAAAATAATATTTTAAATTTTTATCTCAAACTCAAAATTCTCATCTTACTTCTAAACCTGCTGCACTAAACATACACAAAGGTTCGCTAAACACCAAAATTTCAACCACTTTGACTTTACTCCCAAAACTCAAAGAAAATAAACTTGAAGAAAACATTGGGGTAAAATCTTTGGATAAAAAAAAAATTATTTTTCAAAAGCTTCACCCCCACTCATTTTTGGATTTAAAAATAAATCTCCTTTTCATTAAAAAAAAAAATCACCTCTTAGAAAAATCACTTTGTTCCAATATATATATATATATATAAAACTATGGACTGCTATTTTTTCTTTCATCTCTAAAAAAGACATAAGCGGTAGTTTCATGAATAATTCTCAATAACTGAATAAATGAATTAAACTCATTTATACCAAATTGATTTTTCAACTCCATAGAGGAATTCTTTGATTTTTCCAAAATCATCAAATTTATTATTTTAATAAATTAACATACGTTTGTTTTAAAAAATAAAATATTGATAAAATATCTATTTCCTCTACGAGTTAAAAAACTTTCAAGTTCACAAGGATCGGTGTGAATTTAATCTAACAATTTAGTATTTTTCTCATCAACACTTTTATATGCTTGACTACAAGCTTCACATTTTTTTAAAAAACTTTGTCAATTTGGGAATTAATCATAAACTACCTGAGATGTAACATATCAATAGCTAATATGACATAAACATGCACGCCGAAAAAGAAAAATACATATAAAGATAAACATCCTATACTTTATTCTCGATATTCAATTTAAATATTCCATTACAAGCATAGCCCTTGCCTACAAAAACTTCATTTTTTGTAATTACATATTGATCAGATTCTATAGTTTGTTTGAATCCCGCTTTATTGAGTAAAAAACTTGATTTCAAATTCTTCCTCATAGACTGTGTATAGCGTACATCTTTGAACATCAATATACGTCCATATGTTAATTTTAGCTCAACCTCATTACTCCCAACAACTTTGATTTTACTTAAATCACCAAGCATATTTATTTTCTCTTCTTTTTTAATCAATTTATAGCAGACATGCCTATTGGCACCGGAATCTGCCCACCACCCTTCAACAAATTTATGAAGTAAGTTAAAATCTGTAATCATTGCTACAAATAGTTCCTCAGTTACGTTAACTTGAGAATTATTTTATTACTTCAAAAACTTGCAAGTTCGAGCAAATTGTCCACTTTTACCACAAACAAAACATGATTGAATTTGTGAATGGGGTCCTTGGTTCTTACTCATTTGGCTTAAAAAGCCTTTTTTAAGACGTCTACTAAAATTTTTTTGCGGCTTCAAACAACTATTTCTTGAATTCTAACATTTGGGCAAGACATAATTTTCATAAAATAAATTTACGTTTGTCATAAGAACATAGGACATGCTCAAAAGGCTTAAGTAGAAGAATACATTACACTTGCATCTCTTGAAATATACTGACAATACTCTTGGAGTGAAACTAGTGATTGATTCTTTACTGGGGTGTCAAATTTGGTTTTGTATTTATACTAATTTTAGAAGTGAGGTTTTGCAATTGAGCAGAAGTCAGTCTAAAAATATGTTTTGGTCATAACCCATGCTCATTGCTGCATTTTTGCTTCTAGACCTTTTTCTCTAAAATTTCGATTCGATTTTATATGAGCGGTCAATTACTGCTTGTGATTTTTTGCATAGTTTTGCTACTCCAAATTGTATTTGGCGTTCAGTCGGGTATCAAAATTTGAAATTGCAAGCTAACTTATTATAAGGAACCAGAATCCTGAAATCAGATTCCCCACCTTCACAGAGAATGGCGTGCACCCCGCCCTCCCCCTGCCCCTCTTCTCTTGGGGAAGACCTTTGCCATGAGGTTCAGGTGAGCACTTGATTAACCTGATTTGCATTGATACAAGCCTCTAAATCTACAACTATTTGGGGGCATGCCCATGGTGAAGAACCCTCTTAGGAGAGGCTTCAAAATTTTAAAAATCTGCCCGTATCTAGTAAGCTAGCAATTCTAGGAGCAAACTTGAATAGAATCGGAAACTGCTCATAGCATATTCTGCGTCTCAAATGAAGTAGGTATAAAGGAAATGCTGCCCTGGTCCTTGAACCATGGGGCCATGATGCTGTATAGGATATTTTCAGGTCTGACCTGTTTCATTTGATCCCTGCCAACAACAGGAACATGTTTCCTTTTTTGGCCGCAAATTGCTTTACATGATCTTGCATCCTCAATACCAACTACAATAGCGTACTGGATCTAGATGTGGGAGACCTGAATCCATTCCCATTTAATTCTCCTACTGGTTAATCATTTGTGACTCCGTATTGTTAAATTTAAAATATAAAGTCAGCATGCTTCTGAGTATTTATGATATAGAACTTCTGTTGAAACATCTTGTTACGAGGTTGGGATGTTTAAATCATTTCAGTTTCTTGTGAACTTAGACTCCACCATCATGACAGTCTGGCCCAAATACAAGGTCTTAGGTTAGAAGTGTGATAAGCAACATCCTTAAATCAGGTAAGGGATTGATGTCAAACCAAACCTACTTTAAGTAGAATTGCACCCTAAATTGGTATTCAATTTGAGCTTGAGAAGAAAATGTGTAAAGACAAGAAACCTTGAGAAGAAAATGATTTCCAAAGAAGAGACAGGTATCTCTCAAGAATGAATTGGGCAGGCCGATTGACATCTGGCCTTTTCGTCTGTGCTGTATGCATGCCAAGTTGACCTTGCTCCAAGTGAGGGCATCTCTGTTCATGCTGGTGCTATTTTCTTCACCAGTTCAAAGCCCTGGCAAGGTCCTTTCCTCTGTACTGATTGTCGCAATAAAAAGGATGCAATGGAAGGAAAACACCCTAGTGGAGTTAAAGTGGGTGGGCATAACTCTTTATATTGTTTTACCCGATTCTTTTCCTTTTGATTCATTGTTTCAGATCTCCATTTTCTTAGTCTGAAAATTGATTGAATATTTCTACGTTTTTGCATAAAATGTATATGTAATATCCAGAAATAATGTAAGATAGGCTTTTTTTTAATTATATATATATATATATATATATATAAACAGAAATTCATTCAAATCAAATCAAATTACATGGTAGCTTGATCAAACCAAATAGCGTGATCAACAAAAACAGGGACACTTACCCACTACATTTGAACATCAAATGCATTCCATGCATATCTAGTCAATGTGTGTGCAACTCCATTACCCATTCGGTTCACATGCTGAAAGGTAACTTCCTGGAAATGACACATTAATCTTTTAGCTTCCATAATTAAGTTGCTGTTAGCTGAAAGAGACTATGTGCATCTTGTAGTTCCGATACCATAAGTAAACAATCGAATTCAATAATCAGTTTAGGAATACCCAGACAAATGCAAATACCCTCAAGGACTGCAAGTAACTTGATTGTAGGAAGGTTATTCACTTTAGTTTCTGAAACAGTAGCTGCCATCACTGTCTCTCTATTACTATATCTTAAAATCATCCCAATCCCAGTCTTTTCTAAGTATGAGAAAATAGCTCCATCAACATTAAGCTTTAAGAAGCAACTGGACTGGGTTTGGGATGTGTTCTTGAAATTGAAAGACGCCGAGGGGTTGTTTGGATATTTAAAATATCTTAAAATATCTATAAAAAGTAGTGAAATGATTTTTAAATAGTAGTGAAATGATTTGAGTTAAGATATTTTATTAAATTTTTTAAAGAAAATAGAAAAAGTTGAAAATATTATAAAATATAAAAATTATTTGAATATAAATTTTTAATATAGTTTTGTTATTATAAAAATTAAAAAAGTTGTATTGTTTTTTGTGTTTTGTTTAATAATTGAAAAATTTGTAATGATTAGGTAATTATTAGATGAAAAAATTAAATATTTAAAATTAAAAAGTGTTTTGTGTTTAAATTATGTTGGGAAAGGGAAAATCATGGAGTGCTTTGGAATACTTGATTATCCAAACTAGCCTTAAATGTATTTTAGAGCATTGTTAATGGATTATGTATATGTAAAGGACAATTTTAATAAATGTAAGATGAATTTAGGTTTTGGCTATTTCATTTACATAAGTCTCCACATTAGAATAGCTATTTTTTATTATATAACAATAAAATAATATCAAATGAATTTGACTTTAACTATTCACATCAAATCTTCACATTGAATTATCTATTTATTTATTATATAGTAATGAGTAATTAATAATTTAAAAAATATTTAATTTATTTTATTTTATCATATTGTACAATTTAATTTAAAAAACTGATGAAAGTTTGGAGATGTAGATGAAGAGAAGAGAGAGTGTTATAAAAAAATAATAAAATAAATATTTGGTCTGTAAATAGTAGATATCAAATTTGGTATTCTCTTTATAATTACTGTAGTTAAAAGTTACAAAATTTGATATTGGCTAATCCATTGCAAGAAAATTTTCTGTCTAACAGTTATAAAGTACAGTTTATTTTAGATATAAATAATCCGGTGAGATTGTTCTTACAACTATCCATAGAAAGCTTTTCGTATAATTCTTTGAAAAGGCAGGAACTCACATTTTTATCCAAATAGATGATCGTTTATAGAATTTTATTGACACTAATACTTATAATTGCTTCTAAAAAACAATCTAGGAAAATTAAATTAGATAAAATCCTACCTGGATAGACAATGTCTCTATTGAGCTGGTGTATAAAACCTTAATTATTATTTTTGCTTTGCAAAAACGATAGAAATAATTTTTAAATAAAAATATAATATAAAGATTAAATTTAGTTAATTAGTTTTTAAATATAAAAAGGGGCCTGCTCAGAATTTTCACCTAAGACTACATGTACAATCTATTGAGTCGACCCACTCTCTCGTACGTAAACCACCACCAGTTTTATTTAAGAAAAGTGCTACAACTATAAATAGATTTTCCCTGTTCAAGACATACTACATGGAAGGCGAGGGTCTCGGCGTGATTACAATGTGCAAAAAACTCGTCCATAACAGGTACGTTATTGGGTTTATTATCGTGTTTAATTACTTGGTGCCTTTGGACGAGACGATGCAAGGCACGAATGGAGGGGGTGCAAGAAAGTGTCGATCAAGTGTGGTGGTCCGTGAAATACTGGGTTCGTGATGAATTCATCTAGACCTTTATCTTCGAATGAGTTGCGTATTTTGACTGAGCTTCAAGTAGATTGTCCGAGTAATGGTGTGAGACGGCAGAAACAGAAGAAACCTTCTGCAGGTTGGGTCAAGCTGAATTGTGATGGGACCTGTCGTGGTAATCTGGGGAGTTTGGGAGGAGGGGGTGTGGTACGAGATACAGCTAGTAATGTGAAGGGGGCTTTTTCAACTCATTTCGGTGTTGGCACTAACAATGAAGTTGAATTAAGACCTATTTTAGAAGGGATTCTTTTATGCAGAAGACTAAATTGTTTTAATGTTATTATTGAAAGTGACTCTAGTTTGGTAGTGGATTGGCTTATTAAAGGGAGATGCACATTGTGGTATTTATGGGATTTTTGGAAAGATTTCATGGTTGCACTTGAGGGGCTATCGTTTATGGTGGTACATCAATATCGCAAAGGAAATCAAGCGGCGGACTTTCTAGCACGACAAGCTTAGATGAGAATGAATGTTCGATATGAAGGCCCCCATAGTTTACCACGGCTTTTGAAAGGCATTACCAGACTTGATAAAGTGGGGCTTCTAACTCTTAGGATTGTATAGTTGGATTCTTTGTTGGTCTTGGAATAAGTTGGTTTTTCAGTTTTTTGCTTGGTTTGATGCATGAGGTTTTTATTTGATAATTGTGTAAACTCCAAGTGTCCTATTATTTTTACGGTATTCATGATCATCCACCATAAGTGAGGGTTTAGAGATGGAGCTGCTATGTGGGTGGCTACCAACTCTTCAAAAAAAGAAAAAACTATAAATAGATTTTATAAAAATAAATTTATAAATTGATGTGATTTTATGTGATATATTATATCTACTTTACAACAAAAATAATTTTACAATCTGACATACAACTTCAAGTTATATTAGTTTGTGAGTTTAATTACTTCTATGAATTTGAGATTACATTAGTTTGTGAGTATTTTTTTTTTTTTATCTAAATTAGTTGTCTTTTTTTTTTTTTTTTAGGAATAAAGATTGCTTCATCCAATAGCAGTAACCAAATACATAGAACAAACTTGTCCAGTTGAATCATACATGACTAAATAATTTACATAGAAAGGCCTTTAACGTCAATTTCCAAACTACTTAGAATAAATTTGGCGGATTGTGCCACCATTGAATAGTATCATCTACCCATCGTGCAATATTTCTGGCTAATTGATGCGCTGCCTCATTTCCCAGTCTAGCAACATGAAAAATATCAAATGAATGGAAGTACAATAACAAAGCTTGAATATCTCTTATCAGGGCTATAATTGCATTCTTCTTCACAACTTGATCTAACAGCTTCCACAACAGTGAGTGAATCTCCTTCAAGGATCACATGAGATATTCCCATGTGGATAATCATTTGTAATCCCCTTAAAGCAGCAAGAGCCTCTATCTCCTCCACCATATAAGTACCTGCTTCCATTCTCAAAATTGCCATAATCATACTTAGAGAATCATCCCTCAAGATAGCTCCTATCCTTGACAAGTTTTGTAGAGTGAAGACAGTCCCATCAAAATTCAACTTCCATTTTCCAACTCGTGGAGGATTCCAGGCAAATGTAAATGGCTGCTTATTAACTTGTTGATGACTACAAATCATTTGATAATTTTCTAAATAAGAAAAACAGTTATCAACTATATCAAGAGGAGAGAAATCACTTTGCTGAAAAATTTTCAAATTCCTGAACTTCCATGCGCTCCTAGCAAGAATCACAAACTGATTCAGAATGTCGAGATCCTTGAGTTACATTACAGCCTATACCATGTAATCAAACCAAGCATGTAATCCCCATTTAATCATATCTCTAATCAAAATATGTTGCCCAAATTTGATAAATACCTTTGCAATGACACAAGATATGGAGAGTATCTACAACAACCTTATGACAAAAATCACACATACTGTAATCTATGACATGACGATGGGAAAGATTGCTCTTTGTGGATAAGCTATCATTGCAAACCCTCTAGAAAAAATTCTTAACTTCATTTGGAACTTGCATCTTGCATTAAGCCTTCCATAATAATCTTTGTGAGGAATTAGACAGACTAGTACCAACCTCATGCCCCTTTCTAGATTGCATTACTAAATGATATGCTAACTTCACACTGAAATTGCTATTACGTGTACATTCCATACTAATTTATCAGCATTCAAAAGGGAGAATAAAGGAATAGCAAGGATTTTCGAGGCCTCAAGAGGGATAAATACCTTCTTCACTATGTTCCACCTGCCTGGTTGTGACTGATCCAACAATTCAGAGACACACGCATCCATTGGTAATAAATTGAACCAAGTAATACCTTTCATGGTTGGGGAGTTTAGCAACCAATTATCGACTCATATATAAATCTGGTCACCTCTCCCTATGCACCATAAGCATCCAGATTGTACCACAAATTTGGCTTCACAAATGCTACACCACACATAAGACGGCTTAGAACCCAAATGAGAAGATACAAAGTCAGAGTGTGAGAAATATTTAGCCTTAAAGACATCATAAAAAAAGAGAATTCTGATAAAATTGCAGTCGCCATCCTTGCTTGGACAATAAAGCCAAATTAAATGCCTCTAGATCTTGAAATCTCATACAACCAAAAAACGTTGAATGGCACAACTCCCACCAACTTACAACATGGATATTTCTTTCATTATCTCGTTGCCCCACCAAAACCTTACAATTAATCCCTCAATTCCTCTACAGAATCCTTTTGGTAATTTGAAACAACTCATGGCATAGTTGGGAAGAGCATGCACAACAACCTTAATCAAGACTTCACGACCGGCTTGAGATGATAGCTTCTCTTTCCATCCTTACAGTTTTTTCCAAATCTTGTCCTTAATATCTCAAATGGTATGAACCTTTGATCTACTAACAAAAGAAGGAAATCCAAGATACTTAATATATTGGTGAATAGCTTGAGCACCCCATAATTGCTTGATATCATTCATAACTGCTCGTTCGTGTTTCGATTGAAAAAAAGTTTTTTTTTTTTTTTTTTTTTTCACCCGATTCAATTGTTGTCCCAAGGCAGCACTATAAATAGACAAGATATTTTGAATATGCATATTCTCAATAATAGAAGCGCAACAAAAGATGATGCCGTACTCAGCAAAGAATAAATGGCTTACCCGTGGAGTTTTATTACAAACACTCGGCCCCTTCACCAAATTTTCCATTTTAGCCTTTTGTAAGAGCATCTACATTGATCTATGCATATGCATATGCAAAGTCATATTTGCATAATATGAGCCTAAATCCATCTATATTGGATTATACATCTTCAAATATTTGCATAGCTATGAATAGTATATTTACATATTTGAAGATCTACTATTCACTCTCTAAAACATATTTTACTTATTCTTTCTCTCTCCTCCCACTCTCTTTCTACATATTTTACTCAAATATTTTACATATTTGAATATCAAACCCGTGCACCTCTCTCTCACAGGTTTTGAATACATGTATTGGGTGTTAATGGAATTTCTTTAGGTGCTAATTACATGTATTAACCCAATACATGGAAATTGCAAACTCTTAAAAAAAAAAGCAAAAAAAATAATAAAATGATAATATTTTATTAATATTTTGTCTCAAATTTGTATAAGTCAATGTGGGAGTTTTGCTTGTATGGCAAATTGAATCTCTAAAAGATGTGATTTTGCATATGCATATGCATAAATCAATGTGGATGCTCTTAATAGCAAATTGGTGGGCCACATTATGTATTTCCTCATGAATTAATCTTCGCGTCAGCCACTATTTGGGAGCAGCCGTTGCACACATGACGTGTTAGACCGGGTTCACTAACAATTGAACCGGTTTTGCCTCAAACCCCACTCTCGCCCCGATCCTCCCCCTCTTCTCTTCAGAATGTCATCTCCCCCTCTTCTCTTCGGCGACGATAACCTTCATCTCCCTCTCGAAATCTACAGCTCCACCTCCATGCCTTGGGTTTTATCTCCCCTGATCTTGTGCTTCATCTGATCTGAATATCTGTGACTTCCCTGTCACGAAACCATATGACCACCCTCCCTCTTCTGCAGCGTGCTTCATTTTCCCCCTCTTCTCTGTGAATTAAATTTCCTCCAAATCCTTCATCTCCTCTCAGCCCCCACGATGTGCACCCACAGATCTGCAAAAGAGAACCCGCATCCAGAGATTTGCGGCCACGCAGTTAAGGTATTTTTTCGTGTAAATAATCTTCTTCAAAAAGATTCTATGAAATTCTAGGGTTTGTGATCTGGGCAAATGTTATAAGGTTAATTTGGGCAACCTAACATGGCGTAGTTAAGAGGAGTTCCGTATTTTACTTGTTCTTTAAATTTAATTTGTTGTTCTAATTGCACTTCGACTTTAGTACCAGTCTCTTGCGCTTCTAAATGTAGAGGTAGTTTTGAATTTGATTTCCAATTGGAAATTGGAATTGGATATATGGTTTCTGGAATGCGTTCCCCTGCTTGATGAGGGGTTAAACTTTCTGCCACTAAGATGAAATGGGTTAAACTTTCCCTCCTCATCTTATCTTTGTTATCTCTGCTAATCCACGTTTCTGCCACAAAGTTTTCAACTGCTGATTTAGTGCAGTACAATGCAATGGCTGGGGTTTGGTTTGCCTTAACTCTAGTTCTTATGATTAGGTATTCTTGTCTCTGAGTGATCGAGCTACTTGATATCCCAATTAGCCAAAATATTGAATCTAATTTCTCCTCTGGTTGTTATTCATCAAAAAAAAAAAAATTTCTCCTCTGGTTGCTTCTAAAATGGAAGTTTGGTTGAGTGTTTTGCTTTATAACCAGCTTTTTTTTCTTCTTAATTTTAAAATTATTAAATTTTACTTTTCTCTGGGATGATAGAGCTTCCTTGAATTAATAACATGTCACAGACAAGGATTTGTTGACCAAAGCTACTTAATTCTTCCAGTTCTGATTTGTGTTGTTTCCATTATGATTGTTTTGGTTACTATAAAAATAAGAATAACAATAATAATAACAACAACAATAATAAATTATGATTTTTTTGGTTGCAATGTTACAGTTCATCAAGAATAAGAAGATATGGGGGGTTGTGAAGTCGTTGTCTTTACAGCCTTATGCAAATCCCAGAAGCAGCTAACTTGGTAATAATTATGCTCAAGCACCCTATTATGAGTAATGTTTATCTTTTTTATTTTTGAATTTTCTCTTTATTATTTGATTATTAATAACATGCCATTGAGAAGGTATGGCAGATTGACTATTTCAAAAAATGTCATTGAGGTGTTCCACTTTATGTGATCTGTAAAATCACTACCTTAAGTTTCATTAAGACAAATAATTTTCGCTATAATCTTTTTTAAGTTTCTATGATAGAATAAGCTGTCCTGTTTTTAATGGTGGTAGTAGGATCATGAAGTTGGTGTTTTGGTTGATACTAACAGTACCTTATATCATGTGTTTGAAGTGCCATTCCAAGCTTGTCTTTCAAATGGCCCACATATTTCTTGTTTCATTGTTTTGTATTGTGTGCAGGGAAATGCGAGATGTAAATTCTTCGTATGGGCAGATATAAGGCTTGGAAGACGTGGGATGACATATTACAGCACAAATATACAGTTCAAAAGAGAGAAAATAGAGTGAGAGAGATGGAGACAAATATTCAAAAGAAAAAGTGAAAATTATTTTGTTTGTATTGAGTTATCACATTTGTAATAGCATTTGCTTGGTTTGGATAATTTGTATGTAAATAGCACGTTGTATAGAGTATATGGTTTTTGAATGGAAACAGCTTGTGCACATAATTTGATGAAACCTATGTATGTAAATTGTATTTCATTAAATTAACTTGTGTAATGAAAACAACTTGTGCATATGGTTTGATCTCACATTTTTTGCTATTTTAGGAGCCCTTGTAATGATACATTATCTCAAGTCAAGAATAGATATTATTTTTTTTGGCCTTAAAATCATTGAGTGAAAGAAAGATCACATGAACATGGTATATATCCAACTTAAAATCATTCAAACGTAGCGGACTTGTCTCTCTCAATATATACAAAGATCAAGGCATGCTTAGCAACCACATACCATATCCAGTTATACAAGAACTAAATATATGTGTTTTCTAAATACATAGCATCTCTGTTTCCGTACAATGCCAATCACATAAAATGAATGAATATTGTGAAATCCAATCCAAATCTTTGCAACAATAGTAGCATCTTCAGTGAATCCTCTGACAATCCTTTGGATGCAACTCCACCATAAACACCATACATTTCATCGTAGCCTATATCAACAATGCTATCCTGCCCATTCCAACCAAAAACCATTTTGAGAGTTATAGCTCAAAACAAGTTTACCCAAATACAAGCTACAAACAATAAACCAGAAACAATTGCTCATAAACTAGAAAAATAAGTTCATTCCAACAATAAAGCAGGAAAATGGATTGAACTAACAAGAACACCATCATTAAACCAATCTGCACATAACTAACATCCTTAATTGCTCTAGAGACAACTCCCATGATTAAAATACTGCAAAGTACTCCAAAAAATTACTAAAGATCAGTAAATTTGTTAGATTCAAAATAAATTATTCACAACAATATCAAATTACTAACAAAATGAAAGATACAGTATGCACACCACACTATCATCCACATGTCTCACAGTCACAGATAAGCACTATAATCGAAAGCTTTTATACCAAATAAAAATGGAAATCGATGGAAACAAGAATTGAAGTTGATGCTTCAACTAGAACAAAATGTATTAAAGAAAGTAACTTTATTTAGTGAAATTGGATGGAATAACTTTATTTCATCTTTTCACACAACAATCTTCTTCACCCTTGAAACTTTTGTTTTTGTTTTGTTTTTTTTTTTTTTTTTTGTGGCTTTTTTACAGCTATTAATCTGAGACAAACATTAATCCATCAATTTGCAACTTACTCAAATCTTATATAGCATCAGTACACTACAAGAACACTTTGCAACTTACTCAAATCTTATATAGCATCAACTGAGACAAATATTAATCCATCACATACTTGGCATTCAGGCCAAGTGTTTTGATACAACTACTTGAGCAAGACCTTTAACCGCATCATAATTGATGCATGTCCATGCATTCCAATCATTTTGTTAAAATGATTTTAAAATCTGGGATTTTTTAACTTACAGGGAACCAAAATCTGGGACATCCCAAAACTACTGATCATTTTGTCAAAATGAGTTCTTGATTTTATTCCCTTTTCTACGGTGATCTTTTTTTTTTCAATACAACCCTTTCTACAATGATCTTGTTAACACTTAATTAGGATGATTATTTATTAAGGACTAGTCAAGCTTACATTTGAGCTTCATGAAATCATTATAAAGGCATTTATCGGATGACCACATCCAATGGTTAATAATAGCAAACACTTGAGACAGAAAAAGAAACTCTATAGCAATCAGAAAAAAAGGTAGGCTATCTCAATAAATACCTTAGTAGCCCGTGGCCGTAGATCTCTTCAGTAGAAGTAACACATTTTCAAACTACGACAGAGAATGGACAGAGGCATGGGCAGAGGATGGGAGGGTCGAAGGGTGCTAGGCAGAGGGGGTGCAGGCCAACTAGGGCATTGTTTGGGCGACAAGGGGGTGGGGGAGAGGATGGAAGACGCGAGTGGTGGGGGTGGGGGCTGACGCGGGGGGTGGGGAGAGGAAGAAAAGGAGATGAGCTGGCGACGGGGAGGGAGGAGAGCTGGGCGACGAGTGGAGTGGTAATGCTGTGCAGATGGCGTCGATGTTGCTGGAAAGAGAGACGGCGTAGCCGGTGGTGGTGGGCAGAGCAAAATCGACGCAGGCAGAAATCGAGAGGTAAGGACGCGGGAGGCAAATTTGAATCGGGGAAGAAATACAAACAGACCAACAAAACGCAAGCTTTGGATTTTTAAAAATAAAAAATAAAAAACAGATGCCACGTAAGGTGTGTGAAGAGTGCGCTGCTACAGGGGCTGATGCATAGCAATCCTCTTACACGAGAAGTGTAGACCGGAACGTGGCTCATGATATCTGTTTTTTGGGTTTTTTGGTTGATGTCTATCGTTTCAAGAGAGGAAATTTTGATCCCAGCCGCCTTGGTTTCCATGAGAAATGGTTTAAAGTTCAAAGCTTTTGACAGAGTCAAGGAGTCAAGGAGTTCTAGTCCGAGTCAATGCAGAAAATGAGTAGGATACTTCCTCACCTCCTCGGGCTCTTCGGCCGTGTAGTAAGTATGAAGGGATTTCCCAAATGCACAGACCTCGACCTGCTTTTACAAGTCTCCCCTTCTCCAGTTCCCGAGTCTACTGCCGTGTTAAACTGAGAAACTCCATATTATATTGTGAAGCCAGCAGGAGCAATAAGAATAATTATCCGAACACGTTTGTTTGTTTTATCGATCCATAGAGTGATAGGTTGTTGCTGGTGAATTGGGAGTTTAATTGGGATATGGCTTCTGTCTCCCTCTTTGTTTTCTTTCTTCTGTCATACCTCGTGTTGCTTATTTCGGCCGAACAAGAAGATAACTGTCGTCCCTCTTCTTGTGGAGATCTTCCAGGCCCGATCGAGTTCCCATTCGCCAGTATCACACACCCAAACTGTGGTTTTGTCTTCGTAAATTGTACCGAAGAAGCCCCGATGATTCAACTGGGGACCAATGAATCAAGACAGTACAAACTTATACGCATCATTAGTCATGGGCCTAATGCTTATGTCCTGGTTATCCGGAACCAGACGCTTTCGGAGAACTTGGATTCGGGTAGATGCGAATTCATAACGAATTCGACTATTCACCCCCCCCCCCCCCCCCCCCCCCCCCCCCATCTCCATTAATCTCTTATCAAATCATTTCACCCAGTCGGACCTTTGTCAAATGCAACCGCACTGTCAATTATCTTGGCTGGAAGTAATGGAGCAATAATAAGTGCAGAGGCAATTATAAAGTCTACGGTCCTCTTCCAAGCGAATCAAGCGATCCTCTTCCAAGCGATAGTATTCCTTCTGGATGTTCCATTATTCAGCTCCCAATAAAGCCTGACAGTGACCCGTATTCACCAATCGTAACCGCTGAGTTGGAACTTATAGTGAATGTGTCTGAAGATTGTTCCCAGTGCCATGACGGAGGAGGTCAATGCCAGCTTGACCACGAGGGAAAATTTAATTGTGCAAAGAAAGGTATGGGATACACAAATAATTCATGATACGGCCCCAAAGAAAATTTCTTTTTTCTTTTTAATTAATTTTTAATATTGTAGTTATTCCTAATACACGTGCGTGCTAGTACTCATGTATTAGTTATTCCTAATACAGGCTATATATATAGTTCAGTACTCCTCTATATATATATGAGCTATATAGCTGATTGATTCGGATTAGTTTTGAATTTAGATGGTCGATACGAGCTGGCTGCCGGTGCTTTGTTACGAACCCATTTAGGATGTCAAAAGGATGTCCAATTCTGCGCAAACTAACACCATTTGGTTGTATCTTGTTTGCAGGCGGGAAGCACAAGAAAAAAGTGTTGGTGATAGCCATGGGTAATTAAGCTGCTATGCAATTTTTGTTTATGTTGGATTGATATTCACACGTGCCATTTGATTGCTTTTAGAAATTATAATATTCCATCAAAATATGGCATTGATGATTGACCCCCCAGCCCCTATCTCCAGGAGAGCAGAGGTGCAACCGGAAGGAAAGCTCTTATTTTATTTATTTATTTATTTTTATTTATTTTTAAATAAAGGGGGTGCTATAAAAAACAAACTGAGAGGGTCAAAGTTAATTTCTTCTTATATGATTAAAAAACCGAGTTCCTGAAATTTTGGGGGCACCAACAATACACCTAATTCTGCCCCTGTTCGAGAGCCAAATCCGGCCACACATCCCCCCCATTTCTTGAGATTAATACATAAATGCTTAGTCTATTGTGTGTTCGTGGCATATAAATTAATTTCAACTCCTAATTTTTCATGAGCTTTGGTCAACGCTCAATTTTCTCCATTTCTATAATTCTAGGGCATTTATTATATATAAGGAATCTAATGAGAGACTTCCTACTTACATACATAACTTATTCCAGTTCCATGATATTCTTTAGAGGCTTCTTGTCTACCTGTTAATCAAAAGTTAATTCATTCACCGGTTAAGATAGTAGAATCAAGGCATCTTTATAATTTTTGCTGCTTCATTTTTACTTTGGAATTACCTAAAGAAAACCAATTTTGCTTAGTTTCATGACTCCCTAAATATTTTGTTTGAGTTACTCTGGTTTATGAGCTAGTTCATAATACTTTTTCTTTAAATACAACCACTTTATCTGTTGCCATTGGAGTTCTGATAGTCATTGGCTTCAACTTCAGGCGAAAGTTTAGATCCATTTTGAAGAAGGAAAGTCTAACACATCAAAATGTTGAGACCTTTCTAAGGAATAATGGACCATTTGGTATAAGAAGATATAGTTACTCAGATATAAAGAAAATAACCAACTTCCTCAAAGATAAATTAGGCCAAGGAGGTTATGGTAGTGTCTACAAGGGGAAGTTACAAGATGGGTCTTTGGTGGCAGTAAAAGTTTTGAAAGGATCAATAGGAAATGGAGAGGAATTCATAAACGAGGTTGCAAGCATTAGTAGGACCTCACATGTCAACATTGTTACTCTTAAGGGCTTTTGTTTTGAGGGTTCCAAAAGAACTCTTGTTTATGAATTTATGCCTAATGGATCTCTAGACAAGTTCATATATTAAAAAGATTCACCATCTGATCATCAATTGCAGTGGAAAACATTGTATAAAATTGCAGTTGGCATAGCTCGAGGATTAGAGTACTTGCATAGAGGTTGTAACAATCGAATCTTGCATTTTGACATAAAGCCTCACAACATTCTTTTAGATGAGAACTTTTGTCCAAAGATCTCGGATTTTGGCCTAGCAAAAGTATGCCCTAGAGAACAAAGTATCATATCAATGTTGGGTGCAAGAGGAACTGCAGGATATATAGCTCCAGAAGTATTTTGTAGAAACTTCGGAGGGGTCTCTCACAAATCAGATGTTTACAGCTATGGAATGATGGTTTTGGAAATGGTTGGAGGTAGAAAGAATATAGATGCTGAGGTTGATCATACTATTGAAATATTCTTTCCACATTGGATTTACAAGCGCCTTGAACTCGATGAAGAACTAACATTGCATGGTCTCGATACTGAAGAGGATCGACAAAATGCAAAGAAGATGACAATAGTGAGCTTGTGGTGCATACAGACTGACCCATCAAACCGGCCAGCAATGAGTAGAGTTATCGAAATGTTGGAAATGAGCCTCAATGCCTTGCAAATTCCTCCTAAACCTTTCTTGTCTTCCCCGTCAAGATTAGAAGCTGATTCTTCGACTATAGTGGTTCTATCTCATTTTGGTTCTAAGGTTCCCTAAAAAAAATATTTTTCTTGAACGGGAAATCTTAATCCTCGAAAGCAATTGTGTATATTTTTCAGTTTTATCAAATATTAGCTTGTCGATTCACCTTCAGTTGAAGACTTGCCCAACTTTAATTGCCTAAAATATGCAGCATTATTTGGCTTGATGGCTCGATCACATCATATTCTCTGGCATTATCTGACTTCATCCCTTGTCTGGGTTATCAAATCTATCTAAGGGTTGATTGAGAACAAAAGAGATATGTCTCATAATCCCTGGCTAGAATTATCACTAGAATTATTTTCCTTACCCTTTTTTGGAAGCTTTCATTGACTTTGGTTTGTTTATGTATTTTCACAACACGGGACAAATCCCTTGATTTGAGTTGATCTGTTTGCATAAGTGTGATATTACTTGGAAAATAGATACCACTAATAAGTAAATTGATCAAACAATTTTTACAATACTGAAATTTTTACAATTGAGCGGGCCCTGTCTCTGGTGCTTGGACCACCACGACGTCAACCACCAGCGAACCGACTCGTGATGCTATTTCTATTATCATCATCCTCTAATCTTTCTTCCACCCCCAATATACGTTGAAAGGAAAATAGACATCTTTATCTGTCTATTTTAATTTCCTTTTTACATTAATTTTTGATTGGTTTCCGTCAGTATCAGCTATATATCAAGGGTGGAAGAGCGAAATCCAAGAAATAATTCCTTCGAAAAGTTTTTGGAATTTTCAAAGGTTTTGAAGAGTCAAAGTCGTCAAAGTCTTTCCTAGTTCCCAGTGCAGATAAATGCGGAAGATGGGTAGAAAACATAGAGAGTATACTTGTTCGCTTACGCTGAGTTTGGGTATTGAGTGCACCTCGTATTCTCAATATTTTTAATTATTATTTATTATTTATTATTTATTTATATTACTATTTATTATTTTATTATTATTTTTTACTTACTTTTTATTATTATTCACAATTATTCTTAACACTTATCAGCACTCAAACCTACCCTTAAACAAATTTATCTTTAAAATTGAGTTAATATTATATTTCTTTTTATTTGTCTATTTCATCTAAATTCAATTTCTAAATTAAATTAACTATTCGTTATCTATATAATAATAAAATATTATTAAATTAATATTTTTTTTAAACAATTTATAATTCTATCAATTTAATATTAATAATAATTATATTATAATTAAATTAATATTAAAAATCATATTTTCAAATGTCATATAATTATAATATAAAATTATATTTTATATTATAATTAAAGTAATAAATTATATTATAATGATGAGAAAGTAATATTTTAATCTATAGTGAATGAATGTAGTCTTCCATATTTAGCTAACTACTATAGAAAAAATGTAAAATATTTTAAATTTGCTCAGTCTAATCTGGATCATTTTTACACAAATAATTCAAATTTTGATCAATATTCTCATTTGGCCAAGTATTATGAAGGGATTCATTTACTTGGGCCCTAGTATGCTGATGAAGATACTCTTACTTAGGCCGTAGTATTATGAAGGAATTCCCCAATGCAAACCATGAGTACCCTTGGCATTCTTTTTGAGAAATCTCACATCGTATTTTGAAGACATGAGAAGCAGAATATATGAAGATTTTTTTTTTTTTTAAAATTTGTGTGTTGAGAGTAATATGTTGTTGTTGGTGAATTGGGAGTTCTTTGTTTTCTTTCTTCTCTCATACCTCATGTTGCTTCTTTCGGCCGAACAAGAAAAAACGTACAACTCCCATGCCATAACTGTCCTCCCTTTCATTGTGGAGATGATCTCGGCATGATCGGCTTCCCATTCGCCAATATCACACACCCAAATTGTGGTGTTGCCATCATAGCTTGTAGTAACATACCTGCAATGATTCAACTGGTGACCAATGAAAGATGGTACGAACTTATAAGCTTAAGTTGTCCTCGTCCTAATGCTTATGTCCTGGGTATTCGGGACCAGACGCTTTTGGATAACTTGTCTTCCCGTAGATGCGAATTCATAATGAATTCAACTATCCCCCAATCTCGATTAATCTCTTTTCAAATCATTTCACCCAATCGAAACTTTGTCAAATGTGACAGCACTGTCAGTAATATTGACTTAAGCGATTTTAAGTGCATAGACAATTATAGAGTCTACAAACCTCTTCCGAGCGATGGTAATAGTGGTATTCCTTCTGGATGTACCATTATTAAGTTCCCAAATAATAAGCCAAATGGCAGTTACCCGTGTCAACAAAAAAGGAACATGTGGATAAACTTCCTTGAATTTCTCATTAAGCAATTGTGGTATTTATACATAGAATAGGATAGAGTAAAAGAATATTACTGTTACGATAACTTGAGAGAATTAATAACAGAATTGTCTACTGTACTATCTAGAAGATTATTGTGTGCCTGCTATACTTGGCGTAATTCACCACTCAACTTCTCTGTTGTAGTAGATGTGCAGTGCATGCTCTCCTGGTGTTTGTCGAAAGGTTCAAGTGCTGATTCATTTATGCTAATACGCCCCTTCGAGTTCAATGGGGTGTCAACCACATTGAGGCTCGTTCGAAAATGATTAAATTGCTCTACAACAACTGGTTTAGTAAGCACGTTTGCTATTTGATCTTTGGAACTGCAGAAGTTAACTTGTAAGGCTTTGGAGGCAACACGGTCTCTAATGAAGTGGAAGTCAATATCCATATACTTGGTCTTGTCGTGATAGACTGGATTCACCGAGACAAATGTGGCGCCGATGTTATCGCACCACAGATTAGGAGCTTTGGACAGAGAGACACCTAAGTCATAGAGGATAGTCTGTAACCAAATGGTTTCAGCGGCAGAAGTGGCAAGTGATTTCTGGCCAAATGAGAGACAAGTATTGAAGCCCTCCAACAATGCTACAATATAAATTGCGGTCATCAAAATCTAGTGAATCATACTCGGACAACTTTAGAGAGGTAGCCATAGGAGAAGGAATGGGTTTGGCAAGAAGCATCCTGCTTTGAAAAAGAAGTGACTTAATGTACTTCCTCTAAGACAGTAGCAAACCAGTGGATAAGTGGTCAACTTCAAGACCAAGAAAATAAGAGAGAGTGCCGAGATCTTTAACTAGGAAGGCACGACTTAAATCTTGAATAAGAGTGTTGATGGTAGACTGATGGGATGAAGTGAGCACTATGTCATCAACATAGATGAGAAAATAAATATGAACCCCATTGTTATTGAGTATAAAAAGAGAGGATTTGCCTTGAAGGAAACGAAGCCATAAGCAACCAACTGCTTAGTTGAGCAAACCATGCTCTTGGGGCATGCTTGAGGCCATAGATTACCTTGTGCAATTTACAAATGTAGTTTGGATGAGCTGGATCCACAAATCCCTGAGACTGCTGCATGTATACCTCATCAGATAAGGAATCGTACCGAAAAGCATTTTGGATGTCAAGCTGTCTCAATGGCCAGGCACGAGTAACTGCAATTGAGAGGATTAATCTGATTGTAGATGGTTTGACCACGGGACTGAAGGTCTCGTGATAATCTAGACCATGTTGTTGGTAAAATCCCTTAGCTACTAAACATGCTTTCCTTCGATCAAATGAGCCATCAGCTTTGGTTTTAGTACAATAAACCCAACAGCATCCAAGTACATTAGTTGTGGAGAAAGAAGGAACAAGGCTCCAAGTTTTGTTTTGCTGTAGTGCAGAAAATTCCTAATGCATAGCAGCTTGCCAGTCAGCAAATTTTGAAGTAACTGAATAACTTGATGGATCATTAGGAACTGAAACAGTGGTAGTGAAACATTAACAAGATGAGTCAGTGAAGGTTCTGGGTCTAGAAGAGTTGGTTTGCGCACGTGTGATGATAAGAGAACGTGGGGGTATTAGAGTTGGTCGAGCTAGAATGGGTGAGGAATTAATCGCAAAAGGTAGAGACGATTGGGAGGTTGAAGATGATAGAGGGGTCGAAGAAGGAGTATGAGTGATTGGGCTTAGGCCTAGGCCAAGTATGGATGAAGGTAGAATTGGTAAGGGGACCATTTCGGAATGAGGGGAATGAGTAGTTGTATAGGGCTTAGATTTAGAAAGTGGAAAAGAAGCGTTATTAAAAATCACATCCCGAGAAATATACATCCGATTGTTTTTCACATCTAAGCACTTATAGCCCTTATGAGAATGACTATAACCCAAGAAAACGCAGGAAACCGATCGGAAGTTGAGTTTATGAGAGAGATAAGGCCTAAGATTGGGCCCACCCAAAAACCTTTAAAAATTTATAATCAAACTCAAAATGATGCACAAGAAAATGAGGAGATTTAATTTGGGTGACGTGTGAGGGAAGAAGATTAATTAAATAGACCAAAGTTTCAAAAGCGTCTGCCCAATATGTGAAAGGTACAGAGGAATGGGCCAAAAGGGCTAGCCCAATTTTGACAATATGTCGATGTTTCCTCTCAACAAGGCTATTCTGTTGATGCGTGTAAGGACATGAGAACCGGTGTGTCATACCAAATTTTTGACAAATGGAAGTGAGAGGTTTAAACTCTCCTCCAACATCGATTTGAAGTGTAAGTAATTTGGTATTGAATAATCTTTCAATATAAGTTAAGAAAGAGGTAAATATATTTGCAACATCAAATTTGAGTTTAAGTGGGAAAAACCAAGTATAACGTGTGAATTGATCTACAAAGGAAATGTAATATTTATAATCAAGTCTAGAAACATAGGAAGCCGAACCCCAAACATCAGCACAAAGCAATTGTAAAGGCCCAGTAAGAGGGGTCCAACTATTACAACAAGGTAATTGATGACTTTTAGCAAGTGCGCATTTAGGACAATAAAAGACAGAATTATTTGAAGAAACTGGAAGACACTTGGAGTGCAAAACATAAGAGACCAGCTCCAAAGAAGGATGCTCGAGCCTACGGTGCCATTGGGCTAGACTTGTATGTTCACCAAGATGAACTGATGGACTGAAGGAAGGCAATGGATGAGAAGGAAAAACATAAAGCCCATTATGGGTTGGCCCTATGAAGAGCACTTTTCAGGTCTTGTTGTCCTTCACAGAAAAATGAGAAGAGTGAAACTCAAAGTAACATGAATTATCAATGTAGAAATGTAAAACTGAAACAAGATTTTTTGTTATAGCAGGAACATGAAGTAAATTACAAAGAGTAAAAGTGGAAGAATTAGTGGAGAAGCAGGACCATTCCCAACTCATATTGTATCACTACCAGAGTATTGTTCAGACGAAACATTCAAATTAGACAAGTCATTAATAATATGGTGAGTAGCGGTCGAGTCTGGATACCAAGCACAATCAGTCATATAATCAGGAGCAGTATAGTGAGCAGAAAATGACTTCGGTGCATCATACTAATAGGAATGATCAAACCTATGGTAGCACTAGAGAGTAACATGTCCGAACTTGTTGCAAACTTGACATGTAGGTCGATTTGAAGGAGACTGTTGCTGGGAAAAGGAGTTAGAGGAGTTACGTCCTCCACGACTACTATTGTTGAAGTAGCAACCCCTGCAATGGCCCTGGCGACCAGAGCGAAAATTACCACGGCCACTTTTATCTCGCGAACCAGAGGTGCTGAAATTCACATAAGGCTCAACCAAGGAAATAATACTCCCGGTTTGGTGAGACGTATGACTCTCATGAATATGCAAAAGTTGAAATAATTCATGAGAAAAAAGAGGCTCTGCCCGAGTTGTAATAGAGGTGGTAAAAGATTCAAAAGAGGGACCTAATCCATTTAGAAGGTAGGTGATTATCTCTTTATCAGGAAGAGTATTACCAATGGTGGACAAGGAGTCCACGAGAGAGTGTACCTTCTCAAAATAATTAGAAATGGATTGATCACCTTTTGAGAGATTTGTGAGCTGGAAGCGAATTTGAAATTCTTTGGCTTGAGAGTGGGATGAGAATATGGATGCCAAGGAGGCCCAAAGTTGATGAGTTGTAGCCAAAAGAACATGACCAAGGATCGAGTCACTGAGAGAAGAGAAGAGGATGCTAAAAACAAGTTGGTCAGTTCGTTTCCACGAGGAAAAGGTGGGATTAGCTTTAGGAACACTATCTGTGGAGTCGGATAAAAAGGCAGAGGGACAAGGAAGGGACCCATTGATGTAGGAATAGAGGTCTTGACTGCGTAAGTAAGCTGAGATTTGAACCTTCCATAGAAGGTAATTTTCATTTGAAAGTTTGGTGGTGAGAATATGGGAAAAGGATGAGAGAATGGGAGAGGGAGAAGAAGATGATGCAGCCATGGATCAGAGAGATGATTAGTCTTGTGGCTCTTGAGACTCCCTCTCTCTCTGCTCTCTCACTCTCGATCCCACTCTCTCTGCTCTCCCTCCCTCTCTCTCTGAAGCCAAAAGACTCCCTCTCTCTCCGCTCTCTCACTCTCGATCCCACTCTCTCTGCTCTCCCTCCCTCCCTCTCTGAAGCCAAAAGACTCCCTCTCTCTTTGCTCTCTCACTCTCGATCCCACTCTCTCTATTGATCCCGAAAGGCGAAAACCCTCCCTCTCTCTCTGCTCTCTCACTCTCATAATCTCAGAAAATAAATAGTTTGTGGGAATGGGTCGGGGGAATTATGAACATGATGACGATGGTGTTTTGTTTTGGGATTAGAAATATGGGAAAGAGAGATGGGTCTGCCTATCAATCTTACAAAGCCATACCAAACCCTTGTCTTCACCTTCACTTCCCTTGCTAACACTTTATCTTCCATCTCCTCCTTCTAGACCCAGAAAGAAGAAAATTTCATCGGGACATTCAACACCCCTTTCATTTTTACTCTTTCCCATTTTTCCAACCTATCTTTGATTAGATTTTATATTATCTAAGAATTGGATTTATTTTCCATGGGAGATCATTGAAATATATTTGGTTACTGGGTTTGTCTTTGATCACTGGTCTTAGTTGGTGGGTCTCTTAATTGAGTACATAAAGAGATTGAGTTATGGTGTTCATGAGAGAGAGAGAGAGAGAGAGAGAGAGAGAGAGAGAGAGAGATGAGGGAAGGAGAGGGATTTTTGGTCTGGAGCTCGAGCGGGAAGGGGAGAAGCAGAATGATCCCCTGCTGTGCGTGTTACATGGTTAACTGAAGAACACCTACGTGATAGCTCCCAATTGGTCTCTAATAACTGTTGTTTATAGGTGACACCGGCCCGAAGAGGAACTGTTCCTTTTTGGGACGCAAATTGCTTTACATGATCTTGAATCCTCAATCCCACCTATAATAGCATACTGGATCTAGATGTGAGACATTCCTTGTTAATTCTCCTACTGGTTAATCATCTATGACTCCATATTGTTAAATTTAAAATATAAAGTCAACCTGGTTCTAAGTATTTATGATATAAAACTTTTGTTGAAACATCCTATTACAAGGTTGGGATATATGTGTTAATCATTTCAGTTTCTTGTGAACTTAGACTCAAATCTCTATTTTCTTAGTCTGGCAATTGATTGAATCTTCCTACATTTTGCATAAAATGTACATGTGATATCCAAAAATATTGTAAGATAGTTTTAGCATTAAAGTAATAGAAGGTTTAAGAAGCAACTGGACTGGGTTTGGGATGCGTTATTGAAATTGAAAGACACTAAATGTGATGGTTGTAGTTGGATGCCAAACACACTCATAAAATTATATTTGCTTGAACAAGTAAACCATTTCAAGACTTCAAAAACCTTTCCCACCAGAGGATAGAAAATGGAAAGCTAACCGGTTTATTGAAATCTTGCCTTCTCTTTCACTAGGCAATTTAGGCTGCGCTAGGATGTTGAGGTTTTTATTTTTATTTCTTTGTGAATAGCTTTTATGATGATGTTTCCAAATAAATATGTTATTGCTAGAATTCTTTTACATAATTATATTATGTTTGGATTTTCTTGAGGACAATGAAACTTTTTCTCTTGTTCATCTTTCTTTTCATTTCTATTTTTGGTAATGAGACAAGAAGTATGATTTCAACTTCATCGTTTCTCCACATAATAATTATTTTAAGTACTATCATTCTATCATTCTAAGGGTACATCTTTTTTCTATCATTGTCAGCTTAAAACACAATATAAAAAATATAAATAGCAAAATAATTTAGAATTTCATTGACACTAGTAGTTATAATTGCTTCTAAAAAAATAATCTGTAAAACTATATTTGATAAAATCCTACCTTAGATTGACAATATTGTCTCAAATGAGATAGTGTATAAAACCTTAATTATTACTTTTATTTTTTTATTTTTTATTTTTATAGAAAAAATGCTTGATTGCATTCATTCAATAAACGAAGTTACAACTGTGACTTATAAGTCAAGAGAACCAGACTATAAAATCAACTAACGCAACTGCTCAGGAGCTTCCCTGCACATAAAGTGACGGACATTGTCTAAAACTTCTAAAACTCTCAAAAGAGAGAGTTAACGCTCTGTATGACCAGAGACTGGATGGCCCCTCCAACCTCCAATGAGGCTGAATACGGAAACAACTACTATGAACAAATAGTCCAATAGCATATACCTAAACTAAAACTAAAAAACACAGACAACCTATACGACAAAACCAACAAAACAAACCAACCACGAGCACGGCGTGAGCCCTGACGGCACACCCTCCACAGGCAATCGGCATTACGAGCCCTAACGGCACGAGCACCCGGCTTGCGTACGGACCACATAAACCTCCTCAATGAAGGTCGGCCGTAACACCTCCTGCCGCTCTCAGCTCTTTGCCTCAGATTGAGGCCACCCAACAGCTCATCACCTCACCGTGGACTACAAAAAAACAAACGTACAAAACACAAAACCAACACAAAACACTGCAACACAGGTAGTGAAAATACAACTAACGAACATTACACCAAACAGACCCACTGAAACGGAGGCGGAAGACACAAAAACCAGAGGTTGTGGTGCGAGAGTAGCTGGAGGAGAGCCGACGGTCGGAATGTGCTTTCCCGAAGTCTGGGGTCCCAGAAAAGCCCAGATTTGAAACGGTTGGTAGTTCCCTGGTGGCGCGTGGTGGCCACGCTCTGGAGCGTCCGAGGCTTCGTCCCGAGCGTGCGAGTTACGCGCCACTCCGTTTGGCTCCGCGTTCGGTGGACTTGAAGATCGGCGACTGGCAAACCTCTTGGCGGGGCGCTTGTTGGCGAACGGTGGCTAGAAGGCAACCCGGTCGGCACTCCTCCTTATTTGCCTGAAAACACAAACTACACAATAAAAACTAAAAACAAAATCAAACGGGAAACAGAGAACTGAGCTAAGAAAAGAGAAAAATGGGGAGGGGGAGGGAAGAGAAGGGTTAGGCTCCCCCCCCCCCAGTCGAAGAACAAAGTGGATGTAGGGTTTCGGAGAGAGAAAGGAGGAGTTTGAATGTGATAGGTCCACAATATTGTAATTATTACTTTTATTTGTAAAAACAATAGACATCATTATTTTTAAATAAAACATAATGTAAAGATAAAATTTATTTAGTTAATTTTTAAATATAAAAAGGAGCTTCACTCAGAATTTTCGCCAGGCACTAGAATTATTGAGCGGGCCCCTGTCTCTGGTGCTGACGTCAACCACCAGCGAACCGACGCGTGATGATATTTCTATTATCATCATCCTCTAATCTTTCTTCCACCCCCAATAATACGTTGAAAGGAAAATAGACAACCAAGACTTGCCTCTTTATCTGTCTATTTTATTTTCCTTTACTCAATTTTTGGTTGGTTTCCGTCAGTATCAACTACATATATGTGGGAAGAGCGAAACCTCCAGGAAATAATTCCTTCAAAAATTTTGGAATTTTAAAAGGTTTTGAAGAGTCGTCGGAGTCTTCCACTGACTCTTCCTAGCTAGTTCCTAGTGCAGATAAATGCGGAACGTGGTAGGAAACATCCTTACTTGGGCCGTAGTATTATGAAGGGATTCCCTAATGCTAAGACCATGGGTACCCTTGGCATGCTTTCTGAGAAATCTCACATTGTATTTTGAAGGCAGAAGCAAAGAAGTATCCGAAGCGGTTTTTCTGTCTTCTTCTCCTTCTCTTTCTTTTTTTTTTTTTTTTTTTTTTTTTTTTTTTTTTTTTTTTTTTTTTTTTTTTTTTGTGTTAAAGTAATAGGTTGTTGCTGGTGAATTGGGAGTTTAATTGGGATATGGCTTCTGTCTCCCTCTTTGTTTTCTTTCTTGTCTCATACCTCGGGTTGCTTCTGTCGGCCGGACAAGAAGAATCATACACCAAGAACTGTCGTCCCCTTCATTGTGGAGATCTGGACAGCATCGGATTCATCAATAATATCACACACCGAAACTGTGGTATTGGCATCGTAACTTGTAGCAATGAAACTGAGAGGATCCAACTGGTGATTGGTGAAAGACAGTACGAACTTACAAGGATTAGGATTAGAATTGATCCTCAGCGTAAAGTTTATTTCCTGCGTATGCGGGGCCAGAAGGTTTCGGGGAACTTTTCGTCCGATAGATGCGAATTCCAAATGACCATACACCCCGGATCTTCATCCATCCCCTTTCAATTCAATTCACCCCAGATGACCCTGTTCAAATGCGACGCTGTCCAGCAGCATCTTGGCTCGATGAAATTTAACTGCGGAGACTATTATTTCTACGATCGTCAAACAACCTATGGCATTCCTTCTGGATGTTCCATTATTCAGCTCCCAATAAAGCCGCCGCCAAGTGACCGTGAATGGTATCCACCAATCGTAACCGCTGAGTTCGAACTTCAAGTGAATGTGAATGTGTCTGATGATTGTTTCCAGTGCGATGAGAAAGAAGGACAATGCCAGATCGAAAGAAACATAGATTGTCCAAAGAAAGGTATGGGATACACAAATCCATTCATGATAAGGCCTAAAAGAAATTTTCTTTTTTATTAATTTTTAGATTGTAGTTATTCCTAATACAGGTGCTAGTACTCGTGTTTGTACCATGCCATATATATATAGATATATATAGTTCAGTACTCCTCTATATATATGAGCGGTAAGCTTTATATATTCGGATTAGTTTTGAATTTAGATGATGAGATCATCAAATATTAGAAATAACTTTGTCGCAATGAAAGAAATTTGTATGGGATCGACATGAGCTGGCTGATGGTGCTTTGTTACTAACCCTTTTAAGATTCCAATGGATCGATGCCCAATTCTTCTCAAACTAACACCATTTTGTTGTATCTTCTTTGCAGGGAAGAAGAGTAAAGTGTTGGCGATAGCCTTGGGTAAGCTGCCTCTTCAATCTAATTTTTCTGTTTAATTGATATTCACACGTGCCATTTGATTGCTTATGGAAATCATAATATTCCATCATAATATGTCATCGACCCCCACCCACCTGTCTCCCGGAGAAGCAGAGTCGCAACTAGAAAGAATGCTCATTTTGTATTTGTTGTATTTATTATTATTTTTTTTTAAACTGCCTCTTCAATCTAATTTTTCTGTTTAATTGATATTCACACGTGCCATTTGATTGCTTATGGAAATCATAATATTCCATCATAATATGTCATCGACCCCCACCCACCTGTCTCCCGGAGAAGCAGAGTCCCAACAAGAAAGAATGCTCATTTTCTGTTTGTTGTATTTATTTTTTATTTTTTTGAGGGGGGAGTGGTGAGGCTATAAAAATAAAATAAAATAAACAAATTAGAGAAATACTATGGCAATTACATTTGACCCCGTCAATTTGGTCTTTAAAAAAAAAAAAAAAACCTTTCAAAAAATTGTGGGGCCCAACCAGAAAGAAAGCTCATTTTGTTTTCGTTTTATTTATTTTTTTATTTTTTTGAGGAGGGAGGGGTGAGGCAAAAAAAAAAAAAAAAAAAAAACCAAATTGTGGGGTTCAACGTTAATTTCTATAGTATTTCTCTTCTTCCTTTTTACCCTTGTAAAAAATGAGTTCCTGAAATTTTGGGAGCACCAACAATACACCAATTCTGCCCCTGTCCGAGAGCCAAATCAGGCCACACCTCCCCCCATTTCTTGAGATTACAAAAATGCTTAGTCTATTGTGCGTTCGTGGCATATAAATTAATTGCAACTCCTAATTTTGTCATGAGCTTTGATCAACGCTCAATTTTCTCCATTTCTATAATTCTAGGGCATTTATTATATAAGGAATCTAGTGAGAGACTTCCGACTTACATACATAACCTATTTCAGTTCCATTATATTCTTTAAAGGCTTCTTGTCTACCTGTTAATCAAAAGTTAACTCATTCAAGGGTTAAGATAGTAAAATCAGGGCATCTTTATAATTTTTGCTGCTTCATTTTTACTCTGGAATTACCTAAAGAAAGCCAATTTTGCTTAGTTTCATGACTCCCTAAATATTTTGTTTGAGTTACTCTGATTTATGCGCTAGTTCATAATACTTTTTTCTTTTATTACAGCGACTTTATCTGTTGCCATTGGAGTTCTGATAGTCATTGGCCTCAGCTTCAGGCGAAAGTTTAGATCCATTTTGAAGAATGAAAGTCTAACACATCAGAATGTCGAAACCTTTCTAAGGAATAATGGACCCTTTGGTATAAGAAGATACAGTTACTCAGATATAAAGAAAATGACCAACTTCCTCAAAGATAAATTAGGCCAAGGAGGTTATGGTAGCGTCTACAAGGGGAAGTTACAAGATGGGTCTTTGGTAGCAGTAAAAGTTTTGAAAGCCTCAATAGGAAATGGAGAGGAATTCATAAACGAGGTTGCCAGCATTAGTAGGACCTCACATGTCAACATTGTTACCCTTAGGGGCTTTTGTTTTGAGGGTTCCAAAAGAGCTCTTGTTTATGAATTTATGCCTAATGGATCTCTAGAGAAGTTCATATATAAAAAAGATTCACCATCTGATCATCAATTGCAGTGGGAAACATTGTATAAGATTGCAGTTGGCATAGCTCGAGGATTAGAGTACTTGCATAGAGGTTGTAACAATCGAATCTTGCATTTTGACATAAAGCCTCACAACATTCTTTTAGATGAGAACTTTTGTCCAAAGATCTCGGATTTTGGCCTTGCAAAAGTATGCCCTAGAGAACAAAGTATCATATCAATGTTGGGTGCAAGAGGAACTGCAGGATATATAGCTCCAGAAGTATTTTGTAGAAATTTCGGAAGGGTCTCTCACAAATCAGATGTTTACAGCTATGGAATGATGGTTTTGGAAATGGTTGGAGGTAGAAAGAATATAGACGCTGAGGTTGATCGTACCAGTGAAATATTCTTTCCACATTGGGTTTACAGGCGCCTTGAACTCGATGAAGAACTAACATTGCATGGTCTCAGGACTGAAGAGGATCGACAAAATGCAAAGAAGATGACAATAGTGAGCTTGTGGTGCATACAGGCTGACCCATCAAACCGGCCAACAATGAGTAGAGTTGTCGAAATGTTGGAAATGAGCCATAACTTCTTGCAAATCCCTCCTAAGCCTTTCTTGTCTTCCCCCTCAAGATCAGAAGCTGATTCTTCGACTATAGTGGTTCTATCTCATTCTAGTTCTATAGTGCCCTAAAAAGAATCTTTTTCTTGAATACAAAATCTTAATTCTTGAAAGCAATGGTGTATGTTTTTTAGTTTTATCAAATATTAGCTTGTTGATGCACCTTTAGTTGAAGACTTGCCTAACTTTGCTTGTATAAAATATGCATTATTATCTAGCTTGATGTCTTGGTCTCATCATATTATCTGGTATTATCTGGCTTCATCCCATGTCAGGATTATCAAGCCCATCTAAGGGCTGATCAAGAACTAAACATATATGTTTCATAATCACTAGAATTATCACTAGAATTATTTTCCTCACCCTTTTTTGGAAGCTTTTGTTGACTTTGGTTTGTTTACGCATTTTCATAAGGAGGGCAAAACCTTGACTTGAGTTTATCTGTTTGCATAAGGATTATATTAGTTGGAAAATAGATATTGCTAATAAGTAATTTGGCCAAACAATTTTTACAATACTAAAATTTATCTTAAGGATTAAACCCAAGCAATGTTGGAGCTGTTTTAGTAAAGGCTCTAGGGTGTTTGGTTGAAACTTCCTCACGAAAAGAAAGCAAACCAAGGTCATACTACCATTATAAGTACAATTAAATCCATGTCTCACCCGATTAAAAAATGCTTTGGACACATCCTTCTTTACAAACCTTGTTGCGCGTGACCCACCTTTGGACCAATCAACCCAAGTGATGCTTCTATTTGAGTTGATGTTCGAGTGAGTTTTGGTCACAATGGTTGCCAAGTAATGCTCATCCATGTAACATGGAGGCTTGCAATGATCCTAAAAAATGGGGTAGTGTTTGACATCTGATACTCTGTACGACTAGCTTCCGGTAAACTTCGAACCATTAGTTGCCTTTACGCCATCGGCCACATGCGCTTATTATAACTCTCTCATCCCATGGGTCGTGGATCATCAAATGAGCCAACAAAACTATGGTTAGAGTTGATGACGTAGTTGTAAATTGTTGTAAAATTGAATAGAGGGAATGCATGTTTCGGAAAGCAACACAAATCTTTCATTGGAGAAATCGAGTAGGGCTTTAGCTAATAGGCGCCTCT
Organism: Carya illinoinensis; assembly: GCF_018687715.1. Taxonomy (NCBI): domain Eukaryota; kingdom Viridiplantae; phylum Streptophyta; class Magnoliopsida; order Fagales; family Juglandaceae; genus Carya; species Carya illinoinensis. Next base: position 3,745,656 of record NC_056757.1, read on the forward strand.
CCCCATCCATCATTGTGGCTTGTCCCCACTCCACGGGCTACAAAACAAAATACAATCCAAATTAAATTTGCAATAGCCAAAAACTTAGCCATTTGGTTCATGTATAATGTTATTTTTTGTCTTAAATCTTGTCATTTTTTGTCCTACTTATTGATGTAACACATTTTAAGTGGTTTTATGTGTCAATCACTCTAACATGTGCCACAAAGTAAGTGTGAATGAAATAATAGAATTTAGGACTAAAAAAGAATGCTTGTTGTTTCCTACTTGAGGGAGTAGCCGTGGTCCCTATGCACGTTGCACCGTTTAGCTAGGCTCTAACGTTCAAAGCGAGTACGATGCTACCATGGTAAGACCCATGCAAAAAATGCCAACCTTTGGTCTATCTATCCTACACTTTTTGCCAAAGAAAACAAACAAAAATATCTCAAAACTCTTTCAGAATGGAAGAGTGAATTCATAAATTTATAAATTTATAACCTTGCTTGGTATCTTCCGCTTATAAAACACTCAGGATTCTGATGGCTCTTTAGTGAATTCAAGTGAAGTATGGAGGTAAACCGAATAGAGCCCTGCATACCCCTTGAAGAACATTTCCCATAATGGTCCCAACGGCAAGCTTCCCTTGCTCAAGAACATGAACGCAACCTTCCGAGTCTGATTCTTAGGGTACTTACTGATTCGCGGCACCATTGATGCTCTCCACATTAGCTCCTCGTTGCTCATATCATGCCATAGCTCCTCGGGACCTATATCATCCAATCCTCTAAACCTCGACTCCCACTTGAAGATTTGAACAGGGAGGGCTACTAGGAAGTAGCAGATGAAGAATTATTGCAGAGACAGCAAGAACATGCATGATGATGGTTGCAATGGTGGCATTAAGAAGTAGGACTCATCTGAAAACAGAAAATTTTTAGCACTGTTGTTGATGAAAATTCCTAATGTCATTACGAAAAATGTCAGTGACAGACAAAAGAAGATGGTGGTGGTTACATGGAAACTACTTCCCCTTATAACGTTCGTAATACGAAGGCAGAGTTCTTTCCTATTAGAGCCTGTGCACCTGCCTCAGAGAATAGCACCTCATCAGAAGCTTCCAGAATAAAATCCCAACGGAATGCCAGCACCAACTCTGACAAATAAGATTCCTTTAGCACATTCTAGAAAATGTTTTACTTGTCTATAAATACTGAATAGTACTCATAGCAGAAGGCAGAAAAATCCTTTCCATTTTCGGTTGTAATACCTTTCTGTATACACTCTTGTGTTGATGAATTCTATTTGATGAATTTAATCAAATACAGCATGTGCACTCTATTTTTAACTTACTTCAACATGGTATCAGCAGCCCGCAAGGACTAACGTCCATCCGTTCTTCTCCGTTTTCATCATCTTTTCTTCTCCGATTCATCATGGCACCCAAACACACTTCTCCCAATCCTTCTATCACTAATTCTGCAGCTCAAATCATCACTATTAAACTCTCCACCGACAACTATCTCCTTTGGCAAGCTCAAATTCTTCCATTTCTAAAAGGAAATCAGCTCTTTGGGTATGTTGATGGAACTATACCCATGCCTCCCTCCACCATTAATGACGCCCCCAACCCAGAATATACTTCCTGGATCCTTCAAGATCAATTAATCATATCAGCCATTAACTCCTCTCTCACTGATACAGTGCTCTCCCATGTCTTAGAGTGCTCTACCTCTCGTCAAATATGGCAAACTCTCCATTGTCTCTATTCGGCTCAATCAACAGCTCACATTATGCACACGAAATTTCAGTTGGCCACACTTAAAAAAGGGTCCGACTCTATCTCTGTGTATTTTCACAAAGCTAAGGCTCTTTCGGCTACTTTGAATGCCGCAGGCCATCCCCTCCAAGAATCTGAATTTCTTATTTACCTTTTGACTGGTTTAGGGACAGATTTTGAGTCGGTGGTATCCTCTATTACCACTCGACCAGAACCTCTTACCACTTCACAGGTTTACAGCTTCCTCGTCAATCATGAGTCACGTCTTAATCATCAAACAAATTCTCTTCTCTCTGCTGCGTCCTTTTCTGCTCACTCCACAACTACACGTCCTCCAAATCAGTTTTCCTCTGCTAACCATGGTCGTGGCCGTAGCTTTCGGCGTAACATTTCCCAAACAAAACAGTGATCTTACACTTCTGGATATCTTTATCTAGCTTTATCTGATCCATTAATGTAAGATCAAGTCCTCGATACGTTCATGTTTTTAACCTATGCCCCAAGATAGTGGGGCAGGGTCTAAAAACTTTTGAATCGAACAAAGGTTAAAATAATGCAAGGGCACATGGAAAGTGCCAGGAGTAGTGTGGATAGCAAGGCTAATAACTTTCTGTCATGGATGGATGGTTCACGGGCTCATGCTCATATACACGAGAATATAGGGATGGGGGGAGATCACATTTATCATGTGTACGTTAGGATATGGAAAAGCATATTACAGAGGAACAAACTTGCCAACTTCCAGTTAAGCAATGTCCTCCTTAATGGTTCATCCAAAAGAAATGTCCATGGTTCAGGGGCGGACCTTTGGAAAAAAGAAAGGTCTAACGCACAAGGTAAAACTTCAACTGCATGGATCAGAGAAAAACTCAAGAACTCTACCCCTTTGAAATGTAATTCAAGGAAACTAACCAACTAAAACCTGTGGATGCAAAGCTAATATATTATGTTATGCTTGTGTGGCCCTTCATGGAAAATGCAGGTATTTGAGAAGGCAAAAGTTACCTTTGGTAAATTATCTTGCTGGGCCAGATGCTTCACATGATGCCTCACATTCAAGTGGTTCCACCCCTGCTCACTTTTGACGATCAATCGTAAATCCATAAACCCTTTTAAACTTTCTGACATTTCTCGTTTAAAATGCTTTGGGCTGGGCTTCAACTATAAGTCTTGCACTGATCTTCGGTTCCATGCACTCAATTAAAAATCCTTCGTGCCGAAAGTTAGAAAGTAAGGTCATTAATATTGTCATGAGTTCATGTACGTTTTCCCAAATTCTATACTCTATATTATATATATATATATATTTTAAGTTCAATTTGTTTAGTAACATGAAACTAAAGGTACGTATGTAGACTCCTGATGAACGACGCTCAAGTGAGTTGGGGCATTTGTTTGATAAAAAAAAGTTATATACATCTATCTATAATATAATAATAAGTGTCTATCCCATTGCTACAGGAATAAACAGTATTTTCTCATTCCATTTACATTTCCGTGTATTTGTATGTTTAGTTTTTATACAGTCTGTACAAAACACAACGACCTGAGGGAAAGAGAGATGCGGTGGTGCACGCGACAGCGCAAACGTTGCATCCTTAGAGATCAACGTGAGGGAGGATTAACCAGGACAGCTGGAAACGACGGAAAATGGGTGAGCGTTAACTAGGACAGCGTCCTAAGGGGGAAGGTCCCTTTGGCTCCACAGCTTTGTGCCCTTGTTGGTTAGCCGCGGTGGAGCATTTGCTCTGTTTTTAGGAAGCAAAACGAGGCTTTCGGTGGAGGTTGGGTAGCTGCAGTGGAGCATTTGCTCTGTTTGTTGCCGTGTGGGGAAGAGCTGTGCGGCGTTGCTGGGCTGCTGTGGCTTTTGGTGGAGGTTGGGTAGCTAGGCGTGCACAGCTGGTTGCTCGAAAATGAGAGCAAGAAGAACCAGGGAGAAGCAGCAGCAGCAGCACACAGAAAACAGAGGAAGAAAAAATAAAAATGGAGGAGAAATAGTCGGCGCCAGTAGGAGGAAGAAGAAAGAATTAAACCCTAAGGGGCATGGACCAAAACGGCGCCGTTTAAGGGAATAAGGGGCCTGGACTTAAGGTACACGGGCTGGGCCTGAAAACTAAAAAGGCTTGACCCAAAAATAAAGGAAAAATCCACTAAAGCAAAGCCCATCTGAAAATATAAGTCTAACAAGGTAAAAAAGTACAATAAAAATTAAATAAAAACACTACAGCTCAATATTAATAAAATAAAATAATTAAACCCAATAATAAAATAATTTAAAGTAAAGAGTAATTTAAATACAAAATAATAATTAATATCAAGAAAGAACATTAAAATAAATTTTATAACTTATAAATTATAAAATAATACAATGAAAAATACGTTAAAATTAAAACAACAGAACCACTAATTATATTAAATAAAATAATTATTTAATTAAAATACACAAAAATACAACCAAATGAAAATAATTTTATTTTCGCATGTATGTTATTATGATATGTATGCTACTTTATTTTGGCATGTAGATTATTTTATTATTAGGTTATTTTGTCACAACTAGAGCAAACGTTCCATGGACGTTTGCTTCACTAATCACTACTAGTGTATATATGTATATATATTAAAAAGGCAAAAGAAAAATATTAGGACTGCATGCATTGATATATAAGCTAAAGTCACTACCCCTCCCCGGTGCTCTAAAGAGGAGGGCCGGGGGATGTGCATTATGCTGCGTGGCCAACAAATATTAGAAGACCACGCGTACGGGCGTGTTCCATTAAAATCCTCCACTGGTCCGCCATTAAAACAGTTAGCTGGCACGAACGACTACTGCAGTACTAGATGATCTGCGCATGAAATACAAGTATACAACTACCACTACAACAAATACTGGCTTTTGCCATGACTTTTTTTTTCACAATTTACTATCGTGGGAAAAAGTGGCCTTTTGCCATCAAAATTATTGGAGAGAATAAATATAGGCATTTTTCCATGAGATTGTCGTGGTCGATAATGTTTGATGGCAAAAAATTTTTTCCTACCACTTCCGAAGTTTTTGTGATCAACTTGTTTCCTGGATAATAAACATGGGCAGCATATGAACTTTTAATGGAAAAATAGTTATTGTGACGACTTAAATTGTCTTTTTACCACGGAATAAAGTCGTCACAAAAAATTATTTAATTTATACCCTCATCTACGTGGCTTATCTACTTTTTTCCACTACTAAATACGTAATTCCCACAAATATTACTCATAGTAAAAAAGCTCTACATATTTTTAAATAAATTAACATCGCCCAAAGCTACGCCGTTTGAGTGCAACTGAAATACTTTTTCCCCAATTTGAAATCAGACTTAAAACTTTTCTATCTCTCGATACTTCTCTCCCGTGTTCCCTCTGTTCTCCTCAGGCCACAATCCAGCCGCCACCATCACTGCAGCACCGTGCCACCATCACCTCACAGACGGCTACCCCTCGCCGAGCCCAGCCTCCCATGACGCCTCTCTCTCCCTGATCTCCTCTTCCTCGAGACGAGCCAAGTTCCCTCTCGACTTCTCCACGTCGCTGTCGCAACCCGCATACCCAAGCCCTAAAACAAAACGCATTTACTTATTCTCCTTCAACGCCGCCCCACCCTCACCCATTTCCTTTTTCCTTCTCTTTGCAAGCACACCAGTAGATCATCATTTTTCTAGGGTTTCATTCCAAGAGACAAAGCTCAGCCGCAAGGAAGCTCCCAGATGCAGAAATGGGTACTTGGGGAAGAAGCCCTAATCTCTATTGCTTCTTTACATATTTCCCAAATGCCTATTATTAAGGACTTTGGTTTCTTGCTCTTCGAAGAACATTTATTCTGTTTCTAATTTCCGTGTTATTATTGCAATTTTGCTTGTTGAAATGAACACAACGAGAATCAAGGTCTTGTGTCTGTGATGCTCTCCTATGCTTTACCATCTTTGCAAACATTGAAAGTTCATATTTAAATAGACAATTTGTTTTGCTTTCTATATCATACAAAGAGGTTGTATCTAACACCCTAGTTTTGCATTTACAGAGTAATGAGGCTTATAGGGATTTCAATTTTTCTGATTGGTACATGATTGGGTGTTTGACTCTACATCTTCTTTCTATTGTTTCGTGTGACCAGCATGAAGGTATAAGTATTTGTTACTTCTTTTTGTAGTCTGTTGCATTGAAATGTGACAAAAATGATGGATTTTTTTTGTGCTTTAATAAGATTTAAGGATTTCGGATTCTAAAGCTAATATCTTAACTTTATTGGATGTGGTTTGGGTGTCTAATGGCATAAAACTGTTAGGTGAGTTAACTTTATTGGATGTGGTTTGGGTGTCTAATGGCAGAAAACTGTTAGGTGAGCTCTGTGTGTGTGTTAGGCTAACATTTCAGGGGCACCCAGATTACTTATTTGTATGCCATATTGCTCCTATGCAAGAAGGGCACTGTAGGTCTGGAGAGGTAAGTTCTTTTTTATCAAATCCATTGCAAAGTTAAATATTCATGTAACTTTTACGCTTTAAGGTTCCACTGTTATATAATTTATCAAAAAAAAAAAGGTTCCACTGTTATATAATTGATATTTAATTGCCTGCCAAGAACTACAACAGACAAAATAATGCAGAGTAGGCCAAATGTATGCATGCTTCATTGTCCACTCTGTAGCCCAGTACACTAAGGGAAAAGCATCATTAAAATGTGAAAAAAATTACATGATTCTAATGATTTCTTTAATGATTGACAATAGGGGCAACCCCAAAGGCAATACTGAATCTGATGGGCTCAGATGGATTGACCATTTTACCACTATAAAAAGTCATCGATCTACAACTTTCTTTCAAGTGCTGTGGAAGCTCGTAATATTGTTTTAATGTCCCTTCCCAAAAAAGACTTAATATTTTTCTTTTCTCAATTGTTTTATTATGCTTGATTTATTATTTGAGTTCTACAAGCTTTGCTTTCCATATGCAAGGCTGAAAACAATTAGGTTTGCTTTAGATTTCACATGGAGTAGTTTATCTCAACTAATATCAGACTTTGTATATGTATTTGATACATATGTAGTAGGCTCCTTGAATATTTATACTTATTTCTACTCTTTTTAATATTGAGAAGATCTTCTATTTTTAATATTGAGTTTGAATCAAACCCAGATTATGTTTAACCTTTATGACTATGTGTTAAACTAGTGGAGATGAGAATTTATTTTTTTAACACTTTTCTTCAAGATTAATAGTCTAAGTAAGCAACCAACAATTTTGTTCAAACTAGTAGGTTCTAACTGTCATGTTGGTACTAGGCTGGCAACTTAGTTTTTCTTTTTTTTTTTAAAGAATACTGGCATTAATTTTCAGATTAATGATGTAGCTGCAGTTGTAACAGACGAGTAATGAGCAGTTTTTTTACTGAACTTAGCAAAGTCGTGGTCCATGAAAGAGGGCATCTCAAGGTTAGCATCTTATTGTAGTACTTATGTTTATGGGATCAATGATGACTAGCTTGGTGATTTGTATAAAGAAATATCAATCCTATTTATTTACTCTTTTGAAGCAACTTATCATGCACCCTTAGAAAATATCATTGATGCAGTAGCTTAGTTGAGCATGTTATATTAATTTAGAAGTTCCATTGTTTGTACCAGAGCAGGATATAAGTTAGAAGTTGATATTGAACTGATAGGCATTGATGTTTCTTCCAAAGTAGCTCTTGATTCAGGGTTGTCCACTTGAAGTTTTTTTTTTTTTTTTTAAATGCTCACTTCAGTATCTTTTTGTATTCTTACCTATTCTCAATCCATTTGTGTTCATTGCAGTAGTGTTCATTAGAATATGTGTTCATTGTAGTAGTGTTCATTAGAATGTGTTCATTGCAGTAGTGTTCATTGAGAATGATAAGTTAATAGTGTTCATTTTTTGCTAGTTTCTTTTTGATTGATAAATGTTGAACTTTAGTATGTTTGTAGTTCAAGCTGATTAGGCAGCTAATATTTTACAGGTAATTTGGCTTCATTTGTGTTGATGCTTGAGCATGGAATGGAGTTGGATAATGCTAAGATATTTTGAAGTGTTGGGATTAAGTGATGGAGCAGTTTTGAGTTTGTATGACATGATTTGGTATTGGTTTCTAAAATTTGAATGTATTGGGAATGGATAAGTTTGTAAAAACAAATATAATTTTTTATAATATTTTCTTTTTAAATTATTATACGTGTCAATTTTGTTCTCTAATGTTGGAATATATTTATTTAAACTTATATTAGACTATATGTTATGATTATTTTTGGTTAAATCTTTTTTTTCTTCTTCTTCTTCTCTTTTTTTTTTCATTTTTTTTTTCTAAAATATCTTAGCATTTGCCATGAATGTAACTTGTGGCAAATACTTTTTACCACTATATGTTTGGCAACTAATACGTATTTGCCACCAAACTGTAGACTTTCATGACAACTGAAGATTAGCAATCATACAAGATGGTGGAAAAAGATGGAGTTTGACAACTATAATTCAGTTTGTGTTATAATTGGCACCACGAAGTCTATTACAAACATGTTTTTGGCATAACAAGATGCATCACAAAAACTTTTATGCTACCATACTTTTCACGAATATTATCGTGAGAATTGTATTATTTCTGACTAAAAGGATTAGTGGGTAAATAAATTTAAAGGACCAAAAAGGCTTAAATCCAAACTGCTTTTGCCACGAACCAAATTAGTTTTTATCACAAATTGTATTCGTGGAAAAAATGTATCTTTTCCCATGAAAAAAAAAAAAAATTGGTGGCAAAATAATATTCGCCACTTATTATATACCACCAACGTCCCATGAAAAATTTTGGTGGGAAAAATTTGTTTGCCACTTAATTTCCGTTTTTCCGACCATTCTCCATTCTGGAAAAAGCCACAAAATGTTGTAGTGTACTTTTGATAGCGTCTGAGATGATCAGGACGACCCAACTAATTAATTAATGGCATTATATTATATGCTCATGATCTTAATTAAACGAGTATTTGGAATAGTGGTACTGCAATTACCATGAAACGATTCATGCATTAATCGGTGATAGTGCATGGATCATGACTCTTTTATCAGGTTTAAGCAAGTACGTCCAAATCTGCATTAATACAGATTTTAAAGAATCCTTGACAGCCAGAAAGCTAGCTATTGGCGAATGCGTACGTCGTCCTATGTATATATATCCACAATATTGCAGCCAATATATGCCATAGATTCGATGTCGATACTAAATAAATCTATAAAGTGATTAGATTTTATATTATCTATTAGATTTATTTTACGATAAAAATAATTTTATAATTTAACGTACTGCATCAAGTGCTTACATCACTTTATGAATCTATTTTTATATGTACGTAATCTTTTTATGAATAAATTACTTATTTTCTTTTTTCATATAGATTATAACAATGGATATCGGATCAACCTTGCCCGTGATTATCATTTTTTGTTTTTATGTAAAATGTTTAAAGACAGTGTAAGTACCAATTAGGCAAACTCAGACGATTGCATGCTGCAATCAGCAGATATAAAATTATACGTGCAATAACTGATCGAGTTGGAGAACCATTATCTATTGATCATTCCTTGTGCTCAGACAACATATAATATATATATATATATACACACTTTGTTAATTAGTTAGGAATACCATGCAAAGCCAAAAGCCTAAGGGCTTAGATGGCAATCATGGCATGAGACCCAATCTTCATAAATAAGGTCTTGGATTCATCAATCCTCTTCTCAAATTCTCCAATATCAAAAATGGAATACCATGTGGATAAAAAAAGTTGCATGCTTTCCCCAAAATGTGTGCTGTTATTAAAATTACATCTAGGACCTATATTCTAATATTTTAGTAAAATTGGTGGCAACAACTTGCGACAAATGAGGTAGATCATGATCATCCATTAATATTGCATGGGGCCGGTTCATACATTAATAATTATTTATTTCTTAATTGAGAAAGAGTTATAACTTGTATGAATCATGCTAACATAATATAAATAATTAAACTTACATTTTTTATCAATTTAAATTTTTAAAATAAATAATAATTTTATATTATATCGAAGCAGATATATATTGGACACGCACCCACTTATTATTGCATGGTTAATGCCTCCCTACACAAATTAATGGAATTTTTTTCTTGTCTTAATATTTTAATAACTAAGAAAGGAAATATTAATAAATTAATAATTTTAAAAAAAATATATTTAAAATTGTATAAAAATAATTAAAAAAAATACATTTACCTAGGGCTGTTCATACGGGCCGGATTTTATCCGGCCCGGCCCGGAAATCCGGATAACCGGATTCCGGTTCCGGTTTTCGGCCCGGGTCAAATCCGGACCGAAACCCGCAATGATAATAACCGGTACATCCAGTCTGGACCCGGGTATGAAACCCGGGTTCCGTATTTAATACCCGGTACAACCGGGTTTGTATAAAAGAGGGAAAACTCTCCCCCCGGTCCCCGATCGAGCGTCCCAGCCTAATTCTCTCTCTCTGTCTTTCTCTCAAGCGAAAGGAGCTTAGAAACCCTAGCCGCCGCAGTGTCACAAGCAGCCCGTCTCCCCCCCTCGAGTCCCGACCACCCCTTTCTCTCTCTCTCCCTCCCTCTCTCTCTCTCTCACATGAAATCTAGCTTTGGAACCCTATCCATCGCCGTGTCCCCCCTGGGTTTTTCACTATCTCGTTGATTTCTTGATGGAAAGGAAAGCATATATGGGAAGAAGATGATCCATCTGTTTTGAGCGCCGAATCCCTTGCCATCGCCGTCATCCTCGTGACCCAAAGGTTTGTTTTCTGCGATTTGGGTCCTTTTGTCGATTTGGATATGTTTAGCTTTTGTTCTCTACTAGGGCTTGTTTAGCTTTTGCTCTCTACTATGATTTCTTGGATGTATATGTTTCTCGATCGATTATCTCGTACGTGCTTTATTATTTACTAAATAAATTGGAGGAAAAAGTCTGCTACAAATTCGTAGACATGATTCCTCAGTGGGGTTGTATATACGGGTATGTATATTCTATTATTTTGAAAGATCTGTGTATTTTTTGTTACTTTGTTAAACATGGGTATAATGTGTAAGCTGTTATTTGAGCAAAACCCAGATGATAGAAATTGGTAATAGGTAATTAACAGGATCGATCGAGTACCTGATGATCGAGTACCTGATGATCTAGCTACCTGTTTTTTCTTTCATGTCTAAACAGAAACTTCCTCTTACTACCAAACAGGTTTGGGACCTAACGGCTGGAAAGCTATGATTTTTGTTTATTTTTTTCTTTTTTATTGCTATTTTTAGTTTGGGACTGGGGAAGTCTTCTTGGATTTTACTCCCTGATTGTGGTCTTGTTAAGGGACAAATGTTTATGGAAATTTAATATCTTCCCTTTTTTTTTGTCAGCTACTGGATATAAATGATGCAACGAGTCGATGTGCTGCATCTGCTGCACCAGCAACTTCTGTAACTCAGAAGCTTGCAAGGTATAGAGATATTCTACATGAGTTTACCCAGGTTTATTTTATGTCATTAACTTCTTTTTACCCAGGTTTCAGTCAATATGATGCAAAATGTTTTGACCAAAGGACAAACAACAGACTAATATACATACTTGTAGTTACTCAAAATATATTTATGCCCATTATTTCAAATAATAAAATGGATAGGTACGTGCCATTCCATTTAACAGGTACTAATAGACATAATTTAGTTCTAATAGACGAGCAGTAGCATCAATTTTAATATACATACTTGTAGTTGCATGTCATGGGTAGGATAGTGTTGAAGCATAAGGTGCTTGTGTAGAAAAAGCAGGGGTGTCAGTCTTAATTCTTCAATGTATTTGCTGGTTTATGAATGGTTTCAGTCAATATCATTCAAAATGTTTTGAAAAAAGTACAAACAGTAGACTAATATACATACTTGTAGTTACTCAAAATATGCTTATGCCCATTATTTCAAATAATAAAATGGACTTAATAGGTACGTGCCATTCCATTTAACAGGTACATCATGAAACAATTTTTAGAAATAATTTGAGGGACCATCTTAACCTCTACGCAAATATAAGAAGACCCATAAGGAAACCAATCAAGTGAATACTTCTTTTATTTCCTTTTTAAGCATACTGTGAGAGATCAAATGTATTGTTTGGTGGTAGCATTTTTCTTTCCAAAAGCTTTGCAGTTGACATCTATGATTTATTATTTGAGTATCTTCCTTTTGTTACCTGGTGTTTCTGATCATGAAGTACTGTTGGGACCTGTTGTTGACTTGTCATTCTTATTGTTATGAACTGTGAGGAACATAACTTGGAAATGTAATTTATCTTGCTGTTCCATAAAGAGAAGAATTGTAATTTATCTTAAAGTGAGTTTTGTTCTCATCAACAATTTTGGCATTACAATTTTGGTGTGAGATTAAAGACTAGATAGCTTTTCTAAGTATTCAATTTTTTTTTGTTTGCAGGATCCTTTTTCAGTCATATCACTGGAAGTTGCTTCTTGGTGTTAGATTAAATCATTGATGGAAGATCATCCTAATGATTTTGTAATTCATATATTGTAATTTTGTAATGTAATGTATAAATAAAAAAATAATGTAATATGTAGTGGATTGCATGCATTTTAGTTTTTTATTTTTATATATTTTTATTATTCTGAAGAATGTTAAGATATATGCTTTTTAATATGACTTAGAAAAAGTTTTTATAAAATATAGGCTTTTACAAAAAAGTATGATTTTCAACATTATTTTTAATAAATATTGGCTTTTACATAAAGGAATTTATGTCCTTCAACATGGATGTTTGTTGAAAAGTCTCTAATATAAATATAGGCATTTAAATAAAATAAAAAAAAAGAGGCTTTTAAAAAAAAAAAAATCGGGTATAGTCCGGAACCTGGATTTCCGGGTTGTAAAAACCCGGATGAATCCGGGTTTCGGACATTATCTTAACCCAGATATATCCGGGCTGGAACCCGGTCTGGATTTAAACTCCGGGTTCCGGACCGAATATATCCGAATACCCGGTCCGATACCAGGTTGAACACCCCTACATTTACCCTTATCGGTTAAGTATTACATCAGTTATGATAGGAAAGTAAACCGTACGCCAATGGGATAAACAACAAGATCATGATGATGTTCATCAGTGACAAGGATATCATTATTGACCGATGACTCATCCACCACAATTCATGATGTGATTTTTTCGATTAAGCAAGTGGGTAGGAGACGTCTTAGAATTAAAGGATTTATACGAAATAATTGGATTTAAAAAATAGATTTTAAATTTTATAAATTAAATATTATTATTTAAATAATATAAATAATATATTCTACGTACTAATTTAATACCAATAGTTATTAAGAAAAAATAACTATTGTACGTATTTGACTCATGATGTTATTTTTCTTCTTGTGATTTCACGTTAAAAAACAATTGGTCTATAAAAAATTAATTTTAAAATATAATTACAAATCGACGTAATTGTATGTCAAATTATAAAACTCTTTTTAGTATGAAATAAATTATCTAATGTATAATAATAAGAAAAAACTTATGCTTTGATTTATTTGGTGGGATAAAATATATATGTAAAAACATAGGTCGTAACTAACTTTTAATAATAATAATAATAAATTAATAATAAAAAGTGTTGGAGATGCAACTCATACTTAGGCCTATGCAAAAATACATATAAACCGATTGACCCGATTGATCCGATCAGATCCACCCGATTTTATCAGATTAAAATTATAAGCGGGTCATCTAAAGAAATTTGCGAGCGAAACTGTAGCAAAAAACCAACCCGTAGGTCCCGTATCTGAGTAGGAAAACTCTATATGCAACCGGGGTATATCCCCGGTGCGGCCTCGAGTCCTACGTGGCGTCATAATGTAAACGACGCCGTTTACATTATGACTTTGGCTCGGGTCTGCTTCCCCCCTCCCCCCCACCCCAGACTTGTTTTACTCCTCTCTCGTCCCCCCTCTCATCTCTCTCTTCCCTCTCAATCCCCCATCCCCACGAACCCTAACCCTAACCCTCTCGGCTCCCTCTCGGCTCCCTCTCAGATCCCTCTCATCTCTCCTTTCTCTTCAGGAAAATCATCCCTCTCATCCGACGCTAGCCTTGAGGAACCCTAACCCAGAGAACCCTTCCAACCCTAACCCTAACCCTCTCGGCTCCCTCTCAGATCCCTCTCATCTCTCCTTTCTCATCATCCCTCTAATCCGACGCTAGCCTTGAGGAACCCTAACCCAGAGAACCCATTTGAAGGCGACACCAAGCCTAACCCAGGAACGTGAAGCCACTCGGCCTCCCTCTCCCCGTCGGGACACGAACCCGAGAAGCTGGAATCTTCTTCGGAGAACCCAGGTTTAATTTTTTTTTTTTTTTTGGTTGATTTTAGTTTTATGAATGAAACTAGAAATTGTGATTTTGATTCTGATTTTGAAAGTGTTAATTAGTTGAGTAGTTGATTTTGGATCATCGGCCATTCAGTTTATTCCCATATTTTGAAATTTGGAATTTTTCTTTATGAATGCAAGTTGGTATTATGATTAGGAAAACATTATGATTTGCCATTATAACACCAAATTGCTGGGGATTGATCAGTCATTATTGGACATATCGTCTGCCCTTCTCTGAGTTAGGATTAAGACGTGTATTTATTTTATTTCTTTTAAGGATTAAGATGTGTGACTTTATTTGTTTAAGTGTATATAGTTGAGAAGCTTAGTCTGTTCTTTCTGAAGTAATCTAATGTTGATGGGGGAAAGGCAAATGAGAGTAGCCATGTAACAGGACTTGACAGATCAGAAACAAAAATAATAATAATAAATGGCATGAAATTAATTGTCTAGTTTGTAAAATTAATTGTCTTTTGAATACAGGATTCACTGTTCGGATGAAAGGCCCTTAGTTGATTTTGGTGATTTTAGTTGAATTGTTGAGAAGCTTTGTTAGGAATTTTAGCTTCCATAAAGCATGTCAAAGAGCTGTTATTTTGCTTGCATTTGTGCTTTTATTTGGGCTTCTGATCTGTCTCTCTCTAAAGAATCGATATGCACTTTTAACCATATACATTTCATTCTCAATATAAGGGTCCATATCCACTTATCTAGCTAGTCATTTTCTTGGACATATATATATATATATATATATATGTTCAAAATGTCAGCTGCTATAATATATACTACACAAATTGTCAGCTGCGTGTTGTCATCTTTTAATTGGTGCATGGGCCACATGATGGCCTAATTGGTAGCTAGCTAATTCCTCAAATCTTGGAGGCCGGCCAGCACCTCTAAAAAATTTCCTCTATTGCTTGATAAAATGTGTTGATTAAGAGCTCAAGGTTCCACAATATTGTACCAACTATAGACATTTGGTAAAAGTTGCTATCTTCATTAATAACAGCATCATTATGTACTGTTATTCAATTTTTTTATGGGGGTTCATCTTAGAATGTCAAAATCATCTTCATCAATATCTTCATCATCTTATCCCAAACGTACGTTGGGAAAAGAATTGTGCTTCTGCGAGCTGGAAGCCACATTGAAATGGTCAACTACTACAAAAAATCCTAGACGGCCCTTCTTAGGGTGTTCAAAGTATAATACGCAGGTAATAGCCTTTGGTTGTTGTGTAAAACATTTTTCTTATCTAATGATTAATATATTGTACAGTTCAAAGATGTCTAATATATGCATTAAATGAATTGAGCAGGGCTTACCATACTGTAAGTTTTTCAAGTGGTTGGATGGTAATGAAGTGATTGAGTTACAATATAGAGAAAGGATTGATGAACTGTTAAAGAAAGAGAGAGATGTGGAGAAGCTACTTGAGCTGCTCGGAAAGCGGGAGATTGAGCTCCGTAAGATAGTGGAGCGCCTCGAGAGGGTGCAGATGGTGCTGTCCAATAAAAGCGACGAGGTTATGCAAAAGGAGTTGGTGCTTAACGCACAAGAAGCTAAAAGAAGGCGTTTATGCACGCTACTTTCTCTTTATTGTTGTGCAGTATTTTTACATGCATTTTACTTAGTTTTTTATAAGTAATTTGGGATTGTTGTTAGTAGTCATGTGTTTAGGTATATTGGGAATTATTACATGTGTTTATGCCAAGTGGATTTGTGGTAGTTGTTGATCAATGTGTTAAATATGCCCCTGGTTGCACTTTATTTACTGTTTTATATGTATGGATGTGAAAGATAGGTTGAAGGAACTTTTTTAATCATTAATATGGTTAATCTGCTATTATAATTTTGGTTACAAAATGGAATTTTTTGGTAATATATATGGATGTCTCCAGAATGCTATATGAATTGCCTTTTAGCAATCATATAGCATTTGAATTTTACGGCAGTTGGATGTCAAATTATAATCTTGACATAGTGTGCAGATTAGGCTAATAATGACAGCCTCAATTGGGAACCAATTTGACAAATCAACGTATACATCCATGCATGCTCGGAACAATCAATAGGATACTGTCACCAGTCACTAAGTAATATACATCAAATACCAGACCAGCATATAAAGTTGGTAGAAAGCCGAGTGGAACCAATAAATGTACACACTAAGTGCACAACCACATGTACCAGTTTTGTACGGAAATCAAGCTATAAATTCCTACCAAGCCTCAAATACAATCAATAATAATTAGAATGTGTTCCAAGTGCACAATCCATCCAAATCTCCTTTGACAAATACAGAAAAAGTAAAAAAAATCCAAATCCAAGTGCACTTAATAGACAAAAATTACCTAAATAAATCCATCCAAATTCATCAACTACACAAAAAATTCAAATACAGTTTTTCCAAATCCAAGTGCACTTAATAGACAAAAATTACCTAAATCCATCCAAATTCATCAACTACACAAAAAATTCAACCGAAGTTTTTCCAAATCCAAGTGCACTTAATATACAAAAATTACCTAAATCCATCCAAATTCATCAACTACACAAAAAAAACCCAGCATCTTAGCCAAGTGCACAACAAATGTCACTCCATCAGTAAATCAAACTGTGACGACATATAAAATCACTTCACATTATCCAAGTGCACAAGATTGTCCCTAAATCTCTCATTACACACATATTTCATCCTACACACATTATCCAACCATCAAAAACACGTCCGTCACATCATTCCAAAGGTTGTGATCCGTCCAATCGGAAGTGCACAAATTGTGAATTTTCCAACCCAATTTCCATCTGTTGGAGATAAAACACAAAATAAATTTCTGTTGGTACTTTATGGAAAATTTGTATTAAACTCATAGAAAAACTTTGATACTACTTACGCTTTCTTGACTCTGAATAGCTATTTCTCGAGACTGGGCTCCAGTAATGTCGATAGCCACGTCACCTCTTTCGGGAATAGCCTGCTGGATTCACCAAGTTAAGTTATACAGCCATACATTGTAACAAAGTTTAATAAAATTAATCTTATTACTATACCTGCATGTGTCCAACATTAGAGACAACCATCTCAGAAGGGCCAAATAAATTTCTGTATACTTCCGTCACAGGTGTATCTCCTTTATCCACGACATGGGTATCTCCTCCATCCCGCTAAGAATTAATTAACAAACAAATATACATTAAATATCCGTCACCTCATTAATATCATATAAATAAAATGCGGCCTAAAATAAAATCCGTCACCTCTTTACGCTTCCCCTTTGCTGGTGCTTTCTTCGCCTTTGCTTTAGCTTTCCGCATGTCTATCTCCATCCTGGATGCTCTCCTTAAAGATGGAGGTCTGCCTTTGCCTCGTACAACACGTGGACTACGTACTTCCCCAGAAGCACCAACTATAGTGTCATTCGCCTTACTCTCAACATTGGAACCAATTTGAGTCATCGATGGGCCTTCTTGATTAGCACGATACAACTCAATCATTGCATTTAACTTATTTCTCGCATCCTCAGTATTCTCTCTCGTACTCGATGCATAAGTAATCATCTGATAACAGATATGTAAGAGACTGGTATATCTGCTCGAATCTGCGTGTTGTTCCCCTGCATCGTAGCTACTGTGGATTAATGTGTATCGCCTTCTAATATCCTTCCTCCATCGATCTAAAATATAAATATCAGGCAAAAATTTAATATCATTACACCTGAATACGGCCAAAATGTGACGACACAATATCCCCCTCATCTCAAATAAGCCACATGAGCACTTTGCGACTGCGTCTTCCTCACTAAAGTCCACAGAATGATTAACCAACTTAGTGAACTCTTCCAAACAAACTTCATCCTCAACCATATATGTCTTTATTGCACCAACAGAATTATGTAACTTTGGATTCAAGTCAATGATACCGTTGACTTGATGTTGAACTTCTTTGAACTTAGCTATCGTGTACAACTCTTGGAACCTCTTCTCAATCGGAGATCTAGATATACAGGGGATTGTCACATTAAATGATTGGAAGTCAGCAAGATTTTCATTCTCAATCTTTTTCTTCAATGCATTATCAAATTGGTCTACAAACTCCTTTAAGTTTGTCCTAGAATGTACATAACCGTCAAAGAATGCATTCATGCTCTCGCTTCGCTGCGTTGTACTCATTCCAGCCCAAAAACAGTTTTTCAAAAATGCCGGTACCCAATGCTCACGCTCAAGGTATAGGCTCTGCAACCACGCATTATCTCCCAAGTTGTAAGTGGTAAGCAACTGATCCCAACATTTCTCAAACTCATCAACACATTGGGAGTCATATACACATTTCATCAATGCACTCTTCATCCCAGTTTTGTACGTACCATAAGAGCCAAGCTTCTCAGGAACTTTCTTCAGTATATGCCAAAGACAAAATCTATGCCGGCTATTTGGGAAGACAATTGCGATTGCATTTTTCATCGCTCTATCTTGATCAGTGATAATAGCCTTCGGAGCGTTACCATCCATGCATTGCAACCATGTCTTGAATAACCACACAAATGTCTCTGTATCTTCACTAGAAATCAAGCCTGCTCCTAACAGAATTGACTGCCCATGGTGGTTTACACCAACAAATGGTGCAAACGGCATACCGTATCGATTCGTTAGGTACGTGGTGTCGAATGTGACCACATCGCCAAAATACTGGTATGCTGCTCTACTACGAGGGTCTGCCCAGAAGACGTTCTTTAACCTCCCATCATCATCTATATCCATCATATAAAAAAACCCAGGATTTTTGTATTGCATCCGTAAAAAATACTGTTGGAGCGCTCCAGCACCACCCGCCCCAAGTCGCAGATGTCTTGCCTTATCAATATAATTACGGCAATCCTTTTCCAAGAATGGGAGATTCTCAAATCCACCCGCACCAACAACGAGAGATCCGTAACTCTTACTAGCTCGGATGCCAGCCAAGTCATTTGTATCTAAGACCCTTTTTACGGCATCACTAACTTCTCTATTACATCGAAAGAAGCGAGATTTCTTTGGACTTAGACCATGGTTATGGATATTATGTACTGTCGTCAACCGAAGCACTCCATCTTGCCTTAAGGCATTAATCTTTGCCTTACATTCCGTCTTTCCTGTCGGACGTGGGTTGGCGACATTCAGCGTCCTATTCCGAGCCTTCCCACCACGGGCACAAGAAAGAGTGACGTATCTAACAGAGTCATCTTCTTCCCTCTCAGTCCGTTTTATCATCACCCCAAACCCGCATTTTTTACCATATTCCTTATAATAACTTAATAGCTCTTCAACGGAATTAAACTCCATTCCCGACTTTGGCTCATCAATCGTATCATCATTAACCATTTGGACATTCTGGGATTTCTCGCCACTGCCATTATTCGAGTCATCAACTATAGGAGATCCACATGGCGCTTCAGATTCCCCACCATCAGTAGTATTATCCAGCCCTGAACCAACTATTTTACTCGTGGCAGAGCTTGTATTGCTGAGGTGACTCGGCGGTTCCATGTTATGTTGAAATGAGTAACCACCATTCTGCAATAAATTATAAAAGATCATCAATTAAACTATTGCAATTAAGCCACCTGATTCTTTTCATAGTTGCAACAAAGCCTACTTATGGCTACTAAATTAGGATAAGTTATCACTACCTGTATGTTGATTGGATATTGGTTAGCAGCCGGATATGGTAGAAAAGTTGGTGACCACGTAGGCACTGGTCCAAAGTAACCAGACATATAATTTGGAATGTTCTGACTAGTTGATGGTATGGCCTAACATGTTATTAGATAAAGTTCAAAATGTATTTTGCAAAACAAAATATCAACAGCACAAATGTTAAATATTTTTCCAATTATATAACATACATACCTTAGATGGGGGATTTGAGCTATTGGATGTCTGCGTAGTTGGTTGTTCTTTCTCCTTTTCCATGCTGGGAAAATATTCCACAACTGTCAACAATTAAGTCAAACAAATAAATCTATCATCATAAATACTTGATAAATTCCATTTAATCATATGACCACATAGTATTAATTGCAACCTCAAGTCTCTTACCACATGAATATATTAACATTTATATTCATCAACTGGTGCCAGATTGTATCTTCATTAACTGGTGCCACATTTATATATTAACAACAGATTGTGCATGCTAATAAACATAGAAACCATTTATAATCAACTATTGTTAATGAAATAATGAAATAAACAATCAACTAATTGTTCAAAAAAAAAAACAATTCATCTATTCTCTAAATCCATTTTAATTTATAAATAGATTTTCCCATCTATTCCTATTTTAATATGCGTTGTAATGTCATCAATTTATTACTATCAAAAGAACAATTTGGTTTTGAATTCACTCAAGAAATATTGTTATCTGTAAATTAATCTTTGTTTCTTGGCTTCGTTTGGTTGGTAAATTAATATTTGCTTCCTCTTTATAACTCCCGATTCTCGTATCCATTGCAAATATTTTTATTCTGTAAATTTTTATTCTGTACTTATAAAAAAAAAAAAAAAAAAACCACATTTCATGGTTTGTTTTGTCATATAAATGAATACTAAGCAATCGGCCTTAAATTTCTGTCAAAAAAAATATATATATATTTATATATATATATATATATATTAACAGAGAACGACAACGGCAGAGCAACTTCACATTATCAAACCGTTCTAATCTTAACCCACAAATGCAGATCAAAGAAAATGTAGATGAAAGAACAAAAAAAATGTAGATGAAAGAACAAGCTGCCTACCCAGTTGAAGCTCGTCGGTTCCGGTCTCTGGTTCCGATTTGGGCTGTTGCGCAGCTTTCGTCGCTCGGCTTCTTCTCTTTCCCACGCTCAGGGCAGCTCAAATCAGCTGCAAAAATGTGAAATGCAGCTCGTCGGCGAGGTGGGAGAACTGGAGTTCAAACAGTTCTGTTTCACGTGAAATGCTTTCCCCCCCCCCCACCCAAAATCCCGCGTGAACTTTTTTCTTTT
Organism: Carya illinoinensis; assembly: GCF_018687715.1. Lineage (NCBI taxonomy): Eukaryota > Viridiplantae > Streptophyta > Magnoliopsida > Fagales > Juglandaceae > Carya > Carya illinoinensis. The sequence continues at coordinate 3,766,893 of NC_056757.1, forward strand.
TTTTTTTTTTTTTTTTTTAAATTACCGGCTGACGTGGCAACTGCCACGTCAGCCGAGATGCCGCGGCGGGGATACTCCCCGGGGGTATATAGCAGTTCTGATCTGAGTATCTCCGTTCGTCTTCAACCCTAGCATGTCTCTCTCTCTCTCTCTCTCTCTCATAGACGGTGGTGTGGGTCTCTCTCTCTCACTCTCACTCTCTCTCTTTGGCCGTAGCTCCAAGAATAGCTTTGGCGTGGGTTTCCAACGGAGGTATGTTCCTTTTCTCTTACAAGAAGATGAGGGCTTTGTCACCATGTCTCTGTTTGGTCTCACTTCTTTATAAGAAACCCTATGGTTCTATTGGGATACACGAAACGATGAAAATATGGGCTTTATAGTTAATACTCCTCGGAAAAAATAAGTTTGGGTACAATTACGGTGGCTTGGCGGCCATTGATGGCGATGAGCTGAAGAGCAGAGTCGTCTTTGCTGAATCTAACTCTCTCTACTTTGCCCATCTTCACTGCGTTCAAGAATTCGTTGTATCACCATTGGCCACGTTCTGGGAGGTCAGAGTTGTTCTGGGATTGGGGATTTGGGATTGTGAGGAGGAGGTTTTGTGAGAAAGGCGAGGGATTTGAGGGGCTAGATTTGGTGAGTTTGACCTCAATTACTGGTGGGGGTTGAGGGGGTGCGGGCTTGTCAAGGGCTAGGATAGCTTGTGGGGAAATAGTAGAGAAGATAAAGGCAGCTAAGGTGGCTTGGGATGAGAGAGATTTCAAAGGCACTGAATTGGATTTTTTGTTAAGAATGTTTTGAGTGATTACAGACTTTCTTTTGGAGAAGAGATGCAAAGGAAGCGGTGATTTGGTGCTTTACGGGGTTGAGGAGAAATAGAGCAGGAAGCAGGCAAAAAAAAAAAAAAACAAAAACCGCTGGTTTACCCAACCCAAACCATTCGGGTCAGATCGGATTATTTCTTATGGTTCTTGGTTGCGGGCCACGTCGGGTCGGACCAAAATACTGATTGGGCGGGTCAATGATCAAGCAGTCATACTCCAGGCTGTTGGGATAGTGGGACTAATTTGAGAAGAGTAGTTGGACGCATTGAATTCTAGACGAAGATTAAAGATATTTAATAGGGAGATAATAATATCTTAAAAACAGCTAACTTATAATATAAATATATATATAAGCTCCATAAATATAAATTAGAACAAATAAATACTTATAATTATGTACGTAGCATGCATGTACATATTCTTCGAAGGCACGTATATCCATCCACACGTTATGTTTATACCAAATTGTTTAATTATTGAAATATATTGAGATTAACTCAATTTATTCTAATTTTAAACGAAGTCTAATATCTAAACACACAATTATCAAATTATATATTAAACTCATCTCAAAAAAATCTGCACTAAAAAAAACCCTAGTGAGAGAAGCTCCTCCATCTCTCTAGAAAACAAGGCATCGATTCCGTCTGAGGGAGATGGGAGCCTAGGCTTCCCCTCCCTCCATCTCTCTGTTTTTTTGCTTTAGTTTCTTCTGTTTACAAATAAAGCATCTATTTGGCGGTGATATGGTGGTTGAAAGTTCCACCTCCCGACCAAAGAGCCCGAAGTCATCCTCCATTATAAATCTTGCGGTTGGCGGAGTGATGTTTGCGCGATGGAGGAGAAGGGCCTCGACTTCATTTTTTGGTCGTGGAATGGTGTGGTCTGAAGATTATTTCTAAGTTGACCACCATAACTAAACTACGTAGCTGGGCATGGTGGAAATCAAAGGGTCTCTGGTGTGGGCAGAGTCCGAGTGTTTTGCCGTCAGAAGTGTTTGGATTGCTTGTAGGCTTGGGTGTAATCCCGTGGGGTTTAAGGTGCTCTGTTTTATCCATGAAAAACAGAGTTTTGTTTTTTTTAAGATTCATGCTGAGGTGCATGGGGGGATAAGGTGATCTTCTGGGGTGGAGTTCATGCATAGCTCAGGGTTGAGATTCTCGTGGGTGGTGGCCGAAGTGAGGGTGACGCAGTTTTTTGAGGTTTTCTTGGTCTCGTTTATGGTTTTCGTCTCTAGAAATAAGTTTTCAGTGGTTAGGTGCTTGGTCTCTGATTTTTCATCTCTGGTTTCTGTCTCTCTTCTAGCCGAAGTGGAGGATGGCTTGTCTTGGTGGTTATGGGTTGGGGCTGACGGTGACGGAGCTGGAGCTGGCGACGGTGAGAAGCTTGCTGCTCTACGTAGTGGTTATGTTTCTGTTGGTTGCTGTGCTTCGTGGAGGAGTGCTCTGCAGGTTACGCGTGAAGATCGTGGGGTGCTGTCAGAAAACTCATGTGCAGAAAGTGGTTAGGCGAAAGGCTAGTGGGCATACAGCGCCTATGGAGAGCATAGTGCGTGTTTAGTTTGTTTTTTCAGTGGTCTATTAGGGTTGTTTTTATTTTAGGTTTAAATAAATAGTTTGTTTTTTCAATGGTCTGTTAGGGTTGTTTTTATTTTAGGTTTAAATAAATATATTTTTGAAACAGGCAAGTACCTCTATTTTTTTCGGGATGAGGGTTGTGAGTCCTATCCTCCTATGGAGGGTGAAGGTTGGGTAGTTCCTCTCCTCCCATGGAGGGTGGAGATGTATTATGTTGTTTTTTCGCAGACGAGTCGAGATGGACACTTTTGTTTTATAGAGTCTCGCATCTCAGTACGGTTTTGTCATTGGAGAGCTTAGAAATTTTAGACATTGTCCGACGCAATAAAAGTTGTGTGCGGGGGAGCGTATAACCGATGGGTAGTTGGCTTGTAATCGGAGCTTGTTATCTATTATTATTGGTCACAACTGTAACTTCGTTCATTCAAGAATGAATTAAAGTCTATTTCAAATATAATAATAATAAAATAAAAAAAAAAAAAAAAAAACTCATCTCAATTTTCAACTCAACACTTCTTTACACTTGAGATCCATAATATTTTTTAACTTCTTATAAATAGTTTTAAATCCATATTCATATTTAAATATATTTAAACTCATTTTCGATGGGTTTTACATAATTCACTTCACTATCTCAATTTACTATTATTTATAATTAAAAAATTTAATTTAATTTAACTCAACATCTAAACACAACCTAAATATTAACTGTTGAGGAACGTTCCAGAGGCCAGGCCAGAACACAAGAAGGACTACTGGACAATCTTATTTTAATCCGAGTTGGCATTTGAATCATTCAATCATGTAGATGTCACGCTTGACGACGTACGTAACTTATAATTATGTAGAATGACATACGTAAAAGTACGAATAGGTAATAAAATTATATAATGATAAAGTAATGAAAATGATAAAAAAAAAAATTATAAATAATGATTGATGTGTCCATTTTAAGTTAACTTCAAAACTATTTTAAAAAAAATATTTTAAATTTTAACATGTTTAGTTATATATGGATTAATGTGAGACATTTTGAGTAATTATTTATTTAAATATTTTATATTTAAAATTATTTAATATATATATATATATATATATATGATCATATCAGTAGGTTTATAAGTAGACAACAAAGACTAATAATTAGTAATATTTGATTGATATTGTTGGCGGCTCCATTCTCTTCTCATTTTCTTAATTCGTTTTTGTGGAATGTGAGCTGTGCATGTAAAAGGATAGGAGTTGCGTTCATTTATGTTCATTCATGTCTCCAAATAAATTTGTGGGTGTAGCTTCCTCACTAAGAAGGGAGAGGAACCAGACATACTACGTGGTTGGGTCAAAAAATTACTATCTTTGGATTTCCAAAGATGGTCTTGGTAATAACTACTATCTAATTGTAATCTATGCCTCTTGGTATGCAATCTGCTGGATAAGAAAGAAAGCTTTGATTGGAAGAAAATATGTTTGCTTGTATTTCTCTCATTTATTAACATATAATCGCATGGAAGATTCAACTTTCTTGTTATATTTAGGACCATTGATATCACTAATTTCAAACCGTGCTACAGGGTTTTGCTTGGAAGAAAATATTTTTGGTTTTAAATTCGACTTTCTTTTTATATTTGGGACCATCAGTTGTCCCTCATTTCTAACGGTGTACATGTCTACCAAAGTTTGTTGGTTCATTTTGCTCCTTTAGAACAAGTTGCAAGTACAAGTAAAGAAAGGTGTTGCCTTTGAACAAATTACATGTTGCTCCCACAAATTTGGTTCAACAAAGGTTTGAGAGAACGGGTGTTCAACAATAAATTTACACTTTTTCTCATTTTGCATAGAGTTTATTTGACTCTGGGCCATTTGGTTTGCATTATGGGTTACACCAATGAGGTTTGATACTTTTTTCTGGAATCACATTCCTAATTTTTCTTTAATTTAGTAAATGTGCTTTTTTTACCAATTGTATGAGGTGTTTTGAGAACAGGTTCATGTAGGTGGACACTGAACCCAAGTCTTGGTATTCGTAGTGTTTTGGCAAACAGATTCTGTCAACGTACAGCAATCCTCTCATTATTTGTAATATTGTATAGTTGTAGTATTTTAGATTGTAAGCTACACATGACTGCTAAATATCAGGCGTAATTTAGGGCCTCACATGTTAGGTGGTGCTACACACAGTGCTGTCAAGCATTAGACGTAATTGAAGGAATCACATGTTAGGTGGTATTCCTGCTCAAAATAGACAGTACATAGTCATGTAAATTCGTTCTATAAAATGGGAGGAAATCCTCTGAAAGGATCATTGAATCCATTTGACATGGTATCAGAGCCTAAGATTGTCTCTCTCGAATTTTTAGATTTCTCTCTTGTGTCTCATATATTTCTCTTGTGATTTGGTATCCTCGGTACCTTTGGTCTTGTGTCTCGGCTGGATCTGTGCTGTTTCTTTATTTTCTTGGTTCTGTGCTTGATTTCGGCGTCTCTTGAGCTTGGTTTCCTGTTTTTCAGCAACTCTTTCTCTGTTTTTCAGCAACTCTATTTCTCTGTTTTTTCAGCAACTCTGCTAGCCGATTATCTTTTTCTTGCAAATATGTTTCCTGCTGTCGGCAATACTATTTTTTGGCCATTTGCTCATTTCTTTTGCCATGGAATACAGCTTGAGTACAGGCTGTTAAGCATAGTCAAACACATTGACTATAATTCTTTTTTGTTTTCTGCCGTGGGCCATTGAGTCTTGATAATTGTATCCTTTTCTTTTGCCTTGTCTTGGATTCCATTAGTCTTCCACGTGGCCTTTGTGATAATTATAGTTTGATAATTATAATCCTTTTCTTTTGTCTTGTCTTGGATTCCATTAGTCTTCCACGTGGTCTTTGTGATATTTATAATTATAATTCATTTAGTCCATTCTTTTTGTCTCGCCCTTTGTGATATTTTTGGCCTTTGTGTGTACCATTTAATTAGTATGGACTTCACACATTTGTGTACCAAGTTTACAGGTAATAATTATTCTATGTGGACATTTCAATTTGAATTTTTTCTTAAGGGAAAAGATCTTTGGGGTCATATTGACGGTACTGATTGTGCATCCAACCCTGATAAATCCAAGGATTGGGCTATGCTTGATGCTAGGATTATGTCTTGGCTTTTCGGCTCGGTTGAGCCACATATTATCACACACTTACGACTTCATCGCACCGCTCAATTAATGTGGATTTACTTAAAAAAAAGTATATCATCAAGATAACGGTGCTCGTCATTTTCAGTTAGAGCATACGATTGCCATGTCTCAACATGACAATTGTTCCATCCAAGACTATTATTTCGCGTTCCTAACTCTTTGGAATGAATATTTTGATTTGGTTACCACAGATGTTCCTGTTGCCTCTCTGTCCACTATTCAAAATATTCACGAGACTCGTCGTCGTGATCAGTTCCTTATGAAACTTCGTCCCGAGTATGAATCTTGTTGCCCAGATGACTGACACAAGAGGGGGGTGAATTGAGCTGTATTAAAAAAATAACAATTATAAATCAAATATATAATATAAAATATAAACAAAATATGAAATAACAATAAATATAAAGAGTAAGGGTAAGAGGGAAGCAAACTCAGTATGTTAACGAGGTTCGGCCCCACTGCCTACGTCCTCACCTCAAGCTACCCCTTGAGGATTCCCAAATTCACTATTCAATCTCCTTCAGGTGGAGATAGAAACCTATTACACCTTTGAACAACACTGCTACAAAGGATCCGTGTAGAACACCCTCTACACTTGCAATCACCTTACACGTGGTGATTCAACTATTCCCCGTGTAGAATACTTTCTACACACACAAGGGTTATACACACTCTTTTTCTGATACAAGAGCTGATAGTGGGTAGGTTATCAGAAAACACTCCTCAATGAGTGAAATAAGAACAATACAGCGCAAACTATATCTCTCAAAATAAACAAGGATTAAGGTTCAATGCTTAGAGAAGAGAGAATGAAAGTTTTGAATGAATATTGTATGCTCTTGGTGTTGTGAATGTGAAGCTCTCAAATGATCTATTTATAGCCATATGAGACTTCATATTCAAATTTAAAAAGATTCACATGTCAAAGACAACATCATTCACTTTTTCAAAAAATTCAAATAAAAGGTTCTTCTTTTTCAATTGTCAAAGACAACATCATTCACTTTTTCAAAAAAATCAAACCTAATATTTTACTTTTGGCATATGACAAAATGAGCACACTTTCCTTTTCAAAAAATTCAAACATAGTCTTTTACTTTTTGTATATGACAAAATGAGCACACTTTACTTTTCAAATTTTTCAAACAAAATCATCTACCTTTTGTATAAGTCTAAAAAAGCATCAATCACTTTTGAAAATATTCAAATAAAACATGCACATGTGAAAGATGACAATCAATCATCTTTAATATTTTCAAAGTTCAACCCTTTAATCAAAGCATGCACATGCAAAAGATGACAATCAATCATCTTTCAAAATTTTCAAATTTAATTTTCAAAAATATTCATGCACATGTGGAAAATGTATTTTAATGCTTTATGATAAAATATTAATTTTGAGCATTAATCCTAATTTCGAATTTTAAGAGATTTACAATATTACTCTATGACTTTAATGTGAACTTGTTTCCTTCTTGCTCATGCTTGGTTCTTTGATGTGCTTGATTTCATTGTGTGAACAACTTGAGCTTGAAACTCCTTTATTCTTTGAATTCATTTGTTATCATCAAAATCCATGTGCAGATTTATAATCACATGAAACTTGAAACCTTGGGTTCAACAATCTCCCCCTTTTTGATGATGACAAATACTTAATAGAACTTGAAACCTGTATTAATACTTAAGCTCCCCCTGAAAATATGCGTTAGTTTTTCAAGCAAAAATATAAATATAATTCCAAGCATATATAACAAGTTTAGTAATTTAAACAATGTTAATGTTCTAATCTAAAACTTCTCCCCCTTTTGGCATCATTAAAAAGGATCGGCAGCAAGTAAATGGACTGAAGAAAACGATGCGTTTAATAGTCACTGTAGATAGTTGAAAAAGGAGCCGTCCGTGACCCGACAAATGCTGCAAAGTCTTTAGGCCTAACTCTATGAATTTAGTGCGGCTGGAGATTTAAACAATCACCTGATGTTGTTGATAAACGTGATTGAAGGCTCTGAGTTGCTATAAAAAAATGATCATTTTCATCTATCGGATGCCAAAAAAATAATCGCTTCTTGACCTGAGTTCTGTTTTTCCACAACGATAGAATGGCTGAGCAATTCTCTTCCACTAATGTTCTAGACTTGAATCAGGAACCCTTGACGCATCAATCATCAATCTTCTCTCCTGAGGCCGTCAATACCATGATAGGAGCAGTGAACCGTTTTTCTAGTAAGGCTGATTCTGAGATTATTGCAGAATCAAGAATGCTCAGTAGTCAATATGCTGCCTCTGTTACGATCATGTCTCGGAGGTTAATGGCGAGGGTGAGTGAAATTGATCATCTTAACATGCAAATATTTGAGTTACGAAGAAGCTTGCTAATAAGGATAGTGAGAATAAAAGGCTAAAGCAAGAAAACCAAGAGTTGAAAAAAATTGCAGATTGGTATGCTCATAATCTGCAACCACGAATAGAGGAGCTGGAACGAGAAAGGGTTCAGATACAAGGTCCGGCAGATAACAGCAGAGGTTCATCGTTTACTAGAAAAATAGGGACAATCTACTGTTAATCTCGCTGGCTTAGTAAGAAAACTTTTGACAATGTGTATCCAGCATATCTTGTATTTCTTTTAACTAAATAAGATTTGAAGAGACAATAGTTTGTCTTATTCTTTATGCTATCTCTATAAAATCAGTCCTAAAGTTTATCCAATCAGCATCAAGTTTTCATCTCATCTCTATAACTCATCTGCATTCCTTCAGCATTCTCGTTTTAAGCCTTCTATTCTTTTCTCAATGACTCATTCTTCTAACATTTCTCTAGATCTATACATGAGGCATTCTGCACCTCAACCTCCTGTCCTTTCTGCAGCTGTCATTGGTGCCATGTTGCAGTAAGAAAATAATAATCTGACTAATAAATCAGATTCTGATGCTATTTATGACTTGGTGAGTCTTGGGACTCGCTACTCTTCCTCTATTGTTGCTTTTTCTCAGCGGCTACAAGCCAAAAATCACGAAGTTGAAAAGCTCAAAGAACAAATTGTTTTACTTCAACAAATTGTTCAAGAGTCTCACACAAGGGAAGGAATCATTCGGCAGAAGAATAAACAGTTTAAATCTTTATTAGATTCTTCATTCCGCTTGTCGGTTCCCATGGATAAGAATGACATGATATTGTATGAAGAGAATGAGCGTCTCAAACATGAGGCTAAGAATCTCAAGTTTATGTAAAAGTATTAAAAAATCTATCTCTATTTTTATTGACTCTAGTCTATCTTTTAAGAGATATTCATAGCATGCATCATACCTAGTTCTCTTCTGATCATACATAATCTATCTTCTGGTAAAGGCTTTGTGAAAATATCTGTTAACTGATCGTATGTGTTTGTGAATTCTAGTACTATATCGCATTTCTGCACATGATCTCGAAGAAAATGATATTTTATTTCAATATGCTTAGTTCTAGAATGTTGTATTGGGTTCTTTGAAAGATTTATAGCACTTGTATTATCACATTTGATTGGAATGTGATTATACTTGAGTTTAAAATTTTCAAGTTGTTGCTTCATGTAGAGAACTTGAGCACAACAACTACCTGCAGCAACATATTCTGCCTCAGCAGTAGATAGTGCAACAGAATTTTATTTTTTACTAAACCAGGAAACTAATGCATGACCTAAGAAATGGCATGCTCCACCAGTGCTTTTTCGATCTATTTTACAGCCAGCATAATCTGCATCTGTGTAGCTGATTAGATCGAAAGATGTGTGCTTAGGGTACCATAACCCTAGGTTAATTGTACCACTAAGATATTTAAGAATGCACTTAACTGTAATTAAATGTGATTCTTTTGGAGATGATTGAAAGCTTGCACATAAGCACACACTAAACATAATATCTGGTCTACTGGCTGTTAAATATAATAAGCTACCAATCATACCTCGATATATCTTCGAGTCAACTGGCTTACCGGATTCATCTTTATCAAGTTTAGTTGATGGGCTCATTGGTGTTCCAATTTCCTTAGCATTTTCCATCCCAAACTTATTCATTAATTCCTTAATATATTTTGATCGATTGATGAATGTCCCACTTTTTGCTTGCTTAATTTGCAATCCGAGAAAGAATGTAAGTTCTCCCATCATGCTCATCTCAAATTCTTCCTGCATAGTCTTAGTAAAAACTTGACACATATTTTCATTAGTAGCACCGAATATTATATCATCAACATAAATCTGAATCAAAAGAATATCATCATTTTCATATTTAATGAAAAGAGTTATGTCGATTTTTCCTCTTGAAAAACCTTTTTCAATCAAGAAACCACTAAGTCTTTCGTACCAAACTCTAGGAGCTTGTTTAAGTCCATATAGTGCTTTTGTGAGTTTGAAAAGATGATTTGGGGAAATGTGATTTTCAAAACCTGGAGGTTGCTCAACATATACCTCTTCATTTATAAAACCATTTAAGAAAACACTTTTAACATCCATTTGAAAAAGTTTGAAATCTTTATAACAAGCATATGCAAGTAGCATTCGAATAGCTTCTAATCTTGCGACAGGTGCATATGTCTCATCATAATCAATTCTTTCTTCTTGATTAAAACCTTGGAATACAAGTCGAGCCTTATTTCTAGTAATGACTCCGGACTCATCTTTCTTGTTTCTAAAAACCCATTTTGTTCCAATAATAGTATGATTTTTGGGTCTAGGAACAAGTGTCCAACATCATTTCTTTCAAATTGATTCAACTCTTCTTACATAGCTAGAATCCAAGATTCATCAAGAAGTGCGTCATCAATATTTTTGGGTTCAATTTGAGATAGAAAAGCAGTATGATTGCAAATATTTCTAAGAGATGATCGAGTACTTACACCTTGTGAAGGTTCTCCCAAAATTTGTTCTACTGGATGATCTTTCATAAATTTTCACTGTTTGGTTGCATCTTGTATTAAATTTTGATGATCTTTCCTGATGGCTCCATGTTGAACTTCCTCTATTGTTTTCTCTTTGTTGAGATTGAGACTTTTCGTATTATTTATACCTCCTGTTTCTTCATCAATAGATTTCTTGGAGAGTGAAGAATTAGATTCATCAAATACTACATGCATAGATTCTTGTACAGTCAAAGTCTTTTTATTGAATACTTTATAAGCTTTACTATTAGTAGAATACCCGAGAAAGATACCTTCATCAGATTTTGCATCAAATTTGCCTAAATTATCCCTGTCATTCAAAATAAAATATTTGCATCCAAATACATGAAAGTAACCAATGTTGGGCTTTTTCTCATTTCAAAGCTCATAGGGGGTTTTATCTAACTTAGACCTTAGCATAACTCTATTTATAATATAACATGCAGTACTTACCGCTTCGGCCCAAAAATAACTAGGCAAGTTGTTCTCATTGAGCATTGTTCTTGCCATCTCTTGAAGAGATCTATTTTTTCTCTCTACTACCCCATTTTGTTGAGGAGTTCGAGGAGCAGAAAAATTATGCACAAAACCATTTTCATCACAAAATATTTCAATATTTTTATTAACAAACTCTTTTCCCCTATCACTTCGGATACTTGAAATAGTATAGCCCTTTTCATTTTGAATTCTCTTGCATAACTTGGTAAAGGCATTATATGCCTCATCTTTATGAGCAAGAAAGATGACCCAAGTATATCTAGAGAAATCATCAATAATAACAAATGCATAATATTTTCCTCCTAGACTTGCAACTCTATTTGGTCCAAAAAGATCCATGTGTATCAGTTGCAATGGTCTAGTAGTGGAAATATGTTTCTTAGTTTTAAAAGAAGTTTTTGTTTGTTTACCAAATTGACATGCATCACAAATTTTATCTTTAAAAAAATATATTTTTGGTAAACCTCTCACAAGATCAGTTTTTGAAAATTTGGAAATAAGTTCCATGTTGGCATGACCTAATCTTCTATGCCATAACCAATTAGTTTCATTTTGAGCTGAAAAGCAAATAGCATCTTGTGAGGTAATTTCTTCAAAATCAATTGTATAAACATTATTGTTTCTAAAAGCAATAAAACAAATATTACAATCATGATCATTCAAAATAATGCACTTATCCATTTTGAAAGTAACTGTAAATCCTTTATCACATAATTGACTTATGCTCAAAAGATTACATTTTAGACTTTCAACAAGTAGAACATCTTCAATTATAAGAGAAGATTCATTACCAATTTTACCTATTCCCACGATCTTCCCTTTCGAATTGTCTCCAAATGTCACGTGTCCTTCTTCTTTAGATCTAAGATCAAAGAACTTAATCTTGTCTTCCGTCATGTGTCTTGAACATCCACTATCTAAAAATCATTTGTTTTTGCTTGTGGAAGACTTCATGCATACCTATAAAAACAATTAAAATGATTTTTTTTTTGTACCCAAGTTCTTTGGGTCCTTTATTTATTAGTATTAGAAGAAACAAGATTTTTAGGTACCCATATGGCCCTAATAGTCATTGTATGATTTCTTCTAATAGGACAAGTATGATAATTATGACCATTTCTATTACAAAAATTGTAAATAGTATGTGACATATATGAAAAACTTGAATGATTATAATAATATCCTTTTTTGACAAAATTATTTTTATGAAAAGAATTTTGAATATTAGTCTTTGATGTAGAATGATTATCAAAGAAATTTTTATAAAGTTTGTATTTTTGTTTTGACATATATCCCAAACCTGCCTTGTCAAAAACACATCTTTGACTAACAAGAAGTTTTTCAAAATTTCTTTTTCCATTCGTAAAGTTTTCAACAATATTTTCTAAATCGGTTTTCTTCTTATTCAATTCAAGATTTTCATCTTTCAAAATGATACGTTCTTTTCTTAAAATTTCAATTTCGTTTGTTAAAGAAGAATTTTTCTTTTTCAAAGCAGTATACTTGATACCCAACTTGTCAAATTCCTCATATACCTCTTCTAAAACATTTTGCAATTCTTCATATGAAGGATCTTCAATATTATCAAGATTTGTTACGTCAATGTCATCTTTAGCTATAAGACAAAGATTTGTTGATTCTCCATTGCTTGTTTCACTATCTGAACTACTTGAATCATCATCCCATGTAGCTTTCATTGCTTTCTTGCCCTTATTTCGATCTTTCTTTAGCAGAGGACAATCTGGTTTGATATGACCAGGTTTATTGCATTTATAACAAATTAAAGTGTCATTTTTACCTGAATCTTTCTTGGAAAACTTTTTGAAAGATTTCCTTGGAGGAGTTCTATTTTTCTTCAAGAACCTCTGAATTCTTCTTGTTATCATCGCAACTTCTTCATCTTTATCTTCATTTTCCTCATCTTCATCACTTTCACTTTCATGAGAAACAGCTTTAAGTGCTAAGCTCTTCTTTGGCTTTCCTTCTTCTTCTCCTCTTTTCAATGTGTACTCATGGGTGATAAGTGACCCGATGAGTTCATTGACTTTGAACTTCTTGAGGTCTCTAGCTTCAAGAATCACTGTCACTTTTGATTCCCAGCGTTTTGGTAGAGAGTTGAGAATTTTTCTTACTATCTCCACCTTGAAATAAACTTTGCCAAGAGCTGTCAAGCTGTTTATGATGTTAGTAAAACGAGTGTGCATACTAGAAATAGATTCATCATCATTCATCTTAAACATTTCATATTCATGAGTAAGAATATAAATTTTTGATTCCTTGACTTGCGAAGTTCCTTCATAAGTAACTTCCAAGTTATCCCAAATTTCTTTTGCCGTAGCACAAGTCATTATTCTATTAAACTCATTTCCATTGAGAGCATTAAATAATAAATTCATAGCAGTTAAATTCAAAGTATAAAGTCTATCGTTTTCACGATCAAACTCTTCTTCTTCCTTTTTGACCTTTACTCCATCAACCACTTTTGTTGGAATATAAGGTACATTTACAATACATTTCCAGATTTCTCGACCTTGAACCTGAAGGAATATTCTCATTCTAACTTTCCAGAATGAGTAATTATCTCCACAAAAGAGTGGAGGCCGGCTGTTAGATTGACCTTCACTAAACGAAACTGAAATGTTAGCCATAAGATCTTAACTCAAAAGATAGTTAGTCTTATAATAGAGCTCTTAGCTCTGATACCAATTATTGCCCAGATGAATAACACAAGAGGGGGGTGAATTGAGTTGTATTAAAAAAATAACAATTATAAATCAAATATATAATATAAAATATAAACAAAATATGAAATAACAATAAATATAAAGAGTAAGGGTAAGAGGGAAGCAAACTCAGTATGTTAACGAGGTTCGGCCCCACTGCCTACGTCCTCGCCTCAAGCTACCCCTTGAGGATTCCCAAATTCACTATTCAATCTCCTTCAGGTGGAGATAGAAACCTATTACACCTTTGAACAACACCGCTACAAAGGATCCGTGTAGAACACCCTCTACACTTGCAATCACCTTACACGTGGTGATTCAATTATTCCCCGTGTAGAATACTTTCTACACACACAAGGGTTATACACACCCTTTTTCTGATACAAGAGCTGATAGTGGGTAGGTTATCAGAAAACACTCCTCAATGAGTGAAATAAGAACAATACAGCGCAAACTATATCTCTCAAAATGAACAAGAATTAAGGCTCAATGCTTAGAGAAGAGAGAATGAAAGCTCTGAATGAATATTGTATGCTCTTGGTGTTGTGAATGTGAAGTTCTCAAATGATCTATTTATAGGCATATGATACTTCATATTCAAATTTAAAAAGATTCATATGTCAAAGACAATATCATTCACTTTTTCAAAAAATTCAAATAAAAGGTTCTTCTTTTTCAATTATCAAAGACAACATCATTCACTTTTTCAAAAAAATCAAACCTAATATTTTACTTTTGGCATATGACAAAATGAGCACACTTTCCTTTTCAAAAAATCCAAACCTAATCTTTTATTTTTTGTATATGACAAAATGAGCACACTTTACTTTTCAAATTTTTCAAACAAAATCATCTATCTTTTGTATAAGTCTAAAAAAGCATCAATCCCTTTTGAAAATATTCAAATAAAACATGCACATGTGAAAAATGACAATCAATCATTTTTAATATTTTCAAAGTTCAACCCTTTAATCAAGGCATACACATGCAAAAGATGACAATCAATCATCTTTCAAAAATATTCATGCACATGTGGAAAATGTATTTTAATGCTTTATGATAAAATATTAATTTTGAGCATTAATCCTAATTTCGAATTTTAAAAGATTTACAATATTACTCTATAACTTTAATGTGAACTTGTTTCCTTCTTGCTCATACTTGGTTCTTTGATGTGCTTGATTTCATTGTGTGAACAACTTGAGTTTGAAACTCCTTTATTCTTTGAATTCATTTGTTATCATCAAAATCCATGTGTAGATTTATAATCACATGAAACTTGAAACCTTGGGTTCAACAAATCTGTTCGCTCTTTTCTTCTGAATCTCTCTCCTGTTCCTTCTCTTGATGTTTGTTTTGGTGAGTTACTTCGTGAAGAACAAAGGCTTAGTACTCAAGCTTCTCTGATAGGGTCCGCTCCTGTAGCTTATGCTGCTCAACGACGAGGACCACTTGCATATTCTAGCACCTTATAGTGTTTCTACTATAAGGATCATGGGCATATTGCTGCTAATTGTCCTAAGAAATATTGTTCTTATTGCAAGAAGAAGGGTCACATTATCAAAGACTGTCGTATTCGCCCCCAAAATCGTCAGGCCCAAGCATTTCAAACTTCTGTTATTGTTCCTCCCGTCGGGACTTCTGTAGCACATGGCTCTTCCTCAGGTGCTTCCTCTTATCCTGCACCTCCCGCAACAAATTACTGCACACCAGAAATGGTGCAACAGATGCTAATTTCAGCATTATCTACCATGGGGTTTCAAGGTAAAAATTATACTAAACTCTGGTATGTAGACTCGGGTGCTTATAATCACATGACGAATACTGCCAGTGCTCTATGTCATGTGTGGCCCTATGCTGGTCAATCTGCCATTTAGACTGCCAATGGCAGTTCTTTGCCCATCGCTGCTGTCGGAGATGTCTCTTCCAAATTTACTGATGTGTTTCTTGCCCTTCAACTTTCCAAAAATCTTATTTCTGGTGGTCAATTAGTTGATAATAATTGTGCTGTTAATTTTTCTGGTAATGCTTGTGTTATGTAGGACCAGGTAACGGGGAAGCCGATCGCGAAGGAACCTAAAGTGAGGCGCTTGTTTCCATTGTTTTTACCTGTTCCAGCACTTTCTTCAGTCTCGTTAATTAAGTCTTTTGCTTGTAATAATGTTCCTGATCTGAGTATGGTGTGGCATCGTTGTTTAGGTCATCCTATCACTCAAATCTTCTCTCATGTCTTGCACTCGGATTTTCTTGATAATAAAATACATCCCTCTTTATCTCTTGAGTGTGATTCTTGTAAACTTGGTAAAAGTAAAATTCTTCCATTTCCTTTGAATGCTAGTAGAGCCTCTCACTGCTTTGATCTCATCCACAGTGATGTTTGAGGACCTTCCCCTGTTAGTTCACATGAAAAATTTAAATATTATATGACTTTCATTGATGATTATAGCATATTCACTTGGGTTTATTTTCTTTGCGCTAAATCTGAAGTTTTTCAAACTTTCACTAAGTTTTTAGCGTATGTTGAAAATCAATTTTTTGAAAATATTAAGACATTACGCACAGATTCTGGTGGTGGATATTTGTCTACTGAGTTTCAGGCATTCTTGGCTTCTAAAGGTATTATTCATCAACGTACATGTCCTGCTACTCTCCAACAGAATGGAGTAGCCAAACGTAAAAATCGTCATCTTCTTGATGTGGTACGTACTCTTTTATTAGAATCCTCTGTTCCATCCATGTTCTGGGTTGAGGCTTTGAAAATTACTACTCACTTGATTAATCGGTTACCGTCCCAAGTTTTACACATGGAGTCTCCCTATTTTCGCTTATTTGCTACACAACCTAGTTATGAGAATTTTCGTATTTTTGGATGTATATGTTTTGTTCATTTACCTTCTCATGAGCGACATAAATTATCTGTTCAATCTGTTAGATATGCATTTTTGAGATATAATGTGTGTCAAAAGGGATTTGTTTGCTATGACCCTACTTTACATCGTACACGCATTTTTAGAAATGTTATTTTCTTTGAAAATCAACATTTCTTTCTTGTGTCATCTGTGCTATCTTCTTCTACTGTGGTCCTCCCATCTTTTGAGCAACAGTTTTCAGATCTTCATCAAATCAACTCTTGCTTTAAACCAGGTCTTGTGTATACAAGACGCTCCCGCCCACAGTCTCTTCCAGTGGCTCAACCAATATCTAATCCAATCAGTCCATTACAGTAGCTTCAGAGCACCCGGCACGTCGCTCCTCTCGAGTATCTGTACCTCCAGATAGGTATGAGTGGTTTGCTTCTGCTCTTACTGCTACATTGTCCAATTTTAATATTCTCACATGCTACTCACATGCTGTCAAGCATGATTGTTGGTTACAAGCTATGCAGGAAGAAATTACTGCTCTAGAGGCCAATCACACTTGGGACATTGCACCTTGTCCTTCCACCATAGTTCCTCTGGGTTGTAAATAGGTTTACTCCATTAAGGTTAAATCTGATGGGAGTTTGGATCGTTATAAAGCTTGACTTGTTGCACTTGGAAATAATCAAGAATATGGTGTCAATTATGAAGAAACCTTTGCTCCTATGGCTAAGATGACCACTGTTCGTACAATTTTAGCTCTTGCTGCTTCCAATGATTGGTCACTATATCAGATGGATGTCAAGAATGTTTTTCTTCACGGGGATCTTAAAGAATGTATTTATATGAAGCCACCCCCGGGATTAGAACCCTCTCCAAACTCACATGTGTGTAAGCTCCGTCGCTCTCTTTATGGTCTCAAACAAGCTCCAAGGGCCTGGTTTGATAAATTTCGAACTAATTTATTAGAATTCTCATTCAAGCAGAGCAAGTATGACACTTCCTTGTTTCTTTGGAAATCAGATATGGGTATTGTTGTGCTATTGGTTTATGTTGATAATATTGTGATTACTGGTTCCGATTCTGTTTTACTTGGCTAGCTCAAGAGTCATCTCTCAGAGTCCTTTCATATGAAAGATCTTGGATCTCTCACATATTTTCTTGGTCTTGAGGTGCATCGTAGTTCCTCTGGTATTTCACTCAATCAACATAAGTATGCTAGTGACTTGGTGGCTACAGCTGGATTACAGGAAGCTACTTCTGTTGATACTCCCATGGAATTAAATGTCAAGCTTCGCAAAGAGGAGGGTGACTTACTTGCTGATCCCAGTTTATATCGGAAGTTGGTGGGTAGCCTTGTTTATCTCACCATTACTAGACCGGACATTTCTTTTGTTGTACAACAAGTCAGTCAATTTCTTCAGACTCCTCGTCACCTTCATTTCGCTGTTGTCCGTAGGATCATACGCTATGTTCAGGATACTTCTGCCTGTGGTTTATTCTTCCCGGCTGGCAATTCGACTCGTCTTACTGCTTATAGTGATGCTGATTGGGCTGGTTGTGCAGATACACGTCGCTCCATCACTAGTTGGTGTGTGTTCTTAGGTGATGCATTAATCTCTTGGAAAAGTAAGAAGCAAGACAGAGTTTTAAGTCATCTACAGAATCTGAATACCGAGCATGTCTTTAGCTTGTTCTGAAATTATTTGGCTTCGAGGTATGCTTGCTGAGTTAGATTTTTCTGAGAACGATACGACGCCTCTACATGCCAACAATACGAGTGCTATTCAGATCACAGCCAATCCTGTCCATCATGAGCGCACGAAGCATATTGAAGTAGATTGTCACTCTATTCGTGAAGCATTTGAAGCTCGTGTTATCACTCTTCTACATATTTCCACTGAACTACAGATTACTGGTATCTTCACCAAGCCTCTCACTCGTCATCGACATTGCTTCCTAAGTAGCAAATTGATGCTTGTTGATCAACCCGCATCCATTTGAGGGGGGCTATCAACGTACAGCAATCCTCTCATTATTTTTAATATTGTATAGTTGTAGTATTGTAGATTGTAGGCTACACATGACTGCTAAATATCAGGCGTAATTTAGGGCCTCACATGTTAGGTGGTGCTACACACAGTGCTGTCAAGTATTAGACGTAATTGAAGGAATCACATGTTAGATGATATTCCCGCTCAAAATAGACAGTACATAGCCATGTAAATTCGTTCTATAAAATGGGAGGAAATCCTCTGAAAGGATCATTGAATCCATTTGACAGATTCTGGTCTTAGTTTTATATAATTCTATTATATAATTTATCCATAGGTCTCTCAATAAACATCTATAATAAAAGATTTCCCAATTTTGGCCTAACTATTGACCATGGAATGAATGTCCAAGCTTTAAGAATTGCAGTTACCTCAATAGATTATTTTTTCTCATGGTTTAAGGCTTTGTAATTGGATAATTCCATTTTGTTGTATACACGTTGAGGCACCTTACATGTGATTGTATTGGGCAGCTCTTGGTTCACCTTTGCAATGTTTTTTATTTTCAGATGCCTTACATCTCTTAAGATATTATTATATCTTTTATAGATCTGAAATTGTAGGTCATCTTTCCAGCTCTAGATAACCGTGTGAAGAATATTGCCCGAACTTATTCCCTAGAACATGAGGGAGAAATTGTTCTTTTGATCAGTTGTTTTCTCTACTGGAGTCAAATATGCAAAATGAAGAAAGCTATATAAGGGAGTTAGCCTCTTGTACTGGAACTCTTCAAACATCAATTAACCAGCATATGTCCAAGGAAGAGGCGCAGGTATTTGTTATCTCATTTTTCTAATGATAGCTTTGCTTCATTATCATTGTAGTCTAGGATGTGCTCTGTTGGATTTGATGAATGTTAAACTATAAATTTGAAAATATACAATCAATCATGCGTACTGGATTCATCACATATATAAAGAGAGAGGCTT
Organism: Carya illinoinensis; assembly: GCF_018687715.1. NCBI lineage: Eukaryota > Viridiplantae > Streptophyta > Magnoliopsida > Fagales > Juglandaceae > Carya > Carya illinoinensis. Next base: position 3,786,448 of record NC_056757.1, read on the forward strand.
TGTATACTTCCTGTGTACTTGAGCTATGCCTATTTCAATATCAATAAAATATCTTCTTACTTAATAAAATCTATATATATATATATATATATAAAGAGAGAATCCTCTTCTTCTCTTGTTTCAACAGTTTCTTTCTTCTGAACATGATGTAATATATCCCAAACATGTCTATAATGTGTATCAGGCACCTGTGATTTTCACGCGCAGATTCCTGCTGCAATTTTTTCTTTTACAACATATGAATGATTCTGGAACCTAACAATAAGCTATTGAACTATGGCCTACTTTTTTCTTAAGGCTTCTTGCCCAAGGTTAGTACTCATCACTACTTGCATGCTAAGACAGAATTTTGCACTTATTTTTGGAATCTATCTTAACATCATTTGTTTCCATCTACTTCTGTCTACATTTGGATGAAAAAGTATGGTGGGGAAGAGAGTTGTTAAAGGATCCCTTCTCCTTTCCATGTCCATCCAAATCACCTAGAGTTAAGTGTTTCCCCTTTCTTTTCCTCTTATCTCTAAACGCAATGTAAGTTGAAGAAAATTCAAAATTAGTGGTGGTTAACTCCTTCCAACTTCTCTGCATGTTAAGATTATGTATTGCTCTCGATCGACTTGACAGTCGATAATGAGCTCTCTGCATATTACTCAAAAAGTCTTTGGGATGGTGTGTTGCTCTTTATTGCACAACACATGCTACTGAGTCTGTTCTTATACAACCTTCAAACTTTTCCAGTCATTTATGTAGAGTTTTGCATGCTGAGTCATAAATAAGTTTGGACATCACCATTTGTTTTGTTTGGCAGGTTTTCCCCTTGCTCATTGAGAAGTTTTCAATTGAAGAGCAGGCCAATTTGGTGTGGCAGTTTCTTTGTAGCATTCCTGTGAACATGATGGCAGAATTTCTGCCATGGCTTTCTTCCTCTATATCATCTGATGAACGTCAGGATATGCGCAAGTGTTTGTGCGAGATAATCCCAGAAGAGAAGCTTCTTCAGCAGGTGAGGGCTCCTATTGGTGGTATTTCATTTTGAATGGTTTTTATGAAAAGGGTATGCTAACTTTATCTTGTCTAAAGTGAAGGTTGTATTTGCCTGGATTGAAGGGGAAACTGTCTCTGCAATGCGTAAAAGTTGTAAAGATGATCTTAAGGTCAGATGTCAAGATTCCAGGACTAGCACCTTTATCAGTCAAACTGAACAAGGGCACGGTGCATGTAAATCTTTAAAAACCAGTAAAAGGAAGTATATGCAGCTAAATCTTGATCATACAAAACCCAGTATGTCTTATCCTATAGATGAAATATTGCTTTGGCATAATGCAATAAAAAGAGAGTTGAATGATATAGCTAAGGTGGCTAGGACGATCCAAATATCTGGAAAATTTTCTGATCTTGTTGCATTCAACAAGAGGCTGCAATTCATTGCAGAAGTCTGCATCTTTCACAGGTTTGGTTTTATGCGGTGCTCCTATTTTTAATTACTGGAACATATGAGTCCCCAAGGCCTGAATATAAACTTTCAATTGTGCTGTATTTAATGAGCCCCTATGGACAAGGACTAGGAATTTCCATATAGCAGTCCTTCTTTGCATGGCCTAGTGGAAGTCTTGAACCTGTTTTTATTCTTCAAAGATCTTTTCCAAGTATGGAAGACTTCAAATAGTGAGGGACACCAGTTGCCACCCAAACGGGAACAGGAAATGCAAAAAAAAAAGAAAAAAAAAAATAAGGTAGAAAAAAGAAAGAACGATTAGAATGAATGATTCATAAATACATGACATTGTTAGAGACTAAAAAATGAGCTCTTTTGGGTTACTTTTCACCATTCAGGGGCAGAACTACCTCAAAGTGCTTGATTTGGTACCTCAAGAGTTTCTGAATATGATGAGGTTTTATGTTTTAGCTTTCTGCCTTCATGGATTCTTGGGTTCTTTTGAAGTTTTTTTTTTTCATCGAACCTTGGCTAGAGAGAGTTTAAGATCTTCCCTGATAGTAGATTGAGTGGGTGCTGAATTGCCCACTTGCCAAAATAAAAACAAAGCCATCCTTCTTTTTCTTCATTGTTTTTGGGTCCTAACCAAAAGAAAAACACCAAAAAGAAGTATATTGAGTAAACCCATAACCTTTCTTAAACCTCAAACCATAATTTATAAACCATTTCCTAAGCTACACACAATCCAAATTCGAAAGAGCCACTGACAGCAACAGATGTGCTAAGCAAACACGCATGTATGCCAATGAAGAGAAGGGGACGGCATCGTCAATGGGCCAAGGGATCTGCTCAAGTGAAGGCGAGGGTGACGGCGAGTTCCTTTGCTTTGCTCTAGATTTCACTTAGGAAGGAAGGAATTTCACTTCCTTGTGAAACGCTCCGTTTAATCTATTGATGAAACGAAGCGTTTCATTTAGGACTGCTTTTGCAGGCCATGCCCGTGGACTGTTACAAGAATTTCCGTTAATTGGGATATGGCTTCTATCTCCCTCTTTGTTTTCTTTCTTTCTTGTCTCATACCTCGGGTTGCTTCTGTCGGCCAGACAAGAAGAATCATACACTCAGAACTATCATCCTTTACCTTGTGGAGATCTGGTCAGGATCGGCTCACAACTAATCAATGTTTGCACAAGAAGTAGAGACCAGAACGTGGCTCATGATATCTGCTTTACGGGTTGTTTGATTGATTTTGATCATTTCGAGGGTGAAAAATTTGATACCAACCGCCTTGGTTTTCATGAGAAATGGTTTCGGTTTGGCTACTGAAAATTTTTATATAAGAATTTTAAATTTTAAATTATTATTTTTTAAGATTTAAAAAAATTAAAAAAAAAATTAAATTATTTATTATATTTTATAAAAAGATTTGTGAAAATTATAATAATAAAATGAAAATTTTGTATTTAAAATAGAAATCTTTAAAAGTTCACAGCTTTTGACAGAGTCAAGGAGTCGAGTCTTTCTCGTCCGAGTCAATGCAGAAAATGAGGAGGATACTTCCTCACCTCCTCGGACTCTTCGGCCGTGTGGTAAGTTTGAAGGGATTTTCCAAATGCACAGACCACGACCTGCTTTTACAAGTCTCCCCTTCTCCAGTTCCCGAGTCTACTGCCGTGTTAAACTGAGAAACTCCATAATATATCTGAAGCCAGCAGGAACAACAAAAATAATTATCCAAACACTTGTCTGTTTTATCGATCCGTAGAGTAATAGGTTGTTGCTGGGGAATTGGGAGTTTAATTGGGAAATGGCTTATGTCTCCCTTGTTGTTTTCTTTCTTCTTTCATACCTCGGGTTGCTTCTTTCGGCCGGACATGTAGAAACATACCCCCATAACTTCTGTCCATTTCGTTGTGGAGATCTGGAGAGGATCGGCTTCCCATTCATCAATAATATCGAAGCCTCGAAATGTGGTGTTGGCATCGTAAGTTGTAGAAATGAAACCAAGACGATCGAACTGGTGATCGGTGGAAGACAGTACGAACTTACAAGCATTAGAAGTAGTCATGAACAGCCTAATGCTTATGTCCTGGGTGTCTGGGACCAGAAGCTTTCCGAGAACGTGTCTTCCGGTAGATGCGAATTCATAACCAATCCGACCATCCCCCCCAATTCTCCATCCATCTCTTTTCAACTCGATTCACCCATTCGGACCCTGTTCAAATGCAACCACACTGTCGAATCTAGTATTGACCAGACAGAATCGAACGATATTAAGTGCAACGACAATTATAAAGTCTACGATCGTCTTCCAAGAGAGAGTATTCCTTCTGGATGTTCCATTATTCATCTCCCATATAATAAGACAGAGGGAAGTGACCCGTATCAACCAGGACCACCAATAGTACCCGCTGAGTTCGAACTTCTAGTGCATGTGCGGGAAGATTGTTACCAGTGCGATGAGAGAGAAGGTCAATGCCCGGTTAACCTCGACAGAAAATTTAATTGTCCAAAGAAAGGTATGGGATACACAAATCCATTCATGAGACGGCCACAAAGAAAGTTTCTTTTTTTATTAATTTTTATATTCTAGTTATTACTAATACAGGTGCTAGCGAGTACTGTGTTTGTACAATGATATATATTTATGAGCACTAAGCTTTATATATTCGGATTAGTTTTGAATTTAGATGATGAGATCATCAAATATTAGAAATAACTTTGTCGCAATGAAAGAAATCTGTATGGGATCGACATGAGCTGGCTGACGTTGCTTTGTTACTAACCCTTTTAAGATTTCAAGGGATCGATGCCCAATTCTTCTCAAACTAACACCATTTTGTTGTATCTCCTTTGCAGGGAAGAAGAGTAAAGTGTTGGAGATAGCCTTGGGTAAGCTGCCTCTTCAATCTAATTTTTGTTTCTGTTAAATTGATATTCACACGTGCCATTTGATTGCTTATGGAAATCATAATATTCCATCATAATATGTCATCGACCCCCACCCACCTGTCTCCTATAGAAGCAGAGTCCCAACAAGAAAGAATGTTCATTTTGTATTTGTTGTATTTATTTATTTTTTTTTTAAGGGGGGAGTGTGAGGCTATAAAAATAAAACCCTAGTTCCTTAAACTTTGGGGGCACCAACAATACAAATAATTCTGCCCCTGAGATCCAAATCCGGCCACACCTTCCCATTTCTTGAGATTAATACAGAAATGCTTGGTTTATTGTGTCTTCGTGGTATATAAATTAATTGCAAGTCCTAATTTTGTCATGAACTTTGGTCAATCGCTCAATTTTCTCCATTTCTATAATTATAGGGCATTTATTATATAAGGAATCTAGTGAGAGACTTCCTACTTACATTCATAACTTATTCCAGTTCCATGATATTCTTCAGAGGCTTCTCGTCTACTTGTTAATCAAAAGTTAACCCATTTACCCGTTAAGATAGTAGAATCAGGGCATCTTTGTAATTTTTGTTGCTTCATTTTTCCTCTGGAATTACCTAAAGAAAGCCTATTTTGCTTAGTTCCATGACTCCCTAAATACATTGTTTGAGTTACTCTGATTTATGAGCTAGTTCATAATACTTTTTTCTTTTATTACAGCCACTTTATCTGTTGTCATTGGAGTTCTAATAGTTATTGGCCTCAGATTCAGGCGAAAGTTTAGATCCATTTTAAACAATGAAAGTCTAACACATCAAAATGTTGAAGCCTTTCTAAGGAATAATGGACCCTTTGGTATAAGAAGATACAGTTACTCAGATATAAAGAAAATGACCAACTTCCTCAAAGATAAATTAGGCCAAGGAGGTTATGGTAGTGTCTACAAGGGGAAGTTACAAGATGGGTCTTTGGTGGCAGTAAAAGTTTTGAAAGGATCAATAGGAAATGGAGAGGAATTCATAAACGAGGTTGCCAGCATTAGTAGGACCTCACATGTCAACATTGTTACTCTTAGGGGCTTTTGTTTTTAGGGTTCCAAAAGAGCTCTTGTTTATGAATTTATGCCTAATGGATCTCTAGAGAAGTTCATATTTAAAAAAGATTCACCATCTGATCATCAATTGCAATGGGAAACATTGTATAAGATTGCAGTTGGCATAGCTCGAGGATTGGAGTACTTGCATAGAGGTTGTAACAATCGAATCTTGCATTTTGACATAAAGCCTCACAATATTCTTTTAGATGAGAACTTTTGCCCAAAGATTTCGGATTTTGGCCTCGGGAAAGTATGCCCTAGAGAACAAAGTATCATATCAATGTTGGGTGCAAGAGGAACTGCAGGATATATAGCTCCAGAAGTATTTTGTAGAAACTTTGGAGGGGTCTCACACAAATCAGATGTTTATAGCTATGGAATGATGATTTTGGAAATGGTTGGAGGTAGAAAGAATATAGACACTGAGGTTGATCGTACCAGTGAAATATTCTTTCCATATTGGGTTTATAGGCGCCTTGAACTCGATGAAGAACTAACATTGAATGGTCTCATGACTGAAGAGGATCGACAAAATGCAAAAAAGATGACAATAGTGAGCTTGTGGTGCATACAGACTAACCCATCAAACCGGCCTGGAATGAGTAGAGTTGTCGAAATGTTGGAAATGAGCCTTAACTTCTTACAAATCCCTCCTAAGCCTTTCTTGTCTTCCCCGTCAAGATTAGAAGCTGATTCTTCGACTACAATGGTTCTATCTCACTCTAGTTCTATAGTGCCCTAAAAAGAATCTTTTTCTTGAATACAAAATCTTAATTCTCAAAAGCAATGGTGTATGTTTTTTAGTTTTATCAAATATTAGCCAGCTGATGCACCTTCAGTTGAAGACTTGCCTAACTTTGATTGCTTAAAATATGCAGTATTATTTGGCTTGATAGCTCGGTCCCATCATATTATTTGGGCTGATCGAGACTAGAAATGATATGTTTTATAATTACTAGAATTATTTTCCTCACCCTTTTTTGGAAGCTTTCGCTGATTTTGGTCTGTTTATGTATTATCACAAGGATGGACAAAACCTTGATTTGAGTTGATTTATTTGCATAAGGATTAGATTACTTGGAAAACTGATAATGCTAATAAGTAATTTGGCCAAACAATTTTTACAAAGCTAAAATTTATATTAAGGATTAAACCCAAGCAATGTTGGAGCATACAGACTAACCCATCAAACCGGCCTGGAATGAGTAGAGTTGTCGAAATGTTGGAAATGAGCCTTAACTTCTTACAAATCCCTCCTAAGCCTTTCTTGTCTTCCCCGTCAAGATTAGAAGCTGATTCTTCGACTACAATGGTTCTATCTCACTCTAGTTCTATAGTGCCCTAAAAAGAATCTTTTTCTTGAATACAAAATCTTAATTCTCAAAAGCAATGGTGTATGTTTTTTAGTTTTATCAAATATTAGCCAGCTGATGCACCTTCAGTTGAAGACTTGCCTAACTTTGATTGCTTAAAATATGCAGTATTATTTGGCTTGATAGCTCGGTCCCATCATATTATTTGGGCTGATCGAGACTAGAAATGATATGTTTTATAATTACTAGAATTATTTTCCTCACCCTTTTTTGGAAGCTTTCGCTGATTTTGGTCTGTTTATGTATTATCACAAGGATGGACAAAACCTTGATTTGAGTTGATTTATTTGCATAAGGATTAGATTACTTGGAAAACTGATAATGCTAATAAGTAATTTGGCCAAACAATTTTTACAAAGCTAAAATTTATATTAAGGATTAAACCCAAGCAATGTTGGAGCTATTTTTAGCAAAGGCGCTATGATGTTTGGTTGATTTGAGTTTATCTGTTTGCAAAAGGATTATATTACTTGAAAAATAGATATTGCTAATAAGTAATTTGGCCATACAATTTTTACAGGGCTAAAATTTATCTTAAGGATTAAACCCAAGCAATGTTGGAGCTATTTTTAGCAAAGCCTCTAGGGTGTTTGGTTGAAACTTCCTCGTGAAAAGAAAGCAAACTGTGGTCAAGCTACCATTTTAAGTACAATTAAATCCATGTCTCACCTAATTAAAAAATCATTCGGACACATCCTTCTTAACAAACCTTGTTGGGTGAGACCCACCTTTGGACCAATCAACGCAAGTGATGCTTCTATTTGAGTTGAAGTCCGAGTGAGTTTTGGTCACAAGGGTTGCCAAGTAGTGCTCATCCATGTAACATGGAGGATTGCAATGATCCTCAAAAATGGGGTAGTATGTGACATCTGATACTATCTCTACGGCTAGCTTCCTGTGAAATTCAAACCATTGGTTGCCTTTACGCTAGTCAGATAATGATATTGTCGACCACATGTGCTTATTATACCGCCCTCGACCCATGGGTCGTGGATCATCGAATGAGCCAACAAAACTATGGTTAGAGTTGATGAGGTAGTTGTAAATTGTTGTAAAGTTGAATAGAGGAATGCATATTTCAGAGAGCAACACAAATCTTTCATTGGAGAAATCAAGTAGGGCATTAGCTAATAGGCGCCTCTCTGCATCCATCATTGTGGCTTGTCCCCATTCCATGTGCTGCAAAACATAATACAATCCAAATTAAATTTAACAAAAACTTAGCCAATTGGTTGTGTATGATGCTATTTTGCATCTTAAATCTTGTCATTTTTTGTCATATTTATTGATGTAATACATTTTAAGTGGTTTCATGTGTCAATCACATAACATGTGACACAAAAGCAAGTATGAATGGAATAATAAAATTTAGGACTTAAAAAAAGCATTTCTGGTTCCCTACTTGAGGGAGTACTAGAAGCCGTCCCTATATGAATTGCACCATTTAGCTAGGCTCTAATGTTCAATTTTTGAGCGAGTGCAGTGCTACCATGGTAACAACCATACAGAAAATACCAACTTTTGGTCGATCTCTCCTACCCTTTTTGCTGATGAAACCCAAAAAAAAAAAAAATCTCAAAACTCTTTCATTTTTTAATGGAAGAGCGTATCATAAATTTATAACCTTGCTTGTTTCTTCCCCATATAAAACACCGAGGATTCTAGTGGCTCTCTGGTGAATTCAGGTGAAGTATGTGTTGTGCATCCGGCCTGTCCAAAAATCATACAAAACAATTTTAAAGTGGTTCAACAAATTGCTTACGTCCACTAGAGCCTCTTTTATAGAATTTGTACGAGATTTACAAAACACTCTACAAAATTCTATTTCTCTCTCTCACGTCCCTCTTTCTCTCCTCACCCACTGCTCTCTTTGCATCTGAGCTCTCTCCTATTTATAGAAGAGAGCAGCCCACCATTTGCAGTTTCTTCTGACTTGAGAGAGGGTGGGTGGCCTAAGAATGGTAGGTGGTGGTTGGTGGTGGTGGGTGAGCATGAGTTGGTGACTGCAAACCCAAACTCATTTCACACTTGGGGGGTTTATTCAACAGTATGGAGGTAAACCGAATAAAGCCCTGCATGCCCCTTGAAGAACGTTTCCCATAATGGTCCCAATGGCAAGCTTCCCCTGCTCAAGAACATGAACGCAACCTTCCGAGTCCGATTCTTAGGGTACTTACTGATTCGCAGCACCATTGATGCTCTCCACATTAGCTCCTCGGGACCTATCTTCCAATCCTTTAAAGCTCTACTTCCACTTGAATATTTGAACAGGTTGGGCTGCAAGGAAGTAGCAGATGAAGAATTATTGCAGAGACAGCAAGAACGTGATGAAGGCTGCAATGGTGGCATTAGGAAGTAAGACTCATCTGAAGACGGGAATTTTTTAACACCATTGTTGATGAAAATTCCTAATGTCATCACTAAAAATGTCAGTGACAGACAAAAGAAGATGGTGGTGGTTACATGGAAACTACTTCCCCTTATAACGTTCATAATACGAAGGCAGAGTTCTTTTCCAAACAAAACAGTGATCTTACACTTCTACATATCTTTATCTAGCTTTATCTGATCCATTAATGTAAGATCAAGTTCTCGATACGTTCATGTTTTTAACCTATGACCCAAGGTAGTCGGGCAGGATCTAAAAACTTTTGAATCAAACAAAGGTTATAATAATGCAAGGGCACATGGGAAGTGCCAGGAGTAGTGTGGATAGCAAGGCTAATAACGTTCTGTCATGGACGGATGCATGGGTGATGAGCCTTGGGGTTCACGGGCTCATATACACGAGAATATGGGGGCCAGGAGAGATCACATTTATCATGTGTATGTTAGGATATGGAAAAGCAGATTACAGAGGAACAAACTTAATTGCCAACTTCTAGTTAAGCAATGTCCTCCTTAATGGTTCATCCAAAAGAAATGTCCATAATTCAGGGGCGGACCTTTGGGAAAAAGAAAGGTCTAACACAATAGGTAAAACTTCAACTGCATGGATCAAGAGAAACTCAAGAACTCTACCCCTTTGAAACGTAATACAAGGAAACTAACCAACTAATATATTATGTTATACTTGTGTAGCCCTTCATGGAAAATGCAGGTGTTTGAGAAAGCAAAAGTTACCTTCGGTAAATTATCTTGCTGGGCCAGATGCTCCGCATGATGCCTCACATTCAGATGGTTAAACCCCTGCTAACTTTTGACGATAATCGTAAATCCATAAACTCTTCTAAACTTTCTGACATTTCTCGTTTAAAATGCTTTGGGCTGGGCTTCAACTATAAGTCTTGCACCGATCTTCGGTTCCACTCAACTAAAAATCCTTCGTGCCTAAAGTTAGAAAGTAAGGTCATTAATATTTTCACGAGTTGTTTTCCCAAATTCTATATTCTATATTATATATATATATATATATATATATATATAAGTTCAATTTGTTTAGTAACATGGGACTAAAGGTACGTACGTAGACTCCTGATGAACGACGCTCAAGGGACTCGGGGCCCTTGTTTGATGAAAAAAGTTATATACAAATATATATATATATATATATATATTGAAAAGGCATAAGAAAAATATTAGGACTGCATGCATTGATATAAAAGCTAAAGTCACTACCCCTCCCCGGTGCTCTGAAGAGGAGGGCCGGGGGATGTGCATTATGCTGCGTGGCCAACAAATATTAGAAGACCACGCGTACGGACGTGTTCCATTAAAATCCTCCACTGGTCCGCCATTAAAACAATTAGCTAGCACGAACGACTACTGCAGTACTAGATGATCTGCGCATGAAATACAAGTATACAACTACTTTAGATAGCGTCTGAGATGATCAGGACGACCCAACTAATTAATTAATGGCATTATATTATATGCTCATGATCTTAATTAAACGAGTATTTGGAGTAGTGGTACTGCAATTACCATGAAACGATTCATGCATTAATCGGTGATAGTGCATGGATCATGATTCTTTTATCAGGTTTAAGCACGTACGTCCAAATCTGTATTAATACAGATTTTAAAGAATCCTTGACAGCCAGAAAGCTAGCTGTTGGTGAATGCGTACGTCGTCCTATATATCCACAATATCGCAGCCAATATTTTCCATAGATTCGATGTCGATACTAAATAAATTTATAAAGTGATGGGATTTTATATTATTTATTAGATTTATTTTATAATAAAAATAATTTTATAATTTAACGTACTGCATCAAGTACTTACATCACTTTATGAGTCTATTTTTATATGTACGTAATCTTTTTATGAATAAATTACTTATTTTCTTTTTTCATATAGACAATGGATATTGGATCAACCTCACCCGTGATTATCATTTTTTTTCTTTTTATGTAAAATGTTTAAAGACAGTGTAAGTACCAATTAGGCAAATTCAGACGATTGCATGCTGCAGTCAACAGATACGAAATTATACGCACAATAATTGTACTAAGACAACATATAATATATATATACTCTTTGTTAATTAGTTAGGAATACCATGTGAAGCCAAAAGCTTAGGCTTAGATGACATGAGACCCAACCTCCATAAGTGAGGTCTTAAGTTCATCAATCCCTTCTCAAATTCTCTAATATCAAAAATGGAATAACATGCGGATGAAAAAAGATGCATGCTTTCCCCACAATGCGTGCTGTTATTAAAATGACATCTAGGACCTATATTCTAATATTTTAGTAAAATTGGTGGCAATAACTTGCGACAAATGAGGTAGATCATGATCATCCATTAATATTGCATGGGGCCGGTTCATACATTAATAATTATTTATTTCTTAATTGAGAAAGAGTTATAACTTGTATGAATCATGCTAACATAATATAAATAATTAAACTTACATTTTTTTATCAATTTTAAATTTTAAAATAAATAATAATTTTATATTATATCAAAGCAAATATATATTGGGTTCGAATCCCATCATATCCATGTCTGGTGTTGGTTTTTGGACACGCACCCACTTATTATTGCATGGTTAATGCCTCCCTACACAAATTAATGGAATTTTTTTCTTGTCTTAATATTTTCTTGTCTTCTTTCTTTTTTTGTGCTAGTTAGTTGATCATGACAGTGCTTGTGCTCCAAGTGTTGGAACCATTTAATGCATATAGGATTGGATAAGCAAGCTGCTAGCAACGGTCATTTTCTCCAAAATTCCACCTTATCGATTCCTTCCTTTAGATGATCATCAAATGCCAATATATATATATATATTTATAGTAGCCCATTTTCGGAAAACGTTAACAGCTGGCTAAAAGCACCTGCATGCATGCAATGCTCCCACCCAAAACGGATAACATTGGTCCATATATATTCTATCGACCTTCATCTATACATATGACCGCTGAATCACTTATCGTAATCCTTGGTCGACCGATATTCTTGCAAAACCGGCACCACTCAAGCAATAGCAATAATAATGTCAAACTTTACAATTTAATGAATTCGGTATCATATCAATTAATTACATCAATTTGTAATATTACTTTTGTGTAATCAGACTATACTCTTTCTAAATAAAAAAAAAAAAAACATTATTACTAATCCGTATATATATCATTTTAAATTGTCATATAATATTTTGATGTGATATATAATTTTATATTTAATTGGATTATACTATATAACATGCATTAATTTGTGATTATAAATAATAAATTTTATGACAAAAGATAGAATAGTGCTAGATACAAGTTTAAAGTGTACATTTTGTGAAAGGCTTTTGTAAAATAGAATGTTTCACTAAAAAAAAATTTTAAGCTTTTTTATAGTAGAATTAATTCACTTTTTATAAAGAGATTATAAGAAATATATATTAAAAAATATGTTAATTGAATTGATAAAAGTGACTGATCAAATTATTATTTTTTAATTCTTTTATTTAATAACTAAGAAAGGAAATATTAATAAATTAATAATTTTTTGAAAAAAATATTTAAAACTGTATAAAAATAATTTTAAAAAAAATACATTTACCCTTATCGGTTAATTAGTCTGACATCAGTTATGTATGAGTCCGGTAGCACTGTCCACATTAAAGAAATCATTACTCCAAAAGATAGGATAGGAACGTAAACCGTACGCCAATGGGCTAACAACAAGATCATGATGATGTTCATCGGTGATATGGATATCATTATTGACCGATGACTCATCCACCACAATTCATGATGTGATTTTTTCAATTAAGCAAGTGGGTATGACACGTCTTAGATTAATTAAAGGATTTATACGAAATAATTAGATTTAAAAAATAAATTTTAAATTTTATAAATTAAATCTTATTATTTAAATAATATAAATAATATACTCTATGTACCAATTTGATAATAGAACTTTTTCCCACTTTTTTATTAAGAAAAAATAACTATTATATTTAAAATATAATTACAAATCGATGAATTTGTATGTCAGATTATAAAACTCTTTTATTATAAAATAAATTATCTAATGCATGATAATAAGAAAAAGCTTATGCTTTGATTCATTTCGTGGAATAAAATATATGAAAAATTTTAAACATAAGCTTATACACTATACATCATATTTTTTTAAATATTTTTCTTTTATCAAATGTTTGATATATAGATAATGAGTAAAAAAATTTAATTAGTTTAAAAAAATAAATTTTAAAATAAATAAAAAAAATACATGGTGTGTGGTGTATAGTCTTATATGTGGCAATACTCAAAATATATATATATATATATATAAACATAGGTCGTAACTAACTTTTAATAATACTAATAATATATAACAATAATGATAATAATAATAATAATAATAAATTAATAATAAAAAGTGTTGGAGATGCAACTCATACTCCAGGCATGTACGTTGGGATAGCGTGACTAATTAATCTGAGCAGAGTAGGTGGACGCATTGAATTCAAGACGAAGATCAAGGATATTTAATTAAGATATAATAATATACTAAGAACAGCTACCTTATATATATATATATAAGCTCCATAAATATAAATTAGAACAAATAAATAAATACTTATAATTATGTACGTAGCATGCATGTATGTATTATTCGGCGGCGCGTATATCCATCCACGCGTTACGTTTATACGAAATTGTTTAGTTATTCGAATATACTAAAATTAACTTAATTCAATCTACTTTTAAGAATATTCTCACCGGGTTATGCATTCTCATAATAGATTGTACTTTTTAACTATTAGATATAAAACACACTTGCAATAAATTATCTATTAACAAAATTTGTAGCTTTTAGTTACAATATCGATAAAGAAAAGATTAAATTTGGTCTACACTGTATAAAGAGTAAATCTTAATTTATTATACTTTTATAACATTCTCTCTTCTTTCTATCTAATTTACAAACTTCCATAAGTTTCTCTAAATTAAATAGCAAAATGTGATAAAATAAAATAAACTAATAATTAATAATTAAAATATGATAAAATTAAATAAATTAATAATTTAAAAAATTAAATGTTTTTTAAATTATTAATTACTCATTACTATATAATAAATAAATAGATATCCAATATGAAGAATATTTGATGAAAATAGCTAAAATTAAATTTATCTTATATTATTTTATTATTATATAATAAAAAAAAAACTATTCCAATGTGGAGACTTATATAAATGAAATTGTCAAAATCTAAATTCATCTTACATTCATCAAAATTATTTTTTACATATGCATAATCCATTAATAATGCTCTAAGTTGAGTTTAACATTCAAACACACAATTATTAAATTATATATTAAACTCTTCTTAATTCAAAATTTCCGTATATGTAGGACCCATAACCTTTTTTCAACTCAACATATATTTACACGTGGGACCTATAATATTTTTTAACTTCCCATAACTAGTTTTAAACTAATCTTAACATCTAAATATATCTAAACTTATATTAGATGAGTCTCATAAAATTTACTCTATCATCTTAACTTATTACTATTTATAATTGAAAAATTAACATCTAACTTATTACTATATCTAAACGTAACCTAAATGTTGATTGTCGAGCAACCAGAGGCCAGAACACAAGAAGTACTATTGGACAATCTTATTTTAATCCGAACAGGCATTTGAATCGTGTAGATGTCACGCTTGACGACGTACGTAACTAATTATGTAGAATGCAAACATACGTAAAAGTACGAATAGTTAATAAAACTATATAATGATAAAGTAAGTGAAAATGATAAAAAAGAATTATAAATAATGATTGATGTGTCCATTTTAAGTTAACTTCAAAACTATTTAAAAAAAAAAAATATTTTAAATTTTAACATGTTTAGCTATATATGGATTAATGTGATACATTTATTTTAAATAATTATTTATTTAAATAGTTTATATTTAAAATTATTTAATATATATATATGATCATATCAGTAGGTTTATAATTAGACAACAAAGACTAATAATTAATAATATTTCTCAATTATTTATAATATTACGTAGAGCAATAATATTATTATAATTTATTGTCCAATATCTTGAAGCTATTGTCTTTGACGACTTTCAATAATACAACGTGTTTTAATTGAGCTTTCAATTGAAAAAGTTACTGATTAAATTTCATCAATCGATAAACGATTAAGAATTTTTTAGAAAGAAAAAAAAGGTATTACTGTAGCACATATCAATTGATGCGTCTTAAATTGACCAACTTTGTGATAATCTCAAATGTTGAAACATTCCGTGAAGGGTGAGTGTCTTAGCATATTCAAAAATAAATAATTATATATATAAATAAATAAATGTATAAGTCGAGATTTTATTCCCCAAAAAAAAAAAAAAGGAAGAGTTTGTGACGCCCCCAAATTCCGTTTGGGATTGGACAGACATTTGAAGCGTCGAGACATGTAACACAAGGTTACCTGCCCCCGTTCATGACATATAAGATGCAATATTCCTAACATGCATTTAATATTATGCAATATTCACAGCGGATAAATTATTTCTTTAGCAATACTATGCACCAAATTAAAAATATCTCAAATGCTTAAAACATACTTGATATATAAAGACTCATTGAACAACTAAGATCATAACACTAGTCCAAAATGATTATGATTCAAAAAGTATTAGAAATGCAACTCCATCGTACAAGTAGTAATTTACGTTAACTACTATATTAACATTGACGTCGCATCGTCGCTCAGTCAACTGTATCTAGTTGGTCAGCTCCTAATTCTCCTTCAGATCCTGTAACAAGATCTACCATTCGGGGGGAATGGTAGTTGGGACTACCACAGTGAGATTTGATTACAAATCTCAGCAAGTTAACAAAAAAACTTCCACACAGGCTAATAATGCATGGATGACAGTAAAAGCATAAATGCATAATCAAATTCATAAGTAATTAAAGCATAACTTGGCATACAACATAGCATAATTGACATAACTTAAATTGAAACATGAACTGAACTTGACTTAACATGAACTTGATCTGAAACTTGACTTATCATGAACTTGTTCTGAAACTTGACTTAACATGAAAAATACATACTCCACAATTGTTGTGGCCCCATGTATTCTACGTGTAAATACATACTCCACAGTTGTTGTGGCCCCATGTATTCTACACAAACTTGACTTAACATGAAAAATACATACTCCACAGTTGTTGTGGCCCCATATATTCTACGTGTAAATACATACTCCACAGTTGTTGTGGCCCCATGTATTTTACACAAACTTGACTTAACATGAAAAATACATACTCCACAGTTGTTGTGGCCCCATGTATTTTACACAAACTTGACTTAACATGAAAAATACATACTCCACAGTTGTTGTGGCCCCATGTATTTTACACAAACTTGACTTAACATGAAAAATACATACTCCACAGTTGTTGTGGCCCCATGTATTCTACATGTAAATACATACTCCATAGTTGTTGTGGCCCCATGTATTATACGGAAACTTATTCTTTAACTGCTTAAATATATACTCCATAGTTGTTGTGGCCCCATGTATTCTACGTGTCACAATTGCTGTGTCTCACGTAGTGTATGCGTCACAATTGTTGTGACCCCATACATAAGTAATCAAGATGAAACGTGACTAGAATACGAAAGGATTGAAGCCCTGACGTAACATAACGTGACTTGAACATAACTTGAAATACATGACCAACTTGAGATAGAAATATTTCGTAACATGGCATAACATATAGTAGACAACATATTTAACATGACATACTTGCAATGTACAATGAATATTACATGACTTGACATACATGTAATAGATGGCATACTTAGCATGACGTACTTTTAATGTACAGTAATACATAATAGAATATATTATGTAACAGATAAAAATTGATGACAGAATAAATTCTGTATAATAGATAATTACGTAATAACTTGGCATGGCATGACATATATGATAACACACATACATACACTGTAGTTCCTTTACTTAGCACATATACACAATAGACTGCTAGTAAGTTAAAAGCTAACTTACTTCGATATCCGCGTTTCTTATAAAACCTTAAGCGCGATCATGAGGAACTGTAATTAGTGATTTTAAAAGTTAGCACTAAATCACTAATAAATTGAAATATGGAAAATACTAACTTAAAGAGTAAAATTTCTATTTTATTCTCTGCATGTAGGAAAATGACCGTTTTACCCATAACTTAAGGATTTTGTATACTAACTCCAAAAGTCACCAAACTTTACATGAGGCATGTAAATTTTATCCTCAATTCATATATCAATTTAGAAAAATTTAAAACTAATCACAACTATTAAAACTCCATAGGGCCGAAATTCTCATATGCTATTTCTATTGATTTTTTGTTTCCAACTTGTTTTTATCAACCTTTTGATCTATGACTTATAAATATGTGATCTTCAAACCAAACCATCACATGGTTTAAAAAGATGTCCTAAAACATATATAAGCTTCTAATTCAAGATCACATGGTTAAAAATTAACCAAAACATAAATTTAGCCAAGAACATCCACACTTTGGCTTATTTGAATATCTCTTTACATAAAATTTCATATCTTTGAAACTAACATCAAATATATTCAAAATAATAATATAACATGTATATAAGATGCTTAGAATCCTCCAATAAAATTATCAAAGTCATTGGAATAGGTTTAGACCACTAAAGAGTTAAACTTTCTCAAAACAGAAACTGTTTTTCCTTTTCCAGTTTCTAAGTTTCTAAATCTAAGAAAATATTTCATCAAAACATTTAATCATGCAAAAATCCTCAACCAATAGTCATATATACATGTTAACAATACTCCATAAAAATTTCAGACCAATATCTATCCATTAGCTTGGTCAAAAACTCCAAACTATAACATATTCTCCAGTTTATCTCCCAGAATGACCTTTCTATAGTTTACATAATATTTGACTGATCAAATGATTTTTAAATGGGGCAAATAAGATATCCATGTAAACTAGACTAAAAAAGGAACAACTTATATGAATGAGATTTTATGATAAAACACTTACAAAAGTTTCGAAATGGGCGTGCAAAAGAACTCCTAAAAACTGTCCGAGAGAAAGTGTTTGATATTCTTTTAAATGAACGTGTAAATGAAGATAAGTTCGTGGGTGATGACTGGAGATGCTTATGGACGAGATAAGGAAGATGATAAGACTGGAGTTGAGAGTTGAGTGTAGTTTTCTCCTACTCAAAATATCTATAAAAGATTATCTCAAAATATTCTATCCAATAATATCTACAAAAATCAGTTTTAGATATTTTCCAAATGTGGAGTAGACTTGGAAGAGTAAGGTGGCTAAAATCTTTCCATGTGTATTTTAAATCTCTATTCTTAAGATATTTTCTAAATGTGTATTTTGCTTAGGTGTCATGATCTCACACCTTGATTTCCTTCACAATTCCATCTAATGGTTTCTTTTTGTGCCAAGTATCTAATACTATTCATTATGTGTGGTTAAGATCTTGCCAAGTATCCAAATAAAATTTCGCTAACCTAATTTGGACATTTCACACTGTGATTTTGAAAACACTGCACTTAGTTGTTTACCAAAGTTACTATTCACTCCAAAAATAAACGTAATAAACTTAGTACTGAAAAATCCTAAATATTCAATTAAGCCTAGTGGTGTAGACTGTAATGTATTCTGACACTTCTAACTATCTCAAATAATTAAAATCGCATTTCTGGCACCATAGTGAGTGATAACACTAACTATGTTGACAGGCTAAAACCTATGCGATTACTGAATTCGTGAAAGCTTATAGAGTCTTCACGAAATTCCTAAAGTCAATAGAAATTCCACAATTGAATTTCTAGTGGGCTGTTACAGAGTTAATTTTAATATAAAAAAGTGAAAAATAAATAAAATTCGTGCATTTCAGCTAGTTCAATAATTTCACACCTTACACCTGACATGGTAGACTGGATTCATTGAGAAATGAATCAACTCTGTCCCAAACTCCTCTCTCGTGTAGCTTGACACCACTCTTTTCTGTGAAGCCAAGCAACTCTATCTCTCCAATGAAACTTGAGCCCTTGTGTCCTCCCTTTTTTCCTCTCTTCTGTAAAGCCAAGTAATCACATCTCCTCTGCGAAGGTCGACACCATCAGTGAAGCAACTGACTTACCATATGGTTATTTTCAGTTCCAAAAATGACAAGATGGAGAGAACGAGAAATTACCTGCTAGTTGTTGGGGTTGATAACAGAATGGAATAGAAGGATATGAAAAACTTTCCTGATTTCATTGATTGATATTGAGTGCTATTTATACATGAAAAATGACTAATAAAGAAGTGAAGAATCATTACAAATAACTTGAGAGAAAGTGGTTAACAATTTTCTCCGCTGTTGTATTCTAGAAGACTCTGTGATGCTGATGTACAAGTGAGAATAAGGACCTTTCAGCCATTATGTTACTTTGATATTGTCCAGAGTGTCCTTCACTTGTTTGTAAAAATTACCAGAAGAGTCACTTAGCTTGATACGCCCCCTCGAGTTGAACGGGGTTTCTACCACGTTTAGACTCGTTCTAAAGTGAAGAAAACGATCCGCAACAATTGGTTTTGTAAGAAGGTCAGCTAATTGATCTTGAGAACTGCAGAATTTTACTTGCAAAGTTTGGGCTGCAACTCGATCTCTCACAAAGTGGAAATCAATATCCATGTGTTTGGTTTTGGAGTGATACACAGCATTCACAGTGAGGTATGTCGCCCCTATGTTATCGCACCATAGTGTTGGAGCAGTGGGAAGAAAATCACCCAATTCACGAAGGACAGTTTGTAACCAAATGACTTCTACTGCCACTGATGCAAGGGACTTATACTCTGCTTCTGTAGAGGATCAAGCCACCGTGCTCTGTTTCTTCGAGCTCCATGAAATTAGATGTTGACCCAGGTATACGCAGAAGCCGGCTGTTGAACGACGATCATCGGGACAGACCCCCCAATCGGCGTCCGAATATGCTTGAAGATTAAACGTTTTCTGAGGCTTGAAGATGAGACCATGATTAATTGTTTCTTTTAGATACCTCAGGATGCATTTTACAGCAGTCCAGTGAGCAATTTTTGGAGTGTGCATAAATTGGCACATTTTATTAACTGCGAATGAGAGATCGGGTCTTGTGAGTGACAGATATTGCAGTCCCCCAACTATGCTTCGATAAAGCGTAGGATCTTCAAAATCAGGATAATCAAATTTGGAGAGCTTCAGATTTGCAGCCATGGGTGAGGTGATGGGTTTAGCTAATAGCATCTTGCTTCTGATGAGTAATTGTTTGATATACTTGCGATGTGAAAGAATCAAACCAGTTGCCATGTAGTCAACTTCAATGTCCAGAAAAAAAAGAGAGAGGACCAAGGTCTTTCACTAGAAAGCTACGGCCCATGGCTGAGATTAAATCATCAATGGCAGAGGAGTGTGAAGCTGTGATGACAATGTCATCTACATACACGAGAAAATACATTTGTACCGTGCCATGTATTAAAGTGAACAGAGAAGGATCTACTTTGGATGCTGTAAACCTGAAATCAAGAAGCCAGGTGCTTAATTGAGCAAACCATGCCCGAGGGGCCTGTTTAAGGCCGTAGATCGCTTTGTGAAGCTTGCAGATGTAATCAGGATGGGCAGGATCTATGAAGCCTTGAGGTTGTTGCATGAAAACATCTTCAGTTAACGACCCATGCAAGAAAGCATTTTGAATATCGAGTTGTCGAAGGGGCCAGGCATGGGTTACTGCAATGGAGAGAATTAAATGGATTGTGGAAGGTTTGACCACGGGACTGAAGGTCTCCGTGTAGTCTAAACCATGAAGCTGATGGTACCCCTTAGCTACTAGGCGGGCCTTCCTTCTTTCAAACGAGCCATCAACTTTGGTTTTGGTGCAGAACACCCATCGACAACCAAGTATGTTGGTTGAGGGAGGTGGAGAAACAAGGCTCCATGTTTGGTTCTGTTGAAGTGCAATGAACTCCTGTCACATAGCAGACCACCATTCAGGAAATTTTAAAGCTGCAGAAAAACTGGACGGCTCATCAAGCACAAATATAGTAGTAGTGAAACAAGACCGAGAATGATAAGGAACTGTTCCGTCGGTGAACACACGAGGACGTGATGAGTTGGTGTGAGCCCTTGTAATTATGGGTGATCGAGGAGGAATTTGAATGGTGGGATTTGGTGGAGAGATTAAAGAAAAGGGACGTGAGGATGTTAAGGAGTCGAAAGGAAGAGCTAAGGGAGTTGAGGAATTGGGAGAAGTATTTGTTAGAGAAGGGGTGCGGGAGGATGAAGACGATGAGGGGTTAGAAGAAATGATTGGGCTTGGGCCAGCCCCAAGGAGAGAAGGCTATATAATAGGTAAAGGGACGGTGACAGACTGATGTGGTGAATTGGAAATGGGCCGAAATTTATTGTATGGAAAAGATGCCTCATTAAAAATAACATCACGTGAAATATAGAGGCGATTTTTGGTGAGGTCTAAATATTTGTAACCCTTGTGAGATGAACTGTAGCCTAAAAATAAGCAAGAAACTGATCGAAAATTTAATTTATTTGAAAGATAAGGCCAAAGATTGGGCTAGCATTCACACCCAAAGATTTTGAGAAAATTATAGTCAGGTTCTTTTTGGTGAACAAGAGAATAAGATGATTTATTTTTTGTAACTGGAGAGGGAAGAAGATTAATTAAATAAACTGCAGTCTCAAAAGCGTCGGCCTAAAAAGAGAAAGGGAGTGAGGAATGGGCTAGAAGAGCTAGCCCAGTTTCAACTATGTGATGATGCTTACATTCAATCATTCCATTTTGTTGATGCGTATGAGGGCAAGAGAGACGATGTGTTATACCAAACTTGTTACAGATTTGAGTGACGGGTTTGAATTCCCCACCTCCATCAGTTTGAAGTGTTAAAAGTTTAGTATTAAACAATCATTCAAGATAAGGTAGAAATGTAGTGAAAATTTGAGCAACATCAGATTTTAATTTGATAGGGAATATCCATATATATCTGGTAAGTTGTTCAACGCATAATATTTGAAACCAAGTCTAGATGTATGAGGCACAGGGCCCCAAACATCAGCACATAACAGTTGAAGGGGCTTGGTATAAACCGTTCGTGAAGCACTAAAGGGTAATTGGTGAGCTTTTGCTAATGGACATTCATTGCAAAAGAAAGCATAATCATTAGATAAAGTAGGTAGACAATATTATTGTAAGATACGAGAAACAAGTTGCAAGGAAGGATAGCCAAGTCTCTTATGCCATTGGCCCGGAGTTGTTCTTTTACCAAGGTAACTAGATGGAATGGAAGCAGGCCGAGAGATGGAAGGAAAAATGTAAAGTCCATTATGCGTGGGCCCCGTGAGGAGCACCTTCCCCGTCTGTTTGTCCTTCACATAAAAGTGAGTGGAATGAAATTCAAAATAATAGCAATTATCGATACAAAATCGAAGAACTGACACAAGATTCTTGGTGATAGCAGGAACATGTAAGAGATTCTTAAGATGAAAAGAAGAATTATGAGTTGAGAGATAGGAGTCACCAAAATTTTGAATCGGGATACTAGTTCCATCACCCACGCGTATTGAGTCACTACCAGTATAAGGTGCTGAAGAGATGTTCAGATTACTCAGCTCATTTGTAAGATGATGTGTAGCACCAAAGTCAGGGTACCAAGAAGCGTCAGAGGTGGAGCTTGGAGCAGTGTAAAGTGCGAGAAGGATGAAGGGGCCTCGTACTGGTATGCGTGATCAAAACGACATCTGCATTGGAGAGCAATATGGCCCGTCTTGTTGCAAACTTGACAAGTAGGCCGCTGGTTGTTGTAGCTGGATTGGGAAGGATTAGAATGTCCACCACGAAAATTATTCCAGGAACGACCACGTCCTCTGCCTTGACAGCCATGACCACGGCCACGGTGATCTTGTTGTCCCGAAACACTGAAGTTAACATAATGCTCAGAGGAGATAGTACTCCTATTTTGGTGAGAAGCTCGACTTTCATGAATAAATAAGAGTTGAAATAATTCATGGGAGGAAAGAGGAACATTCCATGTAGTAACTGAGGTGATAAAAGTCTCATAAGTGCGTCCTAACCCATTTAAAAGGTAAGTGACAATTTCCTTATCAGGAAGAGTATTACCAGTCGAGACCAGTGAATCAACAAGGGAACGTACCTTCCCAAAATAATCCGAAATCGTTTGATCACCTTTTGAAAGATTTGTGAGTTGAAAACGAATTTGGAACTCTTTAGCGTGAGATTGAGAATCAAACATAGAGGAAAGTGATGCCCAAAGAGAATATGCAGTAGTCGAAGAAAGCACATGACCAAGAATAGAGTCTAAGACAGAGGAAAATAGGAGGCTAAGAACAAGTTGATCGGTGCGCTGCCAGGTGAGAAAGTCAGGGTTAGTTTTTGGCTGAGAGGTTGAAGAGTCAATGAGAAATTGAGGAGGGGAGGGGAGAGAACCATCAACATGACCAAAAAGACCTTGACTACGGAGATAGGCGAAAATTTGCACTTTCCAAAGAAGGAAATTATCATTGGTTAATTTTGTGGTTATGATGTGGGAAAATGAGGAACGGGTGCGTGAGGAAGAGGAATGTGCAGGAGAAGCCATGGATGAAGTTTGGACGTGAGTCCTTACACGGCTCATGATACCATGATAACAGAATGGAATAGAAGGATATGAAAAACTTTCCTGATTTCATTGATTGATACTGAGTGCTATTTATACACGAAAAATGACTAATAAAGAAATGAAGAATTATTACAAATAACTTGAGAGAAAGTGGTTAACAATTTTCTCTGCTATTGTATTCTAGAAGACTCTGTGATGCTGATGTACAAGTGAGAATAAGGACCTTTCAACCATTACGTTACTTCGGTATTGTCCAGAGTATCCTTCACTTGTTTGTGAAAATTACCAGAAGAGTCACTTAGCTTGATAGGGGTAACTTCTCTTCTTCACTTGGCTAAAGTGTTTGACTTTAACTCTTGTTCCTCTTCTTCACTTTCTTTAATGGTGATTTTTGGTTGTTTTTTATGGGAGTGAGATATGGAGTTCCCCTTTCTAGGCTTCAGTGGGGATTGAAAGTCGGTTTTCTATCAAGGCTTGGGTTAGTTTTTTGGTCGAGTCCTCGATGGGGAAATGATGAAAAGATGTTGTCAAGTAAATTGATCTGATTCTTCAAAGATGGAGAATTGGTTCAAGCTCTTGGGAAGAATCCTTGGTGTGAGGTATCCATGAGTTTAAGGTCAGTGTGGAGGAGCTCCTCATAAGCATGGCTTTTGATTCAAAGAGAGAGATATACAATGTTAAACTATATACAGAATAAGAAGGCAACTTGTTAATAAAGAAAGCTGGCTTTTGAGAGATGGTAATAGAGTACAGAGAGAGAACTCTCGGGAAAAAAAAGAAACGATCAACATTAAGGGAAATCCATTTCAGGTGTGTATTTTAGGATTTGATATGGTTAATCTGTAACTTTTTTCATATACACTACACATTTATTTTATTTTCAACTCATTATATAAGATGTAATATATTTATCGTCATTAAATAATAAAAAAATTATTTAATAATAAATATGTCACACATTATATTTATTAAAGGATAAAAGTGAGATACTTAATATAGAATTTTAATTCCAATAATAATACAAGAGTATGCATGCAAAGTCAAGAAACGTGACCCTTTAACGTTGGGACAAACCCGTCCACCTTAATATCAGGATGCAATGAGCTGATAATGACAGTTAAACAAAAGCCTTAAAGCATTGGGATCTTCATTCTAGCCGAGGAGACAGATTCCCACTTGTCATGCCACGAGCCCCTCACTTGCCACCCAACGTTTCCCACGCACTCTGCACCTGCATTTCGCGTGTTTCCTTGCGTCTCCTAAGTCCTATACTCTACTCAGCAGCGTTAATTTTAATATCAAATCTATATCCTAACTCTAATTCGTGCCATGTCAGCGTAAAATAAATCCGAATAATTTTTTTAATAATGCTAAATATATTGTTAATGTGCGTGAAATAATTGGACCAAAGGTATATTTTTTTATGTTAATTTTAAATTTATTTAATTTATTTTTATAAAGATGTGTTTGATTTATATATTTTAAAATTATATAAATCATTGTCGGTATTTTACCATCCGAGATCCTAATTTCATATTTTATAATAAAATTTTAATTTAAAATGACCGAAAAAGACACTCTCTCCAGTCGCTTTCATCAAAGTCGGACGAAGTAAGTACATACTACATGCCATAGCTTTAGAATCTTATCTACCTCATGCAGTGGATACTTACGTGGACAAAGCGACTCCCAAAACGATCGTAGCGAAGTTCAGTTCATGCGGCACGTGCCAAACACACACGTGTCACGTTCTTGCTGCCGGTCCAACGTCTTGGTTTTCATCCTTACGTGTCACCATCCGAGAAAGTCCAGTCTTTTAGGAGAGAATAATAGTATTTAATTATTTACCTTAATGACTTTTATGCACGTCGCCGTTTCACGTATACAATTACATTTTGACCTTCACACACATTTTAATAAAAAAAAAATTGATGTACATTTACATTTACTTTTATGTATTCTATTAATATAATTAATTATATTATTTTTTAAAATAAAATAATTATTTTATTCAATCACTTCAGTAAATTAAAAAAAAAAATTATTTTTGTGAAATATAGTGTTTTGAAAAGATGATTAGTAAAATAAAAATGACTTCTTAATTAAAATCAATGTGAAAGCAGTATTGAAACCGTGGCATCAATGCCACGTGGGCCAACAATATTAAAGTAAAAGTTTCAACTTTTACCTGCCCCGATATTACAATATGTGGAAACTTCCGTTTGTGGCTTCCCCGTTCTCGTTGAACTTGAGGCTTGAGCAGTACATAATTGATAATACGAAGAAACGAAGCGGGGGAGACTACAATAGGTTCATGGCTAAAGAGGGAGAGGGAGAGGGGCGAGAAATCTAGCTAAGTCGGAAAGAACTTTAGGATTTTGAGAACCTGAATCCGATATCTGTAACGAAACAAAAAATGGCGACGCCATTTCCAGGTCTCCAGCACCGAGACGGAGGTGGAGCCGTGGCTGTAATGTCGGGCCCAGTGAACCCCATCGACCCTTCAACGTCCAAGGCATGGGTGAAGAACAACCCGGAACTCAAGCCCCCGATCCTAATATTCTTGTTCTTCCACAAGGCCATCCGCTCTGAGCTCGAGGGGCTCCATCGTGCTGCCGTGGTTTTCGCTACCGGCGGCGGCGATATCAAGCCGTTGTCGGAGCGGTACCATTTTCTCCGAGGCATTTACAAGCACCACTGCAATGCGGAGGACGAGGTCTGCATGTTGCTATTGTTTCAGATTGGAAGTCTTTCAGATACATGTTCTCCCCCGTATCTTTGCTTATTTTTGTTTTCACGTTTGCTCAGTTTTGAGGGTTTAGGCGTTGCGATTATCCAATTTTATTTCATTTATGGTTTTCTACGTGCATAATTTATTCAGTTAATTTACAAATTTGATGAGTATCAAAGCTATGGTATCAAAAATTTACTTGTTTCGTAGTGGTAAAATTATCATCGAACTGAAGGCTTTGATTGATCTTGTTGGCGGCTCCATTCTCTTCTCATTTTCTTAATTCGTTTTTGTGGAATGTGAGCTGTGCATGTAAAAGGATAGAAGTTGCGTTCATTTATGTTCATTCGTGTCTCCATATAAATTTGTGGGTGTAGCATCCTCACTAAGAAGGGAGAGGATACCAGACTACTACGTGGCTGGGTCAATAAATTACTATCTTTGGATTTCCAAAGATGGTCTTGGTAATAACTACTATCTAATTGTAAGCTATGCCTCTTGGTATGCAATCTGCTGGATAAGAAAGTAAGCTTTGATTGGAAGAAAATATGTTTGCTTATATTTCTCTCATTTATTAACATATAATCGCATGGAAGATTCAACTTTCTTGTTATATTTAGGACCATTGATATCACTAATTTCAAACCGTGCTACAGGGTTTTGCTTGGAAGAAAATATGTTTGGTTTTAAATTCGACTTTCTTTTTATATTTGGGACCATCAGTTGTCCCTCATTTCTAACGGTGTACATGTCTACCAAAGTTTGTTGGTTCATTTTGCTCCTTTAGAACAAGTTGCAAGTACAAGTAAAGAAAGGTGTTGCCTTTGAACAAATTACATGTTGCTCCCACCAATTTGGTTCAACAAAGGTTTGAGAGAACGGGTGTTCAACAATAAATTTACACTTTTTCTCATTTTGCATGGAGTTTATTTGAC
Organism: Carya illinoinensis; assembly: GCF_018687715.1. Taxonomy (NCBI): domain Eukaryota; kingdom Viridiplantae; phylum Streptophyta; class Magnoliopsida; order Fagales; family Juglandaceae; genus Carya; species Carya illinoinensis. Next base: position 3,814,048 of record NC_056757.1, read on the forward strand.
TCTGGCCATTTGGTTTGCATTATGGGTTACACCAATGAGGTTTGATACTTTTTTCTGGAATCACATTCCTAATTTTTCTTTAATTTAGTAAATGTGCTTTTTTTACCCATTGTATGAGGTGTTTTGAGAACAGCTTCATGTAGGTGGACACTGAACCCAAGTCTTGGTATTCGTAGTGTTTTGGCAAACAGATTCTGGTCTTAGTTTTATATAATTCTATTATATAATTTATCCATAGGTCTCCCAATAAACATCTATAATAAAAAATTTCCCAATCTTGGCCTAACTGTTGACCATGGAATGAATGTCCAAGCTTTAAGAATTGCAGTCACCTCAATAGATTATTTTTTCACATGGTTTAAGGCTTTGTAATTGGATAATTCCATTTTGTTGTATGCATGTTGACGCACCTTACATGTGATTGTATTGGGCAGCTCTTGGTTCACCTTTGCAATGTTTTTTATTTTCAGATGCCTTACATCTCTTAAGATATTATTATATCTTTTATAGATCTGAAATTGTAGGTCATCTTTCCAGCTCTAGATAACCGTGTGAAGAATATTGCCCGAACTTATTCCCTAGAACATGAGGGAGAAATTGTTCTTTTTGATCAGTTGTTTTCTCTACTGGAGTCAAATATGCAAAGTGAAGAAAGCTATAGAAGGGAGTTAGCCTCTTGTACTGGAGCTCTTCAAACATCAATTAACCAGCATATGTCCAAGGAAGAGGCGCAGGTATTTATTATCTCATTTTTCTAATGACAGCTTTGCTTCATTATCATTGTAGTCTAGGATGTGCTCTGTTGGATTTGATGAATGTTAAACTATAAATTTGAAAATATACAATCAATCATGCGTACTGGATTCATCACATATATAAAGATAGAGGCTTTGTATACTTCCTATGTACTTGGGCTATGCCTATTTAAATATCAATAAAATATCTTACTTCCTATGTACTTGGGCTATGCCTATTTCAATATCAATAAAATATCTTCTTACTTAATAAAAAAATATATATATAAAGAGAGAGTCCTCTTCTTCTCTTGTTTCAACAGTTTCTTTCTTCTGAACATGATGTAATATATCCCAAACATGTCTATAATGTGTATCAGGCACCTGTGATTTTCATGCGCAGATGCCTGCTGCAATTTTTTCTTTTACAACATATGAATGATTCTGGAACCTAACAATAAGCTATTGAACTATGGCCTACTTTTTTTCTTAAGGCTTCTTGCCCAAGGTTAGTACTCATCACTACTTGCATGCTAAGACAGAATTTTGCACTTGTTTTTGGAATCTATCTTAACATCATTTGTTTCCATCTACTTCTGTCTACATTTGGATGAAAAAGTATGGTGGGGAAGAGAGTTGTTAAAGGATCCCTTCTCCTTTCCATGTTTCATTCCATGTCCATCCAAATCACCTAGAGTGAAGTCTTTCCCCTTTCTTTTCCTCTTATCTCTAAATGCAATGTAAGTTGAAGAAAATTCAAAATTAGTGGTGGTTAACTCCTTCCAACTTCTCTGCATGTGATGATTATGTATTGCTCTCGATGGACTTGACAGTCGATGATAATGAGCTCTCTGCATATTACAAAAAGTCTTTGGGATGGTGTGTTGCTCTTTATTGCACAACACATGCTACTGAGTCTGTTCGTATACAACCTTCAAACTTTTCCAGTCATTTATGTAGAGTTTTGCATGCTGAGTCATAAATAAGTTTGGACATCACCATTTGTTTTGTTTGGCAGGTTTTCCCCTTGCTCATTGAGAACTTTTCAATTGAAGAGCAGGCCAATTTGGTGTGGCAGTTTCTTTGTAGCATTCCTGTGAACATGATGGCAGAATTTCTGCCATGGCTTTCTTCCTCTATATCATCTGATGAACGTCAGGATATGCGCAAGTGTTTGTGTGAGATAATCCCAGAAGAGAAGCTTCTTCAGCAGGTGAGGGCTCCTATTGGTGGTATTTCATTTTGAATGGTTTTTATGAAAATAGTATGCTAACTTTATCTTGTCTAAAGTGAAGGTTGTATTTGCCTGGATTGAAGGGGAAACTGTCTCTGAAATGCGTAAAAGTTGCAAAGATGATCTTAAGGTCAGATGTCAAGATTCCAGGACTAGCACCTTTATCAGTCAAACTGAACAAGGGCACGGTGCATGTAAATCTTTAAACACCAGTAAAAGGAAGTATATGCAGCTAAATCTTGATCATACAAAACCCAGTATGTCTCATCCTATAGATGAAATATTGCTTTGGCATAATGCAATAAAAAGAGAGTTGAATGATATAGCTAAGGTGGCTAGGACGATCCAAATATCTGGAAAATTTTCTGATCTGCTTGCATTCAACAAGAGGCTGCAATTCATTGCAGAAGTCTGCATCTTTCACAGGTTTGGTTTTATGCGGTGCTCTTATTTTTAATTACTGGAACATATGAGTCCCCAAGGCCTGAATATAAACTTTCAATAGTGCTGTATTTAATGAGCCCTTATGGACAAGGACTAGGAATTTCGATGTGGCAGTCCTTGGTAGCATGGCCTAGTGGAAGTCTTAAACCTGTTTTTATTCTTCAAAGATCTTTTCCAAGTATGGAAGACTTCAAGCAGTGAGGGACACCAGTTGCCACCAAAACGGCAACTGGAAATGCCAAAAAAAAAAAAAAAAAAAAAAAGGAGAAGAAGAAAAAAGAAAAAAGAAAAAAGAAAGAAAGATTAGAATGAATGATTCATAAATACATGACATTGTTAGAGACTAAGAAATGAGCTCTTTTGGGTTACTTTTCACCATTCAGGGGCAGAACTCCCTCAAGGTGCTTGATTTAGTACTCAAGAGTTTCTGAATATGATGAGGTTTTATGTTTTAACTTTCTGCCTTCATGGATTCTTGGGTTCTTTTGAAGTTTTTTTTTTTTTTTTTTTTTCTCATCAAACCTTGGATAAAGAAAGCAATACTAATTTGTAGTGGAGGGTCACATAACAATTACATACGCTTTCTTGTTGGATATGTAATGAGTGCGTGCATTTCATTAAATGTGCTTCTCTTGCTCTCTGTCTGTAGCATTGCTGAGGACAAAGTTATATTCCCTGCTGTAGATGCAAAACTCTCTTTTGCTGAGGAGCATGCAGAACAAAAAGTTCAATTTGACAAGCTTAGGGGGCTGATTGAAAGCATCCAAAGTGCAGAAGCCAATTCAACTTCTGCTGAATTTTGCACAAAGCTGTGCTCACATGCTGATCAAATAATGGACACCATACAGAAGCACTTCCATGAAGAGGAAGTTCAGGTGAGTTCTGTTCCATGAATGGCTATGAGCTGAGCCCATGGGAAGGGTACATTCAGTTAAACCGTGTTCTGAAATATTTATGCGCATTGTGCCTACGATTTGATGCACTTTTATCAGCATTGAAAGCTTAAAATACTTGGTCAAGCGTCCTAGCTGTGTTAAAAGTCATCTAACAAGTACTTTGCAGGTTCTTCCACTCGCTCGAAAGCATTTTAGTGACAAAAAACAGCGAGAACTTCTGTATAAGAGCTTATGTGTGATGCCCTTGAAATTGATTGAGTGCGTCCTACCATGGCTGGTAGGATCAGTTGGTGATGAAGCAGCTAGGTCTCTTCTTCATAACATGTATATAGCAGGTTCAATAGCCATTCTCAAAATTTTCTTTTTCGATGATATGGATGGGTTCTGGACAAATTATGTAGTCTCCTTGTTACTGGTTCCTAACTCGTAGAGTTGTTGTCTGATGCAGCTCCAGCATCCAATTCTGCGCTGGTCACACTTTTCTCAGGCTGGGCATGTAAAGGTCGTTCAAGAAATATGTGCTTGTCTTCAAGTACAATTGGTTGTGGCTCAGCTGGGTTAGTGACAGGAATAGAAGAATATGTTAAGGAACCACTTTGTGCATGTGCCTCTTTGTCTTCTGCCGAGCAAAAATCTCCAATCATTCAAGAAGAAGATGAAAATATAGGGTCAGTCAAATATGTAAAAACAATACCAGGGGAAGGCAGTGATGCTTGTCACTTTTCAGGAACTGCAAGCAATGAATTATCTTGTAGCAATCAGTCTTTCTGTGTCCCTGGGTTAGGAGTGAATGACAAAAATCTAGGAGTGATCTCTTTAGCTGTAGGAAAGTCTCTACGCTCCCTTTCTTTTAGTCCTGCTCCTTCTCTAAACTCAAGTCTTTTTAAATGGGAAACAGATGTAGCCTCTGCCAATGCTGGATCTGCAATGCGACCCATTGATAACATATTTAAATTTCATAAAGCCATTCGCAAAGACTTGGAGTATTTGGATGTTGAATCTGGAAAGCTTAATGATTGTAATGAGACCTTTCTCAGGCAGTTCACTGGCAGATTTCTTTTTTTATGGGGTTTATATAGAGCTCATAGTAATGCAGAGGATGATATAGTATTTCCAGCACTAGAATCTAAAGAGGCTCTTCATAATGTGAGCCACTCATATACTCTTGACCACAAACAGGAAGAGAAACTATTTGAGGATATTTCTTCTGCGCTTTCTGAGCTTACTCAACTACATGAGCACGTGAATGGTAAAAACTTAGAGGATCATTTAGCTGGAAATAACTTTATCCCTTCTGATCACAATAATATTATGAGAAAGTATGATGAGCTCTCCACTAAGCTTCAGGGCATGTGCAAATCCATCAGAGTGACATTGGATCAACATGTTTTCCGTGAAGAACTTGAATTGTGGCCACTGTTTGACAGACATTTTTCAGTTGAAGAACAGGACAAAATTGTGGGTAGAATAATCGGTACTACAGGTGCAGAGGTCCTTCAGTCAATGTTGCCGTGGGTTACATCTGCTCTTACTCAGGAGGAGCAAAGTAAAATGATGGACACGTGGAAGCATGCAACTAAAAATACAATGTTCAGTGAGTGGCTTAACGAATGGTGGGAAGAAACTTCTGCTGCATTTCCACATACAACAACATCCAGGAGTAGCATTTCACTAGGTTTGTGCAGTGTTTTTGTTAGTTATGCTTTTGTGATTTTATTTTATGGTCTTATCATCTCTAGAGGTGCCATTATAAAATCTAAGTGTGCTTTAGGTTTCACTTTGTTAGAATTCCTTCTTATGAGTTCAAAATTTACTATATTAGGCACTGATGCATATGAAAGCTTGGATCACAGTGATCTCACTTTCAAGCCTGGATGGAAAGATATATTTAGGATGAATCAAAATGAGCTTGAATCTGAAATAAGAAGAGTTTCTCGGGATCCAACTCTTGATCCGAGAAGAAAAGCATATCTTACTCAAAATCTTATGACCAGGTCAGTTTATGCTGTGACCCAAACTTACATCCAACTATTTATATTAATATGCTTTTTCATGTTCTAATATATATTACTGGGTTATGGTAGTCGGTGGATAGCATCTCAGCAGAAGTTACTTCAGGAAGCAGAAGGTGAAAGCTCAAATTCAAGAGATATACTTGATTGTGCTCCGTCATATTGCGATCCAGAGAAACAGTTATATGGGTGTGAGCATTACAAAAGAAATTGCAAACTTCGTGCTGCTTGCTGTGGCAAGTTATTTACCTGCAGGTTCTGCCATGACAAAGTCAGTGACCATTCGATGGATCGGTAAGTTTGCACCTATTTATTCTGATTGGTTATCACTGGAATCCTATATGTGATGTTTTATTTTTTTTAATATGAATTCATTTGCAGGAAGGCTACAGCTGAAATGATGTGTATGCAGTGCTTGAAAATTCAGGATGTTGGACCAGTTTGCTCAACTCCTTCCTGTGGTGGACTCTCAATGGCAAAGTACTATTGCAGTATTTGCAAATTTTTTGATGATGAAAGGTCATTTTTTGTTGCAACTTTTTCCTCCCTAATTATCATTAATGAAATCAGTTTTTGAGTTGGTTAGATGCTTTGGCAGAATGCTAATTTTTTGGAGTGGAATTGAGGTCTTTGAGGGATTCTGTTTTCATTTATTATTTTTTGCAGGTGGGGTAGGGCAGACCTGTGGGTTTTGAGTTGAAATTATATATTGTCCAAATATAGAGTGCATCTTTATCATTTTTTTCCTTCTTGTTAAATCATTGTCTTTGTGTATGCGTAATTTTGATTGATTGCAGATTTGAGGGTTTTTTTTTGATAAATATGTGTGGATACGTGTTACAACTGAATGCAGTCCATTTACTTTTTGATAAGTTTTGGTGTTATAGTTTCCACGGTAACAGAACTACTTTTTCGATAAATATGGTAACAGACTACCATTTAGGCCGTATGAATATGATAAATGTTGGTTCAGTTCAGTTCAGCACTGAATGTAAGCACTCAATTTTTTTTTATGAGCCTAAGTAGTAAACTTAACTCATAAAAAAAGTCTAGTGCTCAGATTCAATTGTTTTTAATCAAAAAAGAAGATTTTCTGAAGTGAATTTCTTATTTTTCCCTATATTGTTATTTTAGGACAGTATATCATTGCCCTTTCTGCAATTTATGCCGTCTTGGGAAGGGGCTTGGTATTGACATCTTTCATTGCATGACATGCAATTGTTGCCTGGGAAGAAATTTAGTGGATCACAAGTGCTGGGAGAAAGGTTTGGAAACCAACTGTCCTATTTGCTGTGATTTTATGTTCACATCAAGTGCAAGCGTCAGAGCACTCCCATGTGGCCATTTTATGCATTCAGCTTGCTTCCAGGTCTATATTTTATTCCATTCTCAGCTTTGGTTCCTGTACTGAAATTTTGCACCAACTTTTGGTGTCTATATAAGGAAAACAATTTTGTCAGTGCTTAATGTTATATTCCACTTCCTCATTCATTATGCTAGGCATACACTTGCAGCCACTATGTTTGCCCAATTTGTAGCAAATCTTTGGGAGATCTGGCGGTAAGTGAACTATTTTTAACACTAATAGTCTATTGTTCCAATAATGGAAGATTCATTGATGATACCTTTTGGGCAACGCATTATCAACTTGCTATTTCCTTTTTTTATTTTTGTACTTAAAATTAGAATGATTTGATCTTAATGGTGTACAGGCTTGGAGTTTTTGTTATAGAATTTAATAAAAAGTCCTCATCTTATTGGTATTTTGGGATTTTATGTCTCTCACAACTGTATGACTTTTGCTTATGGGCTAACTTCCAACCAGTGTTCAAGTGCTTGTAAATGGACATCAGGATAAGAACAAAAGCTTAAGGGGGATGCTTTAACCTTTCAAAAAGATACTTGGGCTTGCCGCCTGTTCTTATGAATAAAATTCTTGATTACCTATATAAAAAAGAAAGTATTAAAAAAGATCTATGCTTGGTGTTGACTTTATATGCTAATGTCTGGATGATACACATATGATGGGCGTAGGAGTGAAGCTGATTGATTAGCAAGTACCATCAATATTCGTACTTCGTTAGAAGTGAAGAATGCAGGGTTTTGCATCGAAGTGTGTGCGCGTGTTTCACTTTGGTAGTTATAACGCAACATTCAGCTAAACATAAAAAACTTAAGACTTCTGCTTTCTGGGCTGGGCACATTATAAATTTGAGTCAAGACTAATTTGTTAGGATTGTATGGTGGATTGACGGTAACCATATCATCTGCAGATAGAAGATTAGAAAGAATATATACTAAAATTTATGTGATTCTAATTACATGTGTATGCGCAGCTACATGTGTTTTCATTTTTATTTTTGTGTCATCAGGTTTACTTCGGCATGCTTGATGCTTTATTGGCTTCCGAGGAACTCCCTGTCGAATATAGGGATCACTGCCAGGTAAAACATTCAGACTTCTTTTTTCCTTCAAATTCTTTGGTAACCTTATCAAGATATCATTGTTTACTGAATGTTATGGCGACCAATCTTGGTATTACAGGATATTCTGTGCAATGACTGTGATAAGAAGGGGACAGCACCCTTCCACTGGCTACACCACAAGTGTGGGTCTTGTGGATCCTATAATACCAGAGTAATTAAGATTGATTCCAGTTCTTACTGTTCAGCTTCAAACGAGTGAGGGCATCTGTCTTTCCCCATGGTTTTATCTCCGCATGTAAGTAAATACTTTCGGAGGCGATGCCACTTATACATGGTTTTTTAAAGCAACATGCATAAAATGGTGAATTTTACTTGTTACACTTGTACCCCAAAACTGGTGAGCATTCCCAACATTATAAGGTCGGCTGGTTTGATCCCCCCAATATTTGAAGGTTGGTGGATTTTTGTTCCTTATATTTATTTTCAGCTTTCTTCTTTATCATATAGAAATTGAAAATGTATTGTCTTGAGGGGAATGTTAAATATTAAATACTCTCTCTCTCTCTCTCTCTCTCTCTCTCTCTCTCTCTCTCTCATCACAAGCACTTCTTGCTAATTTTATCTAGATGATTTGATTTTCTTTGTCGACTTTGATTTAGGATCGACAATCTCTGCATGCACAGATTCCAGACGTGTGAAATGCGATTCAAAACATTTTTGTTTTGGGTTAATAAACTATAAAATACAAAACAAATCTGTTTATTTATATACTAAATACACCATTAATATAGAATCTTGTCACATCAATTAGTTAAAAAGCCATTTATATATTGAGTAATGTTATATACAGTTATAGAGTGTTCAAGTGTCGTATAGTCACTTTGAAAAAAAAGTGAAGTACATTATTATTATTATTATTTTTTATATAAATCCCGTATTTATTTACTTTTTTTAAAGTGATTGCACCGCACTTACACACTCACGACTATAAATATCATTTCTCTTATATATTTGAGTTTTTTATAATTATAATTCTGAGCCTATCAATAAATTATATGTTTATGCACCAACTCAACTCGTAAATGGTAGAACTAATTAAATTATAATTATCATATAATATAGTGTAGGTCTCTTATAAAAAAGAGTAATATTAGATATAGTTTTAAGATGTGTAAGTTGTGCATATTTTCTTAGAAAAAGAATGGGCTTATTAATAATAAATTATTATTTTTATATGGATCTCATATTTATTTATTTATTTTAAAGAGCGTGCACATAATTACAAATCTCAAGACTGTATAAATCATTTCCATATATATATATATATAAACTTTCCAACAACTCTCAAGATAGCCATATTCCAATTATGACTAACCATTTCCTAAGTCAAAAGCTTTTCTCCAACAATGTTCAACTCATGAATTAAAAAATTGCTTGTATGTATATGTAAATCTTGACCCACCCAATGGTATAGAGTTTTTCACTAAAGAAAAGAAGAAAGGAATGGTAGGTGAGATTGTATGGAATAGTACATTAATCAAGATTGAATCCTCCTTAGAAAGCAAGCTCAACACCCACCATTATTATTTTGTTTCAAAGATGTGTTTTGTCTGTTATAATTTGTAACCTTAATAAGGAAGTTACTTGCCAGAACAGGTCATAATCAACCTTTTTTTTTTGTATGAATTTCAAAATTAATTTTTTATATGTAATTTTCATGTTTTTAGAGTGTAAATTGCAGCATTCTTAAAGTAATAACATCTTCTCTTTTGTCAAACATTAATATTAATAATATCAAATAATTAAGAGATCCTCTTCATTTTCACTTTTAGAAAACTATATAATTTTCAGTAAAAACAAAAACAAAAATTCATATTCATAAGATAAAATAAAAAATAAAAAGTAAATAAAAATAAGAAGAAGATAGAGCTGAGTGATGTATATAATGACAATTGGGTATTTTCAAACCCCAATTTATTAGACTAATTTATACTTATTATAAATAAAATTAATATATTAGCTGAAATTAGTAATATCACTAAAGAGTTTGAAAGGATAATCTTTTATAGTTGTAGTTGTGAAAGTGTAAATATTGTATAATTATTTTTAGAAAAATTAAATAAAAACAAAACCTACGTGAAAGGAAATTATCTTTTTAATAATAAATTTTATTTTTTTAAAAAATAATTATATGATATTTATACATTTTATAACAGCCAATAACATTACTCGTGTATATAGATAAAGGAGATTGTAAAACAAAGGACGAAATAACAAACAAGGAAAGGAATATAATAAGCCGAGGAAAAAAAAAATAATAATAATAAAGAAAAAAGAACGAAAAAGGATAAAAGAAAAAGAAAAAGAAAAAGAAAAAGAAGAAGAAGTTATGGGAAAAGAAAATATTCATATCTGCTCCCTCCATTTATATATTTCCGTGAATTCCTAAACCCTAGAGCTATCTCTGTTTTTTATATCTACCTTTTTAAATATGTGCAATTAGATCTCGCTTCGATTAGATCTTTGCTACTCGATGTTACATAATCTCAGTTTCCGTCTTTTCAAACTCCCGAGAAAATTCAGCGATCCAATGATGCTTTGAATTGCGTGTATTTTGTTGGAAAAAATTGGCCTTGGTTTTCTCGGTGGTGAATTCGTATTTTCTTTATAGGAAATATTCTACGATTGGAGCACCCGACGGGAAAAGATAGGACTTTCTGATTAGCGAGAAACGGAGAGTGAATGAGAGAGGGAATGGGGACGGGTTCGAAGATGGAAGGACCTTCGGCCCCAGCTAATCGGAGAGACCCCTATGAGGTACTGTGCGTTTCGAGGGATTCCACCGATCAGGAAATCAAAACGGCGTATCGGAAGCTTGCTCTCAAGTAAAATTCGCTTCTTTCAATATTTTTTTGATTTATTTATTTATTTGTTCTTTTTTATGGTTAATTCTTGATTCTTTTTCTTGAATATGTTTCCGGTGCTGGAAATACTGTTTGGCCCAGTACGGTATTGTATAGGAACTTATGATTGTAGTTTGATAATATGCGCTATTAAGTTCGGTTACAACCTTAGTTTCTAGCTCAATGAGGGTATTATTCTGAAGAACACGATATCACGATTAGAATTTCGTAAATGAATTCTATTTTTTATATCAATAAAATATCTTCTTGCTTATTTTTTTATGATATCCATGGGTGTCCGGATCAGCTTGCGCTCACGTTGACTACTCCCACAAACCCTAAAATTAACGGCTAGGTAAATCTCTAGTGGCCCTGCGGGGACTCGGAACTGGTGACCATTGAAGAGCAAATCCAAAGCCTAACCAACTGAGCTCCCAAAATAAATTTTGGGAGGTTTGTGGCAGATGGTTTTGGGGAGCAACCAGTCCTATACCATCGATTCTGCTGCTAAGATGTTGATGTTTTATTACTTCCTTTTTTGATGAAAGTCATTGTTCAAGTTGATAGATTCATCATTTGATTCAAACGAAAAATGCTACCCTTGTCACTCTGTTGTTCTCGGATAGGTTAGAAAAACAAAACCCATTTGATAAAATGTATTGAACATCAATTTTAAAATGCTACCTCTCTCCAACTTATTAAAAAAAAAAAATGCTACCTCTCTCCTAAATGTGGTGTTATGACTTCACTGCTCAGTTGAGTTCGTTCAATAACTTTTTCACCGGTGATGAAGATGCTTATCCAATTGAGCTTTTGCATAAAATGTGAACGTGAATTCCAATATTGGACAGGTATCATCCTGACAAGAATGCCGCCAATCCTGAGGCTTCTGAACTTTTCAAGGAGGTTGCATATTCTTATAGCATCTTATCTGACCCTGAGAAGAAAAGGCAATATGACAGTTCAGGGTTTGAGGTGCTTTCTTTCTTCTCTTTCTATTATATACTTCTTCCTGGGAAGTAATGTGGCGACAGTGGCGTTCATGCATGTGAGTGTTCTAAGTGCATGTGTGCCTGTACAAGTGTTGGCAGGAAGTAGTAACATTAACTACAGTAAATTATGGAATAATTTTAAAGTTTAGTCGTGACTATAATGACTTCTTATATTTCCATTCAAAATTTCTGTTTGTTAACTGATGGAAATGTAGTGCTACTTATTAAAAAACTGATGGAAATTTTGTGCTTAGTTTGTCTCCCCTAAGCAAATTTTGTACCTAGTTAATTAGAAGGAAATGATGATTTATAACATAAGTCCTTTGCACCATGTGTGATGTGGAGCCTCAGGCCTTCCCTGTCTTAGTCAATATTTCTAGGGAAAAGATGCATCGGTGGGAAAAACATTGTGGAATTTGGATGGAATAATCATTGAGAAGTGGATTTTATGAAAGTAGCGTGCGATGAGGAGTTGGACTTGTTGGCCTATTTTTTTGTCCAATCGTACTCGGTGTGAATAAGACATGGGATAGAAGACAAAATGCATTGGGTCCTATCCAAAAGGGTGATGTTTGAATTGAAATTGTTTTACTGTGCGTTGTATCCCAATGAACAGGCTTCTTTTCCATGGAAAAGCATTTGGAGGAGTAGAGCTCCTCTGAGAAGGTCTTTGCTTGGGACGCTGCTCCATGGAAAATCCTCCCAATGGAAAACCTCGAGGAAGTGACAAATAATAGTGATAAATTGGTGTTGCATGTACAAGAGAGATGGGAAACTGATCACTTGTGGAGTAGCTAGTACTCTTTATAAAGTTGGTGTTCGCAAGGTATTGACAACTGGTGTTCTCGAAAGTACGGTCATTCCTCCATGTTTTTGTCCAATTGTACTGGACAAATTGGTGTTCTTTGCTGGAAAGTCGGTTTGGTAGCCACATCGTGCACTTGGAGGGAGAGGAATACTTTAAAGAATTTTGAGAAGAAAATGGAGGAACTAAAGGATGTCTTCTTTAGATCTCTGTATAATTTGATGGCCGTAATCTTTAGTTGTTTGGATTTGTTTTTAATCTTTTTAATCTTTCTACGTAGGTGTGGCTAATGTATTTTTTCCTGGTCAGGTCTCTCTTTCTACCTAGGTAGCTTTAATTCATAAATTTTTGAGAACTATTAGATTTACACAGAGGTTTTACAAAAGTAAACTTACATAATGATGTGGTTTGATGTGATTAGTTAGACATACTTTACGATAAAAAGTGTCTTACAATCTAATGTATCACATCAAGACATGTTAGTTTGTAAGTTTGCTTTTGTAAGATCTCGGTGTAGACCAACCTATCCAAAAAAAAAAAAAAAAGATCTCGGTGTAGACCAAACATTTTTCTTTTTTATAAGATATTTTATATAAAGAAAAAAGAAGAAGATATTTTATTAATGACCAAAAGGCGTTGTAAAGTACACGAAGGTTATACATTAGATAGAAGATCATTTTATTAATAACCAAAAAGTACCAAGTCTCTAAAGCATATCTTGTGTACCTTACAGTGCCTTTTGGTCATTAATAAAAGTATTTTATAAAAGATTATATGTTAAAGCTATCAGGAGAGAACAATGGAGGAGCTGAAAGTTTTTTTCTTTAAAACATTGTTTTATTGGGTGGGGGCTATTATTTGTAACGGACTAAATGTCCATGACTTTCTACTTTCAGTACTCTAGGTACTTCTCATTTATACTCCATGTACTTGAGCTTTGCCTATTATTATGAATAAAATTTCTTGATTACAATCCAAAAAAAAAAAAAAAAAAAGGCCATGTGGATAAAGATTGAAAATTTCTGTGCTGGGCCCTGAAAGTATAGAAATTGACAGTTGCCGAACTAGTAGGATAGCCTTCACATTGGTGTGGAATGAATACAATGCTGTGTAGTGAATACTTTACCTAATTATTAAAAAAAAAAAATTGTAGTATTGAAGGGTTAAGAATGAATACATAATAAAATTTTCCTGTGTACATGGGCTTCGTCTACTTCATTCATATTAATGAATTTTCATTTTACTTATAAAAAGGAAAGAATGAATACATAGAAAATAACCACAAATTTATGTAAATTATTATAATATGCGGATAACAACATGGGTATCACACATTGACATGAATACGAAGGATAGAAATTTGTTCTGAAAAATGATGTAAGAAGTGTTTTTAGCTGTTTCACTTATACTGAAAATTGTTACGATGCCATTTAACCACAAGGCCAGGACCATCTCCAAAATCTCACACAGCCACAACCTGTACACATTGGCTACCACCATGGCCAAGACTATGTCCCCCCTTATACCCTAGCTTTAATATGGTTAGAAAAGGACCGTAAAAACCATATCCAGCTCTGGTCTGAATCCACCTACCTTCAAACAACACCAAAGGGCCATAAAGAAGCACTCAATAATTGCAAAAATACACACAAACCATCTCAAATTAATCCTAATGTCATGTTTGCTGATAAAAGTAACCACTTTCAATTTTTCTATTTTCTTTGAGTATTTTAGAGCATGTATATCAACAACATTTTATTAGGATTCACTAATTCCATATATAGTTTTCATTTGACTATATGATTTCCCTTAATGTTTCTAGGCCCTTATGGATCTAATGATGCATATGGGCCAGTTGGTTCTGTTCTTGCGAGTTTTCTTTTTATTTCCTCATTTATTTTTTCCACTAGAATTCTTTTTTAATCTTTTATCACATTTTAGTCATTAAATTATTCAGGCTCTTGACGCTGATGGCATGGATATGGAAATTGACTTGTCTAATCTTGGTACTGTCAATACAATGTTTGCAGCTTTATTCAGGTAATATCTTACTTGTTAAACTAGGAGCTGTCAGGGTCATTGGGATTTAATAACCTCTCATTTTGTCTATAGCAAGCTGGGTGTCCCTATTAAGACTACAATTTCTGCAAACGTTCTTGAAGAAGCCCTAAATGGCACTGTTACAGTCAGACCCCTCCCAATTGGAACAGCAGTTAGTGGAAAGGTGCCTACACAGTTTATACTATATGGGGCCGTACTCTCAGGTGTAATTCCTTTGCTGATTTTTGAATGCTGCTGCAGGTAGAAAAGCAATGTGCCCACTTCTTTGGTGTAACAATCAATGAGCAACAAGCTGAGGCTGGGATTGTAGTAAGAGTTACCTCATCTTCACAGAGCAAATTCAAGGTTTGAAAGAATTTGTCAATAAGATCATGTAGACTTTTGCATGACTGTGGGACTTTGGCCCTCAATCTGTCACTATGTGTCTGTGTGCCTGTCTGTCTGTCTTTGGATCTACTTTCTCTGTACTATTCTTTCAAGTTGTAACATAAGAAATTGATTTTCCAGTTGCTTTATTTTGAACAAGATGCAAATGCTGGTTATGGCTTGGCATTACAGGTATATATATTTTTATTTGGTGCTTTTTCAACCCAGTTTTCTATCATTTATCCCATTACTTGTTTTATTTACTGTGTTTGTTCTAAATTGAGAAAGAAGACACATTCAATTTATCTCATGTTGATGTAGTGTTTGGATTTCTGTTGTTATATGATATCCCGCTAGTTTAATACAGAAGTTTATAGTATAGAGGCATTCTCAATACTCGCTTGACACTACCTGGTTTTCTGTGGCATTTCCTGCAATTTTGAGTTTTCTGGAACTTGAGTTCAGTCATATAACCTTAAATGCCTGCATTCAACTCATGTTATTTTGGTATACAAGTTGCCAAAAAACAATAGTGTTTGACACGATACTGAATCTTCTCCTCTTATATTTTTCTTATGTTTCTTGTTATTTTTTTGTGTAAGTGGAAAATTTGCTAAATAGAATTGAAGCTTGTAGAGCTGTGAATATATGCTAAATTGGTGCTTGTTTCTTTGGCACATAGGCCAAGAGTATGAAATTATATGTTGTGGTTTTCGCAATACGTGTTTGAAATAACTTTGAGAATTTGAAGAGGTAAAGTGAAGCAAGTTTGTTAAATGGCTGTTGTAGAGCCATGGTATTTAATAAGTCTCCAAGATTCAGCATTCTTCTCCAAAGGGAGACATCCAAATGTTCTTGTTTTAATGGGCAGGTTTAGCTTGATTAACTGTGGATTGCAACAAATTAAGATGATCACTGGTGTTTGGAATTGATGTTTGAAGAAACAAAGCAAATTGTGTTCACCATACTTCTCTCATTCTAATTTTGGAGTGAAAGGGGAGATCATGAATGAATGTGAAGTTTCTGTACATGTGTATGTGTTTTTGAGAGAGAGGGAGAGAGAGATTGCCGAATTTAAAAAATGTCCCAAGTAATGAGCTCACCCATTATGCATGTTTCCCTTTCCATGATCCTGTTTATGTGAGACCAGAACTGAAGAATAACCCAAGTAATATATCACTGAATTTCTCATTGGTTGTATGGTGTTACATTAGGATTGGAGAGATTATTTCTGTGTCTAGAATTGGCTTTGGTAGTTTCTTGGAGCGAAATGTACTCATTCTTAAATAAGGTTGCCCCAAGCGTACTCCCTGTGGAGTGCTGGTGTATGGTGTCTGTTCTTATTCTTCCTTTGATGAATTGACCTTTTCTAGTGACCTAGAGAGAAGTGTTTAGTCATCTTTCCCAGTTGTATCACTTGCTGGAGCAAAGGCAAGGCAATAGTATTTCTATGTCTCAATACAAAAACTAGTGCCCAAAGGCAAGGCAATAGTATTTCTATGTCTCAATACAAAAACTAGTGCCCTTCATATGTCATAATTTATATCTAACTGGTTTGGAAAGTTGATATGCAATTTGTTATTTGAGAGTGAAGTGTTATATTTTGTATCACTTCTTATTCACCTGTTACATTGTTCCACATTTGAGAATTGATCTAAAGAAGCATATCCCCCGATCATATGATATGCGAGTCTGTGGTCTATAAAATACACATACTTATTATGTGTCAATTTAGTAGGGTGCTGATGAAACAAACAGAAATTTAGTATGGTTTTGATGAAACAAACAGAAACATTTACTCACCCAGCTTCAGTGTTCCCAGTGCACCGTAGAACTATGAGCCTCCTAGAGCATGTCTCTCAGCCAATTCATTGAAAAGCAGCATCCTGTAAATTTATATTCATTTTCTCCATTTGATAATTGTCACGTGAAAATATTTCTCATAACATCTGATTTCAGCTTTCAGAGTAAGTTTTTTTTTTACTTATCAAAAAAAAAGAAAAGAAAAAGGCTTTCAGAGTATTTTTATCGGTTTATTATTCAGTGCCATTCCCTTCACACCACTGGAAAGTTCAAACATTTCCCAAGCTTGAATTTGGTTCAACCTGTAAACACATGCAATCCTGTGTCCAACTAAGACTGCTCATTCGACCTCATCCACTTGCACGTTTGTGCAAAAGTTGGTAATTCAAATTTCTAATAGTAATTGTTTCTGCCGTTCTAGGAGAGAATTCCATAATTCAAATCAAAATCGAGGAATGCACCTATAATCGGTTCGATTTTAAAGAAATGCAAACTATTTCAATATTTGAATTCATTAGAGTTGCCTTTAAACAACCTAGAATGGCGTCCAAGCGATTGTTTTTTTCAGGTTTTGTTTTATCAATACCAATCCAATACTTGAAAATCTGCGCAATTGAACTACATCCATTTTTTCAGACATTTATTGATTCTCAAGGTTGGTTACTTCAGTTAACCTGAGATACTGTATCTCTTTGCACAGGAAGATAGTGAGAAGACTGGTAAGGTGACATCTGCAGGGATGTACTTTTTGCATTTTCAAGTGTACAGAATGGATTCAACTGTGAATGCGGTATGCAAGCTTTGCAACCTCATCATCATCATCAAATTGGTTGGGCAGGGACGTGGGTAAATTTTTCCTTGTCATTTCTGAAAAGGTGATGAGTTAATCCTGTTGGTGCAGTTAGCAATGGCTAAGGACCCTGAAGCCGCTTTCTTTAAAAGGTTGGAAGGCCTTCAACCTTGTGAGGTCTCACAGCTAAAAGCCGGAACTCACATATTTGCTGTTTACGGTGTGAACTTATTATTTTTTCCCTTCATCATATTGCTTTATTACTACATGTCTATTTGAGTTGTTCATATATTCTATTATGCTGACCTACACTGAATTTTGTTCAGGAGACAATTTTTTTAAGACTGCTAGCTATACGATTGAGGCGCTTTGTACAAAGTCATTTGAGGACACAACAGAGAAGCTGAAGGATATCGAGGCTCAGATTTTAAGAAAGAGAAATGAGCTACGTCAATTTGAGACGGAATACAGAAAGGTGGAGATCCCGCCTTTTAGTTATGGTTTGTAATTGGTATTTGGTAATAGCCTGTTCATACAATTTTCTTCTGATGTTTTTATAGGCATTGGCACGCTTTCAAGAAGTGACCAATAGATACAACCAGGAAAAGCTGTCTGTAAGTTTTATATATTCCTCTTTTTCATAATTGCATTTTAATATACACTGTTGTCTCCGGTTTCTTGCCCACTGGTCCTTAAAACTTACACACGACACACATGCAAATTTTAGTATGATAGGAAGCTAATGGGACCATCTTTATTCTTTTTGGGGTTAACTGGGGAGGCCATAGCATGACTTCATATTTGATGTCATTCTCTCTCTCTCTCTCTTTTTTTTTTTTTTTTTTTTGTGTTTCTCAGTAACAACCTGTGCTGCACCCTAGCACCTAAAAAGTTCGTACTTTCAGATACACATGGAATCTTTATTTTCTTTTCATGTGTAAACTTTAAATAATTTTGTTCGAATAATTAAATAAGCTGACCCGTCTTCTAATATCCCCATTTTGGTTTTTAATCAGGTGGATGAGCTTCTGAAACAGCGAGACAATATCCATTCTTCATTCTCTGTAGCAAGAGTAGCCAATGGTAGTTGGAGTGGCAGTAATTTAAGTAATGGCAGTAGTAGCAAAATTACTGGGGAAGATTCAAAGGCAGAGAGTCCTGGGGAAGATGGAAGCTCAGATGGCAAGGATAAATCAGCCAAAAAGAAATGGTTCAATAAAAAGTTTGGTTGAGAAGGTGTTCGTCTTATTCTGTATTATTCAAGTGCTTGAATATCCATCCTTTAGTTTATATGTTTGGGCGTCTAGGTTGCTGCTTACAAAGGCTTGCATTGAATTCCATGTTCGATTTTTCTCCGAGCTCCCACAACAGGTTTTCCCTTACTGGTTTTACAATTTGGTTGTAAAAACATTTGAGATTTTAAAGGTATGTGTATTAATGCCGTTTTATTCATGATGCTACTAAGGAAGACACTTAGTAGATTCATTCCTCTTTGGTTTTTATTTGTAAAAATGAAATCTTCACTCCTTGAAGCATCTTCTTCTAATGAATGTGCACGAAGATTTGAAGTATCCTCTGCTAATGATAATGTGCACGAAGAAATCAGTTCTCTCTTCAATATATCGTTTTCTAACTTGTTACCTTAAGGAATCTGGAGTATGTGAAAAGTGGGCTGAAATTTGGGGGAAGATGGAGAAACAAATGAGACCATGGGGCGATGGGAAATACGAGTCCTGACCCATAGGGAGGAAACAAATTTAGTTGAGATTGTATCTCAAAGATTTGCAAAACAGGTACGAGTAGATGGAGCACATAATAAAGGCAAGCATGTCACTGATGGACAGTTTGTTCAAGAGTATCAACTTTTCTTCCACGAGTGGCTCACCACTGACGACCAAGAGGAGTATTGGCAACATGATTAGTGTGAGGTATACGGGCAAGGAGTAATTTCATGGCGGGCAGTAACCCTATAAGAATTCATGGACAAGATTGAATAGTTCATGGATTCTTAGGATAGTATCAAAGTTTTAACAGAGTCGAGTCGAGTTGAAGTGGACTGTCCAAATACAAGAAGATCGAATGGAAAGTATCTTAGAGGCATACGACATGATGTAGTGCCAGGAAAGGAGGGCAAGAAGATTAGGGCCGACTAATTCCACAAAAACGACTCCCTCCAAGCTAAGCCACTTCCAGACATAATTAAATGTGCCTGTAAAGTCCAAGTTAGAAATATCACTTTTACCTTGTCTCGAAGATTTTGACTTACAAGGCGTAGGAGTTTTCCCCAGCCATTCATGAAATCACAGGCCGCAAGCTCATTTGCTTATTTTCTCCTTTTTTGCAGGAACTGATAATTGGTTTTGATCTTCATCATGAGTCAGCTTCAACAAGCTGTTCCAACACTATCATTGCCAAATGAATTAAGACCGATCGAGGCTATTTACTCCATTGATAGAGTAATGTTCATGCAAGTCGCACGTGCTGGAGTCATTAGTTTTCTTGATCTCGATCAATGTCTTTATAATTAGGGCCATATATATTGCATGAGTTGCTTGGACTTTTCCAAGTGACAATTTCCTCCAGAATCCTGGGTGGGTTGGATTATTAAAGAAGAAATTTTCACAAAAATAATATTTTGATCACGAAAATTCGAAAGCAATATTTCAGATCTTGAACATACGTATGACTACTTTTGTTCCTCCTTGTTCATCATTACTCATTGTTTATTAATTTCTACAATCCAAACACATGATCATGATCACAAGCCATGATGTGGGAAAGATTAGAAGAAAAGGGAAAACATTTGATAATGGAAACATCCGATCGAGTGTTTGATCTCACTTTATTAACAAGCCAATTAATTAAATAGCACATTTAGTTTGTCTCACTGATTTACCAAATTGAGTTTCCATGACTCCAAAGTCGGAGCACATCATGATTCATTTCATGAACATATTTACTTTTTTTAATTTTAGAATTTGATGGAATTCATCGCCATCATCATGGTTTAATTACTTAAATGTGGACAATATATATATTCTTGAATATTAATGTAATCTTAGTAGCTATACATGAGATGGTTTTGAATAAAATATTATTTTTAAATATTATGATTATTTTAATATTTTAAAAAGTTGAATTGTTTATTATATTTTATATAAAAAATTAAAAAAATTATAATTATAAGATTAAAGGAAACGTTTTGTAAATCTAAATTAAGGTAAAGTAATAATTTATTATATTTGATGATGACGAGTGGTTAACTTCCCTCGAAGGACGAGCTAGCTACCACAACTTGGTTGGTCATAATTAATCACGATTCGGTCTATCTTAAAGGGATAACATCGATCGGGATCACTTCAATCAACAACAAAGAAATGAAGATGCATGGTGGAAACATTTATATTTACCGAAAAGCTAAAAAAAAAAAAATCCATTGTTAAGACAGGAGACAGTTGTTAGCAGCTTGTTGGGAAAGTCATGAGATTGGACAATTCTCTCAACACTCTACTTAATTAGATTCTTCGATATTTGATTGATAGAGATATATAGGACGTTAGGTGTTCATGTGGGACCATTTTGTCTCAAACCTAGCTAGCAACCACGAATATATGGTCACAGGCGCCTACCGTAATTTATTAATAGTAATGTTATGTATGATTATGAAATATATAAACGTCTTATAATATAAATAGTTTTAAAAAAATATATAGTTTATTATTAAAAAAAATTAATATTTTTATATGTATCTCGTATTTATTTAATTTTTTTAAAAAAATTGTGTAATGTTTATCAATTGTAAATATTATTTATTTTTATTTAAAAGGAATGTTACATTTATATAATTTTAAAGTATGCAAATTTTTTACATTTAAAAAAAAAATTATAATTTCTTATTAAAAACTATTTTTTTTTAAATAGGTATCGTATTTAAATACTTTATAAAAAAAAATACTAAACTTTATCCTAAAATTACAAATATCAATTTTTTTTATTCTAGGTCAGACAAGTACTGGATCTAGCTCTTAGGGCTTAGCACGTACCAACCCTATATGCATATGCATGCATGCTACGGATTTGGTACAACCTAGGTAGCCTATATTGGTAAAAAAGCCAAGATTCTCCAAAATTGGGACTTTCCAAATTAATTAGCTCCAACTTGCAATAAAACCCCAAAGCCTTATATATTATATATTTAACCCCTCAATATTCATTACCTTGGTGTACTTGTACTGTTTCTTCTTTTATATATCCCCTAAACCAAATATATATATATATATATATAAGAGTACGTAGATACCTAGTTAACTGATCCATCTGGTCCCACGCATGCATGCCACTCTTCATTATTCCTGATCAACTTCCTAGCTAAGGTGTAAGAAATGAAAAACCCACATGCATTTATGATGGCATTGAGCATTTCCCATGAAAAAATTTTGTGGGATTTCCTCCAACAGATTCCATGGGTTTCCCAATGACCCACAACCTAAATTCATGGCAAATAGTAGTAAATATCACGTAAGTTTCAGACTTCACGAAGCATTGCGGCGAGCTGCATATATTTTTCCCTCGGTTGTTCTCATGGGAAATACCTGCTTTTTTTCCATGAGTTGAAGTTTTCGTGGAAATTGATAACTTATCTCACCAATTATATTCCATGAGGTCTCCACGACGTGAGTTGGTGGGAAAAGGTTTTTTCCCACGGATGCCATGCGTTTCGCCACCAAAATCCTCCCTGGGTAAAACAAGTATTTCTTGTACGCAGTGGCTGGCCGCCATTGTTAACAATTAAGCTTGAGTAATATATATCATTTCTCATATTCTTTTATCCCCTGTTTGGGCACATAAACAGCTAGAGTTAGAAAAGTAAGGTTGAGGACCCTGATATATAAACTCCCCATGCAGTTCATGAATTACAGGAAAAACTAGAACAAATAAAAGATTGAAAAATGAAACTAATTATAAGTAGATCCAGTCTTTTAACGGACTGCTAATAAATGGCTATCTGTTCACGTGACAATTTGAGTATGTCTGATTCATCTATATATATGTGCATGGTTGTACGCATCGATCAACACGTACACATTTTTTTCTGCATGTATGTGTATATATATACGAACCCCTGTTAGTTCATATATATATATATATAGTGGCATTCATCATGATAAGTTGTGCAATCTAACGATCCAAAAGAATAAAATCTTTCACCTCCAACCACCATCCATACAATTCATGAAAAATGATGGGATTTTCGTACATTGGAAAAATTGACTAGGTGAGAATTGAAGGCTTTTAATTAATGGAACAAACATGAGAAAGAACAAAGTGGGTCATGTTTGGGGTTGTGATGAATGCATTGGAAAGAGCTTTCGAAATAACAATGTCAATTGAAACATACAATTATTATGCTCTTTAAGTGGGAGATTACAAAACCAAAGCACTAGTAGTTTACAAGATTCGGAGAAATCTCTCCCAAAGATCACAGAAAACCAATAAGATTGAAACTCAACGTGAATCACGCAAACATCCTAAACAATTATTCATCATCATGAACACGTGCGTGATGGTGGGTCTGAACCCTAAGTTGTAAACACACCTGAACATTCATCCATATGATGCCCTTTTGATCTCATTCGATGCACTTTCAGACAAGCTAACTCTGTTTCTTTTCTAGCCCAGCTAATTCCCTTGTTGACTAATTTATACACAGAACTGCCATCATGAGAGAGAGAGAGAGAGAGAGAGAGAGAGAGAGAGAGAGAGAGAGAGAGAGGGTTTGGAATTTGAGACATGCGTATCTGTTATTAGATATGCGATGGTGACACGTGGGCCATGCATGCGGAAGTGACTAGTGGCCGGGACTGACAATGTTAGATCTCATGAATTCTTTGCATGATCTCTCAATTTAGGGCCCTACAGACAGTGAAACTGTTGCATGCATGGATGCTCTGACTCTATGTCAGAGAGAGAGAGAAGGGGCCGGGGACTAAAATTAGAAAATCAAATTGGGAAAGAGCTAAGGAGTAGTAACAGAGAAAAATAAATGGAATTGGTTAATTTTGGGAATTGTTATAGCAGTTGCAGTCAGGAAAAGGAGTGTGGGCTTCACGGTTGCTCATTAACGTGGGATTTGGTCCACACTCCACTGCTACGTTTACATATACGTTTGAGTTTTTTAATAGGAAAAATTTTCTTGTCATTCTCACACTTCACACATTATATTTTTTTTTCTATAATAAATATATAGTGTGTGGATGATAAATAGAATAATTTAATTAGTTTAATAAGAATAAAATAAAATAAAATAAAAAAATAAAAAAATAAAAAATAATATTTTAATATATAAAGTATTTGAGATGATGTGTAGCATTCCTCTTTCCAATAATATCTCTACTTTCTAATTCATCTAATATTATAGAAGCTAGCTGGGAAATGTGTCCTGCATGTAGTGGCCATGAATTGTCATGATCAACTGAGTTTTTTTTTTCTTTTTCTTTTCTTTCTTTTTTATTTATTTAAAACATCAAAGGGAGTGGTCCATAACATCCATTATCTTTTCACCTAATTGTAATAAGTTGATCCCCAACTTAGTGAACAAGGGAAAAAAAAACACTGATTAAATTACATCTGGATCTCTCTCTCTCTCTCTCTCTCTCTCTCTCTAGAGTCTAGTACTGTTAGTGTAGGAAAAATGATGAGACTTTGGAGTGGATGAATGTTATGGTAGCATTAGATGATATCATGATGTGAGTTATTTCACCCATGTTTATTGATTAGGTATGCTTATAAGTACTAGTCATCAACAGCTAATTCACCGAGTTGTTGATGTTTCCACCAACCTGTTAAAGTGCCCTAACTTTTGAACTAACAATGACTGTTATATATGCATGCACAGGTATGATAAGGATAGATAGGTGCAAAACAGCAACCATTGAGACTTTAATTCTCGATTTATATAACATATATTTTATATATTATAGTCATGTGATTGGTCAAAATAAATATTTATCTTAAAAAATATGACGCCAATCTCATTAAACAAAATGATAAGAAAAAAGGGATGGGAGATCGAATTTTTTGTTAATTTCAACAGTAGACAAAGCCAATCATTGTCATTTTAATGTGTGTGTATATATATATATACCCTACTCTCTCACAATATTCCATGCCCATTACTACTTCATTAAACAGTACGTTTTCCGATGCATAATTATTGACCATCAAATTACTGGTTATCAGTTGAAATTTAAAAGAAACAGACCAAAATGGGTCCCCTATTTCAAATCAAGGGTCTCATATCAGGGCAAACTGACGATTTAACCATAAATAAAAGAGGAAAAAAATATGGAACGAGAGAATCGGTGGGATGGTAAAATATTCCTTTCTCGGGTCCCGGAAGTACTGTTCTTGGTCGTGTTCCCAAAGTTGCATACTTTCTCCTTTGTATGTCTGCAACCAACTCTCTCTCTCTGGTCTCACTCCTTTCTTTACACATTATAGAAAGTCCTTTTTACTGATCTGTATATATACCCCCCTGCACATGCAACAACTCCCTTGTATCCTCATCCTCATTTCCCATCTCTCTCCCTCTCTCTCTACAAAGCACGTACAAATGCATATGGCAGAGCTCGACCGCCCAACCAAACCAAGCAATAATGTTCCCACCAACACTAGTAGCAGCACAGGCTTAAGCTTGAAACTCTTTGGCTTCAACGTCCCAGAAGATGAAGAACCTTTGGACTCCTCTAAGAGTACCCCACCGGATTCGGGTGCTTTTTCTACCTCCGGCGACCGGAAATACGAGTGTCAGTACTGCTGCCGAGAGTTTACAAACTCCCAAGCCCTCGGCGGCCACCAGAACGCTCACAAGAAAGAGAGACAACAGCTCAAGCGGGCCCAGTTGCAAGCCACGCGAAACGCAGCCGTATCGTACGATTCGTACGTCCGGAACCCGATCATATCAGCCTTTGCGCAGCCACCGCACCTCTTGGCCCAAGCTGGGACCGTTGTGGTCCCGGCTGGAGCTGCTGCGGGGGCTCAGCCATCTTGGTTCTACGTGCCACGAGCGGCGCCGCCGTTCCACGTCTCGCACGGGAGCATGTTCACAACGAGTACTGGTAGTAGTAGGGCGAGTAGTACGCGAGGGAGAGGTGCAGGGATGTTATTGTGCGCTGGTACCGTAGGCGATTCGTCCTCATTCAATATGGGCTTGCAGGTGGAACAGACGGAAGGCCATGGGAGTCCTGATGGGCCGTTATTGAATAGGTTGTCCAAAGTGGATGGTGGGCCCACTTTTGACCACGTAATGGACTTGGACTTGCATCTTAGCCTTGCCCCGGCCGCATCGTGATTTCGACTCGAGTTTAATTAGATAGTGGCTTATGGGGGTCGCTTCATCTCAGCCATGTTTATCTCCCCAAGCCAGATATTGTGTATATTTTCCCTATTTATTTATTTAATTTTTTTTTTTTTTTTAAAAAGTGATTTGGAGAGTGAGAGCTTGGAATTTTTGCACTTTTTTGTTCTATAAAAGATGTCATTTGCTTTAGAGAGACTGAGATCAGTTTGGGACATTTGAACAATTTTCATTCTAATGCTCCATTAATCCATTTGATTGTTCTAAAAGAGAATAGAACGAAAAGATCAAAGCAAGGAGATGATTTCTGAGTGAAATCTTAGCTTCCTTTTGGACCTATAAAGTACAGAGAAAGGAAAGAAAAGTTTAGTATCATTTCTTTTCTTTTCTTTTTTCTAAAATTGCGTGTTTTTAAAGGGAGGAATATGCTTTGTACCATGAGTATTTTTCATATATAGGTTGAAATAATGAGAGATGCAACATGAGCACTTCCTAAAAGGTCATCCATCCTAATAGTATTACCGTCCAAGCACGACTAACATGAAAATTTTTTATAGATTCGATGCATTAATATTACTATTATGATCGCACTATTGTACATTGAATGTACGTATCAACGTCCAAATGGTCCGACATTGCAGTGTTTGATCTGGTCTGTCTGCACGAATTCCAAATAACATATATTACACACACACACACACCTACACACACACATATATATATATATATATAGATGTACATGTTACATAGTTTTTTGGTGCCTAAAATCTTTCCACCCTATTGTACTGTTGCATGCCCAACAGTTTAAGTTCAGTATATAGGTAATTGATTAATGCAGCATGACGGTATTCTTTTACTATAAGTGATGGTTTTTAATAAAATTGAGAGAGGGTTTACTTATAAACAGGTGACATTTGTCTCTTTCTTAAAAAAAAAAAAAAAGAAGATTAATGTAGCATGGATCGTGCATGTTGAGTCATATATTGAAACGCAAAAATCTTTAATTTGTTGTTTATATATATATATATATATATAAGAGTTTGATTATATTATCGGGAGCAATGGCTAGATTCTAATAATTAAATGTGTTAATGTTTATTAATTAATCAGCAACTCAATAAACTAAGGGAGTCTAGTAAGTGTAAGCATGAAAACAAGATCATAATAATGCATGCCACGCAAGCACACACCAATTAATGAATAATTCTAGAATTATTCACGAGTTTATATATAACAGATAGATAGATAGATAGATCATCATGATGAAAACAGTCAAAACTAGTGCAGGTCGGTACTCCAAAAACATTAGTTCTTTCTTTCGGTGGAAAGTGAAGTTTAGAAGAAGTGCTAGCTAGATCGAGTCGATCGGTACTACTGCTTTCAAGCATGCATGCATGCACCTATAGCACCTTATGTGATCATGGAATTGAAACCATCATAAAAAAGAAAGCTTTTGGCTGTTTCATTGCCCCAACACAAACATGTCTAAAAACTGATCATTTTTAGCAAGCTAGCTTAGAGGTTGACTGCAGGATCAGTTAGATTCAATTAGGAATTAAACACGTACAAAGACTAGGACAGAAATTTATTTATTTTTTATACGTAGCAAATAACTGATCATAAATTAATAAGTATTTTTTATAGTAATAATTAAATAATTGCTCCTTTTTTTTTAATTATTTCTTTTCTTCTCCTTGAAGATTTGGTAATAATTTTGGTTCGGTTTGAGATCGAAGATCAGATCATGCATGCATGATTCATCAATGGATACAAGTATAAGAGCAAGCATAATCATTAATCGTAGATTTGAAAACATGTGGCCTTGAAAAAAGTTAATTTCTTTTTCTAATTAGGATCACCTTTTGACTTATGGGGTACAGACATTGGAAAAGTATATAACTAATCTTCGACCATAAGGCGGATCTAAGAATTAAATAAAACTAATAATTCCCACAACTTTCCATAATAATAATAATAGCTGTGGGTTGGACATGGACCCATCAATTTTATCAATTAACCGAAATGGACATCCACTACTTCCCAAATCCAATCAAATGATCTTTATTTTAAACTCGAGTTAGCTGTAGTGGGAATTATAAGCTTAATCTATATCTGTAGCATAAATAAAAATTTTATTTTATTTTTTTACCTCTTTTGGAGGGTTCTCAGGCTACATCCCGTAGTACCACTCTCTCTCTCTCTCTCTCTCTCTCTCTCTCTCTCTCTCTCTCTCTCTCTCTCTCTCTCTCTCTCTATATATATATATATATATATATATACACACACACACATATAATCAGTAGTTGTACGTGTCTTCAAACATGATTGAGGAGCTAGCTAGCTAGCAAGCAATCTCAAATGCCTGCAGGTAGTTGTCGGGACCATAAATAATTAGTGTTGTCAAAACAGTGAGTTCCTTTTTCTTTCCTTTTCATTCTTTTTCTTTTTAATCTGTTTTTATATCTGTGAATTGGTTTTGTATATATATCTGTATATAAATATAATATTGAGATGTAGATCCAAAGGCTTGATGATCTTGTTGGGCTTAGACCTAATTATGTTATATCAATCACTGATCACTAGATCTTGTCACTATATACATATATATAAACCTGATGATTAGAAAACTAATTTTATAAGTAGCGCGCACTCACACTCGCAGTAGCAGCAGCTTGTACGTACATTATTCCTACAATATTATTTAATTCTCCTGTTTTGATTGGTACAAAGTGCATATATTCCTTCATAGCCACTCTTAATTCGATTCCTTCTGAAGCTAGCTACCATGCATCTTAATTTCAGGCTAAAATGTTTTGTGCCCAACACGTCCAGCCACCCACAATATGCATGATCATAAAATTAAAAGCCTGTACGTACGTGCATGAGTGCTTTCCAGATTTACTTTATATATATATATATAAATATATATATCGAATTTTATAATGATATGTTATCAATATTCCACATGATGTTTTCGGGGCCGTAACCGCAAAGATGATTAATTTGTTGTCTGATTTTTATTTTGGGATTTTGTAGCGCCCAATGCATGTATATGTAGATTTGAAGAAATTACAACCTTAAATCCTACCTATCTTTTGAGAGCTCTCACAAGGGTAACAAAGAAATAAAATATTCTTATTATTGTTGTTGTGTTTAAAACCCGAATATACAATAATATCCAAAGATTCCCAATACAGAAATCCAATCCAATGTTTCAATATGACAATTTATATATATATATATATATATATATATATATATACAGATTCAAAACAGAACTTAACTCAGGAAACTCAATATGATATGATACTGATTAAAGCCCAAACTCAGTTGAGATATACAAATGATAAGATAATGATAATAGGATGACAGGATGACAAGATAAGCAAATAAATCTGTAAATAAGCAAGAAAATATGCACGAAAATAATAAAGAAGAAGATACAAATAGAGATTACGTGGTTCGACCCTAATGGCCTACATCCACGGCAAGAATAGCCTCAGAGATCACTTTATTGATGAATCTTCAAGGCCAAAATGTCATTGTACAAGATAGAACTACAATGGAGTCAAGAAAAGCCACAAGATTTTGGCTTTTCTTTTTCCCTCTCAAACCCTAGTTCTTTCTTTCACTCGGACTCACCCATACTCTCAAACGGCCTCTGTACAAAATGAATCACACACTTAACCCTAACACGATAAGCACATATATATACATGAAGTAAAGATCAATCGGACGGCTCTCATTAATCCCATGCTTTAAGTGAGACGGCACCGTTTAAAGCACTGCATAGGGTGCCGTTTATTGAACTGCTGGGATGTCGTTTAAAGCACTGCAGGTTCTCATTACTTCATTGATCATATAAGTGCTGCTGCTTATCACGTGAATTAAAGTCTGCATGAAGATGAGTTAGTAACAGATTGAAGATAAAAAAAATAGTTGACACATTTATCACAATTCTCCACCTTGACAATATTTTATTCATCATTCCTATTCTACTTCTCATCTTGGTTGTTCCTGCTTTGTCCCTCTACTAAAGGACCCCAACAGTTTTCATATTAATTAAGTTCAAACAGTGTTTGAACTTTGCTAATGGCAAGGACTTAGTCATCATATCTGAGGGATTTTCCTCTTTTGGAATTTTCTCCACTCTAACTTCTCTAGACTCAATTACATCCCTTACAAAATGAAGCCTAACATCTATATGCTTAGACCTTTCATGAAATACTTGGTTTTTAGCCAAGTGTATAGAACTTTGATTATCACAATGTATAGTTATATTTCCTTTAAATATACCCAATTCATGTGATATCCCATTCAACCATATAGCTTCCTTTATAGCTTCTGTCAAAGCTATATACTCAACCTCTGTTGTAGATAAGGCTACAACAGATTGCAAATTTGACTTCCAACTAATAGCCCCCCCAAAAGCAGTAAAAACATATCCTGTTAGAGACTTTCTAGTATCCACACTGCCAGCATAATCAGCATCTACAAACCCTTCCAATTCACAACCTTCTTTAACATTATTCCCATATTTCAAGCCCAAAACAGTAGTTCCTGAAATGTATCTTAATAGCCACTTAATAGCCTGCCAGTGTGCCTTAACAGGGTTACTCATAAACCTACTCACAACACTGACAGCATAGATAAGATCAGGTCTTGTACAGACCGTTGCATACATCACACTTCCTACGATACTAGCATAAGGTATTTGGTGCATAAACTCCATTTCAGATTCAGTTTGAGGGGCTTGAGTAGTGGACAGCTTGAAATGTTGACCAAGAGGTGTGCTTACAGGTTTAATTTGGTCCATACCAAATCTTTTAAGAATTTTAGATAGATAATTTCTTTGAGATAGAAACAGACATCTCTCTGGTCTATTTCTTATAATATCCATTCCTAAAATTCTACTAGCTGGTCCTAGTTCCTTCATATCAAACTCAGATTTTAACATGCACTTAGACTGTTTAATCAAATCAGGATCTTTACATGCTACCAACATATCATCTACATACAGTAACAAATATATTAATATTCCATTAACATCCTTATAATAAACACAGCTGTCATAGCTGCTTCTTTTAAAGTCATTTTCAAGCATGTAAGTATCAAATCTCTTATATCATTGTCTAGGTGATTGTTTTAAGCCATATAGAGATTTTTTAAGTAAACACACTTGATCAGAGTTAATTTCTTTTGTAAACCCCTCAGGGGGTTGCATGTAAATTATCTCTTCCAATTCTCCATGTAAAAAAGCAGTTTTTACATCCAATTGTTCTAAGTGCAAATCATTATATGCTATAAAGGATAAAAGCAATCTAATGGAACTATGTTTAACCACAGGAGAGAATATCTCATTAAAATCTATTCCCTCTCTTTGAGTGAAACCTTTGGCCACTAGTCTTGCCTTAAACCTAGTCCCTTCTACCCCTGGTATGCCTTCTTTCCTTTTAAAGATCCACTTGGATCCAACCAACTTAACCCCAGCAGGCTTTGTAATTAAATCCCAAGTTTTATTTTTATTTAAAGACTCCATTTCTTCTTGCATAGCAAGTATCTACTTAGTGGCATCCTGGCTTGCAATGGCCTCTTTATAAGTCCTTGGTTCTTGATAAATGACCTCATCAGTAATAGTCAAAGCAAAAGCAGTAAGCTTTGCATGACCATACCTAATGGGAGGTTTTATAGTCCTTTTCTTCCTGTCTCTTACTAACATGTAAGAGTCAGGACCTGATTTATCTAAGTCCTTTGAAATTGGGTCTTCAGAGTTACTGACTTCCCCAGTATTACTACCAGTTGAGGTGTTTCCTCTCTCCACCTCAACCTGTACATTTCCCTCTGTGTTTCCAGGTCTTTGTACTATTTCTGTATTCTGTACCCGAGCCATTTGGGATTAATTAAAGATCACATCCCTGCTAATTATACATTTATTTCTACCAGGTTTGTCTATCCATAGCTTATACCCCTTCACTCCCTCAGGATATCCCACAAAAATGCATTTGCCCTAGGGTCTAACTTATCAGTTTTTGAATGTGCATAAGCTGTACACCCAAAAATTCTAAGGTAATCATACCTAGGAGGTTTCCCAGTCCACATTTCTTGTGGTGTTTTAAAGTCTATGGCAGAAGATGGACACCTATTAATTAAATGGACAGCTGTAGCAGCAGCTTCAGCCCAGAATGTTTTAGGTAACCCAGCATTTGACAACATGCATCTTACCCTCTCTAGAATGGTCCTGTTCATCCTTTCAGCTAGACCATTCTGTTGAGGTGTTTCTCTAATAGTTTTGTGTCTTAGAATCCCTTCCTTTTGACAGAAATTATTAAACTCTGTTGACAGAAACTCTAACCCATTATCAGTTCTTAAGGTTTTTAATTTTCTGTCTACCTGTTTCTCAACTAAGGATTTCCATTCCTTAAACTTTCCAAAAGTGTCACTCTTATGTTTAAGTATGTAAATCCACACATTTCTAGAGTAATCATCAATGATGGAGAGAAAATAATTCCCTCCACCATGAGAACTTACTCTAGAAGGTCCCCAAAGGTCAGCATGTACATAATCTAAAGTCTGAGTAGTCAGATGAGTTGCCCTTTTAAAACTAACCATTTTAGCCTTTCCATAGACACAGTCTTCACAGAAATGTAGATTGTCCAGGTCTGCCTCTTTCAGCAGACCCTGTTTCTTAAGTTCTAAAAGCCCTCTTTGACTAACATGCCCTAACCTCCTGTGCCATAGCACAGATTTTTTCTCAACTTCATTATGTACAGGGGATGCTTCCCCTACAGTTGTTTTCCCAACTAAGGTGTAAAGGCCATTCTTTATAACCCCTTTCATAATTGTAAGTGAACCTTTAGTGATTCTAAGGACCCCTGATTTAGACTTAAAAGAATAACCTGAGTTATTAAGCATACCAAGAGAAATTAAATTTCTCTTTAGGTCAGGTATAAACCTGACCTCCCTCAAAAGTCTCTCCATACCATCATGTAGTTTTAGTCTTACACACCCAATACCCATGATTTTACAGGATTTATTATTCCCTAGAATTACTTGCCCACCATCCAATTCAGAAAATTTTTCAAACCAGTCCCTATTAAGACACATGTGAAAAGAACAACCTGAATCTAATATCCACTCACCTTCATGGCCTATATCAGATATATTTAGTACCTCAGTACTATCATACCCATCTAACACCACTGCTGCATCCCCTTTATCTTTGTTCTTGTATCCTATCTTTGTTTTTTTATCAGGACAATCTCTCTTGAAATGTCCTTCTTTATGACATAGAAAACATTTTAACTGTTTTCCTTTAGACTTAGACCTATATTTCTTGTTTTCTGTTTTGCCTTTCTTGCCTCTCTTTTCTGGTCTTCCCCTAACAGACAAACCCTCTCCATGTTCTTGTTTGGTATTTTCTTGATTTTGTAATTCTCTAGCATGAAGTACAAATTGCACTTCATCTAGAGATATTGCATCTCTACCATACATCATGGTCTCCTTAAGGTTCTGGTATGAGGAGTCCAAAGAACTCAATAAGAGGATTGCTTGATCCTCATCCTCCACCTTAATATCTATATTAGCTAGGTTTAATATAATCTTATTAAAGGTATCCAGATGTTCTCCTATTGAAGTTCCAGAAGACATCTTAAGAGTATATAACCTAGTCTTTTTATATAATCTGTTTGCTAGGGATTTTGTCATATAGAGATGTTCAAGCTTTAACCAGATACCAGTAGCAGTTTCTTCACTAGCTACTTCCCTTAATACCTTGTCTCCTAGAGAAAGGATCAGAGCACTATGGGCCTTTTGGAGAATGTCCCTCTGGACATTCACCTTCCCTTCCTCTTTCGAGGAAGGGCCCATTTTATCACTGGTGAGGGCATCCTGCAAGCCCTGTTGGACTAGCAGAGCCCTCATCTTAATCCTCCACAAACCAAAATCATTTTCCCCCGTGAACTTCTCAACATCAATTTCGTGGTCCCCATTGAACCTAAGCTCTTGATACCACTTGTTGTGTTTAAAACCCGAATATACAATAATATCTAAAGATTCCCAATACAGAAATCCAATCCAATGTTTCAATATGACAATTTATATATATATATATATATAATATATATATATATATATATACAGATTCAAAACAGAACTTAACTCAGGAAACTCAATATGATATGATACTGATTAAAGCCGAAACTCAGTTGAGATATACAAATGATAGGATAATGATAACAGGATGACAGGATGACAAGATAAGCAAATAAATCTATAAATAAGCAAGAAATTATGCACGAAAATAATAAAGAAGAAGATACAAACAGAGATTACGTGGTTCGACCCTAATGGCCTACATCCACGGCAGGAGCAGCCTCAGAGATCACTTTATTGATGAATCTTCAAGGCCAAAATGCCATTGTACAAGATAGAACTACAATGGAGTCAAGAAAAGCCACAAGATTTTGGCTTTTCTTTTTCGCTCTCAAACCCTAGTTCTTTCTTTCACTCGGACTCACCCAAACTCTCAGACGGCCTCTATACAAAATGAATCACACACTTAACCCTAACACGATAAGCACATATATATACATGAAGTAAAGATCAATCGAACGGCTCTCATTAATCCCATGCTTTAAGTGAGACGGCACCGTTTAAAGCACTGCATAGGGTGCCGTTTATTAAACTGCTGGGATGTCATTTAAAGCACTGCAGGTTCTCATTACTTCATTGATCATATAAGTGTTGCTGCTTATCACATGAATTAAAGTCTGCATGAAGATGAGTTAGTAACAGATTGAAGATAAAAAAATAGTTGACACATTTATCACAATTGTTTTAGGATTTAGATGAAATAAGAAGAGATCAAATGATTTTAGATGAGTGGAATAAAATATTGTTATTATTATTTTGATATTTGAAAAAGTTAAATTAGAATTTTAAAAAGTTGAATTATTTATTATATTTTGTATAAAAATTTTAAAAAGTTATAATGATGATATAAGATGAGTCAAGAAAGTTTTCGAATACAAACTAGTATGCATGCATATATACATGCCCGATCTCTTGAATCTTAACCTTCAAAATTGGAGTTTTTTCAAAGCTTCGGAAGTTCTAAATTTTTTTAAAAGCTAAAATTAGAATCATTTTAATTCCTACGTATAACTTTTTTTAGGGGAATAGGGTCATCTGGTCCTAATGGTCATGAGTTTGTTTGGCCATGGCCTCTCGACCCTCTTCCTCCCTTCCTGATCCTTGGCTGTACGTACGTAACAGATATATATATATATATATATATATATATATATATATATATGACTTTGATCTATAAATACACGATTAATTTTTGTTAATTTTTCATGCCCAAAAAATAAATAGGCTTTTGTTTTGTTTATAAACTGGTTAGTGCAGATGATGATTGAGAAAATGATCTAACATTTTGCATGCATGTATGCATGGTACGTACGTGGGATTACTCAACGTTTACCATTAATTTCCTCAAGATCCAACAATCTTATCACTATTAATTTACACCCTAATATCATTTATATATTAAGACTGCATGCAACTTGATCTCTCTAAGCCTAACTGCATGCCGTTGTTAATCACGCTAGCTTTATTTCCTTAATAGCTGTGTTTTAAGTATGAATCGGGTCATAATAAGAGCACAATATTGCTTTAACACACATGGATCATGGTCACAGCCTAATAGGGATGTAGTAACTTGAGATATATAGCGCCCCAAATGGTACAACATTAATCAATAGAGTCAAAAATTACTACCATGATCCTGACAATAATTTAAACCATATCACTCGTAAGTCATGCAGGCGATGGTCAGGGACTCGGGGTAGGAACAAGGCTTTCCACCATCTCGCGTGAACAGGTAGTCCACTTTGTTCTTGTTCAATTGGTGATAACATCTGCAATTGTTTGAATGGATGCGAGTTCGTTCTTATTCAAACAATGCTGATAGCGGTTCTCTGTTAAACTGGCAAGGCCTTGTGCTCCTGTTCAACTGGAGGTGCCGGCTGCTCTAGTTCAACAGGGACACATGGTCTCCAAATAGTTTCCTTACCCACATCCATCAGCGCAATGCCCTTCACAGTTAAATCAGCCCTGATCTGGTCACTCTTTGAGAAATCCTTGTTTTTCCTTGCTAGGGCTCTTTCTTCAATCAGATGCAGCACATCATTTTCCTCCAACCCTGCTCTCTTTAGAGCCTTGTCTTTTAATTGCTGCAAAACCTATAAGATGGCAAGCAATTTCTATGTTACATACTCTAATAAATCATGCATCTTTAAATTTATTACAAAAAGGCCACGAATTAAATCACCTCCACGTAAGTGGAAGAGGATAGCAACCCCAGAATACTAAGAACTTCTTTGACTTCTTTCTCCACCTCAATAAGAGACTGAATCATCGATAATTGTTGTTGTTTCTGCTGCTTCTTCTGAAAAATATTAAAAAAATCACATCACATTTAACAAAGGGAAAAGAACAAATAGAAATAAAGACAGATAACAAAGAGAGAAAGAGAGCACGTCATAGTTGGAACTGGTTTCTAACATGTACCTTGAGCATGGTCAAAGAACTGTTTATGAACTTCAAGGCTTCTTGAAAAGCACCGGTCAATATCTGTGCAGTGTTCAAGTCATCTGACATTTTAGTCTTGAACTCACTGCGCAGCTTACCGATGCACTCTTGAGCAACAGGTGAGACACGGACCGTTTTTCCTTTTTGTTCTGAGCCATCCTTGAGGCTTCCTTCTTGTGATGGGGATAAAGCATCTCTACAATCTTCCAAAGTCTAACAATCACAAGGTAAGGTATCAATTTTTCTGAAGGTAAATGGGACCTTGGGACCCTTTCAAGGGTGTTCTTACAGTTTATCTGCCTTTTGTGACAATAAATTCAAATAATAATTAATAAAATCAAATGATATTGCAGCATATCAACTCAGAAAAACAAGGAATCAAAGTCTACTTATCAGGAAGAAAAACAAGGATAACACTGCCATAACAACAGTTTTCTATCAACTCTACAAGGGGTTGCATCCATTCAAAATCCGGTGCAGTAAAAAATCCAAGCTACAAACGACACATACATATTCACATGCATGCACATACATGAAACCTTGAATGGATGAAAAATTCAAGATAACCCAACTCCCATAGGCGCATGCACATTGATTTGCTAAGGACTGAGATAGTAGAATTCCCTATAAAAACTAAAAAGTGAGGAATCCAAGACAAGCTTTAAACCTGATATATGTAATAAACAGCATCTGATGCACTTTCCAGCTGTAAGACTGTGTAATTGAGAGGAGACCTATAGTGCGCGCTTATCAAGAAATGTCTCAGAGCCAGCGGATGATACAATCGAGTAATCTACAAGAAGATACCATATTATTTTAAACGCAAATACTCGTACAAGACAAGTTCTTAGAAGCATTGACAAATGTGTAGCCCCACTTTACCTCACGAATTGTAAAAAAGTTACCCAATGACTTTGACATTTTCTCGTTGTTATTAGTGACATGCCCATTATGCATCCAGTAACTCACGCAGCTCTCTTGGCAAGCGGCACAGCTCTGTGCAATCTCATTTTCATGATGTGGGAAGATTAAATCAATTCCACCACCATGAATATCAAATTGGAAGGACAGGTATTGAGCACTCATTGCACTGCATTCTATGTGCCAACCTGGTCTTCCAGGACCCCATGGGCTGTCCCAACTTGGCTCACCAGGCTTTGCAGCCTGTAATTATTAGAGGATATCAGATACTGAATGATATTAAGAAGACTTAAACTTGTCATTTGCAAAGGTTTTTACACCTTCCACAACGCGAAGTCAGCTGGATTACGCTTTCTTGAGTCAACAGCAACTCGTTCACCAGCCCTGTTGTTTTCCAATTTCTGCCCAGATAACTGGCCATAATTTAGGGATTTGTCGACAGCAAAGAACACATCTCCCTCAACTGTGTACGCACAGTCATTGTTGATAATCTACAAAATATGCAAGCCATATATTAAAAAACAAATAAAGAATTCCTCATCGTGAAGAAGCCACTATCCCAAGTAAACAGCAATTTCCCTTTTATCAACATCAAAGAACAAATCCCATCAAGGCCAAAATAAATTAGCTTAAATCCAGGAAGTCAGGATCCCTAGTGAGAAAGCCAGATGGAACTGGATGCCTTTGCCATGACCACATATAGGGCTCAAGAAGGAGAGGGGGAAAGAATGCATCAGAAATAAGTTCTGATGTGTATATTTCTGCTACAATGGGAATTCGAAGAAGTCTCATATTTAATCCTTAGTCAAATATTGTGACAAGCTGCTTTAGCAAGTCAAGCCCAACTCAATATTTGAGATAGGAAAGTAATATCAACGATAAAATTAGAAATAAAAAATAAAAATAAAAAAAAAATTAGAAAACCACATACACCATAACATGACGAAGATTGTAAATTACTACTCAATTTAGGAACTCCGGTTTCATGCCCATTTTGTATCATCATATACGAGTTTCATGATGTTTTAGGAAACTCATGATTAGAAATTAGGAACTCCGCATGCCCATTGTGTATCATCATATGCAAGGTTCATGATGTTTAAAGAAATTCATGAAGAATACCAGTTTCATGATTTTTAAAGAAATTAGATCTTCGCATATTACATCTGAAAAGCAAATTACCCTAATATTACCATATAAATACACTGCACTACACATTTTTTCTAAGTAGATATACTTACTGCACATTAACGTGGACACAGTTCATTTTGACAAACACTGAGTGCATGCCAACAGAAAATATATATATATATATATATAACTAAAATTATAAACAAAAGGCACACCACTCTGTTATGTACTTTCAATAGAAAATCTCCATTTTGCAGTAATTTCCTTCCTTTGTGCATATGCATGTCTGTTAGAGAGATCAGAATTTCTCAACATCATCAGATAATGTGAGCACTATATAGTAGGAATCCAACCTGCGTTATCATATCCTTTATCTGTTCCATATGATCAGAAACGCGTGGCTCATGGGTAGGAGGGAGGCACAGAAGATCGGCCATGTCGACAACATACTCTTGGCAAAAACGGTCACTCAAACTTAGCGGATCCTCCCCAAGCTCATTCGCTCTACGAATTATCTGCATAAAAAATGTAAAAATGTTAGCAGTGCCTAGATAAGCATTAAGAACCCAAGGAATGAAGAGTTAACTGAGGTATCACAGGTTTCAACATAAAAATCTTCTTTATTCGTTTTATGGTTCATTCCAACATAAATCTTCAAGTGAGCTTTTAAGCAAATTGGGGCAATGAAAATAATACAAGGCCTTCATATCAGACAAATATTCAGTCAACAAGGGCATTCTGGAACTAAACTCCAGTACTAAACTTGCAATTTGGAAGAATGATTAAAGTGAACTGTAGGTTTACACGAGAAACAGAGTGCATCCTGGAAGAATCATTAAGAAAGATTCTTAAATTGATATATGTCTTCATAGCTGGAGAACAAAGCATAGTTGCAGAGTTTTTCTATTTAGGTGAAGATTTCCCATTAGACTAAAACCCAACCAGATTGTAGAATCCTATAAACCCAACTCTCAGCCAGACACATTTTCAGCAGCTTCCATGACTGGTTTTTATTTAACCATAGCTATTTGAAGTCCACTTAATCCATCTTGCACATGTTGTGGGAAGCTTTTCGATTAGATTGTTTTTAAAGGTCGTCTCAGTTTACCTTCGACATAGGAATCTTACTTGTTGCCAAAACCAAAAAGCATATGGATCTTATCCTGTAACTCCCCAATGAAAAGCCCAAACCACGTGGACTATACTTCAAAAGAACTCATCAATGATACAATTTGAGTCTCATTAGAACCATTATAAAGAGCAAGAACTTCTCATTCCCAAACATAGTAGGATCTCATACACCTTTTACCCTTACACATCATATGAGATATCACAATCTCCCCCTTGTAACGCCCCAATGGAAGGCCCAAACCACATGGCCTCTACACCAAAAAGACTAGTCAATTATACAATTTGAGCCCTACTAAAACATTATAAAGAGTAAGAACTTCTCATTCTCAAGCAATGTGAGATCCCACACATCACCTACCCTTATCCTTATCATATGGGGTATCACAATCTCCCTCCATTAAATTCCCGACGTCCTCGTCAAGCCCGTCCTTCGTAGGTGGCAAGGCTTAATTCCACATTTCTGGTTGGGATAAGCTCTTATACCATTTGTAACGCCCAAATGGAAGGCCCAAACCCATAGCATATACTCCAAAAGAACTTGTCAATAATACAATTGGACCCTATTGAAACATTATAAAGAGCAAGAACTTCTCATTTCCAAGTAATATAAGATCTCATATACTACTTATCATTATCCTTATCATATAGGGTATCACCCCCCTCCTTAAATTCCCGACGTCCTCGTCGGGCCAATCCATCATAGGTGGCCTAGCTCAAGTCCTACATTTCTGGTTGGGATAGGCTCTTATACCATTTGAAACGTTCTAATGGAAGGCCCAAACCACATAGCCTATATTCTAAAAGAACTAGTTAATGATACAATTAGAGCTCTATTGGAACCATTATAAAGAGCAAAAACTCTCATTCCCAAACAATATGGAATCTCATACACCACCTACCCTTACACATTATATAGGGTATGACATATCTTTTCATTTTTACTTTTGTATTTTTTTAAGGTAATCATAAGAACTTCTGGATTCAAATTTCAGTCCAAAAAGTGACTATTAAAAATTTGATTTTGATATAATGTGGAATCCTAGGCCCAGTTTGGATTGCACGGTACAGATTCATCTCAACTGTACCATACAATAGTTTTCCCTATCCAAACACACTTTATTTCATCTCTAAATTTTAAAAACATTCACTTAAATAAACAGTAGTGAATAGTGCACCATTCGGCTCTCTATAAAATAGTGGGACCCATACCTTTTTCAAATCCTAAAAATTAAAAACTATCTCATATCATCTCACTATCCAAATACACATTTTTTTTTACTAACTATTTCATTTCATCTTAACTAAAAAATTTCATTACCATTTAAAATATCTCATCTCATCTCATCTGAACTGTGTATCCAAACAAGGCCCTAATCTCTATGATTTAGTTCTTTTAATCAGTTAATTTTTTTATCGATCTCTATGGTTTGGAGTTAGATGAATGAGAAATGAAGAATATATGAAAAGACCACCTCCCTACCCCCTCTCTCTCTCTCAAGGAAACTGTTTTATTTTCACGCAGTGTTTTCATAGAAAAAACCTTATTGATAATAAATAAATAAATAAAAGAACTCCTTGCCGAGGGCCTATGCCCAAGGATTAGTCGGGACATTGTTCCTGGACACCCGGTGCCAATAAAAAAAGATGTTATCTGGGCCTATACACCCAACAGAACAATAGTAGAAAAAAAAATCCTGATGAATAGGAAAAGAAAACATCACTGGGCAGACATCAGAAAGAAAAAGGGCTCTGAAGATCTCTGATAACGGCAAAAATTCCAAAAGAAAAGGGTTCTAAAGAAAAAAATCCTCGATCGCTGCCCCCCCCCCCCCCCCCCCCCCCGGGAAAAGGAAATTTCCATGCAATTTCTTGACACTGCTACAAAAACAAAAAAATCAACTCCACCATAGTATAACATCTAAATTATCCAATGAAATTAGTGGACAAAGCCCAGCAAATAGGATGGATCACGAGGCATGGACGTCGACCAACAACTAAGCATTAGTGAATGACTCAAAACAGTTCCAGAACGGGTGCTGATTGCCATGGAACCAGGAATTTTCAAGTTCACAGAATCACAAGCAACCTGCAAGAGGCTGCCAATCAGAGGCCATGAACAACTAGCCAGATGTAAAGGATGATCTTGGTGGGATTGGCAGATGGACTAAGTTGAACAGCTGTGTTTGAAGTCTTGAGCTCGTTCCTGAAAATAACTTCCTATTTACCTCAGAAGGGGTTATTTACCATTAATCAGGAAACATTGTTTCTTGGCTAACTATCCATGTAGCATCACATAGTGGAAAATGTAAAGAAAAAATATTTGGGAGCCTAATAAGAGAAGAGGATCTTTGTTTAAAAAAATTGGCATAAGGAGAAGATTCTTTAAGATTCAGTTTTGTTAATTTGCCTCTCAGACCTCCAGGTAAGGCACTAGGATTCTCTCTTCCAAACATCTGAGACAAGTTTTAAAAACGTTAACCATTCTAATAACCACTATTTCTAATGGTAAAGATAGAATACTGCCAGCTCTGAGAATAGAGGGGTTTCTACTTCTCGGGCACAAGGAAAGCACGAGATTTGAAAATCCTCTGTAAGTTCTAACTCTGCTATTGAAAGATAGATTCTCAGCATATATTGACTGGGGCAGTGGTCCTTCTAAGAAGGGGTTCTTCCATATCAATAAAGTATTACACTTGCAAGGGAAACATACGTTCTGTCTTATCATTATTTCCTCCTAAACAATAGGGTTTTGATGGCTTTTGAAGAAGATTTTAAGAAATAACAGTTAGGTAGCCAAGCAAATGGATGCATCTCAATCAAGTCAATTATTATTCCCACATTTTAGAGAGTAAAGTGACTGCTCATATCAAAATTGAATTTCCATTATCCGCAATGGATGGTTGGAATTTCTGTTTTCATTTTACATCTTATATGGCTTCAAACATGTCTTGATACAGCATTTCAAATAAAAAATTCTTCAATCCAAAAGTTGATTATTCTCACCTTGTCATCAACATCGGTGAAATTCCGCACATAAGTAACTTGATAGCCCAAGTGTTGAAGATATCTGCAAGGTTCAATTCCAAGAAAAACCATGACTACCATCCACATATTAATTATCATTGCTTTATACCTAATTCATGTACGAAAACGAAGGGCACAGTAGCCACATTGTAAAATAAGGCAAGAGCTAAACAATGGGATGAGTTTTGCAGTGAGAACCTTAAGGTTAACGTCACTTTCAGCTTCAAATTAGCACATATGGGCCAAGGAATTTCAGGTTCAAATTAAGGTCCACTAAGGTTCCTTTTTTTAAGGCACACGATGGGCTAACCAAGAAATTTTTTACTGCTTGGCAATAAATTGCTTGAAGTTGTCGGATCAGTAGCAAAATTAGCAATGACAAATATCCATGTTCGCAATTATATTCTAGTTCATATCCTATTAGCTATCAGATAAGTGGGCAATCAGGTAGAATCGAAACTGAAGGATAACAACCTGAAGAGGACGTCGAAATTGACAGCGGCGCGAGCGTGGCCTAGGTGGCTGAGATCGTAGGCGGTGACGCCGCAGACGTACATGCCAACACGCCCCGGCTCGTGCGGCTTGAAGATCTCCTTCTGCTGAGTCAACGAATTGTACACTCGAAATTCCTCCTCCTTCGCCATTCCTACCAGTGCTCCCACACACAGCTCGCTTTCCTTCTCCTTCTCCCTCTCCCTCTGTCCGTCCCTCTGCGTCTGCAGCCAAACGATGCAACACAATCTAAAAGTCACCGACCGGATCGGAGTCGGAACGGAGAAGAGAGAAATAGGGCTTACTGTAACAGACGGCGGCACAGCTATGGAGAGGAGATGTGAACTGGAGTGAGATGTTAGGGTTCGGTCCGAGGAGATGCAGACGGAAAGTTACACGGGAAGGAGGGGCTTCTGAAGTGAGAAGTACCAATTCGTCGTTGACGTGGGGCTGGGCTTCATCAGGATTGACGGGCTGCAGTTAGGCCCGTGTTAGCTTTATTTAAGTATGGTCTGTAGAAGCTTAAGTGGGCTCAGGCCCTTTAATTCTCATAGTCCAGTTGTCTTTATTTTACAGTCCAGTTGTACAAGGCCGTGGCCTTTACATGTTTCCTGTTTTATTTTATCTACGATTTGTCAGTGCGCGAATTAAAATTCCTGCTTTATTTTATGAAAAAGTCTAAGCATACTTATGTATTAATATGTGTATTAATTTATTATGATTAGTCAATAAGTAAATTTTATTAAAAATAGTGTTAATTTAACTTTTAAATATAAAAGAATCAGTATTAATATGTAAATTAGTACGTGACTTTGCTTGTATATAGCAAAACTCTTTATTTTATATACAATTTAATTCTTGGTGTTTCATCTACGATCATTATACCAAGTAATTAATTAGTTCCTAGTAACTCCGGGAGTAAATATAATTTTCTCTTTTTTTTAATGAAAATAAATATTATAATATTCTCACTTTCTTATCTCTTTCCTTCATTAAATATTTTCTTAATGAAACTCAAATTCTTAATTAAATATTTTATACAATTGTGTAAATATTTTCTAATTAAAAAAATAAATTAATATTAATTTTGATCATTATTATTAAAAAAACTACTACAATCACAAATAAATTTTAT
Source organism: Carya illinoinensis (assembly GCF_018687715.1). Classification (NCBI taxonomy): domain Eukaryota; kingdom Viridiplantae; phylum Streptophyta; class Magnoliopsida; order Fagales; family Juglandaceae; genus Carya; species Carya illinoinensis. The sequence continues at coordinate 3,858,297 of NC_056757.1, forward strand.
AAAAATAAAATCATAAATTGGTATAATTTTATGTGATATGTTAAAATAAATTACAAGAAAAGTAATTTTACAAATCAACGTATTACATTAAGTTATGTAAAATTTCTTTGTAAGAAAAATTCTTTCTAATGGTAAGGAGAAAAAAAATACTTTAATTATTTAAACTATCAAAGCTGTTATTTTAACATATAATTGCATTGTCACTTAACATCTAATCATATTAATGTTAAGATTTTAGCATTCGTTTGATCATGTGATATAATTTTTCTTTTATATATCTTAAGTTATTGGGTGCAAATAACAACGTGTTGTTGGGTAATTTAATGGTAATTGTAAATAAATGTAGTAATTTATGATAATGAAGCCGCACAAAATGGGCGTTTCATAAAATTTAAAAAAACAAACGGCGTTTCTTATGACCGTTGCAACTGAACGCCTATCAGATCGCCGTTGAGTTTAAACAAGCCAAGTTAGATGTTTTGGGCCTTGTTGGTTTTTGCCCATTTTCTGTGTTCCAATGCTCCAATGACCGAAAATAGCCCAGAAATAAAGGAGGATGAAGATGGTGAATGAAGCATGTGCCACGTTTATTGGAGTTTTGTTTTTTTTTTTTTTGTTTTTTTTTTTTTTTTTTTTTGAGAGTTTTGTTATTCATAATCTCCACACACTATTTACTATATTTTTTATTTTTTTTATTTTTTTTAGTTTTATTCTTCTTTAAATAATTAAATTCTTTACTCTTCATCCATATATCACATATTTGATAAGAGAAAAAAAAAGTGGGCGTGTGATATATGAGGCTTATGAATAGAATTTTTCTATTTATTAAGACATCTGTGACATAAAAAATTGAGAATTATGTATTTATTTTAGAATTTTTCTATTCATAAGTCTCACACACTACACTTTCTTTTATTTTTGTTTTTTTTGTTTTATTCTTCTTAAAATAATTGAATTCTTCTATTTATCATCCATATACCGCACATTTGATAAGAGAAAAAAATTAAAAAATAATAGAAAGAATAGTGTGCAGAAGCTTATGGATATAATTTTTCTTTATTTTATTTAGATAATAACTTTGGATCTTACAAAATATCATCCTAACCTTTATTTTATTTTTTTTTTAAATATTATCCTTACCTATAATAACAACAATGACACTTATAGATTTTTTTTTTTTTTTAATAATTCTATTAACCATTTAATCGACGTTATAGTGTCACTACATAGTAACCATTCTCCATTTAAAATATAAGTTTTAGAAAAATCAGAAATATGTCACTACTCGTGAATTAATTAAAGTATACATAAGGCCAAGAGATGACGTAATGCTATTACGACGAGTTATATAAATCGGATGTTCTTAATTTGAAATTCCACATTCATTCTTTTGAGATATCGTTTTCTTTTGAATTTATCTGAAGTGTGCTTCTTAGAATCCCTTACCAAATGTCGAGGATCTTGAAATTAGCCGAGACTTTATACCGAGCTTTCAGTACCAACACAAAAATAATAATAATTGAAGTATACCTTGTTCAAATCGGTTATGCATAAACAACAATCGAAAGTATTCCCAAGCAATGTTGTCACTATATATAACCTCCTTGAGAAGTACTTCAGTTGATAAATGAGCAAAACATGAGATATTAGATCTATACATACAATAATCCTAACCTCTAGCAAGTAAATACTTTCAGTTTCAGGTACCCGCAAGTGAAAGGTATACCCAAATTCTGAAAATGGTTCACGTGTGCGTATGATGTAGGCAATCAAAGCATAACAAACCAAGATATTAGGCCGATTTGTTCTTTGCCTTCTGATACTCTCCCAACCAAGCTTTTGAATACTGTGCCGCACTGGCCGATATGGCCGGTGTTTACTCTACAGGAGCAGTGACAGGTATAGGAGAAGTATGTGTTTTGTATTAGGTCAAATACCAACCGTACCAATGTATTTTGATCAATATCGATATATGTCTAAACTTGTATATATGTAATTGGTTTTAAATAGACTCTGTTTGGATATTAAAAGTATATTGGATCATTTATTAATAGTATTAAAATAATTTATGAATATTAGTGAATAGTAGTACTAAACTGTTTGTGAATAAAATAGTTTGAGAACATTTGTGTTCCTCTCCTCTACCTAATGAAGTTTAGAGTCATGTACATTTATACCCTAGTTGAATGGGTACCATCTCAAGCTAGTGCGATTCATAGGCTATATATGCTGCTAATACAGAGACTTACTTCTATTAAAAATGGGAGTTATTAATAAAATTTTCGAGCAACCCAACACGAAATATATCTAAGTGGGTTTTTGTTTTTGTTTTTGTATTTTTTTTTTATTTTTTATTTTTATTTTTTTTTGTGAATTTGAAAGTCGTCCTAGCTTTTTATGAAACTATTTGACTATAGATACACCCATCTATTATATATAGCACAAAAGGCTAAAAGCCATCGATATAAAATGGAAAACTAGGTCCATTCAGTGCCCTGTGCTCTCCACTACTTGTTTCCATCACCCACGTATTTGCAAGGCTGTTTGCAAATTTTATATTTTTTAAATCGAATTTAATATTTAAATATTTAAATTTTAAATTAATATTAAACTCATTTCAACTCAAAATTAATTTCTCATAAATATTTCTAAAATCGTATTAACATCTAAATTTATCTGAGATGAATCCCACATGATTCATTATTATTTATAAAAAAATTCAACTCAACACTTAGTTTATTTTGGATTTTTATGAAGTTCATTTTTCAAACCAAATTCAGTAGTGCCCCTGAACTCGATCGCTCCAAAAACTGCCCCGCAGTGTCATCTTCCATGGCAGGAAAAGCAGGCAGAGATTCGAATGTGTAGTTTGCATCCACTCCTTGAGCTCTCAAACTGAACCAGCATCTATATAGAAAGAAAATCGAAGAAATATCTCGAGACCTTTTGTTCTTGAAATGGTTTCTGCGGTAATGAATGGTGGGGTTGGTTGAAGCAGAAAACTGACAGTACTCCTCAAGAAGCTCATAAATGTAAAGCTTGAGAAGCTTGAAATACCTCTTGCCCCTTCATGCTTTCTTAAGAAAGATTAGTTTTGAGATTATGGGTTATCTCATTTTGGCAATGAAAATGGAGAACTTCAGAAGATTTGAGACCTTTTGGTGATCAAGCAGTAGTCTTTTCTGGGCATTGTGAAGGAAGAGAGTTATGAGAATCGGAGACACGCTCTTTCTGGAAACAAAGAGGTTGGCTTGGAATTGTTAAGGCTTCAGAGGTTGAGGCATGGGTAGGGAATTAGGTTTTTAAGGATACAGAAAGGGGAATGATCTAGGAGGAAATGATCTGAGGTGGGGAATGGAGAGCCAAGGTGTAAAATGACGTGGACGCAACTTGGCATGTTAACACAAACCAACTTGTAGCTAGCTAGCCGTTTTATGAGTTTTGAAGTTTGAACTTCTTTCTTCTTCTTTTATTATTATTTATTTTATTTTTTAAATATGACTAGATATAATTATGGATTATGAAAGGTTGCACATTTCTTTTAAATAAAAAGTTGAGTTTATTATTAAAAAGTTAATTTGTTTATGTGAGTTATATAATCACTTTTTTTTTTAAAAAAAAATACACAGTATTTACATACTATATCAATACAAATATCATTCATCTAATATTCTACGTGCTTTTAGTACGTAAATCGAACATAAGATTAAGGTCATGTGCTGCAAAAAGTAGTAGACACTACCTCATGGTTAAGTTTGAGTTATGATCTTAAATTTAAAAGAGTTTTGTTACATACAAGCAAAGTCGCGTACTAATCTACGTATTAATATTGATTCTTTCATAATTAAATTTTAAATTAGTATTGTTTTCAATAAAATCTACTTTTTATCTAATCACAATATATTAGTGCACGTATTAGTGCACAATTATTCTTGTAACTAGATTTTTTCAATTTAAAATAAGTGATAATTTCATAATTTCAAATATCTTGTTTTTGGTTGGTATAAGATCAGGAGTAATTATTAGATATTCTTAGAATAAGAACACTATGTATTAATACTTATATAAGTAATTTTAATTATATAACATAGTGTAATTGAATAATAATACCATGTCATATGTATTTTGAAATGAATTATTTTATTCTCAAGATCATGTATAGAGTAGATCTTTTACATTATTTAAATGTTAATACTTGATTTGTAATAATTTTCCAACTTGATTAATAGAGGTACCAATATTTCATCAGTACTGTTTATAATTTGGAAAATAAAGAAGCCGTTAAAGGACGTTATACACGGATTTGACTAATCTTTATTAATCATAATAAGTTTTGGATAAAATATCTCTTAAGTGTTAGTCTGAAGTACTGATCAAAGCATAAGATAATTAAGATATCTAGACATAAAATATATAGATCTTACAAAACTTTATGAATTTTCGTATTTCTTCAAATAACATTAAATGATGTTCAATAAATATAGTAAGATTCACTTTATATGTCTACGTATCCATCTTCTTCTTTTTTCCACTTAAAACCCTTAAACTCGAATAAAAATCTGAAATAATCGTTTCCTAATTATAGTATGAGTATGAGTAGCTTGTCTCCATTTTTCTTTTTTTGTGATTTTACCTACTTCTGTTAGGAACACTACTTGAACATTTTCTTTATGGTAAACATACTTAATCATGATGATCTAATCTCAAAATCTAAACATTACTTAAATATAAAATTCATGATCATAATTTCATTTCTAAACATTACTTAAATATAAAATATTTTTCAATTTCAAATCGTTAACATTTTCACCTAATCATTACAATTTTTCTAAACTTCCAAATAAAATACAAAAAACAATACAATTTTTTCAAATTTTAAAATAAAAATAATATTTAAATAGTATTTCACTTTATAATGTTTGTATTCAAATTTTTCTCTCATATTTCTCAAAACCTAATAAAATATCTTAATTTAAATAATTTCACTATTATTCACAAATTATTTCAATATTATTCATAAAATTACATGTCACGTCATTTCATCCCATGTCATATATATTATATAACATGTCCAAATGAGGAAATTATGGTTCTATAATAATTATTACCAAGAAAAACCCAAATGATGAAATCTTGGTACGTACTGAATCCGCTTAATTAATTGATTGACTACCCCTTAATGAATTAATCTTCGAAAATGATAGCTCAACAGTCATTAACTAGACAATATTCCAAGACAAGTTTCTACGTTAATACCTCACCGTTCTCTTGTCTAAAGTCTTGTTTTCTTTTTTCAACACAAGTGGAATGTTATTGTTAGCATGTCACTTTATGCGTGCCACCTAACACTAATGAAGAATTAGGAGCTCGATCGATCGGGCTTGTTTGGCTGCAAAGATATATACATAATTGTTCAAGCTTTGGCCGGTCAGTATGACTACGCAAGCACCAAACAAGATTATCCCCACAATTAAGACGTACATGCTGTTCTATTCATGGTTTTTTTCATTTACAGAAAGAAAGAAAGGCTATCACTTTTCATGACCAAACACAACCAATCCCAACTTTACTGCACTGTATAGGAACATGATTTCTTTACAAAAATCATGGTGCTTGGAGAACATGTACATGAGCAGGTTTTCCTTTCATTTTCATCAGCAAAGATGAGTTTTCTAGCTTGTACGTACCTCAATAACCTCCATGCGTGTGGAAAATAATAGGCCTGAAGTTATAGATTGAAAAAGGTATTACCTAAAGTTATTTCTTTGTATTTATATTTGGTAGACTTATTTCAGACAATATAATGTTAGCTTATGAAACTTTGCATATTATGAAAATAAGGCAAAAAGGGAAACATTGAAGTATGGTTTTGAAGTTATATATGTCTAAGGCATATGATAGAGTAGAGTGGAATTATTTGAGGGTTGTAATGGATAAGCTAGGTTTTGGAAACAAGTGCAATATCAACTGTACAATACTTAGTGCTTGTAAATGGTCAATCTGGAGAGGTGATTAAGCCTATAAGGGGACATAGGCAAGGTGACCATCTGTCACCATATCTCTTTTTGTTATGTGCAAAAGGATTAACTTCTTTCGTTCAGCATGCAGAAGCAATAGAAGCCATAAGGGATGTGGCTTTGAGTAAGGGTGGAACCAAAATTAATCATCTGCTTTTTGCAAATGATTGCTTACCATTTTGCAAGGCTAGCCTGCAACAATGGAGGGCCATAAAACAATTACTAGAAAGGTAAGATAGGGCATCAGGACAGAAATTAAATATGCATAAAACTTCAGTTTACTTTAGTACTAATACTAAGGCGGAGACAGTAGATGAGTTAGCTTAGGATATAGGTGCAAGGGTTTATGGGGATGTTGAGAAGTACTTGGGTTTGTCCACGATGATAGGGAAATCCAGGTATAATGCATTTAAAGGCATCAAAGATAGAGTTTTTAACACAAGTTGGCAAAGAAGTACTTATAAAAGTTGTGCTTCAGGCAATACCCACAAATACAATGGGTATTTTTAAATTACCAAAACAGCTGTCTAAAGAGATATCAAATATGCTAGCTCGATTTTGGTAGGGCCATATGAATAACAACAGAAAAATTCAATGGAAGAAGTGGCATAAAATTGGTTTGTCTAGATGTCATGAAGGGTAGGCTTTAGAGATGTGAATTGTTTTAATCAAGCAATATTGGCTAAGAAATTTTAGAGATCATTACTAAATCCCAATTCTTCAGTGGCTAAGGTAATGAAAGAAAATAACTATAAGAATAGGAACTTACTAGATGCTAAACTTGGAAGTGATCCATCACAAGTGTGGAGGAGTATTCTGGGCTCAAGTTACTTTGTAATGGCAGGCTTGAGATCGAGAGTAGGGAATAGAGAAAAAAATAAAGATATGGGGTAACAAATGGTTACCAACTCCCATAAGTCACATAGTGCAATCACAAACAAAAGTCCTTCCAAGAGATGCAACTGTCAGAGAGTTACTTCATGATCATAAAGGTTGGAATACTAGTTTGATTGATGAAGTAATGTGTGTTGAAGAGGCATTTGTAATCAAATGCTTACCAATTAGTTGTAGAGGTGCATAAGACAAGCTCATTTGGGGCCATACTAAGTGTAGGGTATTTTTTGTGAAGTCTGCTTACCATTTGGCTATCCAGTTTAAAAGGAATGGGAAGGGAGAGTAGTCCAATAACTCTTCTTCAGGTCGAAAGAAAATATGGGAGTTAGAGGTTCAAAATTCTGACAAGGCATTTCTTTGGAAAGCAGCTAGTGAAGCTCTTCCCACAAAGAAGAATCTGTTTAGAAGAAAAATTATAAAAAATGCACTTTGTCCTATGAAAAATTCTATTCATAAGCTTCATACACCACACACCACACATTTTATTATTTTTTTAATTTTTTTTTCTCTTACCAAATGTGTAGTATATGGATAATGAGTAGAAAAATTTAATTATTTAAAGAAGAATAAAAGTAAAAAAAATTAAATTAAAAAAATTGTGTGGTGTGTGGTGTATGAGACTTATGAATAGCAAAGCTCTTGTCCTATATGGAGCTAAAAGAGGAGTCGATATGTCATGTAGTGTGGAGTTGTGCTGCTGCTCAAAATGTTTGGGCAAATTCATTGAGGTGTTTGCAGAAGTGGGAATCTATAGACATTGGCTTTTATAACATCTAGGACAGTATAGCTAAGCAACTACTGAAAAGTGATTTAGAGGAAATTGCATGCATATTGAAAAGAGTATGGTTGAGAAAAAACATGTTTGTATTTGACAGCAAATTTGACAGTCCCAACTCAGTGGACAAGAGAAGAGAATAAAAGTTTCAAGCAATCATGAGAGATGGTGAAGGGCCACACAACAGCAACATTTTCACACTTAAACTCCCCAACCTCCACTTAAGGGCTACTCGACCATATTCTTGAAAATTTGAAAGTTGTAATTATCTTAAAATAATATAGATATTTTCATCCATCGACAACTTTTTAAAACTCAAATTATATTCCACATTATCCAAAACATACATATTTTCTTCAAACATACTTTTTAACTTATTTAAGAGTAAAAGTAATATGTAACACATAAATAATTTAATTTTTTCATTAAAAAGTTTTTAAAACTATTTAAATACTTTTTAAGACTTATACCGCAAGCCCAAACATGTTCTACGAGTGTCAGAATATATTTATTATTAAAATGTTGGATATATATAAATTAATATTCGAAAGTTGAAACGATTTAATTGATGATTTGAATATTAATTATTTTGATCGGTAATTTGAGGTCTATTATAAATCTTAATATGTATGGTAATTCAAGTCTCATGCACCCGTCCTCAAATCAAATTGGACCAATGCCTTTTGCCTTTTGGTGATCTTGTTTTCATGCATGCCTTTTTATGCCATTTTCTCTGTTTCATAAAACAATCGGCACATGATGCTCACACGTTGCCTAGTTTGCGCTTAACGCATCATAGGCCTCAGCCTCTCCATCTTTCTTTCGGATGGCATGCACCATACTAATGCATTCAATGCTTTCAAAAATAGTGCTACATATATTTAAAATTTCATGTATAAGATTTATTTTATCAATTTATTTTTTAAAATATAATATGTATAAATTACATATTCCATCTTTCAAATTTAGCCCATCCCACCTCAGCCACTCTTGACATACTATTATAGCCAAAAGTAATGTTTTCGATCATTACTCATGACTGTAAGTATCATTTTTTTAAATTTAAAAACTTCTATTAAAAAGAAGTTCCTCTTCTAATACTTGTTCATGAATAGTAGGGATTGATACTTTGATAGCAATTTTTCATTTTTTATATTTATTATATTTAATTATTTATTTTTTATCTTTTAGTTTAGTATAGTCCTCTATAACCAGCAGACCCCATTTTTTTTCATGCTTTTCAACGTTTTTTATTTTTTATTGATAAACAGGAAATAGGGTAATTAGTTAATTTATTTTTTATGCAAATTTCATATTTTATTTTTTTTAAATAATTACGCAACGATTATATAATATAAATTATAAATATCTTTTTTCATTAAAGAGAAGGGTAGGAGGGCTTATTTGAATAGTACAGACCTTACTATGTACAGAAAATGAATAGTTATGTTTCCTTTGACCATTTCAAAGTATTGGCATTGGTTTGATGAAATTTATCTTTAAATTTGATCAATATTAATACTTTTTTATATTTTTTTATTTTATCAAAATTTAATCTCCATGTTGGATTAACCATTCATTTTGTATATAATAATAAAATATTATTAAATTAATAAATTTTTTATTTAATTTATTTTCTTACATTTTTTAATTCTACCAATTAAATGTTAATAATAATTATATTTTAATTAGATTAATATAAAAAAATATTATTAAATGTTAATAATAATAATTATATTATATTACATTAATATTATTATATTATAATTAAATTAATATTAAAAAAATATTATTAAATGTTAATAATAATTATATTCTAATTAAATTAATATTAAAAAAAGTATTGTTAAATGTTAATAATAATTATATTCTAAATGTTAAATGTTAATTATATTCTAATTAATTTAATTTAATTGTTTGGAATGAGAAATTAATATTTTAATATTTGATGAATGAATAGTAGTATTTCATCTTTAGCCAACTATTATAACAAAAGTCTAAATTATTTTAAATTTATCCAATCTAATGTGAATAATTTTTGAGTTAAATTATATAAAATTTTATTAAACTTTTTATTTAACCAAGCCAATATGGATACCCTTTCAGAATATTTTGGGAGGACCCTTTCGCTTTTTATCGATGTATGGTTTGGATTATTTAAACAAAAAAGGTTGCCCATTTTGGCTCTAACTAGCTCCTATAAGTACAAGGACTAGGAGGACTATATTATTAATTACTAAATTAATGTTTGCCACTTGTTTGATCATTTCGGGCATATAATTTCTTTCAGCCACAAAAAAAAAATAATTAATAAATTTATCTTGCTGGTTCCTCTCCTTATATATTAATTAAAACAAACACCAACTCTCTTTTTATTTAATTTTTAATCGACATATCTAATTATAACGTCGAAATTATTTTAATTGTTTTGCATGGGCCAGCCAACTCAGCGGAAACTAATCCCGTTTGGATGTTTAGATGAGTTTGAATATTTTATAAATAATAGTGAGTTGAGATAGTGGAGTGAGTTTTATAAGTCACCTAAGATGAATTTAATGAAAAAAAATTGTGGGTCCCATTTGTAAAAATGTGTTGAATTGAAAAAAAAATTACGAATCTTACGTGTAAAGAGATTTTGAGTTGAAATTAATTGAATAATTTGAATTTGTTATTCCCTAAAGATGTCTAATTGATCATTTTATGAAAGTTCCATTTCTATGCTAAGGAGGCATAGAACATGACAAAAGAAGTATACGTCTTAAAAATACTTTAAAAACTAAAAATAAAGAAAATAAAGTTCTTATTTTGAATAAAATTAGTATAACGGTATTTTGTTGCATTGCCGTCGTCGCTTAGCTAAAGGTTGTCATCGACTCATCAATTATGATTGAGATCTCTCAAACCCAAATACATCTTACAATTCAAATAGACATTAATACGGTATATAAACTCCACTATCTTATGCTGCATGATATGAGTTTCACATGTTATGGTAATCTCTCTTAAAATTGTAAAAAATATTTAAATCAGAACATTAGGATAGAAAATTCTTATACACACGCGACCATCTCTATAAGAGATGCAACTGAACGAGAGTCTCCCTTCCCATTACCTTGTCACCTAGCCACACCGAGGTGGCTTGGCCAAATCTTGGCCCCTCTCAAGTGGTTAGAGTGTTAGACCATGGGGGCTCTCACGCCCTTTATCATGGACGATTGTGCCATTACTTTTAATTTTTTAAATATTATTTAAATTGATAATTCTGCTACGTATAATTATTTTTATATATTTTTTTACATATTTATTTTATATTAAAAAGAATGACGCAATCAATCATATCAGTATAATATTTAAAAAATATACAAAAATGATTACACATAAAAATTATCAAATTTTACATCTATTGCAATTTCTATTTTTTTTCCTATAGCGAAAACATGGGAATTTCTTTGATTAATATTGTAAATAGTTATTAATATTTTCTGGTTTCAAAACACCATGTGATGTCCTATTCGAATTGTTGTTTCCTTTGCCATTTGATCAATAATGCTACTTAGCCTCGTAAATTTATGATTATTTTATAATTTTTTAATATTTAAAAAACACATAAAAATTAAATTGAACCAACGGTAACTTTAAGGAAACTAAATGGAAGGGTTAACGAAAAAAACTGAGTAGAAGCACTCTTGTCATTTAATAGTAAATTTATGATTATTTTATAATTATTGTACTATTTACTTAAAATTTATAGCTGTGCCACTTCTTTGAAAAATAATTTCAATTTTACATAACTATTCTTTATTTTAAATGGAATTATAAAATAGTTGTGGAATTTTTCTTCAAAGTTTAAATCAAACTGAAAAAATAAAGAATCCTACGTCTATAAGAAGACGTCATTAAAAAAAAAAAAGTGTTTAAATCCAATGGTAAAGACTGCCACCGTCACTCAAAAACGACGCCTCGCCCGGGAAAAGGCCAGCGGCGCGCATAAAAAGCACCCGCGGTGCATTTTAGCATCGACCACATTAGGGACCAGACTCCAGAGTGTTAACCCGAACGTTAAAACCGACCCCTCTCTCTCTCTCTCCCTCCTATATAAACTTGGGCTTCCCGGCGATATTGTGAATAGAAAGAGAGAGATAGAGAGAGGCAACAAACACCAAGAAAGAACATGATTTTCCGAGAAAAAAGAAGTGATAGAAGTTCCTAAGAATTATTGGAAAGCAACCGGGGTGAAGGGGGAGAGAGAGATAGAGAGCTCTGATCTCAGTGCTCTCTTTGTGGAGTCTATTTGGCCTGTGTTTCCGATAGATGGTGTGTGCCGGTGTGGGAGGGGAGAGAGAGACAGTGCGACGACCTAAGAACACGACTATGGCGATGGGACCGGAGAGATCCAAGGCTCTGCATAATTTCACGCTGCCTTTGAAGTGGGGGAACCAGAGGTACCTGCGGTGCATGAAAGAGAGTCCACAAGACGTCGATCAGCGATCTCCTCCTCCGACACTGGACAGCTCGCCAGTCACTCGGCGTCGGGAATTGGATAGGAAGAGGAAGAGGGATTGGAAATCGGGAATCGAGAGCGGAGGAGTAGGAGGCGGCGAGGGAATCCAGGCGTTGAGAAAGAAGGTCTTGTTTGATCTGAAAACAGAGGCTAACAAGATTAAAGACGCGTTTTTTAGGATGGAGGTGGGAGAAGAGGAAGATGAGGGGGAGATCGAGGAGGTCGGCCAATCGCCTCCGGTGGAGGAGTCTGCGAGGCCGTGGAATCTGAGGACGAGAAGAGCCGCGTGTAAAGCTCCGATTGCCGGAGGAAAGATAGTGGGGATTGAGGAGAAGAAGAACGTGAATTCCTTGCCGTTGAGGTGCGAGAACAATGGCGCGAGGTTGAGAGGTGGGTGCGGAGGAGGAACGTCGGAGAAGAAGGAGAAGGAGAGGACCGAGTTAACGGTGTCCCTGTCGAGGAAAGAGATCGAGGACGATTTCAAGAAGATTCTTGGTCAGAGGCCGCCAAGGAGGCCCAAGAAACGGCCAAGGACCGTTCAGAAGCAATTGGATGTAAGTTCGAGAATTCAAAAAACTTCATTTGTTCGCTTTCTTTGATGAAATTGTGTCGCTGAGTCTGTGAGGTGTAATTTCATTGGGTGTTCTCTTCTTAATGTTTGCTTTCTGCGCAGTCGCTATTTCCGGGGTTGTGGTTGTCGGATATTACAGTTGACTCATACAAAGTTCCTGAATCCGTCGAGAACGGCAAGGTAATTGCTAATCAAGTTTTTCCATTTCATCTCTTACGTGTTTTCGATTCTGGGAAACAATTTTCATCTCTTATGAGCTAATTTCAGCCGTCTGGGGAGTCTATTCAGCGGTGGATTTTGTATTCATCTACCCTTTTTCGATTGGCTTCATTGAATTTTTGTGAGCTTAACTCCTTCCATTCTTAATTGCAGAGGTAGTAATGGGAATGGCGGCCTGGGTGGAAAGTTCCGAGGATTCTGCTTTCTGAGTACTGGTGACTTCGTGACCCTGACTAGTGCTATACCACACCTTCTATCTGAATTGGGAACTTGATCAAAGTGTAGATTTCCCAGTTCCTTGTGGTTCTTCTATAGTTTCTTTTAAATGCTAATTTTTTTTTCTTTAATTATGATTTGTTTTTCTTTCTTTCTTATCATAATAATCTTGTGTAAAGGAAAGCTTTGGTAGCTGTTATTAGATGGAAGAGAACCTTTTTTTTTCTCCTTGTACAAGTTTGATTTTCTGAGCACACTTAAATCAAGTTGCATTTTGGTCAGGCAACCCAACTTTTATGGGTTATTATTTTGACTTAAGAGGCTTGACATGACATCAACTGAGGAATGCACGCAGAGCTATTGGTACTATTGTGTACCAGTTTTTGAAAAATTCTGCTGTTTGTTTTATTTTCTCCTAATCTATATATACTAGTTTTAGAGGACTATCATGTCGTGCGGAATTAGGGTGAATAAAGACATCTACTGATCAGAGACAATGCATAGTTCTGTGTCTTCTATATACCAGTCCAGGTCCCTATCTCTTGGTGGTGTAGCTTTGGAGTTAAGAGACCAAACTCCACCTTATGTTGGATTCTTGCTTTAGTTATTTGAGTTTGGAGGATAACACATTTACAAAGCCTTTTTTTTTTTACCATATGTTCATGATCTTCTATATACAATTGAGAGGAATAAGTAGTTGATTGGTTATAGTTGAATTTGAGGGGATAGAGATTCTTTATGCAGAGTCCTGATCAACTAAAGAATCCCTTTTTTGGGGACAATTTTTCTTTGTTCTAACTCACTGCAATCCATGAACGCATCCTTGGGATTCTTTCCCTTTTCCCCTTCACACATATCATTAAGTAGTGAAAAAACCTATTTATTCTTTCGTTTACTACAGATCTTTTGTAATTACATCCTTCCTCCTCTTCTTATTGCCTCCCTCTACGTCAACTTCGGGCAGAAGTAATCTGAGGATGCATGGATGTATGGGGTACTGTTCTTGCCGTCAATACGGGATTTCTTCCTTTGAAACTTCACGGTCGTGAGTAGAACCTATAAATTTGAGCAGTTAGCCTCGTAAGTTCGTAGCCTTTTGGTGGTGGGTTGGGGTGACCCGCGCTTAACTTGGTGCAACTTCAACAACAACAACCCATTGCTGGCAGGCTGTTAATTCATCATTGTCTTGGCTTTCTTATGGGCCAGAAGTTTGACCATGTCTTCGCCTCCAAATTTTTGGTGTCTCGCTGAATGTTTAAATACAATATCATTTTTAAAAAATTTTAAACTTTAAAAAAAAAAAATTAATATCGGTTTTATGCGGTTTTGTGAAAGATGTAGAATCTATTAAAAATATGGTTAGACTGGGAGAGGTTTTTAGTTTTTACAAATTTTTTATTGGGATTTGAAAGAACAAAATATTTTGAGAGTTTATATAGTTTGGTGAAAGTTATTTTGATTACTGTTTATTATGGAAATTGAGATAAAGACTGTTTTGGGTGGTTGAGTGATCTCAATCTATTTGAAAATACTATTATTTTCAAATTAATTCAAATCATTTGAAATCATCTCAATATATACCAACCAAACACAACTTAGTCTCAATAACATTAAATTAATTTTTCCAAAGTCCTTTAGACCAGATCATAAGGTCTACTTCAGGATCACTCCCAGCCCCTGTATCAAAAAAAAAAAAAATGAACTAATCCCAAGAAAACAATCGGAAACAATAACCATTTCCTCTCCTTCCCTCCAACTACCACCCTATTTTACTTGTTTTGTTTCTTATTCTAAGTAGATTGGTCCATGTTTTGGCTTAATTTGCATTGTTTCCGTTGTTTTTAAGAACATTTGAGCTGATTGTGTTTGTGGGTATGCTCTGCACGTAAGAACTATTCATGGTCTTCGTTTGAGCAGTGAAGTGATATCAGATAATTTGTGAAAAGTTGTAAAAAAAAATAATGCTAAATATTAAATAGTGGTGCATAGTAATAAAAAGTATGTAAAAAATAATAATAAAATATTAAATAATAGTAAGATAACATGAGATTACCCAAATACAGCCTAAGATGCAAACGAGTCAATTTTCGAGTGAGGAGTAAGTGGTCAAGCTTTATTCCTATAACTTTCATCGAGTTAAATTTTATGTTCCTCAAATGTGTTCACAAGTTGCTTCATATTGATAAAATATATTATTTGTATTGAACTTATAACTTCATATATAAACTTTGACTTTTTGCTAATATCTTTATAAAATTTATATATACATATATCAATTATTATATTTAAATAGATCTTATTGTTAGGTTTCATCTAATATCTTTAAACATTAAAAACATTCTCATTATAAAATAAAGATAATATTATAAAAAAAATAAAAAATAAATACCCATATTGGTATCAGAAATAATATTGAATATTATGAGCCAAAACAGAAAGTGCACTTTTTCTTTTTAAAAAAAAAAGATATATTCAATATATATATATTTTTTTTTACTGACTTAAATGGTTATGAAGATCACCTGTTTTGGGTTTGAAAATTAGTGACATCTAATCAAACTCAATAGCTCTAACCATATAATTCATGCCAATAATTAATGATTAGTGGCTTGGTTTTTCTAGGGACCTTGCATGATTGACTGGTTGAAATAAAGTTGTGATTCCCAACCCACTTGTATTATGGAGTAGACATGTTTTGACTGTTCTATTACTGTTTGCTCTAAAGCTTTAGAGGAGGAGGAGATAAAAAAAAAACATCTTAGAGAAGATTTTTGGATGGTACAAAGGAAAGGGGCCAAGCTTAGGGTGGTGGTGAGTGGTGACAACTAAGCTAATACAAACAAAGAAACACAAAGTGTCTCATAGACTAGAGGAATCATTTATATTAGCAAGCTAAAGTTAAAAGGGGAGTCCTCCCACTTACTCAATGATCTCCTTTTGAAAATCCCAATCCCTTTGTAGCAACTGTTTTTTGTCCCAATAATTCACAATAAAAACAAAAAGACCAAAATTTAAGGATTCCAAAATTAACGGATATATTTGCAATCGCTTCATGAGTTGTGTTTTTCATCTTAAATTTTATTATTAAAATAACAAAAATTCTATATACAATCATACTCTTTTGTGCACTATATTGATGTAATTGATTGTATATTAAAAAAATGATATAGCCAATCACATCAGTAGAGTGTACAAAGAATACGTAAAAATGACTATATATAGTATTACTCTTAAAATAATCTCCTCCCTCTTCACGTGAAAATCCTCTTAACCGAAACTTAAAAAATCTCCTCGTCTCTGTGTAGAGTGGGGTGGAGTTCCGTTAAATTTTATTATTTTTAACAATATATGTTAATGCGATTCATTTTTAATGACTATCTATTTAATTGATTGATATATGAAATCACTTAAGAAATTGCACGTTTGAAACTATAAAATATAAGATCAAAAGTTGCATTACTTATATTAATCATACTAGGAAAACCCCAAAATAAGAACTCAATAAAAAAAGACAGAAATTTTGAATTAAAGTAAAAAATGTTAATATTTTATTATGTAGTAGTAATTGAATTGGAATATGGTAGTTGGTGTTGTATCATTTAAGAAAGAATTCAAAAGATAAAAAAGAGATAAAGCATGGGATTGGAGACAGCCACAAAAGAAGGGAACCTTGTTTATCTGTTTCCCTAGCCAACAACATGATGCGATGAAAAAGAAAAGGAAAAAAGAATGATAACCCAGGTAAATTCTGAAACACTATTACTATTTGTTTTGTTTTTCCTTCAGCCAAAAAAATTATAATCAATTTACAGGGCCTGATCACACATGCAGATTCATGAAACAAAATGTACTTGAACACCAGCCATGAAAGAAGTCGGAATTAAACACGCATCATTTCTTCTTCTTTTTAGCCTTACCATTACAGAAGAGAGAACCAAAACCGAAAAAACTTACAGTTACTCTAGAAATGCATGGTGGTGGAAGGTTTAGAACGGGGCTGATTCGAACCCCATCGCCATAAGCTCCACAATTCTTGATCTTGGTGCAAGGCCTCTGTGAAGAACTATAGGAATAGTATGTCGTCGGACATGATGCGGATGACTTTCTTCTTGACACTGACGGTTGTTTCTGCAAATGCGGCTTCTGGGTTCCCTTCGAAGTCGTTGGTTGTTTGGAATTATTCGGTACTGAACCTGTTGAGTTGCTTCTCGATAAGAACTGTAATGAGCGGATTAAGCTTCGGCTTCTCACACTGTCAAAGTTGAGGCTGCTGCTTCGCTTGAATTGCCAGAAAGATTTTGGTGGAGGCTTTTCTTCCGCGTCAAAATTGTTGGACAAGAACTCTTTGAGCTGCTTCTTTTCTGTGTTCCCGGAACAGGAAGGCCGAGGACGAGAAGAGACAGACTCCGATTGGATTGACGTTTCATCTGGGGAAGTGACCTTTCGCTTGATTTCTTTGGCACGGATCTTGCCGTTGGAGAAAAGCTCGTCAGCTGGAGCCAGTTCTTGCGCAAATCTATTACCAATGCAGAAGACGAAGTCGGAGCTGGAATCCAAGAGGGTCAAGTCCGACCGCCGGCGGTGATCTTCGTTTGACAGAACATCTGGCCGGTTCAGATCATATGAAAACGAGATTCTGGGGCTGATTCCCGCACTTGAAATCTCCGAGCAGACATCGATTGCCATGGCTATACTACGAGTGCCCCCCAAACCCAACAACCAAAGCTATAATGAGGAAGTGAAAGCTGGTTTAAATGTTGGGTTTCATTTCAGAAGAGCCGCTAGAAGTTTCAAAATGAAGCTGCAGAGAATGTCGTTAGATTTGGAGTCAAAAGGAAGCAAATGAGAAGCACAAGTCAGGAATCGCAGCCTTGACTTTTCTTTTTGGTCTGAGCTATAAGCATCTTTTCAAACACTCAGAAATCAGGAGTGCCATATATTATGGATGTTTAAGCAGTGTGGCAATTGAGTTTGATTCCATTGTTCAAAGTCTTCATCAGGAAAAAGAAAGAAAGAAAGAGTAAAGAGGATGAAAGCAGTTGGACTGAAGCACCGAAAGGCTACAAAAGGATCCCTCTCTGAGTGGTTTCCAAAGACACTTTTTACTTATGAATGGGAAACATCCAGAATGAAAGTGAGATATATGGACGGCTTCACCTGCTCAGTTACTGTTTTACATGTGATTTTTCGGTTGAAATTGACTAATTAAGAAGCTTTTTTAAATTGTCTGTAAATTAGATGCTCCAATGTAGAGAGATATAGACGTGATTGTATATCATGTAGACATTAGTATTGCTCATATAGGATTTTGTGAGTGTGCACCTCACATTATTAGTTAATATTGTATTTATATCTGTTCACAATTGAACCATTCGGTTCAATCAAAAAATTACAAAGAATCTCAATTACCCATTATGTATTATCTTGTTCTAAAATATGTTATGCTATTCAAGGGTTGGGGCAGGAACTCATCTTTAGGGGTGTTCATCCGGATCTGTAAGGCTGTTCAGCCGGGCCAGATTCTGGTTCCGGTTTTCGGCCCGGGTCAAATCCGGGCCGGCATCCGGATTTGAAAACCAAATTAATCCGGTCCGGGTACCGGATTTTAAATCCGGGACTCAGATTTAAAACCCGGTACCCAAGTTCTATAAACTAAAGCAACATAACCCGAAAGCTAATTCTAGCCGCGCCACCCCCCCAACCCACATTCAGATTTCCCCCTCTGCGATGCAAACTCCATCCTCTCTCTCTCTCTCTCTCTCTCTCTCTCTCTCTCTCTCTCTCTCTCTCTCTCTCTCTCTCTCTCTCTCATCCCTTCAAGAGCTAGCGCTTTTGTCTTGTCCGGAACCCGAATTTGATCGTGCGACAATAAGCATGAGCTACCGCATTTTGGCCACCAAATCGTCCTCATGCTAATTGGTCGTCGATCTTGAAAGCCAAGTGGAAGTTGTAACGCCCCCAAATTCCGTTTGGGATCGGACGGACATTTGAAGCGTCGAGACATGCAACACAAGGTTACCTGTTCCCGTTCATGACATATAAGATGCAATGTTTCTAACATGTATCTAACATTATGCAATATTCGCAGCGGATAAATTATTTTCTTTAGCAATACTATGCACTAAACTGAAAATATCCCAAATGCTTAAAACATACTTCATATATATAGATCCATTGAACAACTAAGATCACAACACTAGTCCAAAATGCTTATGATCCAAAAAGTACTGGAGATGCAACTCCATAGTACAAGTAGTAATTTACGTTAACTACTATATTAACATTGACGTTGCATTGTCGCTCAGTCAACTATGTCTAGTTGGTCAGGTCCTAATTCTCCTTCAGGTCCTGTAACAAGATCTACCATTCGGGAGGAATGGTAGTTGTGACTACTACAGTGAGATTTGATTACAAATCTCAGCAAGTTAACAAAAAAACTTCCACACAGGCTAATGATACATGGATGACAGTAAAAATATAAATGCATAATCAAATTCATAAGTAATTAAAGCATAACTTGGCGTACAACATAGCATAATTGACATAACTTAAATTGAAATATGAACTGAACTTGACTTGACATGAACTTGATCTGAAACTTGACTTAGCATGAACTTGTTCTGAAACTTGACTTAACATGAAAAATACATACTCCACAGTTGTTGTGACCCCATGTATTCTACGTGTAAATACATACTCCACAGTTATTGTGACCCCATGTATTCTACACAAACTTGACTTAACATGAAAAATACATATTTCACAGTTGTTGTGGCCCCATGTATTCTACGTGTAAATACATACTCCACAGTTGTTGTAGCCCCATGTATTCTACACAAACTTGACTTAATATGAAAAATACATATTCCACAGTTGTTGTGGCCCCATATATTCTACATGTAAATACATACTCCACAGTTGTTGTGGCCCCATGTATTCTACACATCACAATGCAGTTAAATACATACTCCACAGTTGTTGTGGCCCCATGTATTCTATGTGTAAATACATACTCCACAGTTGTTGTGCCCTCATTAATTCTACGTGTAAATACATACTCCACAGTTGTTGTGGCCTCATGTATTCTACACGTCATAATTGTTGTGTCTCACATAGTGTATACGTCACAATTGCTGTAACTCCATGCTTCGTGTGCCACAGATATTGTGGACCCTACAAAACTGAATGTACTCAAGATGAAACGTGACTGGAATACGAAATGACTGAAGCCCTGACGTAACATAATGTGACTTGAACATAACTTGAAATACATGACCAACTTGAGATAGAAACATTTCGTAACATGGCATAACATATAATAGACAATATATTTAACATGACATACTTACAACAGTGAATATTACATGACTTGACATACATGTAATAGATGGCATACTTAGCATGACATACTTGTAAGGTACAGTAATACATGACAGAATATATTATGTAACAGATAAAAATTGATGACATAATAAATTCTGTATAATAGACAATTACGTGATAACTTGGCATGGCATGACATATATGATAACACACATACATACACTGTAGTTCATTTACTTAGCACACATACATAGTAGACTGCTAGTAAGTTAAAAGCTAACTTACCTCGATCTCCGCGTTTCTTATAAAACCTTAAGCGCGATCACGAGGAACTGTAATTAGTGATTTTAAAAGTTAGCACTAAATCACTAATAAATTGAAATATGGAAAATACTAACCTAAAGAATAAAATTTCCATTTTACTCTCTGCATATAGGAAAATGACCGTTTTACGCATAACTTAAGGATTTTGCATACTAACTCCAAAAGTCACCAAAATTTACATGCCTCATGTAAATTTTATCCTCAACTCAAATATCAATTTAGAAAAATTTAAAACTAATCACAACTATAAAAACTCCATAGGGCCGAAATTCCCATATGCTTTTTCCATTGATTTTTGTTTCTAACTTGTTTTGATTAACCTTTTGATCTATGACTTATAAAGATGTGATCTTCAAACCAAACCATCACATGGTTTAAAAAGATGTTCTAAAATATATATATAAACTTCTAATTCAAGATCACATGGTTAGAAATTCACCAAAACATAAATTTAGCCAAGAACATCCACACTTTAGCTTATTTGAATATCTCTTTACATAAAATTTCATATCTTTGAAACTAATATCAAATATATTCAAAATAATAATATAACATGTATATAAGATGCTTAGGATCCTCCAATAAAATTATCAAAGTCATTGGAATAGGTTTAGACCACCAAAGAGTTAAATTTTCTCAAAACAGAAACTGTTTTTCCTCTTCCAGTTTCTAAGTTTCTAAATCTAAGAAAATATTTCATCAAAACCTTTAATCATGCAAAAATCCTCACCCAATAATCATATACACATGTTAACAATACTCCATAAAAATTTCGGACCAATATCTATCCATTAGCTTGGTCAAAAACTCCAAATTATAACATATTTTCCAGTTTATCTCCCAGAATGACCTTTCTATAGTTTACACAATATTTGACTGACCAAATGATCTTCAAATGGGATAAATAAGATATCCACGTAAATTAGACTAAAAAAGGAACAACTTATATGAAGGAGAATTTATGATAAAACACTTACAAAACCTTCAAAATAGGTGTGCAAAAGACCTCCTAAAAGCTGTCCGAGAAAGAGTGTTTGGTATTCTTTCAATGGAAAGTGTAAATGAAGATAATTTCATGAGGAGGGGTGACTGGAGATACTTATGGATGAGATATGGAAGAGATGAGGCTGGAGTGAGAGTTAAGTGTAGGACTCTCTTACCCGAAGTGAGAGTGGAGTGTAGGACTCTCTTACCTAATAATATCTACAAAAATCAACTCAAGATATTTTTATCCAATAATATCCACAAAATTAGCTTAAAATATTTTTATCCAATAATATCCATAAAATTAGCTTAAGATATTTTTTATCTAATAATATCTACAGTTTTGAACAAACGTTTCGCCCGAAATTATGAAAAAGTGTTATTGCGCCATAAGACTTTAAATAACCATCCGAGTCTAATGGCACAAACCACAATACATTTTGACACTTCTAACTATCTCCAAAATAAAAAACACACTTCTGATACCATAGTAAATAATAACACTAACTATGTAGTTAGACAAAAACCTATATGATTAATGGATTCATGAAATCTTATAGAGTTTTCACGAGGTTCCTAAAGTCAATATAAATTCTACAATTGAATTTCTAGCAGGCTGTTACAGAAGTACTGCTGTCAAAAGATCAATGTGTGGCCCACTCGAGCCACCAAGCTGCGCGCACTTGTATCTCACACGATGCCAGTCTCTACGAATCACACATGCGAGACGGCTAAGGTGTTGTTTTGTTCATCTCATTTTATTTAAAATTTTTTTATCTTATTTCCTTTATAAAAAAAAAAAAAAAAAAAACAAACAAACAAACACTACTGCTCCAAATGGAAAGAAATATGACCATCATTAATGAAAATGATTTTGGGTTTTTTTTTTTTTTTTTTTTTTTTTTTTATGAGAATGTTTGAATGGTTTGAGTATTTTTATGTTGATTTGTTTGAATGTTTTGAGGAGTATTCTATTAGCTGTAAAATGCTAGAGCTGTGGGTAATGGGTTTAGATCTAAAGACTAGGTTTGTTGCTATGTACATAAAAGAGCTAGGGTTTCTGTTAGTTGTACTAAATCCATCAGGAATCAGAGTAAACTTGATTTTCTATTGCATTAATGACTTCCTGTGCAAGTTAGCTTTTGTTTATTGCTAAATATAAAAACTTGAACAGAAGGCATATTAGCTTTTGTTTACTTGGTCTGCTTGAGTATTTTGGTTATATGTGAGTGTGAATATTTATTAATTTGTCAATTTTTGGTCTTTTTTGGGTTAGGATGTGTTGCAGCCATTAAATATCTAATGCGTAATACCATTCATACATAAACTATACTAAGATGACAAATATGCATTTGAATGTTAGGTACCAAATAATCAGACAACGTTTAGATGAAAAATGAGTTATTTCTTGCACTGTATTTGACGGGGATGTTAGTCCCCCATTGGACATGAGGAAAGGGTGAAGGTTTTCCTTGCACAATCAATGATGTTTTAAAGCCAATCTTTTTAGGCCATAAATAAGATCTGTAGTCTTTACAAGACCATGACATTGTGCTCAAGCCTTGTCATTTGTGGGTTAAGTGTAGAGAGATAGAGAGAGACAGTTCTAACTGTAAACATCAAAGAGTTTTCTGCCTGTTTCAGCTATTTCTTTTAGTGTGGATAACTCGAGATATGGCAACATTTTCTAATTAGTCAGTGCATGAAAGGCTTTAGAAGGCAGTGTAATAAAGGGAGGCAATTTTTTTGTGAACAACTGGTTAAAGCAGAGTGAAGATATGGAAAGATAAAGGGAGTGGAACTGTGGAAAGCCTAACCACCATGATCATTGATATCAGTTCATGATCATTGGTTAAAGCATAACCGCTAGCCGGACTTCGATCAGTAAGTCTCTCTCTCTCTCTCTCTCTCTCTCTCTCTCTCTCTCTCTCTCTCTCTCTCTCTCTCTCTCTCTCTCTCTCTCTCTCTCTCACTTCGATAACCCTCTATCTCTCACTTTGATAATCCTCTCTCTCTTAGTTCAGAATATCAATTTTTATTGCCCCTAATTTCTGGAACTTTTAGATGTTAATGGCACTTCTTGGCACTTACCTTAGATGTTAGAATTGATACAAAGAGGATGGTACATTGTTATTTTTGTCTAGCCATATTGAATCTTCTATCCTGTGTAGTTGGGTTGCGCCCCTATGCTTGTTTGATAAAATTGCATTACTTGTAAAAAAATAATGATTTGATCCCCCTGCATTCGGTAGCTTTATACTCATGGCATTCTTGGGCAACAACTAGTTATATCTGAAAACTGTATTGTGTTTGCCGTTGCTGAGAGGGTTTTGGTGTTGAATAGGATTCTGAATTCACTGACCCAAGCGCTGCAATCTTCTGGAGTTGATTTGTCACAAGCCTGCATCTCAGTGCAGATTAATGCTGGTAAACCTGCAAATAGCAGACTGAATGGTGTAGCATCTAATTCAAAGGTTTGTTTTTAATTGGAAGCCCTTTCTTACTACCCCTGATGCTACTGTTGCTATGAAAATGATTCCCAAATGAATATTATGGGGATATTTGTTGTATTGATACCCCTTTTTCATTTCTATTGTGTCATTTAGTCCACATGCTAACTTCTGGTTTTCCTCTGCTTGATGATGTGTCTGCTTATATTTATTTTTTTGATCAGTTCACATGTTAATAAAAAAATAACTTTTGTTCCTTCAGGATGATGAGACAGAGTCTTTGAATGATCAAGTTACGGGGCATACTGTAGTTGGCAGCTGCCTTGATGAGTCTGGATTAGCTCATAAGAGGCTAAGAACGGAAGAAAGCTAGTGTATTATTCTGGTCACCATTTTCTTCTCTTTCTGATTCAACTAATGCCACAGAGTGGCAGTTTTCACCTTTATTTTTTGGTTAATTAATGTAGCTTTAAGTCATAAGATTATGTTTGATATCTTTACTTAAAATATCAGTAGGCCAATTAATAATTTTTAATAATTCAGATGATATATTGATTTTGTTTCAACATTTACATACATGCAAATAATCACAAACCTTTCTGTTGAATACATCTTGCAGATAAGCTTGGACCAACAATGGCTATTCTGAGACAGGAAATTCATCAGAAACTAAATTCAATTGTGGAGGAATGCATTGATTGCATGAAACAAACATATTATGTATTGGTGGCTCTATGTAATCCACTTTTGATATGTAATTTCATATATTATAATTTGTGTTTTGTAATGTATAAATACCAAATAATGAAATATGTAGTGATTGTATTATGTTTTCTTAGATGCATTTAGTTAAAAAGGCAATTAGTTTTATATATGAAAGAATATGCTTTGCAACATTTTTTCTTAAAAAATTTATAATAGAATATAGGCTCTTAGATTTAAAAGAAAAATGCTTCTTGAAAGAAACTAAATAATATAGATTTTTGTTAAAAAAAAAAAAAAAAAAGCAACCCAACCCGGGTACAGTCCGGAACCCGGATTCCGGGTTTTAAAAAATTTGGATTCACCCGGGTTCCGGCCCAAGTTGTAACCCGCCTCTATTAGGCCAAAAATCGGACCGGGTTTAGAATCCATATTCCGGGCCGGGTATATCCGGATACCCGGTCCGAAACCCTGATGAACAACCCTACGGATCTGGATATCCGGCCATAACCGGATCCAGATTTCAAAAACCAGGCGGATAATTGGATTGTAACCAGATATTTGAATTTTTTTTTTTTTACTTAAATCGCGGATATTCGGGTTATACCCGGATTGAATCTAGGTTTTGTAAAAAAAAAAAATCTAAAAAAATCTTTATAACTTTAAAAAGAAATTATAGCACTTTTTTAAAAATAAAAAATAAAAATTTGATCTCATATTTAAATTGCCCAGATTTTTTTAAAAAAATAATTAAAACACTTTAAAAGAATTTTATAAAGAAATAAATTGAAGAACAAAATAAATAAAAATACAAACTAGATAATATTGTTATTATATCACAATGTAAAACATAAATTTACAAAGAATAAAATAAATAATAATACATCACAACTAATTAAACTAATATAATGTCAGTACTCTTCACATCTTGAATCTTGAATTGCAGAAAAAATTTGATTTCTTTCACCTTGATTTGATGATGACCATTTTGAAAAATTTTCTGATGGATTAAGTCTCCATAAGCTGCCAACAGAATCAATTACAAAGGGTTGACTAGAGTCTAACAAATGGTTCAAG
Organism: Carya illinoinensis; assembly: GCF_018687715.1. NCBI lineage: Eukaryota > Viridiplantae > Streptophyta > Magnoliopsida > Fagales > Juglandaceae > Carya > Carya illinoinensis. The sequence goes on from NC_056757.1 coordinate 3,884,350, forward strand.
ACAATAATACGGATGAATTTTTAAACTGCCCAAATCAATCAATTAAGAAATTAAAATTGATAAGATTATACATGCTAACATGTCCATAAAATGAGTAAATGTAAGTTGATGAGCTGAGCTGCAGATAGTCTCACAATTTGTGAATGTGAATGGCCTATAATCAATAAATTAAGAAGCAAATCATATAGATATATGGATATTTCAGAAAAGATTTATAATTTTATCCATATTTAATATCTACTCTATGAAGGTAAATTGTTATTTAAGGCTAAAGTATTCTTTTAAAAATAAATCTAAACTCTTCCAACAACAATGAATAGAAACTAAATAAACATAAATTTTAAAAAATAAAGCATATTAAGTTATATTAAAAAAAAAAAAAAAGCAGATTAACTTGTAAACAGAAATCTACTACTGGTTGAGGATCCCTTATTGGGCAGCAAAGTGTAAGAAAAGCATGCAATTACATACCATTAATGGTTAAAAAAGAATCATGAAATGTTAAACCAATGAAATGTTGTTTTGATCTAATATCAAAATAAATAAGGCACTCAGAAAAGCTTCTTTCAAGAGTTACTTTATCTCTCCCCACAACTAAAGTACTTCATCACTCTTGGGTCCTTTCTGAAAAGAAACAATATGATACAAAAAACAAATGTTATTTAAGAATGATAAGAAATCACTCAAATAATTTAAGATATTATCCAACATGCAATTATTCCACAAATGGGTTTCAATGTCTAGATATCAAAAACATTCCAAACAAACTTATTTCTTACCTCAGTTTATTTCTTTGAATTCTTTCAACCTTTTATTCTTTACCAAGTTGAGATCTTTAGATTGTGGCCTTCTATTACCACCACCAACTTCATACTCTATTACATAGCAACTACTATTAATAGAATCTTGAGGGTTATTATTACAAAAATATCAATTCGAATAAATTATTACAGAAATAAAGGGAACCTTATTATAGAAACCTATCTCTAACCTCACCAGTAGTTTGACAAACAAAGATACAACTATAGAGACATAAATATGTGATCATGCAAGATGTAAGGGTTATTTGAAAGCTTAAGCAATAATGTAGGACCAAATTCTAAGGTTTAAGCTTTTAATAATTCAGTTCAAGGAACCACGCCAAATAAAACTCAAATCAAAACTTAAAAGAGAATTTAGATTTTAGTGTAGGAGAGTATTTTGAATTTGAATAATTCAAATGTATTCCAAATTTTACCTTAATAAATAAAATATTGTGTTATCCACATCGACTTATATATTTCAAATTGGGATGGTGAAGTTGTTGTTTACCAGTTGGAACCATAAGAAGCACAAGGTTGATTATTGAGAGGCTAACAATTATAGACCACGAGATGTAGGGTCCATTAATGGATTTATATATGTTAACAGTAAGACTGTTCACCCGGGTATAAATCTGGGTATCCAACTATATCCAGACCCAAACTCAGGCTTGTAATATAGCTCAATTACTTTACAAGTTAACTTGGGTCATAATTGGGATATCTAAATTATACCTGGGTTGGGTATAACTTAATTTTTTAAAAAGTGAATACTGGTCGTGGGTATTGGGTTTTAAAACCCTGTCTATTCATTGATAGAAAGTGAACAATCAATCAAGGGCTATCCAAAGAAGGAATGGTTGAGGAGGGTGATGGTCTCTTTTTGCCTGCCTACATTGAGATCTTTGTGTAACAGTTTGATCAACAGAACTACATGTGGGGTTAGAGTGAAAGCAGGTATTGGAGGTGGAAGGGATATTTTCATTAGGGGTGCTACCCGCACCGTAGGTAGCCCCCTCCCCGCACCCCGCCCCGCATGGTGCGGGGGTGGGGTTTTCCCATCCGTCCCCCGCCCCAGCATCCCGGGGGTGAGGTACCCTGCCCCGCTAGGTGGGGTGCGGAGCGAATACCTGCCCCGCCCCGCCTCATTTTTCTTTTAAAAAATTACTATTTTTTTTTTTTATATTTAAAAATTATTTCTAGATCCAAAAGTGGTTAAAAATATATTTTTAGATCCAAATTGTAAATTTAAATTTTGTAAATATGACTATAATTTAAAAATTATGTAATTTTTAAATTTGCTAGTGCATATTTTTTGTAAGTTGTAGTGTAGTAGTTTTAAACAATATAATTTTTAAATTTGTTAATGCATACTTTGTAAACAAATCTAACAAATTGTAATATATATATATTTATATATACACAATTTGTAAAATATAAAAATATATTTATATATATAAACATATATTTATGCTTTTAAATATATATAAATATTTATGCTTTTATATATATATATATATATAAATATTTATATTTTTATATATAATATATATATGTAGAGGGAGGGGCGGGGGAAATGCGGAGCGGGGTTGGGCCCTCCCCGCTCCCACTAGGAGGACTAGATGCGGGGCGGGGCGAACGCGGGCAAGGTAGCGGGGTGCGGAGCCCCGCTGCCCGCCCCTAATTTTCATTCCCCCCCTAAACCAAGCTTGGACTAGCTCTAAGAGGTCCAACAGTTAGAATGTCACCAGCCCACCAAGCGATAAAGGAGAAAGATGGCCCATAGCCTACTCAAGTAAACGGATCAACGTGGGAATATTGGACAATGTTCACTCTAACACAACCATGTTCAGATGATCTGCATGGAAGCCATGCCGCATTAAATAGACAGATACAAAGTGCAGGCAAGAAATCCCAGTGGGAGGCTCTATTCCTAACAAAGTGCCCAGATAGTGGTCGCACTTACCCACTTGTCGCAGGGGATATATGTGACACCCCCAAATTCCGTTTGGAATCAAACGGACATTTGAAGCGTCGAGACATGCAACACAAGGTTACCTGCCCCCATTCATGACATATAAGATGCAATGTTCCTAACATGCATCTAACATTATGCAATATTCGCAGCGGATAATTTTTTTCTTTAGCAATACTATGCACCAAATTGAAAATATCTCAAATGGTTAAAACATACTTCATACATAAAGACCCATTGAGTAGATCACAACACTAGTCCAAAATGGTTATGATCCAAAAAGTACTAAAGATGCAACTCCATTGTACAAGTAATAATTTACGTTAACTACTATATTAACATTGACGTCGCACCATCGCTTAGTCAACTGTGTCTAGTTGATCAGCTCTTGATTCTCCTTCAGGTCCTGTAACAAGATCTACCATTCGGGGGGAATGGTAGTTGGAACTACTAAAGTGAGATTTGATTACAAATCTCAGTAAGTTAGCAAAAAACTTTTACACAAGCTAATGATGCATGCATGACAGTAAAAGCATAAATGCATAATCAAATCATAAGTAATTAAAGTATAACTTGGCGTACAACATAGCATAATTGACATAACTTAAATTGAAACATGAACTGAACTTGACTTGACATGAACTTGACCTGAAACTTGACATAACATGAAAAATACATACTCCACAGTTGTTGTGGCCCCATGTATTCTACGTGTAAATACATACTCCACAGTTGTTGTGGCCCCATGTATTCTACACAAACTTGACTTAACATGAAAAATACATACTCCACAGTTGTTGTGACCCCATGTATTCTACGTGTAAATACATACTCCACAGTTGTTGTAGTCTCATGTATTCTACGGAAACTTATTCTTTAACTACTTAAATACATACTCCACAGTTGTTGTTGCCCCATGTATTCTACGTGTCACAATTGCTGTGTCTCACGTAGTGTATGCGTCACAATTGCTGTGATCCCATACATAAGTAATCAAGATGAAACGTGACTGGAATATGAAATGACTGAAGCCCTGACGTAACATAACGTGACTTGAATATAACTTGAAATACATGACTAACTTGAGATAGAAATATTTCGTAACATTGCATAACATATAATAGACAACATATTTAACATGACATACTTGCAACATTGAATATTACATGACTTGACATATATGTAATAGATGGCATACTTAGTATGACGTACTTGTAAGGTACAGTAATACATGACAGAATATACTATGTAACAGATAAAAATTGATGACAGAATAAATTCTGTATAATATACAATTACGTGATAACTTGGCATGGCATGACATGTATGATAACACACATACATACACTGTAGTTCCTTTACTTAGCACACATACACAGTAGACTGCTAGTAAGTTAAAAACTAACTTACCTCGATCTCCGCGTTTCTTATAAAACTTCAAGTGCGACCACGAGGAACTGTAATTAGTGATTCTAAAAGTTAGAACTAAATCATTAAATATTTGAAATATGGAAAATACTAACTTAAAGAGTAAAATTTTCATTTTACTCTCTACATGTGGGAAAATGACCGTTTTACCCATAACTTAAGGATTTTGCATACTAACTCTAAAAGTTTCCAAAATTTACATTCCTCATGTAAATTTTGTCCTAAACTTAAATATCAACTCAGAAAAATTTAAAACAAAATACAACTATGAAGAACACACTATGGCCGAAACATCCATAGGCTATTTCCCTTGATTTTTGTTGCAATTCCTACCAACTTCAAAACTCATGCTTAAACCAAAATTTTGCAACAAACATCTTCCAATCCTAAGTTCAAAACCATACTTAAAACATCCATTTAGAAAAAACTAATAATTAACACCAAAATTTTTTGTAAAAAGATCCAAGCACTTGAATCACAAGTTTTGACCTTAAATCAAAACATCTCCAAGAATTTCAAAAATCAAATCTTACTTCTAACATATTCATAATATCATCCTAACATCAACCATGCTTTAAATCATCAACTAAAGTCACCAAAATCACAAAATAACATTTGGAGTTTTTGGTTTTACACTTAGTCCAAAAACAGAAACTTTTTCCTCAACTAGTTTTGATAAATCTCTTGATCTATGACTTATAAATATATGATCTTCAAACCAAACCATCACATGGTTTAAAAATATGTCCTAAAATATATATAAGCTTCTAATTCAAGATCACATGGTTAGAAATTAATCAAAACATAAATTTAGCCAAGAATATCCACACTTTGGCTTATCTGAATATCTCTTTGCATAAAATTTCATATCTTTGAAACTAACATAAAATATCTTCAAAATAATAATATAACATGTATATAAGATGCTTAAGATCCTCCAATAAAATTATCAAAGTCATTGGAATAGGTTTAGACCACCAAAGAGTTAAACTTTCTCAAAACAGAAACTGTTTTTCCTCTTCCAGTTTCTAAATTTCTAAATTTAAGAAAATATTTCATCAAAACCTTTAATCATGCAAAAATCCTCAACAAATAATCATATACACATGTTAACAATACTCCATAAAAATTTCGGACCAATATCTATCCATTAGCTTGGTCAAAAACTCCAAACTATAACATATTCTCCAATTTATCTCTCATAATGACCTTTCTATAGTTTATACAATATTTGACTGATCAAATGATTTTCAAATGGGACAAATAAGATATCCACGTAAACTAAACTAAAAAATGAACAACTTATATAAAGGAGACTTTATGATAAAATATTTACAAAAGCTTCGAATTGGGTGTGCAAAAGACCTCCTAAAAGCTGTCCGAGAGAGAGTGTTTGATATTCTTTCAATGGAAAGTGTAAATGAAGATAATTTCGTGGGGAGAGGTGGCTGGAGATACTTATGGATGAGATATGGAAGAGATGAGGCTGTAGTTGAGAGTTGAGTGTAGTTTTCTCCTACCCAAAATATCTATAAAAGATTATCTCATAATATTCTATCCAACAGTATCTACAAAAAATCAACTTAAGATATTTTTATCTAATAATATCTATAAAAATCAACTCAAAATATTTTTACCCAATAATATTCATGAAAATTACCTCAAGATATTTCTTTTTATCCAATAATATCTACAGTTTTGAACAGACGTTTTGTCAAAAAATATGAAAAAAATGTTATTGCGCCATAAGACTTTAAATAACCCTCCGAGTCTAATGGCACAAACCATAATACATTTTAACACTTCTAACTATCTCCAATAATCAAAAACACACTTCTGATACCATAGTAAATAATAACACTAACTATGTAGTTAGACAAAAACCTATACAATTAATGGATTCATGAAAACTTATGGGGTTTTCACGAGGTTCCTAAAATTAATAGAAATTTCACAATTGAATTTCTAGCGGGCTGTTACAACATAACCCGAGAAAGCCACGTCATATTAAATATGATGGCATGATATCCAGTATAGTAGATAGACACCCCTGACACAAGAAACGGGGCCCCACCTCAATATGGAGTATAAAAGACTAACCCTAGGTTAGAAACACTCTCTCACAAACTCTTACATACAAGTTCACTCTAAACGCCTTGAGAACTTGATTTAGACATCCGAGGTGTTTTGCCACCCACCGAAACTTCATGTTTCTTGTGCTACAAGTTCATTGAGACTCTTGACTAGTGTGCGAAACATATCAGTAACAAGAGGGATACCCATACTTGACCTTAAATAATATATATGAATAGATAAAAGGATATGCGATTCAGATCCACCCCGAGTTTTGGGAGGAGTGGAAGCTGTCCCAATGAGGGGTGGATCCATAACCATCCTGTGGGAGATGGAGCTCTTCCGATAGAAGCAATTGATATCTACCTCCCTCGTGAAGGAGTAACGATAGAGTTGCAACATTTTTAATACTTAGAGAACAATTATATAAAAGTGAAGGACTCAAATTATGAGAATTTCAATCTTGTTAACGGGATGGCATGGTATGTTTAACATTAATCAAATATCAAATACAAGGATCAAATGAATGTTTAATCCTTTGAAGGCAATGGGGGGATTTACACGGGAATAGAAAACGGAGGAAAAATGGCGGGCATATTTATGGCTCGGCGTATGAATTTTAGTACATAAATTTGCCCTCCATTTTCTATTCCAATGTAAATTTGCCCATGTATATATGACGTCTCATATTCTACACATTGACAAAATATCAATGAAAGATACTGATAATATCTTTAAAAAAAAAAGAAAAGTATTGAAATATTTTAAGATGATGAAAAATATTATATTTTAAACCAAATTACTTCATTTAATGAATTTGTCAAATATTATAAGATCCAATTTAATTACAACTCCTTTAAAAAAAAAAAAATTTACTCACTACCTTTTACTTAAAAGGGCGTCAAATCGTATTTTCGAATCATGTCAATCATGAACATTTGATTATTTAGGTCAATCTGAACTTAACTCGTTCAGTTAAACATGTCAAATTTTTAAATTCTAACCCAACTTATTTAAATAATAGATCGTGTCGTGTCACTTAGTTTGACCCGTTTAATAATTAGTTAGAAATATATTAACACAACATGACTCATTTAAATTCGGTTGTTTCATGTAAATGAGTTGAATTGAAACACATAACTCATTTGACTTTATTAACATAATTTAACACAAAAATTACAATTTATATTTATTAATAACTACGATATCTTAAAAATATATATCAATATTTTTTAAATTTTAGCATATAATAAAATTAATATTATAAACCATACAATAACAAATGTAAGCGCAGTGGCGGAGCCAGGAATTTATTTGAGGAGGGGCCAAATAAAATTAGAACAATATATATAAAATATTTTTTATTCTATTTTTATATACTTTTTTTACGATGTATAATAATCTGATAGGAAGATTATAATAAAAATAAAATACGTTTAATACAACTTATGTATTAAAAAAATATTTGATATGTCAAGAACAATATATTATTGAAATAATAGAAAGACATTCATACAAATATATTAAACAAAAAAAATAAAGTGTCTAAAATTATAATTTGCGTTCTTTTAAACAAATAAAATCATCAAGTATTAAATTCAAATCAAAATTCTTAACTATTTCTTTTCAATATAGACAATGGAAATATGTTAGAAATACTAGTAATTATAGTTAGAATTTTTTTTTATTTATAATAAAAATTATATATTTTATTTTATATGAGATGTGTTTTATTTATTTTATTTTTATATCAGATTAAATTTTATAAATGGGCCAAAATAATTTTTAGAGGAGGGGCCAATACATAATAAATTAATATTATTTTATTAAATTAAAAAAATTAACATATATATATATTTTTCAAATTTGGAGGGGGGCCATAGCCCCCTCCTGCCCCAACGTGGCTCCGCCACTGTGTAAGCATAGATCTAAAATTATAATTTCAACAATAAAAATATAAGCATACTGAGAAATATCAATATTACAACTTAATAATAATAAAATTTTAATTTTGAAATAAATTCAAAACTGATCAAAACGGATTAATTTCTTATTAAGCAGGTTGATCTGTTATTGACTCGTTTATAAATCATGTATTAACGAATCAACTCATTTTAAATTAAATCCGTTAACATCAAATCTAAATTTACTAATTTTGTAATATATTTATATTAAATTAACAGATCATATTACGTATTATTATCCTTACCTCTCTTTTGAACTCTATATTAGGCCTGCAACCCGTGAAGCAAAGCCGATTTCTCTGCATGTCGGATCCGACCCGGTTACCCAAAGCGCGCCAACCCGACCCGTACCGTCCGTACATGCCGGGTTGTACGGACGGATAGGTTTTTTTTTTTTTTTTTCCCTGGTTCTGTTTTAACGAAATTCTGCAATTGTGCACCTGCTTTGGTTTGTTTTCCATACAAATAAATATAATTTCATTACTATGGAGTGAGCAAAACACTAGTACAAAACTATCAAGAGAAAAACTGCAAAATAAAAATCTTTTTCTATACAATTGCTGTTAAAACCATTAAAACCATTTCCATAATTTGTTGAGAAGGCAGGAACAAAATTTCTTTGCATCACATATAATTCAAAAACCTCCACTCATCCTTGGGTTTCCAAAGCTACTACTTACATTCTATTTTAATCCACCATTTTGCAAGTGAATCTACAAATCCAATATCAAAGGTTTAGAAACTAATATTAGGGAAAATCAAATCAGAATTTTTAATTCATGCAAATCATATAAATGAGTGAAAATGAAAATCATACCATTCATGCATACTATAAGCCTTGAGTTACTCCTCAATCTCATCATCATAAGCAAAGCTTGATTTTGGACCAAATTCTAAAAAAACACATGATGATTATTAAAATGATTATTTTGGATGCCCATTGCAAAGCCTATCTATATGCTGGCATCAACATCAGCGGCACCAATGGAGAAGGCCAAGTAAAAATACTTTCTGGTTTTGTTTTCGTTTTTAATGAGATTCTGCTGTTTTGGTCTAATCCAATCTATTGGCTTCCTTTGAATGTTATGTTTTGAGTTTAGGTTTCCAATATTGAGTTTAGATTGTTTCTGAGTCTCTCTTTGTGGGGATTATTTTTTCATTCTTATAATTTTGTTTGTGTATTAACTTTATTGGAGCATTGTATTTCCAGGGTGACTGGAATGGGGCTGGTGCTCACGCTAACTATAGGTATCATGTGAATGTGATATATTAGTAGGTATTTTTCTTAAACATTTTCCTGAGTATAGTATGGCTTGAAGGTAATTCCTCGTAGTTGTGCAAAATTCCCTTTGTAGTTTTGTACATAGCTATGGCATCTCCTCTTGTTTGGCTTCTGGCGAATTCAGCAGCAAGTCCATGAGACACTGATGGAGGGTACGAAGCCACCAATAAAAAGGCCATTGAAAAGCTAGGGTTGAGGCAAAAGGAACACATTGCAACTTATGAGGAAGGAAACGAGCACCGTCTCACTGGAAAGGACAAGACTGCAGACATCAACAACTTCATTTGGGTAAGGATTTCTAATCCATATGTATCTAATGGAACAATTAAAAGATGAGCAGGAGGAGGGGCTTACTATGTTTTGATTTGTGATTCATATACCTCTATTCAGAAAATTCTTCTGAAGTAACAAGAAAGTCATGAATAATGACTGAGAGAAGACAGAGGAGAGGAGAGAAACAAAAAGATTTTGAACACTGAGTGAGAAAAGACAGGAGAGGAGACAGTATGGAAAGGATTTCAGTGCCATGGAACCAGCTTCTAATAGATTTTAAAAAGCTGGTATCTTTTGGGGCAGTTTCCTTAATTTAATTCCATGCATTTTATCTGATTAATTGACAGGGAGTAGCAAGCAATGGAGCCACCATTAGAGTTGGTAGAGAGACAGAGAAAGTTGGCAAAGATTATTTTGAGGACAGAAGGTCAGGTTCTAACATGGATCCATATGTGGTCACCTCGATGATAGCTGAGTCCACCTTCCTCTGGCATCCATGAGAAGATTACTCAATCATTTCCCTGTGGTCTATCATTATAATTATCCCCATTTCTTCCATTGCTATCTTACATAGTTTCAGCATTTATTTAGCCGTGGCCCCCTGACTTTCAAGATTATGTTCATAAAGGCTAGGATTCTGGGAACAAAACATTAAAATGACTGAATTTTTTAGTTTTTGTTATTAAAAACAAACTGATAAATTGCACTTTTATCCAATTTTGGACCTTAAGATGAATGAAAAATAAGTGAAAATAGGTTGCTTGACATAATCCTGACCCTTGCAAAGTGTAAAGCGCATATCAATTAAAGGTTGAAGAAGATATTTTCCCATGCAAAATGAAGGTGGAAAGGGTAGATTTGTGTTTTGTAGTTTGTTCATCTGAGTATCTAAGAAAGAAAGAACATCAAAGTTAAAATTTGTAGTAAATGGGTTCCATCATACATACTGCCAAATGCAGGTGAACAAGTATATCCTTTCTTTTGATGAAATACTATTCTCTTTTACTCGTGTCTGCCAAACTAGAATATAGAAATATAGGCAATCATAAAACCAATCTTTTAAGATGCATGCTATAATTACTGCTTGAAATATTGGAAGAAACCCGATATATGATCAAATGGACGAAACATGCAACACTGATCAGAAAGGAAAATAAAACTAACAATCTTTCCAAAAAAAATAATCAGAAACGAAGCTCTACAAGCCCTGAGGATAATCTTTTAATTGCAAACAGAGAGAGGAAGGATCCAGGGCACAAAATCATCATTCAATTCGGGGGAAATGCGTTTAATAGAGGGACTTACTAGTTTGGACGGCGAAGACGAACGGCGAAGTCAAACGGCGAAGTCGACCGGCGAAGACGAACGGCGTGGTGCACTGGAGGCTAGGGTTTGTATAACCAGAGGAAGGGTTCAAACGAAGACAGCGGATCCATCGGCTTCGACCAATGTTAGCATATCTCAACCCGTAAGAGAGTTGGATCCGAATAACCCGACAAATGTCGGGTGGGCTCACTTCGGTTGCTGCGGACGGACCGGCCCAAGACATTTTTTGAAATTAATAAATTAATTTAAATAAATATCTCGAGTGAGTTGACGAAATAATTCGGCAGCCTATGGAATCCAATCCATAGAATCTCGTATCCGAAATGCCAACAATACCCCCTTCGCCCCCTGCCAGATTCTCTCTCTCTCTCTCTCTGTTTTTATGTTCGGGTTTAATTAGGGTTTTTCTCAATTTCTTAGCCGGCTCCCCCTTTCAGATAAAGACACCAATTTAGCAGTCCCAACTCCGAAGCCCTTAGGTCCGTTACTTTCGGGAGAAATGCCGGGGAAGGAGGACAGCTCCGACAAGGAGAAGCACTTGGAGCTGTTTCTGAAGATCGGATTGGACGAGCGAACTGCGCGAAACACTGTTGCCAACAACAAGGTTACGGCCAATCTGGTTTCTGTGATTCATGAGGTATTGGATTCTTCACTTCCCGTCCGACCAGACGCATTTGATTTGTTCATGTTTCCGTCTCCTTCTGTTTGGTTGCCGATAAAATTGAGGAATTGAAAACCAAATTACGACCGAAGCTTTCGACTTCTTTTGTTTTAATAGCTTAAAGAGAAAACTCAACTCAAATCTGCGACCATCGGACCATGGTTTTTGGAATTGGACTCATTTTTTAATTTTTTATAATTTCGCTGAGTTTCTTCTCGACCAAACAGAGCCTTCCCAGTTGCGTTTTCTTTTATTATTTTCTGTTCTGGAAGCTACCAGTTTACTTTATGCATATGCATGTCAAGTATCTATTTGATGATCTAGTTTCTATAATATTTATTTGTTTGTTTTGTGATTTCCAGGCTGATGTCACCGATGGATGCAATCGGACCGTCGGAAATCTCCTATACACGGTAGGATAAATGCTTGAAGCAATGATTTTCGCTCTGCATTTTTTGCTAAAAAATCAGTTTTAAACTTGATTAACTATGTTTCGTCTTTCAATTTCGTCGTTGAATTATCAACTGTTTCAATATATTATTTAAAGTTCTAAAATTGGACTATGATATTTTTCCCTTAAACCAACTTTCCGTCAGGTGTCAACACTGTTACTACCAATCTATGACTTATTGCCTTGTTCTCCTGTGTGACAGGTTGCTACAAAATATCCAGCAAACGCCCTTGTGCATCGCCCAACCTTGCTGGAATACATTGTTTCCTCGAAGGTTTGCAGCTAAATTGTCTTTAAAACATCAACCATGACGTTCAAATTCGATTATTCTAATGGTTGATATCGTCCAAAATTTGAATGGAATTAGAAAAGTTTCTGGATGTACTAATATTCTTACACGCTTCTTGTTTCACAGATTAAAACCACAGCCCAGTTAGACTCGGCGCTTTCATTTTTTGCATCTACTGCTTCGGATGATTTTAAGTTGAATGAATTTGAAGAAGCATGTGGTGTTGGTATGATGAAAGAGAACATCTTTTGCACATGTTTATAATGTTTAGGTTACCTCGTTCTTAATGTTTCTTGTATATCGAATCTGATGCATCAAGTCTAAACATGGAGTTAGTTTTTCTGCTCTCACCTGAGTCTCATTTGCTTTCATTTTTGTTTGCCCTAATTCAACTGTCAGCAGGTACTGTTATTTTTCTCATGTTGCGTGCTTGTATGTTTGTGAATTTTTCTTCCTTCTTCTATTTTTTGTCTTTCATAACTTCATTGTTTTTGCAACTAGGTGTTGAGGTTTCAGTAGAAGAAATTGAACAAACTGTTAGTGAGGTTTTTGAAGAGAATAAGAATGTGATTTTGGAGCAACGATATCGAACAAATGGTAAGTGATTTATTTTCAGGAAACTGTTAATAATTTATATATGTACTTTGATTTACTTATCAAAAAAAAAATTTATATATGTACTTTGATTTAAGTTTGTTAATATGGGGGCATATTCTTGTCCCTGGGCTATGCCTTTTGTGTATTTTAATAAAATCTTTTGATTACTTATCAAAAGAAAATATTCTTATCAACATGCTTAAAAAATATTACACTTGCTCTGGATCATTGCTTGAACAATCAGTTTGAATTTGTTATTGTACATGGGGCTACATTAGGGGTGTATCTGCCCGTATGATTGTGTGTGCATATGCATTACTGGTCAGCATTTCTTTGTTTGCATGTGCATTACTGGTGAGCCTTTTATGTTTGCCCTGCCCTTCAGTTCAGGCCACGCCATCCAATTCCCATCATCATGATGTCTTATACACTATATTGTGATATCGATGAGTATGCCTGCTATTCCTTGCAAGCATTTAACGTCCCCATTTATGCTATACCATTCCATTCTGTTCTGTACGTAACCTTCATGTCTTTTTTTGGTCTCTAGTGGGTGAATTATTAGGTCACATTCGGAAGAGGCGCCCATGGGCTGATCTGAAGATTGTCAAGGTATTTTTCATTTAAATATTTTGGGGTTTTTGTAAGATATGGTTGGAGTTTGATAGGCTATGAAGTTAACCTAATTTAAATTCTACTGATTTGCTCCTGTATATATATATATTTTTTTTATAAGTAAACGATAGTATTAATTGCTCCTGTATATATCCCATGTACTTGTAATCTGCCTATTCTCATTAATGAAGTTTCTTTTTTATGATAAAAAAAAATTCACTAAGACTATTTTGCTTGCCTTTTTTTCTCTTTGCAGCAATTCGTTGATAAAAAATTGTATGACCTACTTGGTGAAAGGACGGCAGCTGATGATGAAAAGACTTCCAAGAAGAAGAAGGATAAGCCTGATAAAATAGAGGTGAATGCATTTGCAGATTTCTTTTCCAATTTTCCTTGTCACTTTTATAATGTGACTGATAATTCTTTTTGATAAGTTTTTTTTTTGTTTTTTTTTATAAGTTTTTTTTTTTTGATAAGTAATATGATATTTCATTGATAAAAGGATAGGCATAGCCCAAGTACACTAGAGGTATACAAAAGCATACACCTTTTTAAGAACTTTTTTTTTTATCAGTAAAAAAAAGACACATTACTTTTTTGATAAGTAATGTGACTGGTTTTTTTTTTTTTTTTTTTTAATAAGTAATGTGACTGGTAGTTTTGTGCCTCCTTTATGCTTTTGTAGGTTAAATCCGTTGCTGTTGTTACTCCAGAACAGCCATCTGAAGAGGAGCTTAATCCATTTTTGATATTTCCTCAACCAGAGGAAAATTTCCAGGTACATGATTGTTTCTTCCTGTTTTAATCTCTTATGATTCCCTATTCACCGTTCATAATTACTGCACATAGTATATATCGCGTATACTCGGGCCTTTGACTATTTTATGCTCAATAAAATTTTGTTTATAGATAAAAAAATAATAATTACTTCACATAGCTTCTTTTTTGTACAACTTTTCAGTCACTTAACATCTATACGTGTTTAAAAAACTAATTTTTGTAGTGCTCCTCACAAAAGGAAAAACTGAGCTTTGTAGTTGCCCTGCTGCATAATATTGGCTGATTTCATCTGGTGTGATTATATGATTTGTGAATCACCAAGAAGAATAAGACAACAAATGAGAGAAAAGGTTGATTACATAGTGATTTATTAACTTCATTATATATCCATGTGAGAACAGCCTTTTGTAACCATTTTTAGTGACATCACTACTTAAAGGTTGATACTTGCAGAGATTGAAATTGGATTCTTATAATTTGTAATAAATTGGGATTTGATGCTGTTAGCTAACCTTCCATTGATTCATGATTCTCTAAACCATTCTTCAAATCTGGGATCAGGCTCATTCTTGTCTTGTCATGATTCAGGCTTATAAAGCTAAACAGTTGACAATTTCATGATTGTCTCTACTTGCTGTTTGTGCTCCTTGACTTTTGATATCCCTTTACACATCAGCACATCTGCAGCTCTGCAGAAGAATTTTGTAAGATGTTTCACAGTACTTCTGCCTTTCAGGTGCACACTGAAGTATTTTTCAGTGATGGTTCTGTCCTGAGGTGTTGTAATACAAAGGAACTGCTTGAAAAACACTTGAAAGCAACTGGAGGAAAAGTTTTAACCCGCTTTCCTCCTGAACCAAATGGGTATTTGCATATTGGTCATGCTAAGGTAAATAATGTTATTTTATATTTAAGGTGAATTAATCTTTTTCTAGACCATGGCTGTACCTTATTCTAGTTACTTAATGGTTACTCAGGCAATGTTTATTGACTTTGGACTAGCAAAAGAGAGAGGTGGAGGATGCTACCTTAGGTTAGAATTTCTCATCTCTACTTTGCTACTCCCTGTGCCCTGCAAAATAGTCCATTTGTCAAGAGCACACATCTTAAAGAAAAACATGCTTTTCACCTACTTGCTTCATACTTGTTTTCCAACTTCATCTTCATCATTATCGCTATTATTTATAATAGTGGAAGAGTAATTGGCATCACGGGTAATTTGCACAAAAAGTAGGCTATTTTAGGAAAATATGTAAATTATATCCTGCATTTTCAAGTCATGGACAAATTTTTTTGGACATAAAAAGAAAAAGGTAATGCACACTTTTATTATGGGATGGAGGAAGTTTAATCTAGTTGCTGTCACCGTGTTTCTTTCTTCTATTGGTAGAGTGTGTTATGAATATCTAATGTTCAGGTCGAGTCTGAGTGTGTTTTCAATCCAGTATCATGGATTGACTTTTCAAGTGCACAATCTGCTAGAGATATTTATAATTGTTATAGCATACTTATGAAGAAAATGTTTATAATTTATAGCTGTGAGAATAATCTTGGTTTGCAACATGTGTTTTGGATCTTGAAATTGCGTGGTATTGGCATTGATTGTCATATCCTGGCATGACCGTCTGAGTGCAGCGTAGTGATCACTTATAGACCAAGGTTTTGATTCCTCACTGGGTGCTTTCCTGGAATTCTTGATACATGGTTCTGACAGTTGGGTCATATATCTAAGGTTTACTCCCCAAGTGTGGGTATAGTTAGTACTATTTTCATCTGTCAAAGTGTATAAAACTTTTCCACCATTTCACATATTGAAGTTATTTTTTACACGTCAGCATTTATGAAAGCTGGTAGGTGTTGATACTTGTAATCTGGTTGGTTCTCCTTATGCGTGGTAGGATAGGAATGACAAGACATGATTTTGTAAGGTAGTCATGGTTGAAATACAGGCTCCTGCCCTGAAGGGTTTTCTCTGTGCATGTGCAGAGCATGATACTGACAGATGGCTGACAACATATGCTGTGAAACTAAAAGAACTTCTATTTATTCCCTTAATGAACTAAAATATTGGTGTTCATTCCTTGATAATATTCTAGAAGATTACTTTTGGGCTTATTAACCCCTAGGAGTTGGCTCAAGTGGTAAAGGCCTTGGGTTTGGGGGTATGCTCCCCCAAGTCTAAGGTCCAAATCCCTTGAGTGCAAACAATCTCTAGGGGCTATCGGACTAGGGGATTTTTCCTTTGAATTATCCAAGATGCACTTGCGGAAAACTCCTTGCCGAGGGCTTGTGCACCCTTGGGATTAGTCGGGACACTGTTCTTGGCCCGGTACCAATAAAAAAAAAAAATTGGGCTTATTGTTTATTACAAAATATTGTAGGTTATCCTTTTTCTTTTTCCTGGTGCTTTTTATCTGCTGAAAATAGATATATATATCCCATACGTCTCTAATGTGCCTACCTAGTTAGGGCGTTAGAGTTGTAATACTGGCTTTGCCATTGATCAATACAATTTGTTTATTTATAAAAAAAAAAAAAATAGATATATATATATATATATATAAAAGTTTCCTGCAGCCCAAGTTTTGCTTGATCCCTGATTTTTTGTAATTATTAGGTATGATGACACAAATCCTCAAGCTGAAAAGAAAGAGTATATTGATCATATAGAAGAAATTGTCCAGTGGATGGGCTGGGAGCCCTTAAAGGTATTGCAGTTGCTCTACATTGATGGAAAATCCTTTGATCTTCTGCCCTTACTTTCTGCAACATGCTGACATTAAAGTTTTGCAGATCACTTACACCAGTGATTACTTCCAAGATTTGTATGATTTAGCTGTGGAGCTCATACGCTGTGGTCATGCATACGTTGATCATCAGGTTGCTGCTTGATAATTGTAGAAAATATTTACTTATCAAAAAAATAATTGTAGAAAATATTAATCATCTGTTAAAAAAATATCTTATTTAAGTATTTTGTTTGCTGTGAATTAGCTATGTCTCAAGGGTGTGGTTTAGTGCTGCTTGTTGTTTCCATTTAACTTATCCAACCCCACTATTGGTTTTATGGCAATGTAGATAGCATGACTTGATGTTAGCGAGTTATGAAGTTATGTATGTTAACATGGGTCTTGACTATGATCCTTTTGTGTCATTCTCGTATATTTATTCTTGCTTTGGTGGATGAATGGTTGTAGCTGTGGCTGCTGTTGAGTTCTTTTGTTCATGTTTTCCTTAATGGAATTTGATTAGCAAAAGAAGAACAAAAATAGAATCAGACCTTGGCCCTTCTATGTTGCTTCATGTGATTACTTTGTTAACCAATGTTGATAAAGTTATTTTGTAAATATTGGTGTTAGACCCCTGATGAGATAAAGGAGTACAGGGAGAAAAAGATGAACAGTCCTTGGAGGGACAGACCGGTTGCAGAATCATTGAAACTTTTTGATGATATGAGAAAAGGACTTATTGAAGAAGGGAAAGCAACACTGAGGATGAAGCAAGACATGCAGAGTGATAATTATAATATGTATGATCTTATTGCTTATCGTATCAAGGCAAGTGACCACACTTAAACTTCTTTGGTTACTCAAACTCATGGCAATGGCCCCATTCAATGCTGCAAATTTCTTTTTCTTCAGTTTAGTCCTCATCCACATGCTGGAGATAAGTGGTGCATCTATCCCAGTTATGATTATGCTCACTGCATTGTGGATTCTCTTGAGAATATTACACACTCGGTATGTTTTCAGCCTTAAAGTATTACTTCCTGATTATTTTTCGAACAAATTCAATATTTCATCGTAGGGGAGATTGTGTATGAAATGATGGATTACCTTACAAATAAGTTCAATTTTTGTATTGGTTATCAAATAATGGATGCATGGGTTGGTATTTTTTTAACTATTTCTTGTGATAGCCACCAGTTTTTGTAGCTTCAATAATTGTACTTGGATTGCTTATCACTTGATGGATGCCAAAGGATTGAAAGATTTTTAGACAAGTCTTTCCATGTGGCAATTATATAATTTTATGTTCCTTTGGTGTTGCCTGATTATAATTAAAGGAAAAAGAATTGCCAAATTAGTTCTCGCTTTTCACTTATAAAAAAAGATTATTTCTCGGTTTTCACAGAGTTCTAGATTTAACTCAACTTAATCTTTGTTTTTTGCTTCTTCTTTTTTCCCAGAATTTTGGGTCAATCACCTATTGTGGTTTGGCCAGGTTGAGATTCAGCACTTGTCCTTTTTTTTTTTCTTTTTTCTTTTTTTTAAATAACCTCATGCCATGACAACCTTTGAATCAGCTCCCTCCATTACAACTTTTGTTCACCCTGGTTAACGGAAAAGCATGACTGCCGCTTATTATTTTCTTTTAAAAAAATTTTGAAAACATAATTTATTTATTTTATTTTATAAAATTACAAAACAGAAAAAACGGGTGGGGAGACTAGACCACCAATCTGACCTAGCTCTAGCCACCACGTGGGTGGCCAAATCTGGGCCGAGGTGGTGGCCTTTTTCTCAGTATTCCTATAGTGGTCTGACCTCTGCCACCGGATGGGTGGCCAAATCTGGCCAACCATGGTAGCCTAAGCTTGGCCACCACTTGATAGTCAGGTAGGGAGGGGTCCTCTTCCCCCTTTTTTCTAATTTTTAAAGATAAATGTAGTTGTTGCTGTCCCATAGCCTTGATGAATGTCATGCAACTGCTCTATGTGATGGAGGTTGTCTTGTTACTTCATGTGTTGGTAAGATGGGTTTGGCTATGTGATGTTGTGTTGGCTTTCTACCCGTGCTTTATCATCAATATTATTTTCAGATCAACACCCACTTATCAAAAAAAAAAAAAAACAAATCAGATCAACACCCTCACTGATTGACCTTCCAGTCCTAATGGTCAGACAATTTTCTGGAAACTTGCACCTTCAGTGGCTTCTAGTAGCAGTTTGTGTTTGAAAATTTGGCCCGTGGTTGCTTTGAATAAGACATTTTATGAACATCTCTGAGCTCTTATTTATTGTGATGTACTAGTCTCTTCATAAGAAAAGGGCTTATTGGCTTCTTGGAAGTGTCAAAACTCTTTTTGGCTCGTATCCATTGCCTATTTTGATTCACTCTTTTTTATGCAATAAGTGTTCTGCACCATCTGATTTTAATCCCTGGCAATCAGTGGCATAAATATTTTTTAAGATATTTTTGTATTTGATCAACTCTGTAGTTTTGAGTTTGTGACTTAGATAGAATTTTATTTTGATTTCTTGTTAGGGATAATTTCTGATTTTAGTTGAACTGTTATTTATTATGTGAGGTGATCTACTCTTCTTGTCAACTTTTGATGCTTTATGCAGCTTTGTACGCTTGAATTTGAGACACGCCGTGCTTCATACTATTGGTTATTACATGCACTGGGCCTTTACCAACCATATGTATGGGAATATTCACGACTTAATGTTACTAACACGGTGATGTCTAAGCGCAAGGTCAGTGAGAACATATTCTATTGAAAGCTTAAAGATACGTTATCTTATCCTGCTTGATGAGTTCCGCATAACTGTTGACTATGGTATACTGTTGCAGCTAAATCGGTTGGTAACAGATAAGTGGGTTGATGGTTGGGATGACCCTCGCCTTATGACACTAGCCGGTTTGCGTCGTAGGGGTGTGACTTCAACTTCAATCAATGCTTTTGTTCGAGGAGTTGGGATCACTAGAAGGTTTGATATATGTGTTTTGGGCTTGCATTGGAAAAATGGAAATGTGCCGGACCTATGACTACTTGTTAACATAAGTATGCCTTTTCTTTTGCTACAGTGATAATAGTACAATAAATTTGGATCGCCTTGAGTATCACATAAGAGAAGAACTAAACAAAACAGCGCCTCGTGCAATGGTCGTGCTACATCCGCTGAAGGTCTGCTTCTTGTTATGCACTCTTTATAGAACATGTTTTCATTCCCAGTACAACTGATTCTTTCTGTGTTTGAAGGTTGTCATCACAAACCTAGAAGCTGGCTCAATAATAGATCTTGATGCAAAGAAATGGCCTGAAGCACAATCAGATGATGCATCCGCTTTTTACAAGGTGACATTGGATTCTATTATGACTTTATTTATAGTAGTTTCTAGAGAGCAGTACTGCCTCTTTATAAAATTTGAACAATCAGGAAGGAGCTTAACTTTATGTGTTGTTAATTTGTTTTGGCATGAGAGTATATGCTTCATTGTGATTGGTGCCATATCAATCTTAATACAATACTTTATGCTCTGGGTCTTCTAACACCGTCAACGTATTTGAATTATGAGAACAACTTTGCTCCCTTCACAAATGTATCATATATTCTATTTCAGTTGCTCAGTTCATCTTAATTAAAAACCATATTTTGCTCTGAGCGTTTAATTTATAATCTGTTTCTGGTTGTGCTTTTTACTGCTTCTGCCATAGGTCCCATTTTGCAATATTGTGTACATTGAACATTCCGATTTCCGTATGAAAGATTCCAAGGATTACTATGGGCTTGCTCCTGGTAAATCTGTCCTGCTCAGGTATGTGTATATATTGGAAGTTTCTAAGTCTCTTAGATTGAGCAGGTCTGGGCTTTATGCTGAGAATACTTATTGTTGGGCAGATATGCATTTCCCATAAAGTGCACTGATGTTATCCTAGCTGATGATAAAGAAACTGTTCTTGAGATCCGGGCAGAGTATGACCCTTCCAAGAAGACAAAGCCAAAGGTTCACTGTCCTGAATTTCTTTGAGCACTGCAAAATTAAAATTGGCACTTGGTAGTAAATATTTTCCTCATTTTATTACCTACATTTTCGGTCCATTTATTGTAATGCAGGGTGTTCTTCATTGGGTGGCCGAACCTTCCCCCGGGGTTGATCCACTCAGGGTGGAAGTCAGATTGTTTGACAAGTTGTTCCGTTCAGAGGTTGGAAAACATCTACTATGGCTGTTTTATTCCTGTGTGCGTGTGCACATGCATGTGCTTGCTTTATTTTTTGAAGATATAATGTATTCTTACTTGTGTTCTAATGATTGAATCAGAATCCAGCGGAACTTGATGATTGGCTGGCTGATCTGAACCCTCAGTCCAAAGTGTTGATTCCCAGTGCATATGCTGTACCCTTCGTGCAGAATGCTGCAATTGGGGACAGATTTCAGTTTGAAAGGCTTGGTAGACTCCACAACCCTTCCATTATATTTATATGTGGCCTAATTGTGAAGTTTAAACTAGGGTGCTCTTTTCATAGGATCCATATGTGCATCTGGTTCTAACCTAATACAACGGGGTAAAAATGTGATACCCCATATGATAAGAATGATAGTAGGTGGGGAATGGGATCCCATATTGTTTGGGAATAAGAAGTTTTTGCTCTTTATAAGGTTCCAATGGGGCTCCAATTGTATCATTGACTAGTCTTTTTGGAGTATAGGCCATGTGGTTTGGGCCTTCTATTGGGGCATTACAAAAAATGCCTGATCATTCATACCAAATGGGCATGAAAGGTCGATTTGGATTTCAATGTCAGGGCTTGTGAGTATACATTGATAAAATGGATCCAAATTTTATAGCCCCTGGAGAAATCCAACCACTTTACCTACAGCATGCCACAACCCTTTCTTCTATTTCTATTGGAAACAGAAGGTTTTGAGTTCCTTTGACTGGTTATTCCTTTCCGTTCATATATCTTTTTTCAATATCAGTCCTCTATATTGCCAATCGGGTCAGGTTTAATCGTGCCAATGCAATTTCACGAACTCCCTCTCAAGTCTCCTTTTTTCATCTCTGATTAGTTGATTATTTAAACAAGTGCCAATCCCATTTTTTATTTGCACAAAAACTCAAGGATGGTTACTTCAAAGTGCCAAACAACAGAGTTTGGTTTTGGAAAACATCGTCATGGATTGTGGTTATCATTTCACCAAGTTGGCATTTTTTCATTCATTAAATTGTTTAAAGAACCCAGATCAATGAAGTGCTAGCCTGCTGCAGCCATTTCACTGCCTTTTTAGTTTTTGTATCATTTTGAAAGTTTCCTGCAGTTCACGTAGCGCCATTTTTCAACGGGTTTATTGTTGCTAGGGTGGGTTGGTCTTAGGATGGCAGATTATATCTCCCCATTGGGGTTTATGCATATTATTGACTTACACCACTTATGTGTGTATCCATGACATGTAGTTTTTCTGTCAATTGTCTTCTCTATTTTTTGAATTTGCCATACCACCCTCTCAGCACGTCGTGTTTTCTACTTGCAATTCCAGGTTACTTTGTGGTTGATAGAGACTCCACTCCTGAAAAGCTTGTCTTCAATAGAACAGTCACGCTAAGAGATAGCTATGGCAAGGGTGGGAAGTGAGTTTCTGACCATGGAAACTGCAAGTAAAATGAAACTTGGCAAGCTGGAGCTACGAACTAGCGAGTATTTTGTGTAGGTCATGATAGTTTTTTTTTTTTTTTTTTTTTTTAAAGAATAACACTAATTATTCATTACAATCTACAAATACCTACACTACTTTTTTACGGTCACTACAACTACATCATAAACTCGAGTATGCTCGACTTTATTTCATGTGTTTTAATATGGGGACAATCTATTCAAATCTGTTAGGTTTCTTTTCTTAAGGCATTTGTTGGGAAGCTATTCTCGAATTTACGACGCACGTACTGTTCATCCGGGCCGGATTTTTAAAAAATTAAAAAAAGTTTCTTTGGGACCAGAATACTGATATCCCATAGTCTTCGAACGGAAAAGTGATGGAATCCGTGCCTAGGGTTCTTCAAGGATTGTTGTGTTTCGGAATGGAATTCTGGATAGTTTGTCTCCTGCTAATCTTGACCATAGTGTGGTGCATCGAAGTGCACTTGACAAGTTGATCTTACAATGTTTATCTACCCTCCAAGTGGAAAAGTAAGAAACAAACAATCCTTAATTTACTCCCATTTGAGCCTTTACAGTTCTGGTGCTGGCATTAGAAAATTCATCTTGAATTTCAGTGCCTCTCACATCAATGGACCTACCCTCCCCGTAAAAAAAGGGTTCACTTTTTCATCAATAAATTCATAATTTCATTCTCTTAGACTTCCAATCATGAGGAGTTAAGTCATGTTTGTCCACTATCTTTCAAGTCATATTAACACTATTAGGTTGGCATTCATATAATATAAATATTAAATTTTGTATAAATCATTTCTCTAAACGAGTAATTTCGCTTCAAGTCAATATGGTTGATATCATGATTCATGTCTTTCACATTATTAACATTGCAAAAAATAAATTTAAATAAAATTTTCTGGTAAATCAAATCTCATCACGACAACGATGTGGATTATGTGTCCTCTATATCAATATGCATGCACATACACACATTGAACTTGATTGTAGTATACATCAGCGAGCCTCGCATTCTATAAATCTTTGACTTGGGATGCTTCATGGCTCAGGGTGGGTGCTGGAAGTTATGGGGTAGGATGGCCAACAAGGGAGGCCTAGGACTCTTCTCGAGTAAGATTAAGAAAAGTAAAAAGCCTATATGGGAGTTTAGTCTCTTCACGCTTATATGTGACACTGAAAGGTTGATTTGATGGAAATGTGAAAGGATGGGCATCTAATCTTTTGAGTGCCTAATCCATCTCGCTTTCAAAGTTTCGATTCTGACGTAAACTTGGTACAATTTGGCACCTGTGGAGGTGCCACCGTGCCAGTTTCTACAATGCAAAAGCTCTCTGATCTGACAACCGAGGGGTTCCTAAGAAAAATATCATGAACATCTTATAATGTTAGGGTACCCTTCACTTTCTGCTCAATGCTACTTTTATTACTTTTTGCCGTTGCACATAGGCAATACAACTGAGACAATTAGGTCAGCTATTTCCTTACTCTCCGGGCTTAGGGGAGTGAGCCAGACTTCGATTAACACCTTGCATGTCATTCGTTTAGAGTTTGAAATTTCACTCCTATCATAATCTCTTGCGATCATCCTAGGATCCAAACTAATATGATGTGGAAGTGTAAAGACCATTCTTCCATGCTTTTATTAAGAAAGTCTTACTTATGGCGGAGGGGTATCATGGTAATAAATCGAGTCATTTTTCCATTTACAAACATTGCCGAAAAGTCTGAAAACCAAGATGTTGAAGAAACCATCAAAGTAACTCAAATCTCTGTGTATTTGATTATCAACAGAGATTTGAGTTACTTGATGGTTTCTTCAACATCTTGTTTTCAGACTTTTCGGCAATGTTTGTAAATGGAAAAATGACTCGATTTATTACCATGATAACCCCTCCGCCATAAGTAAGACTTTCTAATAAAAGCATGGAAGAATGGTCTTTACACTTCCACATCATATTAGTTTGGATCCTAGGATGAACGCAAGAGATTATGATAGGGAGTGAAATTTCAAACTCTAAGACGATGACATGCAAGGTGTTTAATCGAAGTCTGGCTCACTCCCCTAAGCCCGGAGAGTAAGTGAAATAGCTGACCTAATTGTCTCAGTTGTATTGCCTATGTGCAACGGCAAAAAGTAATAAAAGTAGCATTGAGCAGAAAGTGAAGGGTAACCCTAACATTATAAGATGTTACATGATATTTTCTTAGGAACCCCTCGGTTGTCAGATCAGAGAGCTTTTGAATTGCCTTTATTTTACTGCTAGAGAACAAAGTTCACAGTAGTACTTCCCCAGATTCATCTGCCTGAGATAATTTGTCAGAGTTTACAATATATGTCAATACTTTTCTTCCTTGATTTCTGTTAAGTTGACTTACGAGATCATCCCGTTAATTAAGCCAAGACTGATGATCAGAGTAGCTAGCTTTATGGTTTAATTCTAACCAGACTAGTCAAATTTAGCCATCAATACTGTTAGCACGACTAGTTTCTACGTGCATATCAACTATCTATTAGGGCGGCCCCTGTGAAAAAGCATATGATATTGAGGAAAAAAAAAGTAACACAAAGTGGGGGTTTGAAAATTTTTGCTGAAATTGACTTGACGAACTTTATCATACTTTTTTCTATTGTTATTGTACTTCCCTCACATCTTTGTACGTGAACTTTGATGATTGAAGTCACTCATCTAATGCTGATCAACATCACATAATGCAGATCAACAGCATTC
This sequence comes from Carya illinoinensis, assembly GCF_018687715.1. NCBI lineage: Eukaryota > Viridiplantae > Streptophyta > Magnoliopsida > Fagales > Juglandaceae > Carya > Carya illinoinensis. The sequence goes on from NC_056757.1 coordinate 3,909,992, forward strand.
ATAGTTTCTTGAACCTTTTTGGAGTTCTATATTCTGAAAACCTAATTAAGAACGGTTATGAGCTCACTTAGCTCAGCGTATACTAACAGTGGCAGATATGTAGAAATTAAGGATGTGGAAACAATTGTTTTATGAATAATTTAGTCATGCAGCAGCCAGTCCTTTTTTATGGGTATTGATGCCTTCTGCATCACAGAGGAAATGCCGGTGGTTGGACAGAATTCAGAATTATAGGAAACTTGAAGCATCTCATGTCAAGTATATATTAATTGGATTTCAATGGCGGCATGGAAGCATGCATATGGTGATAAAAGCATTCTTGAAGAATTTAGAATATGCAATTTAGGTGGATGCATTCTTGGTGTTTTAGGAAGCATGAGACTTGATGCAAGTTGTCTACCTTTCTGAGATCGAGATAGGGGGAGAGGGTAGGCATATATGACCCATGTAATTTCCAGGCACCTCCACAAAAGACATTATAGTTCTATTACTCTGCTACTTTCATCCTTCTTGAAAAAAGAAAAAAAAAAAGGTTTCAAACTACCTTTAGAAAGTGGCCGCAGATGACTTGGTCCACTTCTAATTTTCCTGTGAATTTTGGCACCAGTTCATTATGTTATAATTTGAAGAAGAGCAGCATTTTTGGGCCCCTGCCTGCTTTAGAGCACCTTCACCAAATTCACCGCCCTTTCCTAAGAAACATGTCCGTATGATATGTGTCCCCATAACTAGATGTGACTCCACCTTTCTTCTCTTTTGACGTCACTTCTTCTTGATCCTTTATTACTTTCTTTGATTGGCTACTGCTACATAGTTGATATCACCATGGCTTGTATTACAGTGGTCAAGTTGCAAATAATTTCAGTTACTTGTTGAAAATGCAGTGATAAGTATAACAACCCAACTGAAAAGAAGATACATTTGCTTCATCTATATACAATCTTGTCCAACTCCTACAAACCCCATTATGGAATCACTCACTACATAACCATGCACCATTAAAATTCATATTTGCTTTAGATTTTGAGCTACATAAGACATTCTTCAAACTTCAATATTGGAGTAGTTGAGTACATCAGGTATCAAATCCTATTATATTAACTAAATTGTGATGACATGTGGCTCAAGCCTCACATAATCAAAACATCACCCAATTAAGATGCTCCTCTCAACTGAAACCCTTAAAATGTTACATTTCATTCATGTTCCATAAAGAATCTGCCATGTCGTTAGAAAGCCAATCAACGCCTTCCATATGGCAACCCAACAGAGAGTTCTCGTAGGTGATCATTGCTGACATGGGTTCCAGCATGAGAGTCCCCATGTCATAGCTTCTGCTTTCTACAGAGTAAGAATTAGCTAAATTTGGATGGCTGTAGATCGTGTTGCCAAAGGCATCCAAGGTATCTTCTGCCGGGTGTTCATTGGCTCGAGTGCTTTCTGAGATTTTCATGGGATCTGGAGTATGAATAATTGGACTTGTAAATGAACATGAATTGTCATTGGGATAACTCGAAGTGTGTATCAGCTTTCTTGGCGGGGGAGATGATGATGAAAGAGAAGCAGCTGTCGGATTGGGTGACAAAGGAGCCGAAGAACTCCAGGAATTCATGGACGTCAATGAAGATTTAGAAGTAGGGGAAGAAGTTTGCTCCATCTTCTGTATCAATCTTGGCATCCAGAAACATTTAACTGCATCAAGGAACCTCTTGCTATTAGACTCAATATTAAGTTGGCGTGCCTGTTTTTGCACCCTTGTTCTCCAATAGTTCTTGATTTCATTGTCTGTTCTTCCGGGTAGATGTTGTGCAATCTTTGACCACCTGGGTTTCCATTATGGAATTCCAAGTTAATCGTGACGAGCAAAATTTGTAAAAACAATGCAAAATCAACCCAAAACTCTTCTCAGTTCAAAGTAAACTTCAGTCCTGAATACTATGGGTTTTGGGCCTGTGTGTGTGTGTGTGTGTGTGTGTGTATAGGTAAGCAGAAATTTCACCTATTACCCCACTTGGAATGGAGTTCAAGAATCAAGAGCTGTTCTTGTGGAGTAAGGTTCCCGCGCTTAATATCAGGTTTTAAATAATTCAGCCATCTCAATCTACAACTTTTTCCAGTCCTCTTAAGTCCTGAAAGTGGAGAGGAAAAAAAGTTGAATCAATTCAAATGAAGAAAAGAACAAAGTATATATCTTGTTTAAGTGATGGAATGGTTCTGTTTACCTGCTAACTTAGCTAACAGATTCCAACGACCTTCCCCATGACAAGCAATGTGGTGGATGAGCGTACTGTCTTCTTCAAGTGTCCATGGACCTTTCCTTAGCTCCATATCTTCCTCATTAGAATTGCGACTCTTCTTTGTATGTGTAGGCATGGCTGCTCTCCTTGTGTGAGTTTCTCTGTGTCCCCTTCTGTATCTGTGTGCGCGCATATGTGTGCGTGTGAGAGAGGAAAAGGAGGGAGGGTGGAGTTGTGTGCAAAGGTTTCCTTTTCCCTTTCTTTTTTCTTTTTTTTTTTTTTCTGTGTTCGAGTTAAGATTTCAAGTAGCAGAAGAAGTCACATATATATAGAATCCAATATTTTCAACCTACACCTTGAAATCTATAATAGTAATCCAAAATTAAAGTTTCTCCACATGCTATTGCCTTTCTATATAAAATAGAAAAAGGAAAAAGAAAAAATGAAACTTTTTTTAGATGAGATGGTCGTATAGTGTATAATTAGATCGCAAAGATGGCAGATCTAGAGTTGCCTGATGGGACCTATTGGTCCTATTTATACAAATAATTCTACTTGGCATCCTACATACCACATACATCTTTTTTAAATTTTTTTCCTTTTTTCCATAACAAGTATTTGGCGTATGAATGATAAGTAGAATAATTTAATTAGTTTAATATAAAAAAATTTAAAAAAAATTAAAAAATATATAGTGCATGGAATGGGATGATGAGTAGCATAACCCTATTTATATTCATGCAATTAGTTTATAACTCACTTTACAACCAATGCAATAGCGCCACTTCATAATAAATATTAAAATATTTTATTTAAATACCCAAAGGGATAACTGACCATATTTTAAGTTATAAATTTTTTCCCCATCATCAATCAACAAGGAAGCTGGACACAGTCACACAAGGGCTAGCTGCATGCTTTTAATACTCATTCAATAATGGAGCACATCAAAAGGCCATGATCATCTGATCATTGTGTCTGAAGTGGGTCCATCATGAAGATGAATATTTTTCATGCATTGCACATACTATTTTATTTACTTAAGGTCTTTTATATTCTATTTTAAACAATTTATATATATATATATATATATATAATCGAATATCAGTTGAGTAATGAGGGAGGGAACTGAAAAAAGCCTTGAGAAGTGGAAGAAAGATAAGACCTTTCTCTTGAAAATGAAATCTGAGGTTTCATACGGGGTATGATTCCTTGCATTGTGTCTTGCTTCCATATCTATTAAGCAAGAAACGTGATTGACTGGACAAAATATATTCCACGATAGACTAAGCAGCTAAACGTGGAATTGTAGGGTATATATGCTGTAGGGCTGCATTGAATCATGTTACAAGTTTTATTTATTTGTATGAATTGATGAGTGTGATTGAGTGATGAATGCTCCAAACACAGTAAACTTCTGGTTTTCTCTGTGATTTAGTTCCTCCATCCCCATCAAAGTAAAGACAAAGACTCCCCAAAAGATCACAGAGCTAATCACATTGAATCAAATAAAGGCCAAAGATAAGAGTGCAGCTAAATTTGACTATGCTACAGTTAACTCTCTCTATAACACTAATATAATATGATTTGATTTACAAAAGAAGGCGTGGAGAGAGAGTGCATCCTCCGTACTGTCTTGTAAATAAAACTCGTAAAATATTAGGATGTTTGAGAAGAGATAGACGGTAGAGGAATGCTAATGTCTCTCTCTAGACAAAGCACTAGGAAGGGATCATTGAATGTGGCATATGGATGCGGGTTCAATGTGGCATGTGAGTGACGGTGGTGGGTCTCAGAGGCTTAAAGCTATGGATGGATTGGCATGAGAATCAATTATTGAAGGTGCAAAGGGGGTCTGTACTCCTGTGAGGGAGTTGATTCTCACAAGGATAGAGCATTCCATACTGAGTCAATAGCTCTATAAGTGGAGAGTTTCCTTCGTCAAACAAAACCTTTTTTCTTTTGCACATTAAAGATTTAGATTGCTCAGAATTGGTTCTAGATAAAGTTTATGTAAAATCTTGTATCTAAGACAGTTGTGAATGACATGAACATTTTGTAAACTTGAAGGAGTCAGTTTTAAGTCATCTTTTTTAACTTTTTTTGGAAAAAAAAAAAACCTATATAATTAAGTTAGCTTCTGCACGTGTTCCTTCAGAGATTCCCCATAAAAGATACCTTGTATTTCATGAGTTTTGTGCATGAAAAAAGGCAAAAACAGAATACTTTTCTCTTCTTTTTATGAAATTAGACAAATTCTCCTTAACGTGACTTTTCTTTTTCTTGGAAACCTACTTTGAAAATCAATGCAAAGGGCCAAGGCATCGACCGTCAGGAATTTTGAGAGGATATATATAGGATGTATTTCAGGAAGCATGATATGCATGGGAAAATGGCCTTTTATTCTCGATCTCCTTCCCCATTTCAAGAAAATTGAATTGGGTTAAGTTGATTTAACATTTGATTCCAAGCAGCCTCCGTCATTGATAAAAGCACTCGCATCCATGTCTGAATTATATGCCATTTTCACATCGTGTACTGCCGGGTGTCTTACAATTGACCTCTTCCAATATGACCAAAGAACTGTGCTTTATTTGTCCCATTTGATCAGGACAAAAAACTCGGAATCATCAACAAAGTTGACTAAAAACTGGTTTTATTAAAGACAGCTCATCATCATAATCATCATCATCAAATCCATTCATTATGTGTCTTTCCGTCTCGCATCTGCTCGAAGGTTTGGATAGAGACTTATAAGTTACACGAAAACGAGATTTTCAAGAAAAAATAGTACTAGAATTTAGATTGGGAAGGAAATACATTTTTTTTCCTAATTTTATTACGAAGTGCAAAGGGTGTAAACACAATAAATAATGACATTGTGGAGAATAAGCTAAAACAAATTTAAGTGAAAATGCTAAATATTTTTTAAAAATTGATAAGGCATTTTCATTGACACATGAGGCTAGTTTGAAAAGTGTCAACTCCGCACAAGGACCTGATCAATTATCGTTAGAGCATTGATATTGGTTTGTTCAAATTACTTTTCATCTTTATGTTTGACTGATTTTATCAATAAAAACATTACATCGGATTAGTCAAACACCTTTCATATAAATTATAAGCTATAATATTTTCATCTTATTTTTCAAAGATGAAAAGTCCTGTAGCATGTCCAAATACATTGTTTATTCATTTATGCTCCTCTCTCCCGCGGTTCTCTTCCTTTCTCTTCCCTTCCGCGTATCACATACATTCTCTTCTTCTTCCAGTTTTTTTTTCTTTTTTCTCTTCTTCTATTTTTTTCCGTTCTCTCTCTTCTTCTTCCCTCTCTCTCTCTCTCTCTCTCTCTCTCTCTCTCTCTCTCTCTCTCTCTCTCTCTCTCTCTCTCTCTCTCTCTCTCCTGCAGCTCTTCTCTTTCGTCTTTCACTTCCTTCTCTCGAGCGGCACCGCCACGGTTTCACTCCAACACCGACACCCAACAACACAGTAAAATCCGAAACCTAAGCTTGATTCCTACTCTTGATTTTGTTATTTAGGTTTGATTTTATTGAAGTTGTTGAGATTTTTTTGGTGACATTTTACTCTGGTTTTAAGGATATTCATTCTGTATACCCATCGATTTGAATTTGTTTGTAGTCCTGTGAATTCAAAGCAACAAAAACTAAGTTTGATTTCTAATATCCAGCTTTAGTTGCTCTGTTTGTTCTGAATTCATTTGGGTATTTTTTATCTCTGGGTCCAAAAAAATACCATTCTAGGTCTCTACTCGGTAAAAATGATTTTTCTGCAATATTTCATATATATATACAGAAAAATTAAGTTCAATGATCAAAAGAAAAATGGCACAAAAGTGCTAAAATAAGTATGAACATGAATATTTTAATACATGAATGCCTGAAACATTCTCAATGACATGCATCTAACATAAATCAAATTGAGAAATTAGTGACCACATAAACCACAGAAAAAGAACAAAGAAACCTAGTTAATTATGAAGTTGAAGGGTGATCATGAGGAGGAGGAGGAGGAGGAGGAGGAGAGAGGAAACCTGCTAATTCCCATAGTTCACATTTGTAGAGATCAACTTAGGAATAATGTCGAGTTCAATTTCTTGGCAATTGATTTTTTAGGTATCGATTTGGCAAGAATCAAATTGCTGGGAATATGAGTGGAAGGTAACCTGGACTTCAGTAATTGCTTTCACCTGCCAAACAAAATTTGTATTGCATTGATAACAAAAAGCAACTCTATTCTACCCGGTTGTAACATTTCACAGTTAGAGGTTGGGCTCATATTGTATTTTCTACATTTACGGTTTGGATTTCATTGTGAAAATGTTAATGGATTGTTTGATTAATTTAGAGCAATGAGCAAGACTGCTTTGACAAACAAGAAAAGAAAAAAGAGAGAAACAGAAGTATGACTTTATAGAGAATTACGCACCGAAGCATGACTTTGATAATTATGGTGTGAATGCCGCTGCAGTAAATACTTTTGGTGTGAATGCTGCTGTGTAACTAAATGCATCAAAATTGTTAGATTTTTAGCATGTATCCTTGCATATGATGCTTACTTTGTCATGTAGTTTTAGAAGAATTGTGATATTTACTATACGAGTCTTTGATCTATTTATTTAAGCAATATCGTTTATGGAAGAATTATTGGAGATTATGAAAATAAAAATAAAAGTATTTACAAAAATTTAATTAAAGAAATATAAATAATAAAAAATAATAATATTGTATTATTATAGAGAATGTAATGGCTAATCTAATGTAGACTTCAAGTTTTGAGTGATTAGCTAAAAGTGAAAAAGTTAAGACATTTTTCAAATTTTGAAGAATAGGATGGTCAATCCAATGCTCTTACCAGGTCGAACCAAACACCATTTCTTTTTTTGATTAAGTGGTCTAAACAAACACCTATTGTCATAACTCTTCCGTGTCTTACGTTTCCCTCCTTGTAGAACAATTGTAAACACTCTTTCCAAACGAAAAAAGAAAAATAAAATCTAAGGCTCTTCGTGAGCATGGTGGACTGGACAGCATGAACATCGGTGCCCATTTTATGGCATCATCTCAACGCCTGTCGGCTCATAAATCTTCCATTATAGAAGTAAGAGATCATCAGGAATGAGCAGGTGTTAGCTACAAAGGGACATTGAAAGGCAGAGACAACAAAAAACAAGATTCTCTTTGGTGCCACCGGCTAAACCAGCTAAAGTATCAAAAACATGGTCACGTTCTCTCAATCACATGAAGCAGATAGATAATCATTCAAGCCGACAAAGTAAAATCCCTGGTATAGCATCTTTTGGTAATCTTGATAACTGTATTTCTACTTATAGGATGAAGATATTAAAGGATGGTGTTAACCCTATAAATCTAAAAGAGCTCATTTTGGTTAATAGAATAAAATAGGCACATTCAAAGGGGAAAATGCAAATGTCACTAGAGCATTTGCTCCAAGATTGACGAACACTGCAATACTGAGTCCACGCCCTCTTAGGCGTAAAGGGAAGATCTCTGAAATCATTAGCCAACCAATCGGACCAAAGGATAACTGCAAGACCAATTTCAAGAGTTGCATTGTTATGTGGTAAAGAATGAGACATATTTGAAATGAAACTCTTAAAGCTCGAGGACATGAAAAGTTAAGAATCAAATTTTTTTTGGATAAAATAAAAATGAAAACTTTCAAAATTTGGCCAAAAAATCAATAATCTGACTTGATCCACAGAAATTGTTAATTCTCCACCATACATGTGACAAAATGATATTCTGGGTTTATTATCAAATAGTAGTTATGTTTTCTTTTTGGCCCAGTCATCTTCAATCGTTTTCTAATTAAAGAAAAATCCTACTATTATGTTATAATTGCATGAATCGGCTCTAGAATGTACAATGGAGACAACCATGCAAGTTGTCAAGAGCAAAAAGTTAATGGCTTCTTCCTAACTCATCTAGAACTCCCATTATCGACCATCTCATGATCATAAAGCTAATTAATAATTGCACTAACACCCAGTGCCAATCAAAAAATAAATAAATAAATAATGGCACAAAGTTCTACTTCACTGGAGGGCACACATCTCTCGCATGACCATTCACCAGAAGGTGACAGATATGAGGATTGCCTTGTTACAGAGAGATGCATCAAGTGCTTGTGAACATAACCATCCTTTTAATAACACCCTTGTACATTGCATTTATATTGAAAATGCAAATATACAACTCCCCGGTTATGTGTTATGACTCCACAGAAAGATCACAGCCTTGCTCAAATATCAAATTTGATATTTTGTCCATATTGTCTTCCAAAAGTATACTAAACCCACAACATCCAAGGAGGAAAGATGAAATTTAGACGCTAGGAAATAAATAGTGTACGCTAGAGGCCTAAAAGATCATACTTTGATGCACTTCACTCTAATGAGGACATCCCTAGGTAAAATATTTGTGTTTCTAGTATCTCTGCTTCAAAGCTGTTAACTAAAAATAAGTTGTTTTTAATATGAAAATCGGACAAACCTCCAAAGGCAGAAGACTTTTTGAACCTTGAGCTTGGGGTAATCTTAATGTTTGGAATGATGTTTATATTGCAGGCTGCATAGAATTTTCTACATAATTATTTATGTGTTTGGTCTCCCAGTTGAGAATTTATGCACTAGGAGACCATGAGAGAGAAGACACCAAAATTCCACTGTTGTTGAAGTGTTAAATAATATTGAATAAATTTTGCATAACGTTGGATAAATAAGGTTAACATGTAGATCCTGTTTTCTGGGAAGGGGAATTTCTAATCCTGAAGGAATAGACTTATCACAACTTTGATGGAAATTCAGGAAAGATCTGTACTATGAGAACAGTAAGGGGAATATGCCAATAACTTAACAGTAGCGGTAAGGACTGCATTACGAGCAGTCTTCACTGTTAACTAATGGAATCTGCCTCAAACAAATACCAGGCATCAACAAGGTCATGATCTGTATCTCAATTTTCACCAGCACATGTACACGAAATGATATTTTACACTGTGAATAGCATAAAACCTTTTCATCATGGAAAAGCACAAAATTTTGGGATGAGAATATTAGTAAAGAATGGAATAGAATTTCTATTTACCTGGTAACACCCAACATACAAAAGCAGAGCAACTACAGCCTCAATAGGTACATCATCCAGGAAAAGGTAACATGACCCCAAAAGAAATAAGGAAAGCAAGCATTTCATAAATAAACTAAGTGGTTACAAGATACTAGATTCAACCAGGTGGAAGCCCCCAACAATCATCCCAAAACAAACAAAAGCAGCACAAGAAAAATAAAAAAGAGGGATTTGGAGCCAAAAATTTGGCTCCCACCCATTTCCCACAAAGGGGCAGCTGCTTGAAGCGGTTTTAGCAATCTGATAAACAGACTATAACACTATGACTATAAGTCGCAGTGGATTGGTGTGTGGTGCATTTTGCTAGTCTGAACTGGCTGAAGGAGACTTTCATGGCCACTTCATCTTGATCCTTGGTTAGGGAAAACGGAAACATAGGAAAGTAACAACCAAAAGATGGGTCGATTCACCAGTGAACGGCCGTCACTAGCTCTGGAGGCACATGTAGCTCACGCGCCACTCTTGGAAAGAAGGTGAAGGTCGGATATGAGAGATCCGAAACCACTGGTCCAAATGATGCCGCGCGTGGTGGTGTCAGACTCCCCATGGTGCATCGGTGTGAACCGCGCTCTTTTGGTCAATTTTCTTCTACCGCCCAATAGATTGGAGGCTGGAGAATCTAATGGTAGGGTGCGTGGCAGTCGTAGGAGGTTGGTATGTAGCAGATCGGCACATCTTGGTGCTATGGACAAAATACTAAAGAAAACTGAGAAAAAAAAAAACAGTGGATAGTTCCGACGTAGGCCAAACAAGGGAAGAGAGGAAGGAGCCAAAGCTCCACCCCCCTCTGGGCAGAGCGGCTAGGATGGTTGGGTCATTTGGTAGAGAGAATATAACGCCTCTAGGATGATAGCAAGTTTCTTGACCTTTATCTTCAATTGTAAAGGAGTCTATGCATCATTGATGCTCCTAATAAGTCGCTCAGAGGTCCATTTTTCAAATAATTGGAACTCCCATGCCTTTTTCTTATTGGTAAATAAGATTTTATTGATCAATTGAAACTCCCAAGTCCCATGCCTTAAACTCACCCCGAATTTTCTTTTTTCTTTTCTTTTTGAAAAGAAAGAGACCTAATTTTATCAGAAGGTTTAAAGGCAAGTAGTTTGAAATGGGGATCGCATGTGACAGACTAGACTAGTGATTTTCAGTATACAAGTCAAACGCTGCTTCAATTTATCTCAATGGTTTGGAATTGAGAATCGACGAACCAAACATTCATGTAGAGAAGTAAGGACTTACCATCCTAGAAACACCTCCAAGTAATAAAGGTCTCCTCCCAAGTCTATCAACAACAACAAAAACAGCTGCCCCAGTCATTATCAACTACACAACAAAAGAAAACATTTTCTTGAAAAAAAAAAAAATTAAGAAAAAACAATAACCTCAAGAATTTTTTTTTTTTGGGGGGGGGGGGGGGGGGGGGGGGGGGGGGGGGGGGGGAGAATGAAATATGATCGTGTATCCATAGATATGTAAAGAAACTCTAGCATAACCTCTCTCTCTCTAACATGATGTCTACTCATAACAGAAGATCAAGAGAACTTTTACTGTTTTCATATGATAAAAGAAAAATGTACAATTAACTGTCATCACTTATCATGTGATGAATGTCAAAGTTATAAGGGACAAAAAGTGGACATGATGAAAATCTATGGTAGTTTGAAGCATATACAACACCTCAATCATGAGTCAATCACTTATGGTTTCACCAAAGCTAGAGCCACTTCTACCTTGTATAAGCAATTCAGAATCCAAATTAATACATTTTTCTGATCAGTATAGAACACAAAATAAATCTGGATACTCCAACTTCCATTCGATATGGATTGAAGTATGAATAAATATATGGATGGTCCAACATCTTCCAATTTTGGCAGAAAATCAGAGCTCCCTTGTATATTTTACAATTATAATTGAATCCATATCAGAGGATTTTATCGGTACAAAGATGAAAATGAATGATTCTGCCCTTTTTCTTTAAACAAAATACTAGGACGCACTCTATCTTGAGAAAAAAAATTGAAATATAATTTGCACATGAGAAAGATAGAGGGTATGGATCTAACAGAAAAGAATTATGTTAATCTTGTAATAACAAAACTAGGGGTATTTTTGGTATCTCATCTCTAATCATTCTAACAGTGCCAATAACAACTTTCTCTATATCAGAAATGGATTGGACTAAATTGTATGCCAAATAAATCAAATGGGAGGGAGATCCGTTTAGTTTTATGTAATCCAGCAGATTTACATAAGATATTGCAGTCACCAATTTCAAATGTTAAAAAACATGCTAAGATAATGAAATAACTACAAAAATATGCATCTAGCAGATATCAAATGACTCGGTGAAAAGAGACGTCACCTCAAGTAAACAGAGATGCAGGTTGCATCAGATGCTGCAGAGCATCCTGCACTCTACCAGGCTATGGGGTTAAGGGTGCAAGTACACTTGAAACAGTAAGAAGGTTACTTACTGTCATTACACCATCAGAACCGTATATCTAAATCAATATGTACCCGAAGGATTGATGCAGCGTGGTATAGTACACTCAGTTGCCAAGTGATCTGTAGTGCAAGATGCATAGTCAGTGGATGTAGGGATTCTTCTTATACATTCTTAACTCATGAAATACCTGTTGAAACAGGACTAATCCTGCCCCAATTGTGAGGGCTTTCAAGAATTTTCCTTGGAACATTTCCCTGAGAGACATTCTTTTTATTCACCAACATAGGAAAGCTCGGCCAGTATCTCATCTACTTGTTCAGGAGCTGCGTCAGCAATGGCAGGACCCCTAAGCTGACACAAGCAACGTACCGCAGAATCTCTTAATTCCTTCATGTTGCCTTTTCCCTGCATGTCACATAAAAGCATCCACCCAGGTGATGCTGGTAGCCACCACATTCTGATTACCTTATTTTTTCTAGCATCCTTACTAGTTTTCAGACTATAAGCAGGCACACTAACCATATATATATATATATATATGTTGAGAAAGCTAGAAAAAATAAGGGTAAATTCAAGACAGCTCTAAGGCTTTATTTCTTGTACTGCAAACCCTTAAAAAGAATTCAAAGTCCTCCCTTCAAAGTTGAAGCAATTACAACCATCCCAAGAACTATGAAGACTCTTTCAAAGAGATAAGTTGACCTCGTATATGACTAGAAGCTGTCTCGGCAATGTACATAGGAGCTGCATGCATTGCCTAAAAAGAGAAGAAACTAAGAATCATGAGTCATAGAAATATAAAAAGAAAAAAATGAGTTTACATAAAGTTATCAAGGAAAATAGATGAGTAATATGCATGTGAATATTGGATGGTTGAGATATGTGTATTGTTGTATTAACATGGACAGATGATGCGTAAATTTATTATATCTTGTATGCTTATACATATGTCTGTGCATGTGCGCCGACATTTGTCTTTCTTTTGTAAGCGTTTAATTCTACATTTGTGATTTGTACAGAATGAAAAATGCATAATATTTATTACAAGTCCAATACCTATGCCATACACATAGCGCCCAATGATCATAATAGCCATGTCAAGTGCTAATGCCATTACAAGAGCTCCAACAAAGTACAATAAACCGGCTCCGGCTGCAGTCAACTCCCTTCTCCTTCGTTTGATTCAAATCCATCATTTAAAAATCATTAAGACATGGAAAATATCACAAATATTAATTGTATAGCTCACATTGTAATAGAAACTAACTTAGGAAGTCAGCACCACCAAATGCCAAGACAGAGCCAATCAAGGAACTATCTAATGAGCCACTAGTCTGCAAAAAGAAGCATCATGAAATCAGAAACAAAACAAGTGACTGCGTGTGTGTTTTCCCATCAGCAGGAAAAAAGATCAAGAAACAACTTGTGTTCACCCACAAAATAAAATGATCACAAGAAATTCTAAACTCACTATGAGGCCAATCTCAACAGAAGATAATTGTACCATGATATTCCATTCAATGTGGCTGACTGTAAGAAAACAATGAGGTTATTAGCCTGACTCATTTATTCAGAGGAAAAGGTCATTAATTGGAACAAGTATTTTGCAGTTAGATCCTTATATAATGTTATGTTTTCTCATCCTCCCATTGTCTTCCCTTGGAAGCGTATTTGGAAAAGCAAAGTGCCTCTAAAAGTTGCTCTTTTTGGTTGGCTGGCCTCTCATGAGGAAATTATAACCATAAACAAGTTGAGGAAGCGTGGATTTTCATAATGGAATGGTGCTTTATGTGTAAACGGAATGGCAAATTGACGGACCATCTTCTTCTCCACTATGATATGGCAAAGGCTCTATGGGATGAAATTTTTATGAGGGTGGACATTGCTTGGGTGATGCCTAAAAAAGTGGTGGATCTTTTGGCTTGTTGGAGTAAAATACGGGAAAATCTCCATGTTTGGAAGATGGTGCCGCTATGCCTTATGTGGTGTATCCGTGTATATGAAATGAGAGGAATGGAAGATGTTTTGAAAATAGAGAACAATCATTGGGAGGATTAGAGATTTATTTTTACAATATTTGTTTCTTTGGGCTAAGGCTATTGTATTTGAGGGTGACAGTTTTAATGACTTGTATGCTTCTTTTTTCGTCTGTAGGTTGTAATTAGGTATTTCTCTCTTGTATACTACCCGTGTACTTAGGCTATGCCTAATTATGAGGATCAACAAATTTTATTAATTATCAAAAATATATAAGACGATTAGCTATTGCAAGATTAATTCTAACACCATATTGTATTAGATAAATCCAAGTTCTTTTACCGCTGAAAAATTCACGTTCTTTTACACTGCCTAAAAATTCATTGCGATTTTTTCTTCCAAATACTCAACCAAATGGAGTTTAACTAAAAAAAATATGGCCACTTTCCCAATCATCGATATTTTCCTTTGTTTTCCATGCGAAATTTTAGTCAGCACTCAGCAGATATCAATGTCATATTCAAAGGCATGAAAAATTTCAACTGCAAATCTCCAAGAAACATCTGTACAGAAGAGTAAAAATTGCAACAGAAGTCGGATGACTACTCACGGGAGGATTGCGGCAAGAACGGAATGGTATTCAGAACAGTGAGCGCCATTTCTTGATGTTCTATCGTCTCATGTCCATTACAGTGGAACAACCCTTTCGAATTCTGACAAGCTCCCAGTTTTCTCACATTCTTTCGAGGCACCCAAAACAATCCATAAATGAACAAACGAAAACGCTACCCTCACAAAATTCACGACAAAACCTACCGATTGAATTCTTATTGAATAGCACTAGAGCTACCGAAAAAGGCTACCGAATGCAGCTTTTTTTTTTTTTTTAATCACTTTTTTTTTATTTTCTTAAATATTTTTAAAAAAAAAATCACCACATCACTTAAAAAATTTTACTTAATCACTAAATAAATAAATAAATCGGTAAGATAAAAACTCCCGAATTCAAGAGATTTGGTATTTCTCTTGTTTATTTTTCTTTACTTAATTGCTAAATAAATTTTTTTAATAAATTTATAAATTTTGTATATTTTTTAAAAACATTTATAAAGTGTTTAAAAAATATTGAAAAAACAAAAACGAAAAAATTTTTGCCGTTTGGTGAGTGTGGCATCACCCCAAACCCGAAACAGTAAAGTATTAAAAGAAGTTAAGAAAAAAATTAAATTTTGAATAAAGTATTATTAAAATATATTATTTTTATTTTAAAATTTTAAAATTTTTAATTTTTTATTTTATTTTAGATAAAAATTTAAAAAATTTATAATAATTATATATAATGAGATGAAAATATTATGAAAAAAAAAAAGAAAAAAAAAAAAGAAACTCAAGAAAGTCAGGACGAGAGAGGTTCAAGCGATACCGTACATGCACATTCTTGGCTGGCATAGTCATGTCGCGAGGGTGGCCACGCCCGCACGGCAGATGCTTCAAGAAAAGTATATACATAAATTTTTTTTAAAAGAGAGCTTTTTCATTTCTTGAAATTTTTTTAATATAATTAGTGTTTTTATTTCAAATATATATATATATATATATAATTAGTGTTTTAAGTGTTATAAAACTAAAAATATATATATTATAAGAGAAATAGTTGTTATTCAAGTGCAAAACTTGATTAATAATTATATATGGTCATACAATAAGTTTATAACAATTTTCTTTTGGATGACTATATATAAAGAATATGTCTCATTAAAATCTTGCTAAGGAAAAATTCAGTGGAAAAAAATTAATGACAAAGGAAAAAAAGTATAATATTCATGTATATCACTAAGTGCTTTAAGATTATCTCATTAAAATCTTGTAAAGGAAAATCCAGTAGGATAAAACCTTAGCGAAAGAAAAAGAGTAGAATCAGTATAAGTCTTCAAGACATTACTCCTCCTGAAAAGTGCATGATAATAGATCTTCAACTCTTCGCATTCCAATATTCTGCACAAGTTTCTTAAATGTTACAATTGATAATGATTTTGTGAATAAATCTGCCAGATTATCACTTGATCGTATCTGCTTGACATTAATTTCACCTTTCTCCTGAACTTCATGGGTATAAAAGAATTTATGTGAAATATGTTTGATTCTATCATCTTTGATATATCATCCTCTAATTTAAGTAATACAAGCAGCATTATTTTTGTATAAAATTTTGAACTATCATTAATCACTAGAAGATCACATTTTTCTTGAATATGTTGAATCACTGATTTTAGTCAAACACATTATCGACTTACCTCATGAATTGCAATGATCTCTGAGTGATTTGAAAATGTAGCAGATAGTGTTTGCTTGACAGATCTCCATTATATAGCAGAATTTCTATAAATAAATACATATCCAGTTTGAGATCTATCTCTGTGTGGATCTGAAAGATAACCTACATTTGCATATCCAACTAATTGTGGACTTGAACCATGTTGATAAAATAATCTCATATCAACCGTACTTCGGAGGTATCGAATGACATATTTAATGATATTCCAATGTTTTCGAGTTGATGCGGAACTATATCTTACAAGTAAATTAACTGAAAATGCAATATCAGACCGAATACAATTTGCAAGATACATCAAGGCTCCAATTGCACTGAAATAAGGTATTTCAAGACCAATAATTTTTTCATCGTCTTTATAAGGACGAAATAGATCTTTCTGCTCATCAAATGATCGAGCAACCATTAAAGTTGTGACGCCCCCAAATTCCGTTTGGGATCGGACGGACATTTGAAGCGTCGAGACATGCAACACAAGGTTACCTGCCCCCGTTCATGATATATAAGATGTAACAGCCCACTAGAAAATTAATTGTGAAATTTCTATTAGTTTTAGGAACCTCGTAAAGACCCCATAAATTTTCACGAATCGACTAATCGCATAGGTTTTAGCTCGTCAACATAGTTAGTGTTATCACTCACTATGGTGCCAGAAATGCGATTTTAATTATTTGATATAGTTAGAAGTGTCAGAATACATTATAGTCTACACCACTAGGCTTAATTGAATATTTATGATTTTTCAGTACTAAGTTTATTACATTTATTTTTAGAGTGAATAGTAACCTCGGTAAATGTACTAAGCGTAGTGTTTTCAAAATCACAGTGTGTAATGTCCAAATTAGGTTAGCGAAATTTTATTTGGACACTTGGCAAGATCTTAACCACACATAATTAATAGTATTAGATACTTGGCACAAAGAGAAACCATTAGATGGAATTGTGAAGGAAATCAAGGTGTGAGATCATGACACCTAAGCAAAATCTTTTCATCTAATCAACCAAATTGAGGCTCACTAAGGCCCACGAATTTGGCCACCTTGGCAAGACTTCTTAGAGAAGTTTCCTACCCCACTTGGCAGATCATTTATTGCCACAAGCTGCACTCAATAATATGGAGGAACCCACCCCATCAAGCATCATGCCCCATAGCTTTTGTCCTTTGCCCCGCACTATCCTTCACTTCATGTCATACGTATACCTCCACTCAATGATCATTAAGGTCCAAATAATCCCCCTACATAAGTCTTGAGTCGTGCAAGTCAGATCTAATCAACCAAATTGAGGCCCACTAAGACCCACGAATTTGGCCACCTTGGCAAGGCTTCTTGGAGAAGTTTCCTCCCCCACTTGGCAGATCATTCATTGCCACAAGCTGCACTCAATAGTATGGAGGAACCCACCCCATCAAGCATCATGCCCCATAGCTTTTGTCCTTTGCCCCCCACTATCCTTCATTTCATGTCATACGTATACCTCCACTCAATGATCATTAAGGTCCAAATAATCCCCCTACATAAGTCTTGAGTCGTGCAAGACACACCTACTTCACTTTAATCATTTCTTCACCCCGTTCTTAGATAGAAACCCAAAAGAGCTCTCTCGGGTAGATTTTTGGGTCTTTTTGCGTGGAGATTTTCAACCATTTGTAAGTATTTTCACACGATGACTCCTTCATAAAAGTTGTTCCTCTTTGAGTCTAGTTTCCGTAGATGTATTTTTCGTATCATTCCATGTTCATTTGGTTAGTAAAAAGTATTTTTAACCATAAAAAGGTCATTCTGGGCGTGAATCTGGAGAGTATGTTATGTTTTTGAGTTTTTGACCAATCTAATGGACATATCTTGGTCCGAAAATTTTATGGAGTGTTCTTAGCATGTGTTTAAGAGTTTTCATTGAGGTTTTGTTGCATGACTAAAGCTTTTGATGATAGATTTTCTTAGATCTAGAAACTTGAAAACTAGAAGTGGCAAAACGGTTTTTATTTGGAGAAAGTTTGAATATTTCGAGATTTGATCTTACTTTAAAGGCTTTGATATTTTTATATGATGATCCTAAGTCTCTTATTTTCATGTTAGAATGTTATTTTGGAGATATTTAATATTAGTTTCAAATATATGATTTTTTTATGCAAGAGGATTTCGGTTAGGGCTAAGATTTGATGTTTTTGGATTAGATCCATGTTTATTTTTTTCTAGCTATGTGATTTTAAGTTTAATGGTTGGATCCTAATTAAGACACATCATTAAACCATGTGATGCTTTATTTCGAAGATCTCATATTCTTAAGCCATTGATCAAGAGATTTATCAAAACTAGTTGAGGAAAAAGTTTCTGTTTTTGGACTAAGTGTAAAACCAAAAACTCCAAATGTTATTTTATGATTTTGGTGACTTTAATTTGATGATTTAAAGCATGGTTGATGTTAGGATGATATTATGAATATGTTAGAAGTAAGATTTGATTTTTGAAATTCTTGGAAATGTTTTGATTTAAGGTCAAAACTTATGATTCAAGTGTTTGGATCTTTTTACAAAAAAGTTTGGTGTTGATTATTAGCTTTTTCTAAATGGATGTTTTAAGTATGGTTTTGAACTTAAAATTGGAAGATGTTTGTTGCAAAATTTTGGTTTAAGCATGAGTTTTGAAGTTGGAAGGAATTGCAACAAAAATCAAGAGAAATGACCTATGGATGTTTCGGCTATAGTGTGTTTTCTATAATTGTGTTTTGTTTAAAATTTTTCGGAGTTGATATTTAAGTTTAGGACAAAATTTATATGAGGAATGTAAATTTTGAAAACTTTTGGAGTTAGTATGCAAAATCCTTAAATTATGGGTAAAACGGTTATTTTCCCACATGTAGTGAGTAAAATAGAAATTTTACTCTTTAAGTTAGTATTTTCCATATTTCAAATTATTAGTGATTTAGTTCTAACTTTTAGAATCACTAATTACAGTTCCTCGTGATCACACTTGAAGTTTTATAAGAAACGCAGAGATCAAGATAAGTTAGCTTTTAACTTACTAGCAGTCTACTGTGTATGTGTGCTAAGTAAAGGAACTACAGTGTATATATGTGTGTTATCATATATGTCATGTCATGCCAAGTTATCACGTAATTTTCTATTATACAGAATTTATTCTATCATCAATTTTTATCTGTTACATAATATATTCTGTCATGTATTACTGTACCTTACAATTACGTCATGCTAAGTATGTCATCTATTACATGTATGTTAAGTCATGTAATATTCACTGTTGCAAGTATGTCATGTTAAATATGTTGTCTATTATATGTTATGCCACGCTACAAAATGTTTCTATCTCAAGTTGGTCATGTATTTCAAGTTATGTTCAACTCACGTTATGTTACCTCAGGATTTCAGTTCTTTCGTATTCCAGTCACATTTCATCTTGAGTACATTCAGTTTCGTGGGGTCCACAACATCTGTGGCACACGAAGTATGGGGTCACAACAATTGTAACGCATACACTACGTGAGACACAGCAATTATGACATGTAGAATACATAAGGCCACAACAACTATAGAATATGTATTTACACGTAGAATACATGGGGTAACAATAACTGTGGAATGTGTATTTACACGTAGAATACATGGGGCCACAACAACTGTAGAATATGTATTTAACTGTATTGTGATGTGTAGAATACATAGGGCCACAACAACTGTGGAGTATGTATTTACACATAGAATACATGGAGCCACAACAACTGTGGAGTATGTATTTACACATAGAATACATGGGGCCACAAGAACTGTGGAGTATGTATTTAACTGCATTGTGATGTGTAGAATACATTGGGCCACAACAACTGTGAAGTATGTATTTACACGTAGAATACATGGGACCACAACAACTGTGGAGTATGTATTTTTCATGTTAAGACAAGTTTGTGTAGAATACATGGGGCCACAACAACTGTGGAGTATGTATTTTTATGTTAAGTCAAGTTTCAGAACAGGTTTATGATAAGTCAAGTTTCATATCACGTTCATGTTAAGTCAAGTTTCAGAACAAGTTCATGATAAGTTAATTTTCATATCATGTTCATGTTAATTCAAGTTTCAGAGCAAGTTCATGCTAAGTCAAGTTTCAGATTAAGTTCATGTCAAGTCAAGTTCAGTTCATGTTTCAATTTAAGTTATGTCAATTATGCTATGTTGTACGCCAAGTTATGCTTTAATTACTTATGAATTTGATTATGCATTTATACTTTTACTGTCATCCATGCATCATTAGCTTGTGTGGAAGTTTTTGTTAACTTACTGAGATTTGTAATCAAATCTCACTTTAGTAGTCCCAACTACCATTCCCTCTGAATGGTAAATCTTGTTACAGGACCTGAAGGAGAATTAGAAACTGATCAACTAGACACAGTTGACTAAGCGACGGTGCGACGTCAATGTTAATATAGTAGTTAACGTAAATTACTACTTGTACGATGGAGTTGCATTTCTAGTACTTTTTGGATCATAACCATTTTGGACTAGTGTTGTAATCTGTTCAATGTGTCTTTATGTATGAAGTATGTTTTAAGCATTTGGAATATTTTCAATTTGGTGCATAGTATTGTTAAAGAAAAAAATTATCCGATGCGAATATTACATAATGTTATATGCATGTTAGGAACATTGCATCTTATATGTCATGAACGGGGGCAGGTAACCTTGTGTTGCATGTCTCAACGCTTCAAATGTCCGTCCGATCCCAAACGGAATTTGGGGTGTCACAGGGTGGTATCAGAGCAATACGTCTCTGGGCAGTAAATCCACATGTCCTTAGGAAATGCACCAAACATTAGGCTTGAAATTTTAGTCGTCAGTAGACTTGAATTTCTTAAGGTATGAAAGGTAGTATGTGGTTTTAATACATATATTCGTGTGTTTCAAGAAGGGACATATGACTCGTGGTAGAATACATCGAAATCCTATGGGAGATAACAATCAAGAGGATCAGAATTCCCTGATGGATGAAGGATTAGCTGAGGTGGTAAGTTTGCTGACCAACGTGTTTAGACATCCACAACTACGGCAAATGCACATACTCATTAGAGTATATGCTGTCACTCAGAGAGACGTAGATGCTGGCGCCCCAGGAACTGCAGGAGCTGGTATCGTCACTGGTATTTTACTAGGACCTATGCGTGGTTAAACATAGTTAAAGTTGATTTGATTACAATTGATAGTAGTATTGCATTATGGTTATTTTGGAGTATGTCAAGTCATTGGGGTTGGTAAATTGTACATTATTTTATTCAAACGAGTCATTGTTTCTATTAATTGAAGTAGTGCTTGAGAATTCAGTTTGGAAGCTGAATTGTTACCCAAGTGGTAAGAGTAACAATTCTCATTAGAAGTATTATTGTTCATACCAATGTAGATATAGAATACCTTTTAATAATATGAGAAAAGATATTTAGGGTTGATGAATGGTATTCTACATATTTGAATAATTGTTTTGATTCTGAGAATATGATAGAAATTGTGTTTGAAAGAGTAATTTGATTAGGAGAAGCTTTAGTCTTAGTAGGATTCATTTATGATAATAGTATTACCACGCCGCCAGTAAATGATTTCTGGCAAAACACTATCTTTATGGAAACATAGATCGATCTTCTTTTGAAGACTATTATATGGGGAGTAAAATCTTGGTCTTGAGGATTTATGTGAACATTAGGAACAAATCATTTAGAATTAGAATAATTGATAACTCATGATGGATAAAAGAGTTATGACAATCATAAGAGAGAAAGTCTCAAGTTTAAGTTATTAACTAGTCAGTTATCGAAATACCACCTAGGAAGAGGACTGATTGTTGCGATTATAAAGAAATAAGCTAGTCCTAGACCAGTAGAACTCCTTGAGATTTTTATTAACTTGAAGATTACTGAGAGTTTGGATATGCATGATTAAATGCATATTTATATGAGTCATTGGATCATGTCATATATATGAAAATCCCTGAAAGAAATAAAATGGAGCACATAAAACATCTACCAGAAGATAAAAACACAAATATGAATATTTGTAAAGTATTATTTTATTATCATAAAGCAAAATTACAGAAATTTGAGACTTTTTGCCTCAATCTTTAAACGTTCTTGCTCTTCAAAAATCTGTATGTCTTTCCTATCTAAAGGAGTAGCCACTCGAAAAGAAGAGTTGAGCAAAGATTTTAAATCTCTGTTCTCTAGCTTTAGTGCTTCTATCTTCATGTTGGATTCTATAAGAAGCCTCTGAAGGATAGAAATATTCTCATGGAATTTGTCAACCCCACCAGTCCTGGATTGCAGTCGCTGAGAATATGCGACAATGGCTGATGAGTATCGGGTACCGAGACTCACAAGCTCGTAGATAAGTTCATTATCTGACTTATTAGTCAAATCATTATTAGATTGCATTATAGCACCTACGGAAGAAGCAGAAATAACTGGTGAACGAGGTGCAGAATACCTCATGTATTGGTAATGAGAAGATTGCTGAGCCATTGCAAAGTGAGTAAGCAGAAAGAGATTGCAGAGTAAGAATGCAAACTAATTTCAGAAAAGTGAAGAAGATGAGATGCGAAAGAAGATGAACTGAATAATTCTTTTATAGAGAAAATTATGATGAATCATCTCTCGTGAAGCCTTTCTCAACAAGAGACAAGAGCAATGTAGTATCATAACTGCGGCGCCTGACAACTACGAAGAGCAAAGTAGTGTCATAGCTATGCGGCGCCTGACAGCTACAGAAGACCTATAAAAATCATGCGGATCAGAGTTGTCTGGTCTAAAACAGAGGGCCACCGATTTTAAAAAAAAAAAAAGAGAGAGAGAAATGATAACGCCTTAATTTTGATGAATTCTCTACTAACTTTGGTATTTACAAGAACACTTAAAGTATATCGCCTATGTTTTTCTAAAGAAGAGTTTCGGAAAATTATTTACTTGAAGTTTTAGGTTTAGAGAGTGTCGATACAACTTGGCCAACATTGTGGAAAGAAGTATAATATAATTGTTGATTAAAGTAAGAGAGTTAAGGAATGACATAATCTCAAAGGTAAATATATACGGGATAGACACCAGGTTGGTAAGCAACATTTATTCCTTAACTTGTTATTTCTTACTTTCTTCGATTTCCAGGACGAAATCTTTTTTTTAGGAGGGGAGATTGTAACAGCCCGTTAGAAATTTAATTGTGAAATTTTTATTAGCTTTAGGAACCTGGTGAAGACTCCATAAGTTTTTACGAATCGACTAATCGCATAGGTTTTAGCCTGTCAACATAGTTAGTTTTATCACTCACTATGGTGCCAGAAATGCGATTTTAATTATTTGAGATAGTTAGAAGTGTCAGAATACATTATAGTCTACACCACTAGGTTTAATTGAATATTTAGGATTTTTCAGTACTAAGTTTATTACGTTTATTTTTGGAGTGAATAGCAACCTCGGTAAATGTACTAAGCGCAATGTTTTCAAAATCACAGTGTGTAATGTCCAAATTAGGTTAGCGAAATTTTATTTAGATACTTGGCAAGATCTTAACCACACATAATTAATAGTATTAGATACTTGGCACAAAGAGAAACCATTAGATGGAATTGTGAAGGAAATTAAGGTGTGAGATCATGACACCTAAGCAAAATCTTTTCATCTGATCAACCAAATTGAGGCCCACTAAGACCCACGAATTTGGCCACCTTGGCAAGGCTTCTTGGAGAAGTTTCCTCCCCCACTTGGCAGATCATTCATTGCCACAAGCTGCACTCAATAGTATGGAGGAACCCACCCCATCAAGTACCATGCCTCATAACTTTTGTCCTTTGCCCCCCACTATCTTTCACTTCATGTCACACGTATACCTCCACTCAATGATCATTAATGTCCAAATAATCCCCCTACAGAAGTCTTAAGTCGTGCAAGACACACTTACTTCACTTTAATCATTTATTCACCCCGTTCTTAGAGAGAAACCCAAAAGAGTTCTCTCGAGTAGATTTTTGGGTCTTTTTGCGTGGAGATTTTCAACCATTTTACAATATTTAACATAGTATGTCAGTTGACTAAGTGACGGTGTGACGTGAATAGACAACATTTTTAACATGACATAGTCTACACCATATATGTCATGCTAAATATGTCATCTATTACATGTATGTCAATTCATGTAATATTCACTGTTGCAAGTATGTCATGTTAAATATATTGTCTATTCACGTCGCACCGTCGCTTAGTCAACTGACATACTATGTTAAATATTGTAAAAGGGTTGAAAATCTCCACGCAAAAAAATCCAAAAATCTACCCGAGAGAACTCTTTTGGGTTTCTCTCTAAGAATGGGGTGAAGAAATGATTAAAGTGAAGTAAGTGTGTCTTGCACGACTCAAGACTTCTGTAAGGGGATTATTTGGACCTTAATGATCATTGAGTGGAGGTATACGTGTGACATGAAGTGAAGGATAGTAGGGAGCAAAGGACAAAAGCTATGGGACATGGTGCTTGATGGGGTGGGTTCCTCCATACTATTGAGTGCAGCTTGTGGCAATGAATGATCTGCCAAGTGGGGCAGGAAACTTCTCCAAGAAGCCTTACCAAGGTAGCCAAATTCGTGGGTCTTAGTGGGCCTCAATTTGGTTGATCAGATGAAAAGATTTTGCTTAGGTGTCATGATTTCACACCTTGATTTCCTTCACAATTCCATCTAATAGTTTCTCTTTGTGCCAAGTATCTAATACTATTAATTATGTGTGGTTAAGATCTTGCCAAGTGTCCAAATAAAAATTCGCGAACCTAATTTGGACATTACACACTGTGATTTTGAAAACACTGCACTTAGTACATTTACCGAGGTTACTATTCACTCCAAAAATAAACGTAATAAACTTAGTACTGAAAAATCCTAAATATTCAATTAAGCCTAGTGGTGTAGACTATAATGTATTCTGACACTTCTAACTATCTTAAATAATTAAAATCGCATTTCTGGCACCATAGTGAGTGATAACACTAACTATGTTGACAGGTTAAAACCTATGCGATTAGTCGATTTGTGAAAACTTATGGGATCTTCACGAGATTCGCAAAGCTAATAGAAATTTCACAATTAAATTTCTAATGGGTTGTTACAAAAGTACTCATGGGATGAGTTTTATCCTTATAAAAGTATTTCAAGACTTTATAATGAAAAGCCTTTGCGTTGATGCATCTCAATATTATGTACTAACTCTTTAAATGATATAGTTGATAATGTTTTGGTAAACAAATTCACCATATTGACTCAAGAGCTTTAAATTCACTACTCTTCTGGAGTTGTGCTTAACATAGTTAATGGAGAAGTCATCAAAATTAAGCTGCTAACCTTATTTTTCAACAAAAATGGTGGCCATATTTTTAGACCAGACAAGCGCCACAAGCTTTTACAGCTCTTCTGTAGCTGTCAGGCGCCGCAAAACTATGATGCTATATCTCTTATCTCTTGAAGAGAGATGCTTCACAAGATATATAGTGAAGCAATAGAGATGCTTTATCATAATTTTCTCTATAAAATAAATATTCAGCTCATCTTTATTCGTATCTCATCTTCTTTACTTTTTTGTAATTAGTCTGCATTCTTACTCTACAATCTTTCTTCATCTTTACTCTACAATGGCTCAGCAATCTTCTCATGACCAATATATGAGATATTTTGTATCTCGTTTACCAATTGTTTCTGCTTCTTCCGTAGGTGCTATCATGCAATACAATAATGATCTAATTAATAACTCAGATAATGAAGTTATCTACAAGCTTGCGAGTCTCGGTACCAGATACTCATAAAGCATTGTCGCATTTTCTCAGCGACTACAATCCAAAACTTGTGGGGTTGACAAACTCCACGGGAATATTTCTATCATTCAGCGACTTCTTTTGAAGTCCAATGTGAAGATATGAGCAATAAAATAAGAGAATATGAATTTAAAATCCTTACTTAAATTTTCTTTTCGATTGCCTACTCGTTTATATAGGAATGTCATGCAGATTTTTGAAGAGTAAGAGCGTTTAAAGAATCAGACGAAGAGCCTCAAATTTCTATAATTTTGTTTCGAGATAATAAATAATATTTCTCAAATATTCATATTTGTGTTTCTATCTTCTGGTAGATGTTCTGTGTGCTTCATTTTATTTCTCCTTTAATAATGCACACTTCTTACAAAATCGTAATTGGATCTAAAATACTAATTGCATTTAAGATATGGTATTTCAGAACTAATAATTTCATTCATCTCCTCCTTGAAGTCGCAAGGGTTTCAGATTTATATTTCAAATATGTACAGTTTTCATGAGCTCTTCTGGAGTCTCAATGATATTTAAATCAGCTATATATACTGCAATAAGTTAATATAGATACTGAAAATATATGGAAAATAGTTTGTTCCACTTGCGTTTAGATTGTTTTAAATCATATAAGGATTTTTGAAATTTAATAAAATACATATTTCTGGATGTATTCAGATTAGAAGTTTCAGATATTTTATATCTTTCAGAAATTTTCATATATATGTCATGATCCAATAATCTATATAAATATGCAGTTAATCATGCATATCCAAACTCTCAGTAACTTTCAAGCTAATAAAAATCTCAATATAATTTCAACAATTTTAAAAGCATATTAATATTGTTTCTGCGAGAAAACGACTCGTAATTTATATATCACATTTTCATTTCCTTTATATAAATATCCACTGATATTCAACAAGTATCACATCTTTAGGTGTTTGGACTACGAGTCTATATGTATCACATTTTACTAGTGATATCAACTCTGCAAATTGTCTGCGAGAAACTGACTCGTGATTTATATATCATATTTTCATTTCCTTTATATAAATACCTACTGATATTCAACAAGCATCACCTCTTTAAATGTTTGGTCTACCAGTTCATATGCATCATATTTTACTAGTGATATCAATTCTGCAAGATTTGTTTCTTTCAAATTTGGCCAATATTTTTACGTCGGTATTTTTCGACGGTTCTTGGTTCACTTTATTTATTACTTCTGGTAATGTCAAGTGCCATTTTATATGAAAATACGTTGTCAACAACGGTTTTATTTTTATCCAGAATTTTTCTAATATTCATGAAATGTATCAAGATCTCGTTATTTTCATGTACATGTCCATCTTCAAGGGAATACATTTTATGAAAAACCTCTTCAGGAGGCACTCTTCAGGAGGTTTATACTATTCAGGAGTTTATATGAGAGAATTTTATACAGAAAATTTGGATGGATCTTATCACTTGTTTTGTGAATACAGCCTCTTCAGGAGCACCAAATTATCTGTGCTTTTCTCTTTTGAGATGCTTTATCTTTTGTATCAATAGGTCTCACATGCTTTTAGACATGTCTTATGTTCATTAGACTGCTAAATTTCTTAATTGTCTACGGGGACTTCAATCCACGCTGGGATTTTAGCAGCTAGAATATAAGACATTTTTATCTTATTGCATCCATAATTTAATTATCATCTGGACTTCCAGTTCACTTATGATAATCAAGATAATATCAAATTATTTCATTTTATTTGCTTCTAGCAAATTTTTCTTTCCACTCCTGGTGGTAAAACTTTATTGTAAAAGAATCTTCTGATTCTTTTATGGACGTTCATATGAAAATTTATTCGATTTATCGTAATTGATTTTAGACGATCAAGATAATCATGAAAACATACAAATATTCTGAATCATATTACTTTTGATGCATCATACAATATTTGATTCAATAATTGTATAATATCATCTCAAAGAGAAAACTGGTAGTTTTCCCAGTACGAGCTTCTGGCCGAAAATTGTAAAAGTATTATAAAGATATTCATTACCACATCCAATCTCTTAGTTTATTTGAATAAAATGTATCATTCTCTTCACTTCAGGGAATAAAATAATATAAATCCAATATCATTCTCTTCAGGGAATGATGTGAAACTATTAGAACATGACTAATGATTTTTTTATCAAAAATTCATTATTTTGCTTAGCCACTAGAAGACCAGATATAAATTTAAAATATATTGTAAAATTTTACATTCAATATTGCTACTTCAGGAGCACATTCGAGGCATTCATTTTAAAGATATATTATTTAATGATTTTTCTCTACACAATTTCAATTATGCAATTTCAGGTACATTAATCCTAATGAGTTTTTGGTACACGTAACACTCATTTAAACTATCTCACAAAATCAATAGATCTTTTATTATGAGATATTCAATAAAATTATTGGTTTAGATAAATCTTTCAGAGATGCTTAATTTCTATTCCAAGATTAATCATAATATGAGATACTCAATAAAATTATTAGTTTAGAGCGATCTTTCAGAAATACTCAATTTCTATTCCATAATGAAACTTAATATGAGATACCCAATAAAATTATTGGTTTAGGGTAATCCTTCGGGGATGCTCCATTTCTATTCCAAAATGAATCTTATCATCAATAATTCATAACAAGTATAAAGAGTAAATAGAACTTGTATATAAACTATGTGAATAAAAATTTACCACAGATATAACTAAGATGTAAACTATAATTTTATCACGTAATAATAATGAATATAATTTTTAATACTCACATTGGAAATTGCAAATAATATATTGAAAAACTTACTTGAAGTAGAAAACTACTAGCTTCAAAATCGTCAGAACCTTCGTGCTGATAATGTGTTATGAAACTAAAAAAGAAATGATATTGTAAGAGAAAGAGTTGTTATTCAAATGCAAAACTTGATGATATACAAATGAATGATACCCATATATATAGGAGTACAAATGAGTAGATATAGCTTAAGTCTTAATTGATGGGTAAAGATAGATCTTAATTGATGGCTCAATGGTATTAATTAATGACAATGTATGGCCATACAATAAATTTATAACACTCCTCCTTTGGATGACCATACATAAAGAATATGTCTCGTTAAAACCTTGCCAAGAAAAAACCCAGTGAGAAAAAACCAATAGCGGAGGAAAAAGAGTACAATATTCATGTATATCGCCAACTGCTTTAAGATTGTCTTATTAAAATCTTGCAAAAGAAAACCCAGTGAGATAAAACATTAGCGAAGGAAAAAGAATACAATCAGCACAAGTCTTCAAGACATTATTCTCTTTAAAAAGTGCATGATAATAGATCTTCAACTCTTCGCATTCCAATATTCTGCACAATCTTCTTAAATATTACAGTTGGTAATATTTTTGTGAATAAATCTACCAAATTATCACTTGATTGTATCTGCTTGACATTAATTTCACCTTTCTCCTGAACTTCATGGATATAAAAGAATTTAAATAAAATATATTTGGTTCTATCACTTTTAATATATCCCGTTTTAATTAATTAATCCTCCCTTTTTGAGTTGTCATTTCGAAGAATATGATTTTTCAGGAATAATTAAAGGTAAAACAAATTTGAACAAACGGATAAAGTAATCAACATTTAAAGCCATTCCAATCTAGATTTCCCGACTTCGATTTGCTTTAGGAAAAACATTGTGCCTATTCTGTTACACATAAATCAGACACATGCAATTTCAACAACATTACTACCAAGCTTGTCCTCTGCTACTTCACCAGCTTCTCTGTAACTCTCTCTGGCATTCAACTTCATTTTCTTCTTTAAAGATCAAGGAGTAAAGCACATGGAATTTAAAGAGACCCATACACTATTCATTTAAAAAAATAGACATATGCAGCGGATCCCCCGTCTAATGATGTTAAAAAAATACTCACTTAACGTGTCTATCACTTTTATAATAACTTTTTCAAGTTAAAACGAGAACCCTTTGTCCAGATGGTCATTCAAAGTCACCGTCTCATAGTCAAGTTTGTCCTAAAACAAAAATCAGAAAAGGGAATGTTTGGTACTTGACATTACTTTATGGCTGATAGGGCACGAACTAAGGTGAGAATGGTCAGAATATTATTAATATATTCCATCTAAATTAACTGGTTGATGTGATGAAAGTTATAATGGTTTTTTTCTTAAATAAACAATAGAAGTTATAATATTTGATTGCCTGGTAAGTCTCATATGGCAGAACAGGGGGGAGTCCAATCTACATTGAAAGTTAGCAGGCTGTTGCCGCTGGACCAACTTTTTATTTCTGTATTTTAGTTGATCTTCTGGACAAAGTCTTACCCTATTATTTCCTTTCACTAGAAATTGGACTATCGGATGCCTAAATACTATGAGCTTAGTCTCCTCATACAGCAAATTATGTTTCATTGGCACTTTGTTTATCTAGCTAAGTCTTCTCAGCAGACATACAAAACCTTTCCTCAACCAAGATTAAGAAAAGGAAAACAAGGAACACAGAAGGAATCCACAATGACTTGCTCTATTCTTACCATGGAACAAATTAGCCATTTATTTCCATAGTCTACAACCTCGCACCTTTATAAAAAAGCACACACGCGGATGTATATTTGTCTTCAGTTGAAAATATACTTTTTTTTTTTTATATCCTTGGATGTCCGGGCAAAGTTGAAAATAGACTCAACAACACATGTCGATCAGCTCCATTAGTCAGAAAATGAAGTAAGATAGTTCACTGTCTTCTTCAAATGAAACAGGTGCAAAAGTTTCAAACCTTCCAAATGGTCAAGACATTTATTCAGGAATACAGGAGCAAGCAAACCCCCAAAGATTTCCAGGTTTTACGGGGAAAATGTTTTGTATCGAAGGAATAGCTTAAGACTTTGTGGGTTGCCATGATTGGTACCTGCTCCAGTCTCTCTGTCCTGGATTAAGCGCATGTCCCTTGGAATGGTAAATATATTCATCACCCTCTCCAGAAAAGTTTTGCTTGTGCTCAATCCCATACCTCTTTGGTTTTAGCATTAAAAGCTGAAAAAATGCATGCTTGGTTAAGTACGTCTCCATACAATCTATCTTGTGAAGTAAAAAGGACTTGCCTCATCCCCAGTGTGATCGGTTATGTAGTGGAGCCAACCATGCCATTCTGCTGGCACCTGAGAAGCATTGTAGCGACCCTTCTCTGCATATTCCACCCACCTATGTCGCCCTACAAAATTCCCCACAAAATCACAAGCTGTAGAAATGCATCAAGCAATAACATAGACTTTGGTAACCTATAAATGCTGGTATGCTTCAAATGCCTTTTTTATATGTAAGTAAAAGTAAAACTTTATTAATAGAAAAAGGCATAGCCCAAATACACAGGAAGTATACACAGAATATGCCTAAATAACACTAAGCACTAATGATGGAGGTATGCTTCAAATGCTTGTACAAAAAGATGCGAAGTTTCTTTATTACAGTATTAAATAAGCTCGTGTTGACAGCGATAGCTCTCCCCAAATACATGCACACCTAGATAATGCCGATGTTTCTGTATGATCTATGGGTTAAGGCATCATCCTGTAGGATAATTGCAAGCAACAGAGTAATTGCTCAAATTTCATACCCCGACTGCTTTTCTCAGTTTCTTTCAAGGAGATCAAAGAAGCTTTAGTCCTAATACAATGGAAAAGGAACATATCCACAGTGATGGAATAGATGTTTACCATAAGAATGGTAATGTTGATACAGAGCTATAAAGAATATAAACTGCTTAAATTGGCTGCAAAATTATTAATAGCACATAATAGATAGCATATTTCCCAATAAACCAAACAGGTTGAGAAATGGCTCCGTTTTTGGATGACCTCCAAATACCACAGATGACACTATGCAAAGAATCCACATTCATGGCATAGCCAAATGCACAGATGACCCTTTCATTCAAGTGGATGGGAAAAAAAAATTCATGCTGAAATCTAAATTAGGTAACAAATAATAAAAAGACTAAATGCATGGCTCTTTCTTGCATCTGATTTCAGGTTAGTAACATAATAAAAAAAAAATGAATATGTGAGCTTCACAGGTTTGGGGCATATATATCCATGACATGACACAACATAACAACACCAGAAACAATCAGAACAAACCCATAATAACTGTACAGGTATCATAACTACACTAAATGTTATTGCAGTTTCCTCAGTATCTCCAGTGGTAATAATACCGCAATAGCAAGAAAGTACATAACTGAAAAACTAAGAGAAACACTAACCACATTGAACATCAAGGTTCTCATAATACTTGTTACCAAATTTATCAACACCCACAAGCTTCGCCCCTATATTGTGGATTTTGGTTTGCCTGAATCCATTAAGTTTAAAAAAAAAAAAAATCAGAGTTGCTGGAGATAATGACCTGTATTTTAATACAATTATATCATTTGACACATAGAATAAGAGAAGAAGCAATATAAAAATGACAGCAATTGACAATGAGTTCTCAGGCTTCGTGTGGAGGATATAAAGAAAAAAGATAAAGACAACATTTTCAAAATAGATTTCACAAATGTAAAAGAAGACATAGTAGTCCATTTACTTATAAAAAAAATGTAAAAGAAGGCATAGAACTGCTGACAAGAACACATGGTGAAACTATGTCAAACAACTATGAAATCCTAGCACAAAATGGACAAGCTGCCTAACCCGTGATTTCTCCTCATTCGTTAAGGCGGTTCATTGTTCATACAACCAACAACCACGTTCTTATTATAATGAACAATATCATATTGTATTTCAATCCTAAGATTGCTCTCGTGACAACTATTCTTGAACTAAACTTTGAAGAATCCTTATATTCCAAAACTGCTCAGACAACCTTTCCAGGTAGCACCATCCAAATAATGGAACTTATCAAGAGGCCAAGCATCTAAAGACTGAAATTCATAAATGAAATGTAGGGCAATATAAAATAAATAAGAAATAAATCATTTTTCTTGTCAAGAAAGCTTCTTTCAAAAAGTTCTTTGACTCATATGAAGATTCAGCTCCCGCCATAACCCATGTGATAACGAGGGTGCATCACCAGGTCTTAGGTTCAAAAACTTCAAATCACTGTTGCAAATGCACTATAGGCCAGGGAAATTCAGACAATAATGCTTCTTGGTCAAAATGATCCATTGTAAACAAACATGAAATAAGTAGTCTGATCAAGGTGTTCCCAACAAAGATAAAAATAGAAAACCATATTGAAAAAGAAAGTATTCTATAAGTACTTTATTTAGGGTTGGATTTCTCCAAATGACTAACTAGATCACATCCCCCATCCTCAATTGTGAAGACCTAACCACTTGCTTTTTTCTAGTGATTTTTAATCTACAGTCAAAATATGGCAACCAATATTGTACAATACTTTCCTCAACATTTTATAATTTCTATTTGAAATTATAACATCTAATGCAACTTGGAATATGAAAAGTATAGTAAGGTATTATTATGAGAATCAAACAAAATTTTCCTGACACAGTTCGTTGCTCCACTAAGCACAACAATCCAAGAAAATTTCAAACCACATCTAGGTTTATACTCCAAAAAAGATTAGTCAAGGTTATAGTTGAAGTTCTCTGGAATCATTATAAAGCCTAGGTCCACCTAGTAAGGAACCAATGTAAGACTAGACACTCAATGTACCCTTATCACATCTATTAACCTCTATCATACTTCTTCCCCCCGATGTGGAACTTAGTGGGGCATTACATAAAAATTATAAGCAATGATCATTCAATTGGCAGATCTCTACTTAAGAAATATTTGTAGCTAGTGAAACTTAGGAGATGAACAAACATTGTGGATGGGGGATTGCTAAATCCTTTAATTAAGAAAATAAATAAATAAATTTTATAATAAAAGTCCCGTAAGTTAACTCACAAAAGGTTTCCATCCGGAAGGCATTTCCTGCAAAATAAAAAATAACATACGAAATCAGTCAATGATTTCAAAGATGAATATTACAAGGGAAGCAATTAAACAGCCAATCAAATAATTTAAACAAGCATCTCAAGGAAGAATGCGGCCTGAAGAATAGAACAAACTTGATGAGATAATCACCACTCAGTGATAATCAATTATGTTGATTCACTACCAGATGATCTCTACATCCACAAACAAATAAGATAACCAGAGTCATTCGACAGGCCTCCATTGGTTGTGCATAGAATTGTGTGCAAGATTGCAAGTAAAAATTTACATTTTAAGGTTTCAAATCCTTGATTCCCAGGAATTGAAATGCTTACTCACAGCCAGAAAGCACTATAAAGTTACAATATTTTTATGTTTCATGGGCTCCAAAAAATAACACAAAGCTTCAAATACTAGTTTCTTTTAATACCCTGCATTTTCTAAGCAAGCAAAAAATAAATGGCAGACTAAGAAAATTTTACTCATCCGGTTTATCATTTTTCCGCTATATTTTAGTTTCTTTTCCAATGATTTCCCAGCAAGAAAAAGCTACTCATGCAGGAGACCAATTTCTCCATTCACGCACCCAAAGTTTCGTAGCTGAGAAAATGCCGGGAAAAAACAAAGCTGACCGAGGTTTCCAATCAAAGGAGCTTCTTTCACGGTTCAATTTCTATAATTTACCCACAAAATTAATCACCAACACAAAAAGCCGAATTCTTATTCTCAACCTGTTCCGGCAACAGAAACAGAAACCATATCCGCCAAAAGGTAAAGGCAGAGCAAGACCCAGATATTTCACATATAACAAAATGGATAGATCTGAAAACAAACAGATATTGGATTGGTACTGACAAATAGAAAGAGAGGATTTTCAGAAAATGAAGCTAACGATGAGACCTTTGTCACGGAAACTAAAGAGAGAAATCCTTACGCAATAGGATTAGAGAAAAGAATGAAACACTTACAAGTAGCCTTCTTCCTTGAGCTCTCTCAAGAAGTTGCCCACTCCTTTCTCCCTGATCCCCTTCATCGCGTTCTTCACTACCGACCACGCCATCTCTCTCTGTGTCTCGCTCGCTCGTATTTTCTTTGCGAGCGTAGCATTTAGAAAATTGAGTGACTACCGCAAATGGGCCGATTCGGTTATGGGCTGGAAGTTCCTGCCAGGGTCCGGCCCATCTTACATCAATCCAAAATATGTATTATGTACTACACTGACTTCGGAGTTCGGAGTGAGTCCAGGGTCGAGTCTCCCGGATCCGGGTTCAGATATGGCTTTAGCATTTACGTGGCAGTTTCTAATTGGCTAAATATACGTCACGCTAAGGCCCCCTTCTCTGTTTGAATTGAATCGAATAAATAAGTGGACATGAGATCTTCGTCCCGATCTGGAGAAGAACGGTGCTTTCTTTAGGTAACTCAATATATTAAATTTACGTTTATTTTGTTGTTATAATCTGGTTGTTTGATTTCTAAATATATTGAATTTGAGATAAGCTTTTCTTGTGTAGGGTTCGTGTTCTCTGAAAATTCCTGAGTTAGAACTCGATTTAGGGTTTTGTGGATGCGTGTGGTTATTGAAAAACTGAAAGAAAGGGAACAACCAAATACTAGAAAGATTTGGGGGTTTTCTGCTTCGTGTTGATGCCATGGATTTTAATTGGTTTCGAGCTATTATGTATGAGCTTTGAAATTACTTTAAAAAAGAATGTATGAGCTTTGATATTGTTTCTATTTTGGATCTTCCAAGTCTCAAGTGTTATTTTCATTAACATTATTTCGCCTCGCTCAATTTTCCTGTACTTTCTTAGCTACCAAACAGCGTGATCTAATTTTGATGCATGATTTGAAGCTCTCCTGGTGACGCCATTAGGTTTAAAACAATTTTCCTGGCACCGTATCCGTCTTTTGAATTGCTATTTTTTGCTCGTTTCAGGGTTTTTTAGTTTGCTTCACAAATCATCTCTATTACCTTGACTGACACGTTTGAAATCACACCAAGGAAATATAGTTTTGTGTAAAATGTCAGGGTATTTTATTTGCTTTTGTATATTGGTTAAGTTATTAATCAAATGATATGGTTGAACAGTGTCAGAGGAAAATGATGAGGCTGCATTCTTATGCTGGGCTTAGTTTAATTGCGACTCTGGCGGTGGTATACCATGCATTTAACAGTAGAGGCCAGTTTTATCCGGCCATGGTTTATTTGTCAACCTCTAAGATCAGCTTGGTGCTCCTTCTCAACATGGGCCTGGTCATTATGTGTATCATGTGGCAGTTGACGAAACAGGTGTTCCTTGGTTCACTCAGAGAAGCAGAGATTGAGAGGCTAAATGAGCAGTCATGGAGGGAGGTCATGGAAATCTTATTTGCCATCACTATTTTCCGGCAGGACTTTTCTGTTACATTTCTTGCTATGGTCACGGCTCTATTGCTAATCAAGGCTTTGCATTGGTTAGTTCAGAAGAGGGTTGAGTACATTGAGACTACTCCATCAGTACCCATCATATCTCATATTCGGATTGTTTCTTTTATGGGGTTTCTCCTTCTTCTGGATAGTCTCTTCTTATACAATAATATAAAGTTTTTGATGAAGGAAAAGAAGGCGTCAGTTTCAGTCTTCTTTTCATTTGAGTAAGTTATCTGACTTTATACTTCTTTGTTATTCTTTTCAGTTCCATTGATTTATGCTTAGTAAAGCCTTGCGTTGCATTGCACGCTCATGATTAGTGAAGCCGTTTTTGCTAATCAAGATTGGTAAAGCCTTTTTATCTGGTCATCATTTCAAGTGCGATTCCCATTTATGTCAATTGGAACTGGAAATGTGCATGCTTTAATGGAACGAATTGCTGCGGATGAGGAAATATGTAAATGTAAGTTCTGGTTATGCTTAAACTTTTTACCAAAGGCTTAGAAGTAGTATGGCCTCTTCACATAAGATGGTTGGTGCAGGATATAACATAACTAGTAGAGGTACCTATGAAAAGAACTAGTAGAATTTTGAAGAAACTCTAAAGCTTAACTGAGATGAACCATTTGGATTTATCATCAGATTCAGGGGATCCGATAGAATCTGAATTCAAAACCAGGGATACCTTAGAAAGATCAATCTGACAAAAGAAGGATGACCAATTCTCTGATATTGGCAAAATTTTGGGAGGCAGACTCAAGAAACCACAGCTAACCACATGTTCTAGAACAAGGTTTGCTTAACATGTATGAAGAGAAAACTCAATGCTCATTCAGTTTTGGCACAAAAATTTTTTTACCAGGTATCAAGGATTTTTTCTACAAGATATCAAGGTTTTTTGCTACAAGAGATCAAGGTTTATATAGCCTATTTTAGCAACAATCAAAATATGGTTTTTTAGTACTTGTGTTCTATTTAAAAAAATTTGAGAAATACTCCAAATGGGTACTTGTTGAACTCTTAGTGCATAACTTGCAATCAACCAATGCTCAGAAAACCCCAAAAAATGTTGAAGAGGAACTCCTTCTTATTAATAACAAAGAAGGTGGTAAGGATCATTTAATTGTTGCAAAATTGTCAAATTGCCATTTCGATATAATTGCTGCATGCCTTCTTCTGTGCGGTCAAATTGATTCAAGATTATCAGTTAAATTTGTAACTTTATTGATGCAAATTTCCATTTTGATGTGATTGCTCGACATTACTCTCTCCTTCCAAATGTGAACCTGGATCCTATTTCCATAACCAGTTACATATTTGACTAATTTCTATGGGCCTTCCACTATGTGAAATCTTTTACCTATTTTTTTCTCATCCATTATGCATATCATGTGCATTTGAAAATTTTCTGTTGCCACATGAGTTATTAGTATATCCAATTGCAGTTCATTTGCTCATATATCATCGATGCCTGTTACTTTGTACCACAGGTACATGATACTGGCGACAACAACAGTTTCAACATTTCTAAAATACGTATTCTATGTCATTGACATGCTTATGGAGGGACAGTGGGAAAGGAAGCCTGTCTACACATTTTACTTGGAAATTATCCGAGACTTGCTTCACCTGTCTATGTACTTGTGCTACTTCCTTGTGATTTTCATGTAAGTCATTTACTTACCCATTTATTTATCTACTCACCCACACTTAAAATCTACACATTGTCTTGTACATGCACATAAGTGTTCCTAGATTAATTGTGTGCGCAGACGCATACACCTTTTATTCTATCGAACCATACTCAAAGGCACATACATCCACTCAGGACTATGGTAACATATTACTACATGGTTGCACAGGGTTAACATGTAAATTGAATTAGGATTTTACCATGTATGGTTATGCTTATGCATAAATGAAGAAAAGGTCGGTACATCTACAACTTTACGTACTGAGCAATAATGATGTGTTTTTGCAGTATCCTGATCAATAGTGTCTCCACCTTATAGTTATAAGCATATATTCTATGAACTTTGCTACTCATCATCCCCACACACTACACAACACACTTGGTTTTATTCTTCTTAAACTAATTGAATTCTTCTACTCATCATCCATACACCACACATTTGGTAAAAGAAAAAAAAAAAATTAAAGTAAAACAAAGTGTAGTATGTGGTGTGTGGTGTGTGGGGATGATGAATAGAATTTTTCATATTCTAGACTCGTTCTTGTAGTAATCCCTAGGAGTAGGGGATTATCTAAAGTGGGTGAATGTCAGCCTTAACTCAAATTCCAATAGTGAGATTAGTATGCTTGAGCTTAATTTGAACTCGGCTAGGCTGGGATCTCTTAGATGTGATGAGGGACCTTGTACGCTATCTTGCCCTAATGATAAAAGTTACCATGACTGTTGTGCTGGCTATTTTAGAATCAATTTGAGATGTATGTTGGAACGATGATTTTTGCGCAAGAGAGTAAAACCTTAGGTAGTGGGTGGCAGCTTGGGTTTTAATTTCCATGGTTAAGGTAGTTATAAATAACAGGATATGCTCCCTTTTGTTTACTTAGAGAATTACTTCCTTGCTCCATTGACAACTTAAACTCAAACATAGTGGTCCAATACATTTTCCAAATGTTCAATCGCTATTTGGCTATGGCAGATTTATGCATTTGTACCAGTAAGTGCATCAAAATGGCAAAAGTCCAAAATATTCATGCCTGTTATATGTTCCATTTTTCTTTTCATTGTTATCCACTCCATTGCTAGGTTCTTTTCATGTGATTCTTGTTTAGATGATATCATAGATCTTTTGCATTATAATTTTTACGGTTGACCTAAATTTTAGTTAGTTTTGTTTTGCCCTGATTTGTTGATATTGTTGAATATTGCCTCTTGTTTATTTTAACCTTAATTACATTTATATATCATGGGCTATATCATATATGTGACTCTGACTTTGAGTTGGTCTCTGTAGGAACTATGGTGTGCCTTTGCACTTAATACGAGATCTCTATGAAACGTTTAGAAATTTCAGGATTCGTCTTGTTGATTTCATTCGTTATCGAAAGATCACTTCAAACATGAATGATCGATTTCCAGATGCAACACCAGAAGAACTCAATGCGTGAGTTTTATATTTCCATAGTGTTTATGTTTGTGATACTTGGACACTGGTATTTTAAATTTTTCCTGATGGGTATGCAGAAGTGATGTAACATGCATCATTTGTCGTGAAGAGATGATGACGGCCAAGAAACTAATTTGTGGACATCTATTTCATGTGCATTGCCTCCGGTCATGGTTAGAGCGACAGCATACTTGTCCTACTTGCAGAGCCCTAGTTGTACCACCCGAAAATGGAACAAATACAGCTGCAGGGCATGGATCTCGGTCAGATGCTAATCAGCAAGGTAGGTACATAACTACTACTGATGTGATTGGGGTGAAATGATTTTGACAAATTGCTGCACGAAAACTGTGAATTGTGTATTTCTTTCCGTATCGTATTATGAGCAAGTCATTCCCTTTACTGCCCATTTTGACCTTGTGGAATCGTTGGAAATTATCAAGGAGCGGTAGCTTCTTAACCAAAGAGGAACAAAAAAAGAAAGCAACCAGATTGCTTCAGTCCTTCCTTTGCTTGTAATTATTCAATGTTCAGATCTTCTCTTTGCACACAAACTTGACTAAAAAAACTAGTCTAGGTGATGATCTGCAGTAATGAGATGTGGTACCTGTATCACTCTGGCATGAATGCTGTTTATGTGAATTTGTTGTGATAGAATCATTGTTCCTTACTATATATTTTCAAATTCTCTTGTGGTTATGTTTTAATAAGTCACAAGTGTGAATATTCTAGCTTCAGTGATATCGTCCTTTGTTTTGATTCCTGCAGTTGTTTGAACTTTTGGAATGGACTTCTTTATTGTAATATACTTCTACTATCAAAAATAAAAGAGTATTTCACTACACAATTTTTCCCTCATTCAGTGAAGCTGGCTTGATATCTTGGAAAGACATTGACAATCTATTTTAACTGGGAACAGGGACAGGCACAGGAAGTACGTCTGCTCAGGGTAGTGGGGTGGCAGGTGATAATTTGAGCCAGCATCAAACAAGACTCCAAGCTGCTGCTGCAGCTGCCTCAATATATGAGAAATCTTATGTTTATCCTTCTGCAAATACGCTAGTATGGTATGCACCTTTGTGCTACAATTTTATCTTCTTCTTCTTTTTTTAATTTGGTTCAATTTGTCTGTTGGCATTAGGCTGGGCAAAACCTCCGCTGACTCAACTCTAGCCAATGCCCACTCTGCTGGAATTTCGGAATTCGGAGTCCAAGTCAGAGTTGCTCCGGAAAAATTGATCGGAGTCGGAGTCGGAGTTGGAGCTGATATCAGCTCTGAACTCCAACTCCGATCATATTTTTCAGACCAAATCCCTGCTGCGATCTTTGCTATTTGTTCACTATCTCCCCCCCTCCCGCTGCCTTAACTTTACCATTTGCTTCTCCGAACAAAGAAAGAAAAGTCTATATTTTTATTAGCTCGTTTTCCCGTGTATGTAAATCTGTCTGAACCAACTTTATTTAAAACCAACTTTATCGAATTTGCTAATTCCTTTTTACGAGGTTGCTTTTTATCTAAACCAATTGTCTTTCTTCCTAACCAACTTTATCAAGTTTGCTTTTTACATGCTTTCATTGCTTGTGCTTCAAATCACCATCGTTTTCTCCTTTTTCCCTCTTTGTTTTTTTTGGCGATATGTGGTTCTAGGGTGAGTGTACATGTCCAGTCTTATAGCCCGGGAGTGTTAGCTTCGAGGTACCAATCCAACACTCGTTCTTTTTCATCGATGGCTTAACTTTTCCTTTTTGACTGATTAATTTATTTGATTCAAACCCCAAGGGGTTGGCCCAAGTAGTGAAGGCATTGGTCTTGGGGTATCACTCCCTTCAAGGTCCAAGGTTCAACACCTCATAGGTGTAAACAATCCTTTGGGACCTCACCTCTTGGTAAAAAGCCAACGATTTAACCAATTCTGTGTAAGAAAATTTTCAAGAGCGGTGCATGGAACTGGGATTTACTTTGTAAGGTGGATCCGAAGGGCCGTTACCCGACATTAAAAAAAATTAAAAATGAAATTAAAAAATATATATGTTTGATTCGGATACAGTGCACACACACACACACACACACACATATATATTAATCAGTTTTTGAAACTAGGTTTCTCAGTATTCGAGATCCTCTTCAACCATGGCAGTTTACAAGTTTATCAGAGGGTAATTCTGAATCTTTGTTTTGTCCGTCTCAACTCCTCTGACACCGAGTCTCCTCCCATTTTCTTTCTACTTTTATGGAGTCATCTTTCAAGGATGATACACTCCTTCTCAAGGCTCCATATCATCGTGGTGGCTTTAGCAGCGTCGACATGCCATTGTTTGATGGCGGTGGCCGACTAAGCCATCTCTCCCTCCCTCCCTCCCAAAAGTCAAGAGTTGGAGTTCAGAGTTGAGCTTTCCAACTCCGACGAGCACAGCCCTAGTTGGCATGGCTTGTGTACTGTAAGGGGCTGGGGTAGGTGGGTGTGAGCAAGAGTATGCTTCTGATCTGGATCATGCAAATTTGAACATTGGATGCTTGAACTCTCAAAGGACAAATATGACAACAATAACATGTTTGTTAATTATGCCTTTAAATTTTCCTACTTTAGGATAGTTTAAGAAATAGTGCACTATTATTCATGTGGTATATACATAAAGTTTTGGAGTGGGTCGGTCCAGTCACTTCTACCACTGTTTGGCTTAGTTGGCCTCTTGTGGGTTGCCAAACAGAGTAATATGGAAATCTGAATATATACATATATATATATATTTTCTATTTACTTATAAAAGAAAAAAAAAATTAATGATGGGGAACCTCCCCACTGCAGAGCCCTTAGGCCTCATCCATGGAACCTAAACCCCCGGGGAGACTAGCACAGCAACCCACCACCATGGCCACCCACTTAAATTGCAATTTGATCCCAGGGAGAATTGAACC
The DNA here is from genome assembly GCF_018687715.1 of Carya illinoinensis. Taxonomy (NCBI): domain Eukaryota; kingdom Viridiplantae; phylum Streptophyta; class Magnoliopsida; order Fagales; family Juglandaceae; genus Carya; species Carya illinoinensis. Next base: position 3,952,432 of record NC_056757.1, read on the forward strand.
TGTGGCATGGGGCTCATGCACGCAAGTTCGCCCTTACCACTTGGGCTACCCACAGGTGGGTTCATATATACATGTATATGAAAGGCTTGAAGCTAGCCTAGGATTTAGAGGTTGTTCCAGATTTTTAGATGTTCTAGATTGCGCACTTAGTCCCCCTTTTCTCCTCTTTACTGTTTCACCGGTTCAGATTTTAAAGGAAGTGGTGCAGAGAGTGATCTTAGATAGGACAGAATGCTGGAAAAAAGATTCGTGTGGATGATGGTTACCCTGATTAGTTAAAAAGGGATCCATAGAGCCAACACCAATTTACTTCGGATTAGGACTTAGTTGATTTGATTTAAAATTGAGTTTTAGGACCAACTGTTCCACCTGTCCAATTGGTTGGTTTAGCCTTTAAAATAAATGTGTACTCTTGTTTGCAGGTCCCCTGGATATGCTGTACTTCCTCAGGTTCAAAGAACTTCAGCTGATTCTGCCAACTCTGCTGCCAGGGAATCCAGTGGAGAAGAAGCTTCCATTGGACAACAAGAACCACAGTTCACAACCTCTGGCGGACCTGCAAAGTCATCCTCTCCCCAATATCCACACTGTATATTTGTTCCTTTTCAGGCACCTGGAACCAATGTGACTTTTGTAGAGAGGTCTGGCGACAATCTAAATATACCAGACTTGCAGTTGGAAGCTCAGAAACAATTTCTTAGACATCAGATTGTGGTAAAATCGAAAGTGTGTTGTAATTATCATTAATGGTTTATACATGGGATGTAAATATATGTTAGTTGATATCGTGCATAAAACTTTGAGGAAGTGCCCACATATGCATATCAGCAGGCGGGACATGCATATCTTATCAAACCCTGATAAACTTGGGCGCCAGCCTTCTACTTCCTCCTACTAGTTGCGATACATGACCGCCCTCAAATTTAGTTATAGATTGGTTTTCTTGAGCCTTTAATTCATATTTTTTGCACTTTCAAGATAAACTAAAAGCACTTGATTCTGTTGTAATGCTGTGGTTATACTGCCCCTTCTCGTGCAGGTAATGCAAAATCAGCTCCAACTTCTGCAGAAGCCAAAAGTTGAGGAAAACACGGACGTTGGTTCAACAACAACATCAGATAACAAAGGAAAGAATGTTGCAACAACATCATCTGTCTCAGACTGTGGCCGTCATGGGGAGATTGAAGAGGCTGATGTATAACCTTCAGATACATATAGATGTAATGCAAGTAGACTGCAGAATGTTGATACAGGAAAAATGGAAGATGCATTCCAGAGTTGCTTCCGTAAGGGCGGTTGATGTTACTGTCGATGTAGGAGGTCCCCTACTTTTTGAGTTTATTGATTTTTAGATCATGAACATTGAATATCAAAAGAGCATCCGTTACAAATGTCTAACTTGCGCCAAATTTTTTTTGGCTCTGATGTGAAAATTGTGCCTGGCCGCTAGTGCGGACAAATGCATGTATCTTGTTCTCTGTCTCTATCTCTGATTCGTTGAGTTCTTGTAGGAAATCGGATAAGACGTTGCTTTCTTATATGCGTCTGGTACAAACTGCAAGCAAGTAGTTGTGTCCATACCCAGATCTTAGTAAATAATAATGCTACTTTCCATCTTGTATATTGTATTGTCAGTCACCTTAATTGATGTGATAGATTTTGAGGAACAGTGATCTCTCTTGGCGGAAATGTTTTGATGATTTTGTGGGTTTTTGTTCTGGAACTTGTATTATGTCTTTCTGAAACAAGTTCAGATTTCTGTCTATTATGTCCTTGAACCTTTCATATTATCAGTCATTTGACCCTCAGTTTGAGGGATTTCGTTCGTTGAAACTGGATCCAATCCGAGCTGCATACCGATAGAATAAAATACCTTTAGCCTAGAGCTTAAATTTTTCCTCTTTCATTCTTCCCACTCGGATCTAAATCCTTGTTTGGATATTGAGAAGTTGAGTTTTGCAACTTTTGTTTTAAGTTGTGTACGGGGTTTGTATCTTGTTCTCCATTTGATGGCGGAGTAAAGATGCACGAGTATGAAAGTCTTTCTATTTGTATGGTTGTAGAATGATAAAAGCTAAAAATTAAAAAAAAAAAAATGAGTGTTGTAGCCAAAGAGATTAGCAAAAATAATCTCACAAACGCGTATGGTTTTGTGTGATCAGTTAGATTTTTATAAAATGATTGTACAATCTGATATTTAGCAACATCAGTTTGTGGGACCATGCTGCTGAGGAGGTCAATTTCATCAATAATGGTAGACAGAAAAAACCATACGGTGCAGTCTGTTTGGTAGAAACACCGTCTCCCCCGCAATGCATGCTTAATTGGAGCATATGGTCCTTGCTGACGAAAGACAACCAAATAAAGAAGAATAAATGAGAAAATGGGAGGTAGAAAAGGAGAGAAGAAGAAGCAAGCTATGAGGAAGAGAGAGAGAAGAAACATGATTGCTACAAAGCCTCTACATTCATACCATACACGTTTTATTTTTTATTTTTATTTTTATTAAATTAATTGAGTTCTTCTACTTATTATCCCTACACCACATACTTATTAAAAGAAACAAAATTAAAATATATAAAAATTAAAATAGATATTTGGTGTAAGAACGATGAATATAATATTTCAAAAACTGATATCACATAATTCAAAATAAAAATAATAAAACCGGTCTAAAAATAATCAAAATAAACAAAAATAATAATATACTACTACTACTACCACCAATAATAATAATAATAATTCAGCTCTTCTAAGGTTCTATTTGGGTAGTGGAGTGTTCTCGAGATAGTACTATTCATTTTGCATTGACATGGTTGCGTGGCAGTGGAGGTTTATGCATGGTTGTGCTACTTTATCCAGATATATTTGTTAAAACATTGTAGTTCAAACTGATTTTAGTCAAGATAAACTAATCTAATGCAGATGAGAATAATCATATGTTCTCTAAATTTTAGTTAAGATATAACCCTAAGATATTATAGTTTTATGAATTTAGGCATTCCTCCTATTTTCCTTTCTATTCCATTCATCAACGAATTTGCAATATCAAAATTTTGTTTAAATGCATGCAAATATGTTATGAATATGATGGTCATATTCTGTAACATCCCGCTCCTCAGGACTAATAACAATGTCATTTCTAGAAATTCTAGAGAAATTGAAGTGCTACTAACCTTGTCTATAAAAGAAATTTATTCTTAATGAAGCATCAGGTATAAAAATGTTCATAATTTAAAATAAAATATAATTTATTAAAATCTAAAATAGAGTACGTGAAAGCACTTATTAAAAAATTTCAAACTTTGTATTATAATAATCATTAATGTAAAAGCTATGTGCATGATTTAGGCCTTTGTCATGCCTCCCTAGGCGAAGTCTCGTCATGCAGATCCATCATTATAAAGATCCTTACCTGTGATAGTAAATAAAAAATACAAAAATTACTCGAATATTCAATAAGTAGTATATCATGAAGTAAACATAATAAACATACGATTTTCTTGAAATACGTGTGTACTTAATACTTATACTAACACAATGCTTATGACATGTATGATTTTTGTCATCATAATTAATATTGACTTATCCGACTTATCTTAATTATATGATTAGCCAACATACCTTAATCCTATGTGCAAGATTGTGCACCGGCTCCACATACTATACCCTAACTGCATTGGTATCATGCATCTCTTATACTCATTCATTAATTTTATTTAATAACTCGTGTTTTATCTTTCTTATCACTATGCATGTAGAACATATCATGACATAGCTTATAGTAACCATAAATGAAAGCATATCATGATGCATGTAAAATATATATTCACAAGACATTGAAACTGACACCGAAATAGAATAGGATATTATTCTAATGGCTAGTTAAATAGCGGAAGCTAGAGATTGAGATTGGGAAAGTTCGCAAATAAAGATAAACTCTAAAATTAGGGTAACTATAAAACAAATCAATGAAAATCTCTTGAAACCCACAAGCCAAGCTTAAATAGCTAACTAATAATAGTAAAATTGTAATTAAGGTCAAACAATAGAACACGAAATAAGATAACTATGGTTAAAATCTAACCTATGAATATGGAATAAAATTGTTACCAAAGATAAATATTACCATAAAAGAAAATTGACCAAAAATAGAAGAATTAACTAAAATTGATGATTCGAAGGTAAAAAATACTGCTTTTGGGGTCAATAGAGGGCCCTACCAAGCAAAGCCTAGTGACCACTACGTGCGTGTCGAACTTGGATCATATGGACGATTCTAACACATGTAGCCAAAGTTATAGTTAAAATAATGATATTACCAAGTCTCTTCATCCAACTATGCCGCTTTTTGCCCAAATATACCTCCTCTTGCCCAAATCTATATCCTCACATCCAAATCTTAGGAATACTCATCATTGGGTCTAAATCCTCTTGCATTAGTCTCTTCGGGTTGGAAAGAACTCACTCTCGAGTTCACGTTCACGTAAACATCTATGAGTCATGCGTGGACTGCGGTGGTCAACTAGAAGATGCAACCATCATTGACTCTATACTCGGATTTTTTATTTTTAATTTGGACTTGCATACTTACATCATCCTAACCGATTTGAAGATAATTCATCCTCAAATTCTAAATTTTCTTACCTAGGTCTTTTGGATGTCCAAATCCTTCTCTTGTTTTGGATTCCATTCCAACGATCACAACAAAGCTTATATAAATTTGATAAGCACGAAATAAAATAGTATTGAGCATCTTATAGTCTAAAATCAAGTCTCCGCCCCACGTTTTGAATCCCAAAACAATATTTTTTCTCAGAGAACTTGAAAAAAAAATAACTCCTAAATTTCTCGGGGTAGGGTTCCATCGTAGAAAAATGTTCCTTTTCAAAGTCATCTTCCTCAAAGTAGTAATCCCACACAACCTCAAGCAATACATTAACAAAACCTTCATTCTACATAGTACTAGGAAATTCTGGTAAGTCAACTCTGAAGCCTAGGTCTTCGTGTCGTTCCTCCTCGGTGTAACCATCAACGGATTTCATTCCTTGCCTCAATGTATGAGTTTGCTAAAACAAGGCTTGAGTATATCTAAAGGGAAAAAAGTGACGCTTCATCTTCTTTCAGTTGCCACTATTGGCTTTACCTTGTTGCTCTCGAGACCACTTCAACTACTTCAACCAAGCAGACACTCGACCCTTCAGTTTTGATGACGACTAGTTTCACCTTCATACGATCCAAGACATCCTTGTATTCAAAAATATGTTCCATTTCATGCAACCAATCAATGAAGCCCTCTACTTGTAGAGTATTAGAAAATTCTGATAGATCCACTCTGAAGCGTCTCAATCTCGCTTCTTCCTATCACAGTGCTCCCGAAAAGGAGCACGATTGTGACATGGGTTCTCAAAACTAGATTTAGACTCTTGATCATAAGTCTAACTCTCTAGGTTTTGTGCCTCTAGACATTGGGATAATTATGTTATTTGCTTATGCAAATCTGTAATCATTGCATATTGTACATTACGATTGTAGGGAGGGACTTCCTCATTCGGACCCTATCCACGTTGACCACGGCTTCTACAAATAAACTAAAAGCTACGTTTGAAGAAAAACATTATTTCGATGATTTTTCTCAAATGTACTTTTTCAAATAATCCGGAACATAAATTCAAATTTAAAAAAAAAAAAATTGACAATGGGCGAAAATACCTATGATCATAATCCTTAAAAAATCAAATAATTGTCATATTTACCTAAAACAACAATTTTTTTAATTTGTTTCGAGACAAATATAATATGTTTAAAAGTGATTTAAACATATGGTTACCAAACAGTATATAATTTTTTAATAGTATAATTTATTACTTAAGTTTTAAATTATAATTTCTAAAATTATAAATTAGATTTTCCACCGCAATTCTAAACATGAACTAAATAGAAAATAAAGAACGTTAATTTTGTCCTTATATTTTCTAGCCTTTTGTTTATTTTTTCTTTTTAAATGTTTGAAATATTTTAGGGAGGGTGGTGGCCGTGCACCCATGAGCATATAGGTATTTAATGCACCATTAATGTTTAGCTCAATTTAATCAAATGGGCTATCTCTAATGGTATCATCAAATTAAAAACATTTCCATTCCAAAACTTCTATCTTCATTCTCCTTCTCCACCGTGATTCTCTTTGTTGTCTCTACCTTAATTTTGGAAATAGGCTATAGCATAAAAGCATATTGGGTTCCTATTTAATTATTTACTCAATTTGGATGGTCCAATTAAAAAAGAAAAATTGTAGCATTAAATGTTAAAGGTAGAGTTTATATCAATTTTTAACCTTTATATAATCATTATTAAATATTATAAGACTAGCATATTAAGCATCTTTATCTACATAATAGTAAAAACTATGCTAATATTATACTTTCATCTTATTATATAAAATGTGACGCTCTTGTCACATTTAAATAATTTTTTAATCTTTTGAAGAAAAAACCTACAGGTGGATGGATAATGCCATCTTATTATAATAAAATAAGAGTAAGATGATAGTATAGTTTGTAGAATTTCCCTTATCCACAACATACATCTTAAAAACAATACCATGCTAAAATAATCAAAGATAAATTACTCTTAAAAAAAAAATTACTAAACAAAGCTTTCAACATTCCTAGCCCATACTGTAGGCTATAGTCCCAGCATCTTTCTCACTTAATTTTCCTTTTTTTCACCATTTAATTGATCCGACAACTTGGCCATATTTGATTACATAGTTTTTTTAATTTCAAAACTTAACATTTTTTTTTTCAATCAAACTAATGGCTATTTGGAGTTGTAACAGACATTTTAAAAAATGTTTAAATAGTTTTAAAAGTTTTTAAATGTAAAGATTAAATTGTTTGAGTGTTATATATTAAAGTATTTTTTTTATTTCAAATAAGTTTAAAAGTACATTTGAGAATTTTGATGCTTTTATCAAACGTACTTTTCCAGATAATACGAAATTTAATTCGAATTTTAAAAAAACTGTTAATAGACAAATGTACTCATACAAATTTCAAATAATTATAATTTTCAAACTTTTAAAAATATGGTCATAATCTTTACAAATTTAAATAATCGTAATTTCTATATCAGAAAGTATTTTTTTAATTTATTTCTAAATAAACATAACATGTTTGAAAGTAATTTAAATATATATTTATCAAATAATAAATAACTTTTTAATAATAGAACTTATTACTTAAGTATTAAATTATAAGTCTTAAAACTATAAGTTATATTTCCCACCATAATCCTAAATATACACTAAACATCTTTAAATTTTTTTTAAAAATTATTATTTAAAAGTTTTAGATTTTTATCTAATAAAAACTCAATCATTATCTAAATACAAAATCAATTCAAATGTTAAGAACCTCAAAATAAAAGACTTTTAAAAAATTATATTCAATCTCAACTATACTTTTTAGCATTCATAAACTTTAATACAAAACTATCTTTTAAAATAATTTTTTAATCAAATTACCCAGTCATTTCACTTTTTAAGGTGAAGTTTGGAAGTTTTTTTAAATTAAAAATTCTCATATCAAATTATTATTATAATTTTTTTAAATTTTTATATAAAATATAATAAATAATTCAATTTTTTTAGCTCTCAATTAATTTTTTTAAATTTTAAAATAATAATAATATTAAAAAATAATATTTTAAACTTTATTTCAAAAATTAATCTCAAAAGCATTTTCAAATATTTTTAAAATTTTTATAACCTTTGTTTTTCCTCTCCCACCTTGCCAATCCCCACGAAACACTATCCAAAACGGCAAGACAGTTTTTAAACCTTAGGTCATTGCTTATGAAAACGACAGCAAACTTATACGGGACTGAAGCTGTAGGAGTAGCATTTTCCATTTTCAATTCCCCTCCCCTCCCCCTCTTAAAACTCTGCTTCATTCTCAAGCTATCCTACGTCTCTCTCTCTCTCTCTCTCTCTCTCTCTCTATAAAACCCCACCCTCTCTCTCTGTCTCTCTCTCTAAACTAAATCCTCTAGAATCTCTTCTCTCTCCGCACTTTCATTCTAGAATCTTTCTCTATCCTAGGGTTTTCGTTTCGGGGGTCTCGGTTCGTTTTAGCTGCGTAAAGTCCCTAGGGTTTATCGGCGAGCGAGGGAAGTGTCTGTGTTGTGTGGTTTTGCTAAGGGGCGATGGCTGCCGAGAAGCTTAGGGATTTGAGCCAGCCGATCGATGTGGCCTTGCTCGATGCCACCGTGGCGGCCTTCTACGGCACCGGATCTAAGGAAGAGGTGAGAGATTTGTTATTCCTTTCCCGCTTAGCTTTCTGTTTGGTTCCAGAGAAATTAAACTGAAGCTTTACACTAGGGTTTAACCCGCGTTAGCGACCAAGTTAGAGTGTACTTCAAGGAGCGACGCGACTACTTACCTTTATACAGTCGCTTCTCTCTCTCTCACACGCGCGCACGCTCACACACACACTACTACCTGTTTGGCTCCCTGGAATGTGGGAACGTGGAGGGAGTAAAATTAAGACTTTTCTATTTTTAGGGTTTAATGCCTTCGAACTTTTGGTCGTGTTGGGTTTTTTTTTATACGTGTATTCAGTGTTTATTTTCAGTTGGTTTTCTCGGGTGACAATTTTGGGCTTTAGGACAGTGAGGCATTATGATCTGGGCTTCTTTTGTTCAATTTCCACGAATATTATCCTTGGGTATTTACTAGTTCTCCTTTAACCTCGTGTTGGTTCTCTAATTGACAAAAGTGAAACAAAAAGTTTACTCGAAAGTTATTTACTTTTAACATAAATATAGCATCTTGACCTCAGTTCCACAGTCCACAAGTCACATTTTCTTCCGTTGCAATTATTGTAAACTAGCACTTGCTTAAATCTGACTGTTATTTCTTGCAATTATTTTGGCGGATCAACTTCTTCATTGTGATGGGTCGAGGGCTTTGTGGGATGAGGTCTTTGTCAAGCTTGGTATTTCTTGGGTGATGCCTAAGAGTGTGGGGAATCTTTTGGCCTGTTGGAGAGGGATTCAAGGAAATCGTCAAATAGCGGCTGTTTGGAAGATGATTCCTCTGTCTTATGTGGTGTATTCAACAATAGAGAACAATCGGTGAATGGGATTAGGACTTTCTTTTTTCATACGTTTTGGGCTTCGGTTATTGTAATAGATGGGTTTAGCTTCAATGACTTTTGTGCTGTTTTTCAGCTTTAGTTTGTAATTAGGTGTTTTCTCTTGTATACTTCCTGTTTACTTGGGCTATGCCTAATTGCATGGTTTTAATAAATTTCATACTTATAAAAATAAAATAAAATCCAGACTGTTATTTTTGATTGCACGCTTGTCTTTAACCTGGCTGCCTGTATGTTGATGATGCAGAGGACAGCAGCAGACCAGATATTGCGGGATTTGCAAAACAATCCGGATATGTGGCTCCAAGTTATGCACATCCTTCAAAATACAAAGAACCTCAACTCCAAGTTCTTTGCCTTGCAGGTTGGGTGCCTTTTTGCATAACAACCTCTACTAGAAGTTGATATTGGTTATAGCAGCTCCTGTGATATGAGAAAGTGGTTTTCATTCACCATATATAAGAGTAAAGACAATCCTTTTTAATTCATCAAATTTGCTTTTGAATTTTTAAAATCACAAACAATATTATTGTTGAACAAGGGCATTAAATGGAATACCCATTCTATGGTTGGGATTAAATTTATTTTATCTACCAAAATGGTTCACTGATGCAAAGTTGTCTTTTGGAAACCATGAATGATGTTTTATAATATCCACAACCCTGGCCAATACAAAATCATCAAGATAGTTATATGTTTGGATTGTTTAGCCACAAATGCCTCTTCTGAAAATGCCTGCATAGACTTCTGAAAAACTTATCATGGTAGATAAATTGAGTACCTGTTTAATTCTAGCCTCAATAGTATACTAGGATGGTAGCTGTGTGCACTTTTCTGCACATATAGAGCTATGTCTTTATAGAAAATGGTACTTATAGGTGGAGCGAGTTCTCTTCCTGTGCATGCCAAGCCAAATATTCTTCATGTGAAAGTGTTGGAAATGATAAACCTCTTGATTCCAGAATAATCTAAATATGGTCATCCTGTCTATGACATGCGAGATTGGGTGGGTGGGTTGGCACTCCTTTTTGTCTCTGTGGCCAAAACAGAGTTGGTATCATCAAACAAACTTTTGTGGTAATCAATTAACACCTAAGATTTTTGCAATGCAACTAATCTTATTTAGATTTTTAAAATGAAAAATTTTTCTGGTTATCGAGGAGCTTCTTGCACTGTTTATATGGACAGAATTTATCCTAGACCGTCCATCTTATACACAGAAGTTGTATATCATTTTCCCTGCTTATGTAGACTGACAAGATGGTCTTCTGTTTCAAAACTAACATGATATTGTTCAAACGTTGGTTGGCATGCTGCTTGGTGCTACATATACTTGAATTTGTGCAAAGATGGGGCTGTGAGAACCTTCATTTTGAGCAATTGATTGATGCTAGTTTTTTATTTTTTGATAGGTAATAAGAAATTTTATTCCAAGTAAATAGGCATAGCCCAAGTACATGGGAAGGTAACAAGAGAATACACCTAAATACAAACTAAAGCAAAAAAAAAAAAAAAAAAAAAAAAAGGAACAGCATTACAAATATTCATATCCCTCACAAGATTGTTCACCCAAACATTTTGAGTGTTAAAGAAAAAATCCCTAAATTCCCCCATAGTGTGTTCACAATCTTGGAAACACCTCCCATTTCTCTCAAGCCATAAACACCAAAACAAACACAAAGGAATCATCCTCCACTCAACTTTATTGCCTCCACAACCTGCAGCACCTTCCCAACTAGCCAAGAAATCCACCACATGAAAAAGCATCACCCAAGCAATGCCTACCCTTGCGAATAACTCATTCCACAAAGCAGTCGCCATTTCGCAATGAAGAAACAGGTGGATAACAGATTCACCATCTTTTTTACACATGAAGTACCATTCCATCACATATAAACTTCTTTTCCTCAAATTATCAGTAGTTAAAACCTTCTCCAGCAACACCAACCAGCAGAAAAATGCAACTTTACCGGGCACTCTAGCTTTCCAAATGCATTTCCAGGGGTATGTATTATTACCATGACTATTTAAAACCTTATAATAGGAATTCACAGAGAATCTAGACTTATTATCATTAACCCACAGCATCCTATCCTCCCTGATCAGATCAATCTTCGAGTTATAAAGTGTTAGGTAAAAATCAGCAGCTTCACTCACTTCTTAGTCCTGTAAATCTCTATAAATCAACTTTAGTAAAATGTTGGTTGATGCTAGTTTTTGTCTTGGAAAGTCAAATGTGATTGACTCATGCGAGTGGAAAGAAGATATTTTGATGCGTAATTAATTGCTGGATTGATATTGGTTTAAACAGACATTTATTTCAGTTGCCTAATTTTAATTTTTCAGAAGAAATAAGCTTCTTCTTTTTATTTATTTTGTTTGAATGGGCTGAGTAGGGAAGTGCCTTTTCCGTGGTGAGAGGATAATAATGATTGGGTGGACTGCTATGGAACATGGGTGGGGTCTTTTGTCGAAATGTAATGCCCCTTTATGTTTCTTATTTTTGAATGTTATTCCCAGATAGAGGTGAGAACGGTCTGGTCCAGCCTTTTTCTTTTTCTTTTCTTTTTTATAAATCGATTAATAAAAAAATTTATTTAAAATACTAAATTAAAATTAAGTGACTTATTAAATGAAAATTACATAATAAATTGTATAATTATTAATATATACTAATACTATCTATTATGTTTATACATTAAAGAATATAATAATGCTAACTATACTAGTAGCATTCCTAATATACTATATGTTAGTGATAAATTGGTAATACTAATTTATGAGAAGCTGTTTTCAGAAGATTTTTCTTGGAGACCAAAACTGGACAGACTTGGTTTTGACTCTATTGATCAGGCTGAAGCTGATTGGTTGGAAAGAGAGTTTGAAGAAGATGAAGTGCTTAATGTGGTTAAAGGTATGGATAGGGATAAGGCTCCGGGTCCGGATGGGTTCTCTTTGGCCTTTTTTCAAGATTGCTGGGATATAGTTAGAGAAGATATTCTGAAGGCGTTTGCTGAGTTTCATTCATATATGAGGTTTGAGAAGAGTTTTAATGCAACTTTCATTGCACTTATTCCAAAAAAGGCAGGGGCTGTAGAGATGAGAGATTTTCGGCCTGTTGGTTTGGTGAATGGAGTTTATAACATCATTTCTAAGGTGTTGGCCAACCGTTTGAGTAGAGTGATGGAGTGGTTAATTTTAAAATCACAAAACGCTTTTGTGAGGGGAAGACAGATTTTAGATGCTGTTTTAATTGCTAATGAATGCTTGGACGGTAGAATTAAAATGGAGAAGGCTGGTATTTTAATCAAATGGGACATGGAAAAGGCTTCCGACCATGTGTGCTGGGATTTCCTTGATTATTTGATGAAGAGATATGGATTTGGTGATAAATGGCATTCGTGGATGAAGCATTGTGTGTTGACTTAAAAATTTTCTATTTTGGTGAATGGAGAACTGGTTGGCTTCTTTAGTAGCTAACGTGGTTTGAGGCAAGGTGATCCCATTATGACTATGGATGCCTTGAGTAGAATGATTGAGAAGGCCGTGGTTGGTAATTTTCTGTCCAGTTTTGTGGTGGGTAATGAGGTTTGGAGCAGCTTTAAGGTCTCACATTTAGTATTGCAGATGATACTTTGATCTTTAGTGAGCCTGACTCTGAGAATCTTTGTGTTTTGAGAGCACTTCTGCTATGTTTTGAAGCTGTATCGGGGTTGAGAGTTAAGTTTTCGAAATCTGAAGTTGTTCCTGTGGGTTCTGTTCAGAATATTTCAGATTTAGCTAACATTCTAGGGTGCAGAATTTCTTCACTCCCTATGAGGTACCTGGGGCTACCTTTGGGGGCTTCTTTTAAATCTGTTAAAATATGGGATGGGGTGGTTGAGAAAATATAAAGGAGGCTACCTGGTTGGAAAATGATCTACTTGTCTAAGGGGGGGAGATTAACTCTAATAAAAAGTACTTTGTCTAATCTTCCAACTTATTTCTGATCTCTTTTCCCGTTGCCGTTAAGGGTTGAAAAAATAATTGAGAGTTCATTTTGGAATTTTTTAAGGGATGGCAAAGGAGATGAAAAAAAGTTTCATTTGGTTAGTTGGAAGAAGGTTGTCAACCAATTGACTGTGGAGGGTTGGGGATTAAAAATTTAAGATTGTTTAATGGAGCATTAAATGGCTTTGGAGATACCATTTGGAAAGTAATGCCTTTTGGAAAAATGTTATTGATATAAAATATGGTAGTATGTGGGGAGGTTGGTGTTCTAAAGATTCTAGTGGAGCGTACGGGGTGAGTTTGTGGAAGTTCATTAGAAAAGGATGGGGGGTTTTTTCAGATCAGATTAGATTGAAGGTGGGAGATGGGAAGATGACTCTTTAATGGCATGACTTGTGGTGTGGGGATTCTCCACTAAAGCAGGACTTTCCCTCTCTTTTTCAGAATTGCTAGGGATCAAAATGCAGCTGTAGGAAAGTCTTTTTGTGGCATTGACAGTAATATTCAGTGGAATGTCTTCTTTAGCAGGGATGTTAATGACTGGGAAGTGGATGATGTAAAGGCTTTTCTGGAAAGAATTTATAGTTCAAAGTTGATGCTTGGTAGGGAGGACAGCATGCTGTGGATTCCTGCAGGAAATGCTAAGTTCTCAGTTTTCCTATTTACAGATTATTAACCTGTCACAGGAGATGTGAATTTCCCTGGAAAAACATTTGGAAAGTGAAAGTTCCTTCCAAGGTTGCTTTTTTCTGTTGGGTGGCTTCCTTAGGCAAAGTGTTGACCACTAAAAGTCTTAGAAGGAGAGGTATGTTCATTGCTGATTGGTGTTTTACGTGTAAGAAGGATGGGGAATTTGTAAATCACCTCTTTCTTCATTGTGAAGTGGTTAGGTTCTTGTGGAATGAGGTTTTGAATCGGGCTGGTTTTTTTTGGGTAATGCCCAAGGAAGTGGTGGATTTATTGGTAGGGCGGAAAGGTTTGTAGGGTAGTAAGAATGCTGTTCATGTTTGGAAGATGATTCCTTCTTGTCTCATGTAGTGTCTATGGCTTGAAAGGAATGGGAGATGCTTCGAAGACAAAGAACGATCATTGGGAGATCTTAGGGATTTCTTCTTTAGTCCTTTGAGAATGTGGGCTAAAGTTATTGTAACGGAAGACATTTTCCACTTTCTGTTTTAGTTTTCCTTTTGTTCTTGGAAAGTAGTAGGTATTTCCTTTGTATACGTCCTGTGTACTTGGGCTTATGCTTATTTCTTGGGAATAAAATCTTTTATTACTTAAAAAAAAAAGTAATACTATATTAAATAATACTCTATGTAGTTATAGTGATTTAATACTAACATATTAAATTAACTATACTAATACTATTATAAATTTATATATATACTATAATTTTTATAATATGTTAATATATTAATATGTACTAGTACCATATATTATAGTTATACATTAAAGAATATAATACTTATGTAATATTGTGATGTATTAATAATTAATTATATACAATTATTTATATAAATAATATATAAATAATAAAATAATTTTATTTAATTTTTAATTTTCGTTCAGTCCAGTTCGGTCCTGGGCGAATAACCCCTGGACTTGGATCGGTCCAGTCCACAAATGGCTGGTCTGGTCAGTTTTTCTGGTCTGAACCGGCCAAATCTCATTCCTATTTCCAGAGTTGAACCTTATATCTGAGGAATGTACTATGTATGTGTTGTCAGTACATGATTCATGAAAAAAGTGGTGTGAATGGTATTTTTATTGATTGGCCATTTCATGTAGGCTGGAGATAGATATCAAACTGCTATGATTTTGAAGTATCTGTAAATTTCCTTTCATAATATATAGCACTAAGACAGACAGTTGAACCCCTTTTTTTGATGCAAATGTACTTATATTTATCAATGTTGGAATTGGGTTCAAGCTTTCCCCAGCCCTGTATCACTCGACAACTAATGCATATGGAGTGTGGTTTGTTATTTTTACTTTTGTAGAACTCAGAATTCCAAGTTCCCTATATGTTGAATTGTACAGCTTATGAGAGCATATATGTGATGTGGCCAATTGTCTTTGGACCAAATGGCATCTCCCCTCTTAATTAAGGGCTTGAGGATGAGACCATGGGTCTATCATGTGCATGTGCGTGAGCCATATTTACATGTCCAGGAAAATTAGAGCATTTATTTGACTGGTCAAGCTGTATGCGAATTTCACTGACATGGAAGTTTTCTGCAAGATAGAAATTTTCCTATAGGTTTGCCAGTTGTGTGCATGCGAATTTCAAATTATTTATGTATGTAGCTGAATTGGCATAGAGTCTTGCATGAAGCCAAAAATATAAAAAATATTCCATAGACCTTGTGATTGGACTTTAAAAGGCATCTGAAATGTTCAAAATGCTTGCCTTGGATGCAAGATTTTCTTCTTCCCTTGGTCAAACGCCCTCTGACACATTCAGATTGTACTTGCAAGCTTGAGCACATGGGGCGAAATGATCCCTTAGAAATGCCTCTATTGAGCCCATACAGGTTTAATTGTTCATGCTGATGATTTAGGAGCAGTTCCCACGTTTCATATTAAGGCCATTAAATTAGACTCTTGCTACTAGTGTATTAATGGTTTTACTTTGATGCATGTGCCTTCAACTGGCTAAATTATGTTGTGAATTTATGTTTTTAAAATTACAGGCCTTTTATAAAAAAAAATTATATTGAAAATAAGGTGTTCTGGATGCTTTACTGGGTCTATTTTTCTTTTGCTTTGACGCTTTGAATGATAATTTTGGGTGCTGATCTTTATGTATTTTGGGCTTCCACATAGGTCCTTGAAGGTGTTATAAAGTATCGGTGGAATGCATTGCCCGTTGAACAGCGAGATGGAATGAAAAATTACATTTCTGAAGTTATTGTGCAGGTATAACTTATGCAGTGCTGTTTTTAGAAGGGTAGTTTAGTTGGCATTATAGCTTTTGTTGGTATTCGACGCTTTCATTACTACATATTCTATTAGCTTTGTTTGTTGTTTTTGGTATAGCTCTCAAGTAATGAGGCATCTTTTCGAGTGGAAAGGCTGTATGTCAACAAACTCAACATTATATTGGTTCAGGTAAACCCTTTTTTATATTGTCAACATAATGTTTGAAGGAGTTGATTACTGTTGTCGTTAATGTTTCTATTTTGTAGTATTGTGAATGAGGTTTCATGACTAGCAAGGGATGCTTATGGATTTCTATTTCTTTTTCTGGGTTTTGTCTGATTGGACTTGTTTTGCAAGTTTGTATCTGAAGCTGAACAATACTGGCTGCAGCTCCCATGCTGTTACCTTCTAATTGGGTTGTAGATGTTTTGACCTTCTTGAATTATAACTTTTCCTTTTACAAATGTTTTCTTTAATTAGTTTACTTATATAAAAAAAACTTTCTTTCTAATTAGTTGTAGTTTTTTTATTTGAAAAAAGTTGGGCATGGTTTATGTTCTTTTAACAGTGTGTACTCAATGTACAGATATTAAAGCATGAATGGCCGGTTAGATGGCGAAGCTTTATTCCTGATCTTGTTGCTGCAGCTAAAACTAGTGAAACAATTTGTGAGAATTGCATGACTATATTGAAAGTAAGTTTATTGTTCTATCGTACTCATTTAGTTTGTGTTTGGGATATGTAGGTAACATAGTATGTTGCTTTTCAGCTTCTAAGCGAAGAAGTTTTTGATTTCTCAAGGGGGGAGATGACTCAACAGAAGATCAAGGATCTTAAACAGTCATTGAACAGGTAATGGTTAGAGCTTGACTTCATGTGATTATTTGCTACTAGGTGGTTGTTTCACAGGGTTCCTATCTGTTGTGCATCTTCCAATATAAGATGTCCTAGATGGCTTAAGTGCGTCATAAAACAATCTTTACTGGGAAGATTGTAAGAAGAGTAGATTAAAAAATTATAAAGATTATTTTGCCACAAAGGCTATTGCACCGTAAAGGAAATCCAAATACTACACTTTGGTGGCTTGACCGTGCTATTGACCACAAAAGTTTTTTTTTGAACGGCAAACAAATTTTTATTGAGAATAAGAATAGGCAAGAGATGCAAGAGCCCAAGTACGTGGGACATGTGCAAGAGCATCGATGACCTATGCATGGTAATTTGAAACAAAAGTGGAATTGATATGCTCTCAAAGTCCCTAAGAGTAATAACCCATAAAAAAGTCCCCAAGTAATTAAAATTTGATGCTAAATCTTACCAGACAATTTCAAGATACAATTTTCTTTTTACCTATATAAAAAAGCAATTTAAAGATACAATTGTGAACATCACATCACTATTTCTGGCATCATGAATTTGTAGGATAATTTTTCCTTGTATGGAATCATAAGTTTGTAGGGTAAAAAAAAACCGATGGGCTCCAGCAACCCCTTGGAGGACACCCTGGCGACGGCCCTCCCTTCGGCGACGGATCCTCATAGAAAGCCTTCCTTTAGGCTTCGTTGATGCAGCTCCAGTGACACTCCCATGCCATATCTGAGAACTTTATGTGGAGGGGATTTCATTTTCGTAGATCCTTCTTCTTCAGCCGTATTCCTCGGTTTTCTTAGAGATGCACAGAAGGCTTGTGCATGTAAATGTTGCATGCTGTTATGGTATTTTCTAGAGCTGTTTGATGGAGGGTGATCTGCTTTCTATTCTTGTATAGAAGGCGGATGGATGGTCCTGTGATTTGGGATCAAAGGATGACGACGTATGATGCAGATTTGTCTCAGATGGATGGTGAGAGGTGGAATAAAAAACTTTTGTTTTTACAAAAGAGGGAGGAAATAGTTTTTGCATCTCTGAACATAGTAAAAGGATGGCTACGTTCATGTGTCTATGTGGGACGACAACTTTATGGGTGGCTAAGGGATAGAGGATTGCTTATAACTCATCTGTCATGAGGGATTCTTCAGGGAGCTAAGGATGGGTAATAAAGTTATCATCATTCAACATCATATTAATGCAAGGGGCAGTTTTTTGCAACTCTCAGATTTTTAGAATGGAACAAGGAAAAGTTTGTTGGTGATCCCGGATGGTGCAAATGGCATCGAATGGAAAGGTTTTTTGCATTACATTCGAAGCATCATTGGGTTCAAAGTCGTCGTTATGAAGCATGCAAACAAAGGGAAGTTTGTAGATGGAAAATAGTGGGAAGGCCTCCCTTAGTCAAAGGTGCCTCGTATGCCTCTGTGTTAAGGTCACCGACGAGTAGTTCGATAGAGAATAGCTCTGTGGCGGAAGGAAAGGGTAAGACACTTGGAGGAGACAAATACTGTCAGGTGACATTGGGAGAAGTGGAAGGTAAGCACCATGTGTTCATAGTGGAATGGCTGCCTCTGTCGGGTGTTTGAGGGTGGGAGAAGTGGAGGGGTCTTGTGGGCTATAAGAGCTTGATTAACGGGAGTTATGGAGTATGCAAGAGATCTTATGATTAAGGCCCTGTTTAGATAGTGAAAGTGTTTTATTTCATCTCATTTTATCATTATAATTTTTCAAATTTCCACACAAAATACAAATTCAACTTTTTTAATTTTCAAAACAATAATAATATTAAAAAATAATATTCTAACAATATTTTATTCAATTTTCATCTCATTTCAATTTACTATCTAAATGACACATAAAGGGGATAAGGGGCTGGACTCGGTCACGGGTTTGGGTGGTGGGTCGAAAATGGACAAGGGGGGTGGGGGGTAGATCCTATGGGTTTGAAGGGCTCAGTGCGCTGGCACATGGCATTTCGACGCTGTTATAGTTAGGGTCGTTGGATGCCGGCATCACAGTTCACGCCGTATCACTCGGGACATCGGCAGCTTGCCATCTGATTGCCCTCAGTCGCTAGTTGCAAAATGGGTTGGTATCTTTTTGCAAGGTTCACTTTCAGTTGAAAATGGAGGTCCTTTTAGGGTTTTGAGTACTTTGGAAGAAGCAGACGAGCCTCTTTTAGAAGATGACAATAGGGTAACAAAAGGTAGTGCTTCCCCGACCTATTCTATACCCTTCTGAGGGAGCAGTAGGGTTTGGGCACAGAAAGGATCGTTGGGGGGTGGGGCACCTATAAGCAATGTCCTCGTCGATGGAACGATGCCACTTATGATGGGGGTGAAGGAACCTTTAATGGTGACAACAACAATATAGTTGTTGAAGAGGTTCGGGATTTGAATGCAGGATATGGCGGGGAGGAAATTATGGGTTTGTCGTTGGTGCATTGTGAGGAGGAATGTCTAAGGTTGGGAGTGCAGTTGGGAATTGTGTCCGGGGATAATGTTGTTCTCCTAGTTTTTTTTTCCTCCAATAAACAATATAGCGGGTTCACCATCAGATTGGGTTCTGCATAAGGTTAACAAGATTAAACATATTGTGGGGCTTTCACATGGAGGATGTGAAGAAAAATTTAAAGCACTACTCACTATGATTGAGGCGGGCCACTTGCTCGAAGCGTCTTTCTTGGGCAATCAACTACGACGCTAAGGGAGGTAGTTCAAGTTGAGGGAAGACACTAGGTTTGGGTACCAAGAATACCTCAGGTATTCTCAGAATACTTCACTACTATTCATTACTTTATTATTACTTTTTATCTACTTTTTACTACTATTCATTACTTTTTCACTACTATTTAATATTCTATTATTACTTTTTTACTACTATTAATAATTCTTCTCAACACTTCTCACTACCTAAACGTACCCTAAAAGGAGGGCTTTATGAAGATGTCCTTGTAGAGAGAGTTTTGGGAGGAGTATTAGTCTTAAGGGAAGCAAGGGGTTGGGGATGGGGAGGTGTGTTCTCTTCCAATTCGTGCTTGGTGTATTTCAAATAGATTTCTAATTTTCACGGGCTTTTGGGTCATTAAGAGCTCTCTAGTATGGCTAGGTGTTTTCTTGTATACGTCCATAGTACTTGGTTTCTCCTATTGATATATATATATATATATATATATATAGTATTTTTACTTATAAAAAAAAGTTTGTAGGGTAATTTTTCTTTCTAATTTTTTGTTTGTTTTTATAACTATTAAAACTTTATGAGACTACTAGAGATAGATCCAAGATTCCAAGTACACATGGTGTATGCAGCCCATCTAGAAGCTGAAAAAGATACAAGAAAATAACGAGAAGTTAGTCCATTAAAGTCCATAAAGGCTGTCCAAAGGTAGAAAATATTAAAAAATGAAGTTTTGAGCTCCTCAATCATCTGCTCGCAACCCTCAATATTCCTGTTGTTCCCTTCTTTGTAAATACACCATACCAGACAAGTAGGAACCATCTTCTGCATTGCTACAATTTGTTGGTTTTTTTTAACTATTCCCCAAGAATAGAAAAGGTCCACCACTTTTCTGGTCACGACCCAAGCCAACTGAAGAAGCCACTCCACTAAGCACTGATTGTCTCACAATGGAGTAAGATAGGTTCACCTCCTCAGCCCAAACTAGTGAAATACGGCTGATTAAAGAATGCAGCGATGGCATCTACCTCCCAGTCTACGGTAGCTTTGATAATGCTTACATTCCAGTGCGGGATTTCTGTTTAATACCATATGAAGATGATTTACTTTCTTTTTAAATCGGCTTAATACTGCATGAAGAGGATTTTTAATGAAAGCGCCATTAGGGTGCTCCACTTGTCCATCCTTTTTTGTGATTTATATGATACCTTAAACTTGCAGCTCACTAGATGAGAATCTCTTTCTAACACCTATGTTTTGGTTGTTTACAGCGAGTTTCAACTTATTCATGAGTTATGCTTGTATGTACTATCAGCATCTCAAAGAGCTGAGCTTATACGTGCTACATTGGCCACACTGCATGCTTTTCTTTCATGGATTCCCTTGGGTTATATTTTTGAGTCTCCATTGGTATGTAAAATCTTCTAGCCTTGTTGATGCTTTCCCATATAAGAAATTAGATTTGTACTTACATTATTTACACTATTTGTATTAGCTTGAGACACTCTTAAAACTTTTTCCTGTGCCATCATATCGGAATCTTACCCTTCAATGTTTAACAGAGGTACGCCATTCTTCTATTGTATCAAATGTTGCTTTTAAGATTAAATTGTTGAGTGCTTTTGATGAATAAAATTTTTTTTACCAATTAAAAAAAGATTAAATTGTTGAGTGATTACTGTTTATTTTGGTTTTTGCAGGTTGCAGCCCTTAATTTTGGGGACTTTTACAATGTGCAGTATGTTAAGATGTACAATATATTCATGGGGCAATTACAGGTCTTTCAGAGCATAACCACTACGATTTTATTTGCAATTGAGTTTTTTTATGTTGGAGCTTTGTAGATATATTTTTATGATTATCGGCTGTTAGGTTACTTATAAAACAAAATAAGTTTAAATAATGAACATTATGCGGTGGGGGTCCCCCCAGACCGCCTGGATCCCAGGAATGAATATTAAGTTGATTATCACCTGTCAGATTGTGCTACCTAGTGGCCAAAGGGCTGATTTGGGATGAGCTGAGGACTTAGGTGTGCTGTCTTGGGTTCAATTAGTCACTAGGACTTCCCCTGGATTACCTAATATACAGTTATGGCGGGTGGGGTTGTGTATCTGGGGTTTGCTCCCTAGTAGTGGGTCCATAGGGCTCTGGCTTGGTGTGTTTCCTCATCATAGAAAGAGAGATTCTTAAGATTTATAAAACAAATTGTTTGAGCTTGTAGATATATTCTTAAGATTATTCCTAATCATTTCACTCTTCTAAGTTTTTAATTTTTAATTTTGAATTTTGAATTTCACTTAATTAGACTTTTATTTTCTTGGGATTTTTGTGATATTACAGGCCATTCTCCCCCCTGCAACAAACATCCCTGAAGCTTATGCACTTGGATCTAGTGAGGAACAGGTGAGTGTTTCGAACACTTGTTAGGAGTAAAAGCTTAATGCTTCATTGTGCTTATAACTGGGTTTGTATTTTTGTTGTTACTTCAGGCATTTATTCAGAACTTGGCACTGTTTTTCACCTCTTTCTACAAGGCAAGTGTCTTCCCTAGTCACTGGGAATAATACTATACAATGATTAAACTGGATAGATGTGTGATGGTAATTTGAAAAACCAATGGTGATAATGGACATAGTTTGTTTTGGGTACCTTTGCAGTTCTTCCCTCTTGGTCGGGATGAGGCAATCATGAATGACTTGACATTTATTACTGTGGATGAGGCAGTCATGAATGACTTGCATTAACTCTTATGTAATTTGGAGAGGCGCAGGGCCACACACAACCCCCTTTACTTATAAAAAAAATCATATAGTTTCCGATAGAACTGGTTTCAACAGGCTCAATTTTTATGATTTTCTTGTATCTTTTTCTAGTTCTTGACTAGATCTCTTGTATATGTCATGTGTACTCGGGCAATGCTTATTTTCATCTTTATTAATGAAATTTCTTTTACCTATTAAGAAAGGAATTGATTTCAACTGTCAACTGTAACTTTTTTTTATTTTTATTTTTTATAATTGTGTGCTTGTATGTATTTAAATGCTAGTGTTAATTACTTTTATAAGGGTCATTTTTTTGGGTGCGTTTCATGTCATCTCGTTTGATATGCCCTGATTTGGTATCATATTGTGATGAGCCTGTAACCATACTTGGACTTCAACTGCTTATATGATCGAGTCATCAGCCTATTCTAATGATTCTTTTGTTAAAAATTTTTCTAGTTAGATTGATAACATTGGTGTGTTGCATGAGGTGTGCCTTTTCTCATACAAATTGCACCTAGAGCCTTTGATAAGTATGTTGCTTACAACCTCTATGCAGTTTCATATTCGAGTGCTGGAAGCCACTCAAGAGAATATAGCTGCCTTGCTAATGGGTCTTGAGTATCTTATCAACATCTCATATGTGGATGACACAGAGGTTTTTAAGGTATATTTCTCTATCAGCCTCCCCCGCCTCCCCCTCTCTCTAATATACACAATCAGACATTTATATCCGTATGCACACTGAATTTCCAGAATTATAACATCCTTTCTACTTCTCTGTATGGTTTGATCAGGTTTGCTTGGACTACTGGAACTCCTTGGTTTTGGAATTGTTTGAGGCACACCATAATCTTGCTGAGAATCCTGCAGTTGTTGCTGCAAATATGATGGGGCTGCAGGTATTTGTAGATATGCACAGATGAATTTTTCCACTTTGGCATCTGAGGTTCTGCTTCTAAATTTGGGAGAACTACTTTCTTGATCCTAGTTGAAGTTTCTCCTTTTAATGTGTTTCACCAGCATTTCAGGAATGGAGTATTGCCATTTTGGAAGTGATGCAAACATTAGTAGATGTTTTCTTCTTTATCCTGATTGTAATTACTAATGGATGTGCCATCCATAGTGTATAATTCTGCCTTGTTAAACTTCAAATGCTTCTAAGAGGGTTGTGATTATTATTTTTTTGATACATTGGGGGAGGGGGCTTTCGAACTCCAGACCTCCAACATTTGGAGGTTGGAGGTAATGCCAATCAGGCCATAGGCCTTTGGCAGAGGGTTGTGATTATTGTATGTAACATGCATGTTTATGCAGATACCCTTTTTTTCATAGGGATGTACGCACAACAAATCTCTATAAGTTGAAACTCTCTTGATATTTTAAGCTGAGATTTTGCATTTAGGGTAATCGATCATGACTCATAATAATGGGTCATTATAATCCATTGAATAATTTTGTATTCTAGGTACCTACTAAAAATAGTTGCAGTTTCTTAGCTTCAATGTGGCTACAAAACAATTCTTGCATGAAAAAAAAGAGAGGATGTTGAATTTTCTTTCGTAGTTGGTTTTTTTGCTTTGCACTACATTTGTTGTTGCAGTTTTTATCTGCTTGTGATTTCAATTTACCCATATGCTATGAACAACTGCATGCATGTTTGTGCCAATGAACTTTTGTACTATTTATTTATTTCTGTCTCTTTGATTTGTTAGTTTATATTGAACTTGATAATTATGTTATTTGTGATAAATTGAGCAGATGCCATTGCTCCCTGGTATGGTTGATGGCCTTGGTCCACAGCTTCTGCAGAGGCGGCAGTTATATGCTGGTCCAATGTCTAAGCTGAGAATGCTTATGATCTGTCGAATGGCTAAGCCTGAGGAGGTTCTCATAGTTGAAGATGAAAATGGGAATATTGTTCGTGAAACCATGAAGGACAATGATGTTCTTGTTCAATATAAGGTAACAAACCTGTTTTTGGTTATCAATGTAACATTAATTTCTGGGCTTTGAAATATATGTGGGGTTTTTTTTTTTAATTCGAGTTCCATGTATCACAATTGCCTGGTTGCTGGGCCATCCTTCCCCATCCAACCTTAAAAGAATTAAAATTAAAATTAATATGCATTATTGTCATGATGCCATTTGGATGAATGGCATCTTTATTCTTATGTGAGGTGCATTTAGCAGGATGTGGAGTATAGTTTCTACGTACTACCCATGAAACTGTTGATATTTTTTAACACAACCAATTTGACTTCTTGGAATGTTAACTAATTATGGGATTTGCCTATTTGTTATTGGTTGGCTTCTGTGAGGTGCATTTAAACTCAAGATAGGTTTTGTTCTTTTATGCTCAATGCGGAGTTTTTGGAAGAAGCACAACACCTACAACTTTGAAGATTGTGAGAGAATGTTACTGGAGTTAAAAATTTCTATGCTTAAATTTCTGCATAAGTGAACTACAGAACATAACAATAAGGCCTTTGCACTAGGCATTTTCTCTTGTATACACTCAGTACTTGGCTACGCCTATTAATATTAATAAAAGTTTTTGTAAAACACTGCCCCCCTTTCATCTTTTGTATATTTTACTAGTGCTTGCTCTCCGTCCCTTAAACTAGGCGTTCGCCTAAGTATATATGTCCAGTGTACTTGGGTTACACCCCTAGTGCTTTTTAATAAAATGTTGTATCTTTACTTATAACAAGAAGATTTATTTTTCTCTTTCCAAGCTTCTATGGTTAATGAAAGTTCACTGGTGCAGATCATGAGGGAGACACTTATATATTTGTCACATCTTGATCATGAGGATACTGAAAAACAGGTAAAGTATCAGTTTGGCAGATGTTCTTTCTGTGTTTATCTGAACAATAAGTGAAATATACTGTGATGCCCTGCCCTCCTCAAGATACTTTTTGATACATCTATACTATGGTTGCACTGATAATGAAGCTGTGTGCTCAAATGCTGGTTTGTTTTTGTTTTTGTTTCTATGCTTAGCATGAACTAAAAAAAAGGAAGCACAAACCATGTTCAAGCTTGTTTAGTTTGTCATATTATTGAATAGATATTTGTTTGCAATCCATAGTTTAAAAAATGATAGATGGACCATAAACTGGGTGCATCAGGTTTTATAACTGTGTAAAAGTTTTTTGTTTCTTCCATCTATCTGGCACACAAGATAGAAAAATACCCTTGGTCTACTGGTTGAGATGTGCCCCAATAAACTTGTGTACATTTGACCATGAATCACCTCCTATATGATATTCTAAAGCTCGTGCTCTGTCTTTCTTCTGTTTACATAGATGTTGAAAAAATTAAGTAAACAACTAAGTGGCGAGGATTGGACATGGAACAACTTGAACACGTTATGCTGGGCAATAGGATCTATCTCTGGCTCCATGATGGAAGATCAGGTATATTTAACTTCATATTCCAAGAAAAGAACAGAGTTGCTCTGACAATTTTTATGATTTCTGATAGAGCAGAGGTTGGGGAGTATTGAAGTGACGATGTGGCTTTTTATGAACTTTTGCTCACTCCTCTCTTCCTAATTATATGAGTCCCTATGTCATATCTTTGTGTGTGATCAAATTCTAAACGGAATGAAACGGTGTAGTTATACCTTCAGGTACGACAGTTATGGTTGTACATGGTAGGATATTTACCTGGAAGGTGGTGGAACAATACATGAATACATTTATATACATTCATATAAATCAAACTTTTACAATTGTAGCCTGTGCGCTAATTCTTTTTTGGACATATCAGGAATGCTTTAAATTTCTTTCAAAAGGATAAGTAGGAGAAGGAAAATGTAGAAATGTTGGGGTTGCCAAAATTTGTGTTGTGTTGGAACAAATGTTTACCATGTTTTGTGATCCTTGACCTGGTTCATTTGGCTAATAATTTGTTATCTTCAACATGATCATTACATCTACGTGACTTAACTTTTTTGTCAACGCTGTCATTGGATTATGTGTACTCAATTCCATTATGCATTGGGTATATCATTGATCAGCATCTTGTAACTTTCAAGCCATAGTCGTACTTAGATAAAAGAAAACTTTTCAACCCATAATAGCATACTATTTTTCCAAGAATAGTATAAACGCATGACACTTTATGGTTGAGATTCTCCTAGTACATGTTGAAGTTGTTGTTTGACTAGTGGCATGAAGAGAGCATGGAGCCTTGTAATCTTACTTTGGGGTTGGCATATATAACAAATAAGCCTGTTACGGGTCCAAGGTTTAACCAGTAAAAGACATGTGTTTGCACGGTCTCTGGGGTTCCTTGTTATAAAAAACAATAAAGTTTTTACAGTACTAGAATAACATTAATACAAACTTCATAATTTTTCTAACATGTGTGTCCATTTTGAAGATGAATTTATCCACCTCTTTGCTTCTACAATTGTTTGATTGGTGCTGCATTATGTCTTTAAATATCTTACCTTCATTTTTTGGCAGGAAAACAGATTCTTGGTGATGGTGATTCGGGATTTACTAAATTTATGTGAAATTACTAAAGGGAAAGATAATAAAGCTGTTATTGCAAGTAACATTATGTAAGTATCCCCAATGTCAAGGTTATGAAAAAAAATATCCCCAATGTAAAAAGGTTATGGGTGCATGGCTACTGGCTCATACCTAGTCCTACATTTACCAATCGAGCATGCCACATTTTTTGTGCTTTCAAATTTTAATAAAATATTCTAGGGAATAATTTCTTTAAAGCTTGCTATGGCCTTTGGTGCAATAGTACTCACCGTGTATCTTGGGGGTGATATTCGAATGTCAAGTCCTCCTCCCTGTTTTCTAGAAGAGAAAAACTTCTTTATGACTCACCTTTTTATTAGTTAATGGTACAGTGTCTGAGTACATCCACATGGTATGCTTGCCTCAATTGGAAATTGAGAAGCCTAAGTTAACCTGATTGTAGGGACATTTTATATATTGTTAAAATAGCTATTTCCCTATTTCTCAAATTTGTAATTGTTGTTTTTTGGCAGGTATGTTGTGGGACAGTATCCAAGGTTTTTAAGAGCACATTGGAAATTCTTGAAAACTGTTGTGAACAAGTTGTTTGAGTTCATGCATGAGACTCACCCAGGAGTTCAGGTTAGATGTTATTGCACCTAATGATAGAACTATGTTTTGTTAAATCTTGAGTAATAATACACACACACACACCACATTTTCACAACACATTTCACAACAATGTTGTAAGATGGGGGTATTTTTGTAAAATAATGTTACTTTTATAAGGTGTTTTACAAAAATATCCCTCATTTAACTTCTTGTTGTAAAATATGTTGTGGCAAATGTTGTGTAAATCATTTTCCTTTGTCAAATGGACATCTATTTTAAACATCCTAAAATGGATAGTAAGACATTTAATTTAGTTGGGATTGAGAGATACTTTGTAAATGTCGCATCCCAATTTTAAATTTAAACCTTCTAGAGTTTGTAGGCTGGTATTATGGATCATCAGTTCTTTTATATATGACAAACTTTTTTTATAAGAATTTATTAAAAAGCACAAAAGGTGCAACCCAAGTACATGGGAGATATATGAAGTTATATACTTATCTAGAAGGGAAAAAAGATGCCAGAACATCATTAAAGTCTAGAAGCTGTCCAAAGGTAGAGATTTCTGATAAAAGTTTTTAGCTCATCCAGCTACCTTTTACCGTCCTTAGAATTTCTATAATTTATTTTGCTTCAAATACACCATATGAAGAACTAGGAACCATTTATCTGTGGCTTAAGTTTTCCAGTGCGTGGATTTTCCTCTAAAGTGGCCATGCAAGCAAAGAATGCCACTTTTAGTGGAGTTTTTCTCCTTTACTGATAAATAAAAAGTGGAGCTTTGCTCCTCCAAATGCGAAGGAGTTTTGCTCCTTCCACCATGCCAATCTCCTTTCCATCTTTTGTGTTCACTCTTAAACATACTTGGTCTTAAGATAAGCAGCCCCTGGGGACAAAAGTAGCAACTTTACAGGCTTACAGCTAAGGTTGTCTATTATGCTATCTACGTCCTCTGCAAAGCTCACCAGAACACATGCTTAGGATTTACTTCATTAAACAATCAGTGTATAATCTGCAAATAGAAAGGGTGGGATTGGAAGCCTATCATCATTCCAATTTCCCCTCATGTAACATCCCAAAGGAAAGCTTAACCCACATTTGGGCTTTTACCCCAAAAGTCTAGTCCATGTTACACTTGGAGTCTTTTGGATAAGAATTTCTCCCGTACGAGTAACGTGGCAACTGATTTGGCTCCCTTTCATACTAAATTTGGGGCATTACTACCTCCTTAAATCCCGGACGTCCTCATTAAGTCATACTGTTTAAGTTTTTTTTTTGGCACTGGGTGTCTGGAAATAGTGTCCTGACTAATCCCGGGGTGCATAGGCCCTCGGCAATGAGTTTCCTGTAAGTGCACCTTGGTTAATTCAAGGGGAAAATCCCCCAAGACCTTTACCGCGTGAGCCAACCCCTAAAGGTTTATAAGTGACGCAGTTCAAGTCTCACACTCGAATTGACTCATATCATTTGTAACCACCTTTCATTCACCTTGTCTGCAAAACCTTCTGAATGTAGGTGGATGTTTCTAGACTTAGAATAGTGTTTGCCCCCTTATTTACCACAATTTAACCTAATAGGAAAATGATTAAAACAAGTCTTGGCAGTCTCATCCAGCATACTTTTATTCATGCCCAACTACAACCGACTACTGGAGATCCTAGTCAAGGCAGGCATTTTTATCAGCGACTCACTCTCTAGAGAGTTGCATTGAAATATTCTTATGATGAGATTGACTATGAGTTTTTCTAGTGTAGAGATTCATGTTGTGGTATCAGATGCTAAGCCAAGGCCTAGAAATAACCAAAATGGATCCTGTACATACTTTCACTTGATCTTTAAAAACCATTAAGGAGATGTTGCCAAGATGTTTTAGAAAAAAACTGACTTTATTTTTTAAATTTTCAGTTTTTTAAGGGGGAAGGAGTGTTTTTCAAGAAAATGAAATTTATTTTGGACATGCCAAATGTCTGTCCAATGTGCATTCTTTCCTATGTCCTAAAATCTTATTTCATGTGTTTTATTTTGCTTGGTCATGCTGTATTTTACCTTCATGTCAAATCTATTTCAGGATATGGCCTGTGACACATTCTTGAAAATCGTTCAGAAGTGCAGGCGTAAATTTGTAATTGTACAGGTACGCTTTGTTGGCCCTTCGGGACTTTATAGCCTCTAATGCACCCACTTAGGCGGGGCATTAGAGTTGTAACACAGGCGTTTTGCCATTCTTTTGATTAATAAAATTTTTATTTATAAAAAAAAACAGGTACGCTTTGTTTCAAATTTTTTCTATTTCAATTGGCAGTAAGAACCTCGTATAATATTTTTATATTGAATATTATATATTGATACGGCATGTTCCCCCATGCTACCCCAACAAGAGGAAAGGGTGTGCAAAAGCTTCCTGCACAATGATGTACTTCTCCTATTCTCAGGTTGGAGAGAATGAACCATTTGTATCTGAACTTCTGGCAGGCCTTGCAACAACCATTGTTGATCTTGAACCTCACCAGATCCATACATTTTATGAATCAGTGCGTATTTTTGTCTCTAGTAATTCTGTTTAGAGTGAACTTAAGCTGTGTTTTAACACCCCCCACTTCTTTCTGTTCAGGTTGGTCAAATGATACAAGCAGAATCTGATCCCCAGAAACGGGAAGAATACCTTCAGAGGTTGATGGAGCTTCCAAATCAGGTTTGTTTGGAATTGGAATTTGACTGTTTAATAGAAATGTCTGACTGGTTTTCATTCATGCATATGTTGCGCACAAGTCATTTTGGAGTCTCTGGCTTATGGTTTGCCCTCCCCATTTATTTTTTGGGTGCAGAAATGGAGTGAGATCATAGGGCAGGCACGCCAGAGTGTTGATTTTCTGAAGGATCAAGAAGTAATCCGGACTGTGCTTAATATTTTGCAGGTATTGCTTTCTAATACACTTAGAAACTTCCATTGGATCTATTTGAATAGTAGCTGATGTGGTATTTTCCATCTAATGCACTTGTGAAGTGAGGGATTTGATTTTTTATGCATACATGAATTTATGATTGTTTTAAATGGCTCTGTGGAGCTCCAGTTGTAAAGTCTAGAATGTACAGTCCAATTTAACTGAGGCCATGGTACTGTGCTTCATGCTAACTAGGTGGGGTATTCTTAATAAGGCATTACTTGTAAAGGAAAAAATTCTTAATCAGGCATTGGGCCAGTACAGGCGTGAAAGCCAGATCAAAAGCATGAGTGGTTGGGGCTGTGGATGTCTGCCCCGTTCTCTCATGCTCTTGAACTTAGTAATTCTTATTTTCACATTGTATCAATTAAGGAACTTGGCTACCCATGAAAAGCGAGAAATAACAAAATCATTTGTTTGACATGGTTTTTTATTTTTATGATTTTTTGAAACGATGGTTGTGGTATTAGTGATAGTACTTTTATAGATTCTCTACACTAGAAATGAAAAAATTCCTCTTTTCTTTTTTTTTTAGAATCTTCAAGTTGTTTGTGTTTATAAAGAGAGTGGAAATGCTGTGAGAAGTGGCATGTTTGCTTGGAAAGACTTATTAGTAATATAGTGTAGGTCTTCATCTCGATGGAACAGGCTAACTTTTCTTGGAGGATGTTCCTTTCATTCCTGAAGTATTATTGTATCTTCCCTTGAAGCCACGTTTGTTGTTCCATTATTAAGTTTGTAACGCCCCGAGGGAGGCCCAAGCTACATCTAGGCCTATACTCTAAAAAGACTTGTTAATACAATTGGAACGCCATTGGAACCATTATAAAGATTAAGGAGACTTTTCCAAGCAATGTGGGATTTTATATACCACCTACCCTTATCGATCAATATGGGGTATCACGATCTCCCCACTTCAGTTCCCGATGTCCTCATCGGGCCAGTTCGTCGTAAGTAGCACGGCTTAAGTCTCATATTTCTGGTTGGGATAGGCTCAGATACCATTTGTAACACTCCAAAGGAGGACAAGCCACACTTGGGCGTATACTTCAAAATGACTAGTCAATAATACAATTGGAGCCCCATTTGAACCATTATAAAGAGTAAGAACTTCTTCTTACCAAGCAATGTGGGATTTTATACACAGCCTACCCTTATCAATCAATACGGTGTATCACAAAGTTGTTCTCCCTGTTTTACGTGATTGTTTAATGATATAAGTTCTATTGTCTGATGGATGTTGTGTGTGGATTCATACGTTTCAAATTTCAAGGGCCTCTATGAGACCATCAGATTTATGCACAAAACTATGATTTCTGCTATGAGCCTTCTCTATGGAATGTTTCATGTTCTTTCAGTGAGTTCTAAATTTGCTCTGGTGGTGACAATTGTCTGTTTGGTTATATCTGTTGATATATGTGCCTCTTGAAGGATGAAATGTGTTTTGAAGAAGTGATCATGTATTTTTTCAGACGAATACCAGCGTTGCCACTTCACTTGGAACACATTTCTTATCTCAAATTTCTCTGATATTTTTGGACATGCTTAATGTGTACAGGTATTGTTCCCTAAATTTATGTTTATAAATGTAAGTTATATTGCCCTTCTTATGAACTGGTACGAGTTATCCACTCTTTGATATTTTGTAACAGAATGTACAGTGAGCTTATATCAAGTAGCATTGCAGAAGGAGGACCCTTTGCATCTAAAACATCCTATGTAAAACTATTACGGTAAACATAAATAACGTGTGGATTGTCCTTCAGTTATGCCATATAATTCTAATTATTTTGTCTTTAATATGATCCATGAATCAGGTCAGTTAAAAGAGAGACTCTTAAGCTCATTGAGACATTCTTGGACAAGGCTGAAGATCAACCACAGATTGGAAAACAATTTGTTCCACCGATGATGGATCCCGTTCTTGGTGACTATGCCAGGAATTTGCCTGATGCTAGAGAGTCGGAAGTTCTGTCACTTTTTGCCACAATAATAAACAAGTATTGTATCTTCTTTTATTATGTTGGTCTTCCACCTTTTTCTTTTATATTGTTAGCAAGAGGCAAATTTCATGCTGTTACAAATGAAAACCTTCTACTCTATTAGACCCACACCAGATGATGCCGTGTATATATATATATATATATATATATTTTTTTTTTTTCTTTTTTATTTTTGGTGGGAAAAATATTCTTCTTCCAAGTGCAGGATAACCCCAAGGGGTTGAGGGTTTTTATCTACCTATTTGGGCCTCCCTCTACCCCCATGGGGATGGTCTACAGGGTTCATAACTACTCCCCTTACTACAGGATGCTTACCTAGCCAACATTAAGTTTTTTTTTTTTTTTTGATAGATAATAGAGACTTTATTCATAGTAAATAGGCATAGCCCAAGTACACAGGTAGTATACAAGAGAATAAAGCTAAGTACAATCTAAGGCAGAAACAGTACTAAGGAAAAGCATTACAAATGTTGATATCCCTCAAAAGATTATTCACCCAAAAGTGTTGAAGAAAAAGTCCCTAAATTCCATCCTTGTGCGTTCACGATCTTCAAAACACCTCCCATTTCTCTCAAGCCATAGACACCAGAATAAGCACAGGGGGATCATTCTCCACTCCTCTATACTTCGTCCACTTCCAGCTGCTCCTTGCCAGCAAGCCAAAAAATCCACCACATGAAAAGGCATGACCCAATCGATACCTACCTTGACAAATAACTCATTCCACAAAGCCGTTGCCATTTCACAATGAAGAAACAAATGGTTGACAGATTCACCATCATTTTTACACATGGTGCACCAGTCCATCACATAAAAGCCCCTTTTCCTCAAATTATCGGTGGTTAAAACTTTCTCAAGCGACACCAACCAGCCAAAAAATGCAACTTTACTGGGCACTTTAGTAGCTTTCCAAATAAATTTCCAGGTAAATGTTATATTACCAAGACTAGTTAAGATCTTGTAATAGGATTTCACAGAAAATCTGCTTTTAGAATCATGAGTCCACTGCAACATATCATCCCTGGTCTGATCAATCTTAGAAGCATAAAGGATAGCATAGAAATCAGCAGCTTCACTCACTTCCCAGTCCTGTAAGTCTCTAGAGAATTCCACATTCCAGTTTAACATGTTATTAGAAAACAAGTAAGAATCCGCCACAGCAGCCCCTTTACATGTAGCAATCCTGAAAGGGCGAGGAAATGTTAATTTAAGAGCTAAATCACCACACCAAACATCATGCCAAAAAGAGATGTTAGATCCCGTCCCCACTTTGAGATTAGTGGTTCTGACAAAGTCCCCCCATCCCATTCGAATAGACTTCCATAGACCCACCCCAAACACCCCTTTTATTTCATTAGTACACCAGTTCCCCCAAATCCTGCCATATTTAGCATCAACAATCTGTTTCCACAAAGCAGTATTCTCATTGTTATACCTCCAAAGCCACTTCCCAAGAAGAGCTTTATTAAAAAGTTTCAGATTCTGCACACCCAAACCTCCACAAGTCACCGGAGTACAAACCTTCTTCCAATTCGCCAAGTGAAGGTTTCTTTCCTCCCCAATACCATCCCATAAACCTTCTGACAAAGTCCTTCCATCCCATTCGAATAGCCAACATTAAGTTTAACACCCCCTCCCCCATCTTATATAGAAGTGAATTCCAATCACCCTTGGAATCATGTCACTCTTTTGGGGCCCCTTGTTACTCAGAGGCAAACATCCATTCCACTTCAATGCCCCATTTGGTGGAGTAAAATAGATTATTTGGCAAAGCATCTTTTCTTAATGTTTCATTTTTCCTGTCATTTTGTAGGTACAAAGTTGCAATGATAGATGATGTGGCTCGTATATTCGAAGCGGTTTTTCAATGCACATTGGAGGTGGGGATTTAGCTAATATTTTGTTTTTTTAACATTTGATTAAACGAATGTGTAGAAATTAGCCATTACAAAATATAAATAATTAGCGTGTATGAAATTTTCTGTAGAACTATATATTTTCCACTCTGGGTATTAACTGATTGAAGATTGATCGATTTATATATCTAGCTATTTCTGACAAGTTATATCTATCTATCTATCTATCTATCTATCTATCTATCTATCTATGCTTGAGTTTTTGTAACCTTGGTGTCAAATGTGTTTCAATAGCACTGGACGTTGCTTTGCATGTTCTGTTCACGCTAGTTTAGGTTGTGAGTGGATATGTATTAATATTGTTTGTAAAAGCCTTGATGTTTACCCCTTAATAACCAAATGAGATAAGGAAGAAGCCTGTGTTGTGTGCTTTGACGATATGTATAATAATGCAGACTACTTGAAGTCTCGTTTATTTTCTGAGTATAAGGTGATTTTAAACCATGCATGTATTGCTTTAGTTTTTTGGCTAAAATGTACAGCTTGGTTTTGCACTGCAGATGATTACAAAAAACTTTGAAGATTACCCAGAGCATCGCCTCAAGTTTTTCTCCTTACTCCGTGCAATTGCTACACATTGTTTTCCTGCATTAATTCGTTTATCAAGTCAGGTTTGTGTTAAAAGAAATCCCTCTTTTTACACCTGTCGTTTCATGTTCTTTTTCCAAAGACACAGCATAGTATGTTTGGTTTTATTTAATATATTTTTTCATAAAAGCAGGTTTTGTTTATATTCAATGGTATTCTGTTGTTTATAGTCATTCCAGTGGGCTTACTGTTTGTTCTGGGTTCTCCTGTATTTTTTCTTGCAGCAACTAAAGCTTATCATGGATTCCATTATATGGGCATTTCGGCATACAGAAAGGAATATTGCTGAGACTGGGCTCAACCTTTTATTGGAGATGTTGAAAAACTTCCAGGTGTAATTCATTTGTTTTATTGGTCAGATTGTCAAGGTTACAATGATAGGATTCTAACAGTATTTTTTATACAATGACAGAGTTCTGAGTTCTGTAATCAATTCTACCGGACATACTTCCTATCAATTGAGCAAGAAATATTTGCTGTCTTGACGGACACCTTTCATAAACCTGGGTTCAAGTTGCATGTCTTAGTGCTACAACACTTGTTTTGCCTGGTAATGTATCTTATAGCCCCTTCACTTGTTGGGAAACATACTATTCCTATTGATTGGCATTTCCTTTTTCTTTCTGCAGGTTGAGTCTGGTGCATTGACAGAGCCTTTATGGGATGTTGCTACAATTCCTTATCAATATCCAAATAACACCGTATTTGTTCGTGAGAACACCATAAAACTATTGAGTACATCATTCCCTAACATGACTGCGGCAGAGGTATTTCAAGAATGAAATTAAATTTCATTCCTGTCCCTTTCTCTCCCTTCCTAGGTTGGGTACTAATTTTAAGGGAACTTTCAGGTCACTCAATTTGTGAATGGACTATTTGAGTCGAGAAATGAGCTCTCTGCGTTTAAGAATCACATAAGAGACTTTCTAGTGCAGTCAAAAGAATTTTCAGCCCAGGTAACTCTTGAGGCAGTGTCACATAAGATGACTTGTTAGAATAATTATTATCTTCTTCCCTAATATGTTTTTTCGGTCCAATTTAAAGGTCAAACTTCCAACACTTGTTGAATTAATAATTTATTGTTACGCGTTGTGGGCAAGTCTTGCTCAGTTGAAGTTGTGCTTGTTTGGGGTTTTTAAGGATAGGATAAAGTTTTATGTATTTAACTTGTAGTTAACTTGTTTTACGTATGTTTGCATTTTTGTACCCATCAAAGGGAAAAGTAGGTTTTCATTTTCAATTGAGTATTATTTTGTGTATACTGTGTTCTCATTCCAAGGATGATGGAACTGGGAAAATGGTATGTGTTACAACTGTTGATGCATTACCAAAGAGAAATGCTAACTATACGCACAAAAAACTTACATATCCATGTGGCTTTTCACCCTTTTTTAGGAAAGTTTTATACATGTGAGAAAGCCACGTGGATGTGCAAGTCTTCTGTACGTTTTTTGTGCGTACAAGCATTGCTCATTACTAAATTAGGGACTGTTTGTCAGTTTGTGGGTACAGATACGTATGATTTTTTTTTTTTTGTGTCTTCTCTATTGAGTTTTTGTAACCTAACCATTGCACATAGTGACACTTGCTAAGTGAATGAACATCTATGTGGTTAAATGGAAACGCTTAATTGAAGGGTCATACTGGGTTTTATTCATCCTATATTAATTTTTCAATTCAAGATTAAGGCTGTTAGGCGTATTTAGGGTTGTAGTTTACATGGTGTTTGAAATCCTGGTCGGCTTCCCTGGAATGTTTTGAAGTGTACAAACTGTCTCACTCGTCTTAACATTTTTTTTAGTTTTAAATTGTATTGACAATTTGTGCATGTACTGTGAATGCTCAAAATCTTCTACAGGACAATAAAGACCTTTATGCAGAGGAAGCTGCTGCTCAGAGAGAAAGAGAGCGGCAACGGA
This sequence comes from Carya illinoinensis, assembly GCF_018687715.1. Classification (NCBI taxonomy): domain Eukaryota; kingdom Viridiplantae; phylum Streptophyta; class Magnoliopsida; order Fagales; family Juglandaceae; genus Carya; species Carya illinoinensis. Next base: position 3,989,280 of record NC_056757.1, read on the forward strand.
TGCTTTCTATTCCTGGGCTTATTGCACCCAATGAGATACAAGATGAGATGCTGGACTCATAGAAGATGATGTGGGATCTAATCTCTTAGAATTTTATAACTCAGTTGCAATGGGCACCTTGATTTCTGTACCAGATTCTGTAGATGTGAACAAAGAAAGTGCGCAATTTTCCCCTACGTGTCCCTTCTGTTCCCCAGATTTTTCTTGTCAAAAATGGTATATCTCTAAGGTGCTCAGGCGCAAAGGTTAGGCTGCTGGCGATACTGCCTATATATGTCCATTGGCTGGGTGTAGATTATCTAGTTTCTAATGTAGGGATGAATTGAATCATAGTACGGGTTTTTCTGGTCCAGCTTGATATTGTATTTGCGGGATGAGATGCATACTGTTTAAATGACTCATCTTGAAGTATTGATGATTCATCTTAGGTGTAACTTATACCGACCGTGGAGGCTTGTGCAGAAACTCCTTCGGTTCATAGAATGTGATATGTTTTTTGTGTTTGGTAAAAAGGACTGTTCGTCTTTCCAACCCTATAGCTATTAGTGAAATTTAAGCACTGCTTGCTGTTAATACACGGTGTTCGCTTCTGTCTATTTGTCATACTTACTCTGGTTTGTAATCTGCTGGCTACCGTTTTCTGCATTACTGTCTCTTTTGTGATTCAATGGTTCATGGGTTGTTCTCATGTGCTTTGGCATGTATTAGGTCCTCGGCGTGAATCCGAATAGGGACTTGTCTTCAACTACTAATATTAGCCATTTAAGAAATTTTTGAATTTCCTAGTGGGGGCTAAGCTCTAGGTTAAGGCTCAAATCTAACTCGAGGGAATTCTTGCGGGTTACCGTCTCCAGGTAGGGAGCTCACTTCTGGTTGACTTGCACTATCACCGATTAATGCATGAATCTTTTTATGGTAAATGCAGTACTATTACTCCTAATACTCGTTTAAGATCATGAGCATATAATATAATGCCATTAATTAATGAGTTGGGTCGTCCCCATCATCTCATCAGCTATTAAAAGTAGCTGTATATGTGCAGATCTAGTACTCAACTAGTCGTGCGTGCTAGCTAATTGTTTTAATGACGGACCAGTGGAAGATTTACAATTAATGGAACACGTACGCGTGGTCTTCTAGTATTTGTTGGCCACGCAGCGTAATGCACATATTCCGGCCCTCAAAGGCAGGCGTGCCTCTTTGGAGCACCCTATATATGAATGCATGCAGTCCTTATATTTTTCTTTTGCCTTTTCAATATATATATATATATATATATATCTGTGTGTGTGTGTGTGTGTAACTTCTTTCATCAAACAAGGGCCCCGAGTCACTTGAGCGTCGTTCGTCAGGATTTTACGTACGTATCTTTAGTTCCATGTTACTAAACAAATTGAACTTAAATATATACAATATAGAATATAGAATGTGGGAAAACAACTCATGACAATATTAATGACCCTACTTTCTAACTTTCGGCGCGAAGGATTTTTAATTGAGTGCATGGAACCGATCTAGACTTATAGTTGAAGACCAGCCCAAAAGATTTTAAACGAGAAATGTCAAAAATGTTACATGGATGAGCACTACTTGGCAACCCTCTTGACCAAAACTCACTTGGACATCGACTCAAATAGGACATCACTTAGGTTGATTGGTCCAAAGGTGGGTCACACCCAACAAGGTTTGTGAGGAAGGATGTGTTCAAAGCGTTTTTTAATCGGGTGAGACATGGATTTAATTGTACTTAATGGTAGCATGACAACGGTTTGCTTTCTTTTCTCGAGGAAGTTTTAACCAAACACCCTAGAGCCTTTGCTAAAAATAGCTCCAATATTGCTTGGGTTGAATTCTTAGGATAAATTTTAGCATTGTAAAAAATGTTTGACCAGTTTACTTATTAGCAATATCTATGTTCCAAGTAATATAATCCTTATGCAAATAGATCAACTCAAATCAACCTTTAGTCTCTCCTTATGAAAGTGCATAAACAAACTAGAGTCAGCGCAAGATTCCAAAAAAGAGTGAGGAAAATAATTCTAGTGATAATTCTAGCGATTATGAAACATATTTGTTTTGTTCTTGATCAACCCTTAGATGAGCTTGATAACCAAGACATGGGATGAAGCTAGATAATACTAGATAATATGATGGGAGTGAGCCATGAAGTCAGATAATACTGCATATTTTAGGCAAGTCTTCAATTGAAGGTGCATCAACAAGCAAATGCTTGATAAAACTAAAAAGCACAGACTGCTGCTTTCAAGAATTAAGATTTCGTATTCAAGAAAAAGATTCTTTTTAGGGCACTATAGAACTAGAATGAGATAGAATCACTATAGTCGAATTTGATCTTGATGGGGAAGACAAGAAAGGTTTAGGAGGACTTTGCAAGGAGTTGAGGCTCATTTCCAACATTTCGACAACTCTACTCATTGTCGGCCGGTTTGACGGGTCTATCTGTATGCACCACAAGCTCACTATTGTCATCTTCTTTGAATTTTGTCGATCATTTTCAGTCTTGAGACCAAGCAATATTAGTTCTTCATCAAGTTCAAGGCGCTTGTAAATCCAATGTGGAAAGAATATTTCACTAGTACGATCAACTTCATTTCTACTTCCAACTATTTCCAAAATCATCATTCTATAGCTGTAAACATTTGATTTGTGAGAGACCCCTCTGAAATTTCTACAAACTACTTCTGGAGCTATATATCCTGCAGTTCCTCTTGCGTCCGACATTGATTTGATACTTTGTTCTCTGGGGCATACTTTTGCAAGGCCAAAATCTGAGATCTTTGGACAGAAGTTCTCATCTAAAAGAACGTTGTGAGGCTTTATATCAAAATGCAAGATTCGACTGCTAAAACCTCTATGCAAGTACTCTAATCCTCAAGCTATGCCAATTGCGATCTTATACAATGTTTCCTATTATAATTGATGATTAGACCGTGGATCTTTTTTATATATGAACTTCTCCAAAGATCCATTAGGCATAAATTCATAGACGAGAGCTCTTCTGGAACCTTCAAAACAAAAGTCCCTAAGAGTGACAATGTTGACATGTGAGGTCCTACTAATACTTGCAACCTCGTTTATGAATTTCTCTCCATTTCCTATTGATCCTTTCGAAACTTTCACTACCACCAAAGACCACCTTGTAACTTCCCCTTGTAGACACTACCATAACCTCCTTGCCTAATTTATCTCTAAAGCAGTTGGTCATTTTCTTTATATTCGAGTAATTGTATCTTCTTATACCAAATGGTACTTCATTATTCTTTAGACAGGTCTCAACACTCTGACTTGTTGGACTTTCATTCTTCAATAGATTATAACATTAATGGATCTAAACTTTTGCCTAAAGCTGAGGCCAATGACTATCAAAACTCTAATGGCAACAGATAAAGTGACTGTAACAAAAGAAAAAGTATTATGAATTGGCACATAGACTAGAGTAACTCAAACAATGTATTTAGGCAATCATGAAACTAAACAAAATTGCCTTTTCTTTCGATAATACCATAGTAAAAATGAAGCAAAAATTATAAAGATATTCTGCTTCTACCATCTTAACCAGTACGTGAATTAACTGGCTATCAGGTAGATGAGTTGAAGCCCCAACTAAAGAATGAGTTAAGTATGTACGTAGGAAGTCTCTCACTAGATTAATACTTATATGGTACATGCCCTAGAATTATAGAAATGGAGAAAATTGACACAATAGACTGACCATTTGTGTATTAATCCCAAGAAATTTGGTTTGAAGAGGTATCTTACCCAATGCTATTATCATCACTTTTGATTTGCGACTGCCTGCCAAAAAAAAAAATGTTGGTTTTAGTTGAAGCAACAAATTAACATTATTTAATTGACAATTTTTCAAATCTCAGTAGAACATAACATAGAACAAGACGAGACAAGAGCGCATGTAAATAATATAAAAGGAGTTAATCTGATTCAGCTAGTCATCCTGCCGAGCTGCTGAAGAGTACTTGATCGTGGAATAGAAATAGAAGCAATTTTATGAGGGCATTAGCAAAGCAAGAAATAAATATTTCACAGAATACAAAGAAATAAAGATTGTAGTAGGAGGTAGTACTAGGATTTTCAACCACATATATTTTTCACATTAGTTTAATATATATAAACGTGATGGTACTAATTTAAACAATGTTCTAATATTTGATGATCTCCATCATCTAAATTCAAAACTAATCCCAATCAATCAGCTATCTATATATAGGGTGGTGCATGCTAGCGTGCCGCCCAGCTTTAACCATTGGGAGGGCCTACTAGTATAAATTTTTTATTTTTCTTTTTCTTTTCTTTTTTTATATTTTTTTAACATATTTTAATATTTTTAAAAAATAAAAAAATATACTAATATACTAAAAATTACTTCTTTAATCATTAAGTCAAAAAATAAAAGAGCAAATTCAGAAGACATACTAACATCTTCAGACAGAGAAAAAGGGGGGGGGGGGGGAGTACCGAGCTATATATAGTTTGGCATGGTACGAACACAGTACTAGCACGTGTATTAGGAATAACTACAATAAAAAAATTAATAAAACAGAATTTTTTTTGGGGGCCGTATCATGAATGGATTTGTGTATCCCATACCTTTCTTTGGACAATAGTTTCTGTCGATCTAGCATTGTCCTCCTCTCACTAGATTACTTATATGGTACAGAATCAAGTAAGGATGTTTCCAACTAATCATGTTCTGCATTTATCTGCACTAGGAACTGGGAAGACTGACGACTTGACTCTTTAAAACCTTAGAAAATTCCAAACGTTTTGAAGGAATTCTTTCCTGGAGGTTTCGCTCTTCCACCATTGATATAAAGTTGATACTGGAAATTACCAACCAAAAATTGAGAAAAGGAAAATAAAATAGACAGACAAAGAGGCGAGTCTTGGCTCTCTAGTTTTCACGTCAACGTATTAGTGGGGGTGGAAGAAAGATTAGAGGTAGATGATAATATTAAAAATAGCATGACGCGTCATTCTCCAAATAAACAAGTATCGAGTTGTGTGATCATATTTATGGTCCACAATTGCGTACAAAACAGTTTAAGACGACTGATTTAAAAAGGGCAAAAGGTGTCTCTCAGTAAAAACCCTTCGGCGAGTCTTACTTGGGAGGTTTCTTGTCTTGTTTTAACATACAAGTTTGGATTCTAGTGCTTCTATGGTGTCTCTCTCTCCAAATGAGAGTCTAGTTTTATCGATGGGAATTAGTTCTCTGAGGGTTGCTGAAGATTTCATAATGGTTGAAGATATTTTAGAACATTGGGAGACGTTATCCCTTTCCAAAAATATGTTTATCTGATCATTTGGAATCTAACAAACAATACGACACCCAGCAGTGCCTGCTATTCAAACTCCTTATAGTGAAGTACTACAACAAAGAGGCGTTTAAGACGATTATGACGAATTTGTGGTCTCCAAATACTGGTAATTCGTTCTTGGCGGCTCTCTCAAAACCAGGCAAAAAAGAACATATTGTGAACAATGGCCCGTGGACGTTTGGAAACAATATTTTGGTGATACTTTCTTATCATGATGGCTATCTGCAAGTTTCGATGTCTTTTGCTTCATTTTGGGTCCAAATTTATGATCTTCCTATAGATGGGATGAATTCGAGGGCAGTAAGGAAAATTGCTGAAATCGTGGGATATGTAGAAGATGTCGACCTGCATGATTTAAGGCCTGGGTGGGATGAATTTGTGAGGGTTCTTATTTCATTGGGTATAAGCCAGCAATTGCCTCGTGGCAAACGTGTGGCTATGGGGGGTTCTGACCTCTTAGTCATCAGCAAGTTAATAAGCAGCCATTTATATTCGTCTGGAAACCTCCACCAATTGGAAAATGGAAGCTGAATTTTGATGGCGCTGTCTTCACCCTACAAAATCTGTCGGGGATTGGAGCTATCTTGCGGGATGATTTATGAAGTATGATTATGGAAATTTGGATAAGGGAAGCAGGTACCTATATGGTGGAGGAGATAAGAGGCTCTTGCTGCTTTGAAGGGATTACAAATGATCCTCGTCCACATGGGAATACCTCATGTGATCCTTGAAGGAGATTCACTAACTGTTGTGGAAGCGATTAGATCAAGTTGTGAAGAAGAATGCAGTTACAGCCCTCTGATGAGAGAGATTCAAGCTTTGTTATCACACTTCCATTCATTTGATATTTTTCATGTTGCCAGGTAGGGAAATGAGGCAGCACATCAATTGGCTAGAAATGCACGATGGGTGGATGATATTATTCAATGGTGGCACAATCCTCTGGATTTTATTCTAAGTAGTTTGGAAATGGATGCTGAAGGCCTTTCTATTATGTAAATTATTTAGTCATATATGAATATTCTAATGGACACATTTGTTCTTTGTATTTGGTTACTGCTATTGAATGAAGCAATCTTTATTCCTAAAAAAAGAAAAACAACTGATTTAGACACCAAAAAATAAAAAATAAAAACTCACAAACCAATGTAATATCAAATTCATAAAAATAAACTCATAAACTAATATAGGTTGAAATTTCACGTCAGATTGTAAAACTATTTTTATTATAAAGTCTATCTAATATATTATATAAAATCATATCAGTTTATCTATTTATTATTGTAAAATATATTTATAGCTGTAATACTTCTCTTAAATGAAACCAGTGGTAGTTTAAGCACGAGAAACTGGGTTGGCTCAATAGATTGTATACTAGTCTTAGGTGAAAATTCTGAGTAGGTCCTTTTTTATATTTAAAAATTAATTATCATAAATGTAATCTCTATATTATATTTTTATTTAAAAATTATCTCTATCGTAATTGCTAAGCAAAAATAATAATTAAGGTTTTATGCACCATCTCAATTCAGACATTGTCCACCCAGGTAGGATTTTATCAAATTTAATTTTGCAGATTTTTTTTTACAAGCAATTATATCTATTAGGGTCAATAAAATTCTATAAATGACCATCTACTTGTAAAAAAAATGTGAGTTGTTGCCTTTTCAAAGAATTATTCCAAAACCTTTCTATGAATAGTTCTAAAATACATTCAGGTTGGTTTGGATAATCAAGTATTCCCATGTACTCTCAGATATTTTCTTTTCTAAATATTACTTAAATATAAAATATATTTTAATTTTAAACATTTAACTTTTTCATTTAATAGTTATATAATCATTACAATTTTTCTAACCTTCTAAACAAAACATAAAATACATTTTAATTTTAAATGATCACATTTTTCATCTAATCATTACAATTTTTCTAATTTTCTAAACAAAACACAAAATATATTTCAATTTTAAATGTTCAACTTTTTCATCTAATCATTACAATTTTTCTAACATTCTAAACAAAACACAAAAATCATTAATACAACTTTTTCAATTTTTAGACTAATTGCAATTTGGACTAATTCTAGGAGAAACTAGAATTTGAGACGGCTCATGGGACCCACGTTCCATTCAACCACAACAATCAAATTTGGAGGATTTGATGGTGGCTAATCTTTTAATGAAAAATATAATTACAAGCACAATTGTGCACTAATCTGCGTACCAATTTGATGTGATTGGTTAAAAAGTAGATTTTATTGAAAACAGTATTAATTTAAATTTTAAATATGAATAAATCAATATTAGTACACAGATTAATACGCGACTTTATTTATATATAAGAAAACTCATCTTTTAATCCGATGTAGGTGGTGAGAAAGATTCTAAGAAGAGGAGGCACGTGAGTCCCACGTGCGTGCACATGTGGGTGGCACGTGAGCGTTACATGTGGATATGTTCATAATATTGCCACTTCTATGTGAAGTATCGACGCATCCTCTCAGAGCTTGCCATTCTTTCTTCAATTTCCTCACATGATGTAGATCACCTACAAAAATTTTTGATTTTACATGTGGAGTAAGAAATCTACATCAATTTACTCACATGATGTACATCACCTACAGGTTTGAAAGCTTGTGCAAGTGCAAAATCAGCTAAACTAAATGGTACAAAGTTCCAACCATAATATGGTTTAGATACTTTGTTTGCGAAAACTGTCAATGTTTGTTCAAAGAAACAGAACAAAAAATAAATAAAAAATAAAAAAATACAACGTTTAAAATTAATAATGCATTACTCGTTTACCAAAGGAACAAGTGTCATTTTTTCAGTCATTTATTTTTTTGTTCCAGCCTCATTTGGATTTCTTTCTATGCTGCATGCACAATGTTTATTAAAGGATGATAAGAGGTTTATATTAATAGGAAATTTTCGTAGGAGGCCTAGAGAGTGATGAGTTGTTACCATGTTTTCATCTCAATTTTTTTGTTTTTTTATTCATGGGTATCCGTGTCAGCTTATGCGCACATCGATTAATCTAATGAGATCTTGAAGTTAATGACCAGATAAACTTCTAGTGGTCCTGAAAAAACTCGAATTAGTAATCATTAAAAGTAAATTTAAAGTCTGATCAATTGAACTACTCTCAAGATTAAAACAAAAATAAGAGAAGATAACATCGGTAGTTCCATTTGACACCAAGACAAAAGACTTGAGAAGTCTGCAATGTTTTCATCTCAAACTTAAATCACACAGTGACTTTGACCTCCCTTAAAAAAAACAAAATGGTATAACAGCAATGTTCAACACTGATAACATATGACTATGGAATCAATCTTTACGTGTGATGTTATATAACTATCTCATTTATATTTTATTATATATAATATTATATATTTATTATAATATAATGATAAAAAATTATATAATAAAAAATTATTTAATAATAATAAATATATTATATTTTACTTAAATAAAATATAAGTAAGATAAAAGTACGGTGTATATAATTTTTCGTATTATCAAAAAGAAAAACATAATGCGATACGACGGAATTGGAGGAGAGTCGACGCAATTTTTCTTAGAAACAGCGTAAAGAGAGAGGAGAAAATAAAAACAAATTACAAATGACTAGCAGACAGAGAGAGAAGACCGAGTAATAGAGGAAAAAGCAAACGAACCTTCATCCAACCAAATCAAAGGTAGACGTTTCTTTGTGATCGACGAGAGCTTTCAAGCTTTGGGACAACTAAAAGGGAGACTCACACACAGAGAGAGGGCGAGAGACAGAGGGTAGATTGAAGTTTCTAATGGGCCAAGCTTTTCGCAAGCTCTTCGATACCTTCTTCGGCAATACCGAGATGCGGGTACACAAACTCCCTCCCTCTCTTTCTTCCTCTTCTCTTTTGCATTTTGGTTTCGATTTCAATTGTTTTTGTGATTTGGACATGAGAATCTTACGAGCAGGGGGGTGGATTACGCTCTTTTTGCCTTCCTTTGTTATCTGTAGGGTTGCTTTTATTTCGATTTTTTCCGTTTATACATCTTTTTATTGAATTAAAGATTTTTATTATCATGGGATTGCTGTGATTGGCTAGTAGTCTTGCGTTTCTTGACCTAATGATAGTTGGGTTCTTATGGTTTTTGCCTTTTGGTTTCAGGGATTGAAATTATTGCCATATTTAGGCATTATCTTTTTTAATTAGTTTCTTCGTGTTTTATGAATGGATTAATCAATAGTTTACTTCCCAACAATTTCAGTCTAGGACTAGTGTGCACATGCTTTGCCTAGGGCTTAGAACAATATATTAATAACAAAACTAGACTCAGAAATTTAATAAAATAATCTTATCTAATGTTTTTACATCAATCTTTTGTAAAGCACATGACTGAATGCTCTGAAAATCATGCAACACGCAAATAATTATGATGCAGAAACTGTGGACAAAAGGACTGAACTCCCAAGAAAAGAAGATCGTAGACGTGACACATCTGCTTTCATCCATGCTAGGTTGGAGTATGATGTTTTGAAGTTTTTAGAATGGATAATCTAGTCCGCCAATTAAAAACATCCATGCCGCCTAGACTTTCATTCTTAGTAAAATTCTTGTAAATAAAAAAACAACCCCTAGGGGTTGACTCAAGTGGTAAAGGTCTTGGTTTTGGTGGTATGCTCCCTCCAAATTAGCATGAAAGGCAAACAATATTCTCTTGTATATATTATAGTAGATAAGTAATTAGAAAATAAATCACATTCTTACTTATAAAAAATAAAGCACAATCTTATCAGAGATTACACCCAAAATATATTGTCATATTAATTAATCTGATTTATATTTGCTAATGACCCCTTGATTTTAAGTGCAGTTTTTACTTCCAAAATGCTTTTTATTTTTTTAGAAATGAAAACAAAATTGGTTTTTGAGGTTTCCCATTTTCCATCAGTAGCTACTTATATGCACTGCTTACAAGTAACAAGTAACAATTTTGTTACATCAAGGGCAATGGCAAGTATTCTTAATCATGTTTGACTTACTTGAGCACCTCCTGTAGAATCCTTATTAGTCCAGTTCTTGAACTTGATGGTTTTTGTTTTAAGAAATTTACATGAGATTAGTTATTTGTTGAGTCAGAGAGATTAGTTATTTGTTGAGTCAGAGTTTTACTCTTTCATTAACTTTCCAAGATCTGATTTGGATGGGGAATTCTAGTTCTCTTAGATTCAGCTTCAATTTTTTTTTTTTCCACACAACTCAAAAGAAAGTTGTTTCTTTTTTTGGTAGGAAAAGAGAGCCAAGCTGCTACTCTTTGGATGTATCTGTGTTTGCTAAATATCAAGTGTGCACTGCCTATAATCTGGGCCTAAATGGTTCTTGTATCACTAGAACATCACTCCTAGGTGTTGCTCTTGTATATGACCCATGTACTTGGGCTTTGCCTATTCATATGATCAATAAGATTTTATTTACCAATAAAAAAAAATCTGGGCTTACATGGTTAAAATGTGACTGCTGTATGTTCCCATATGTACTCAAGAAGTATATGAGCTCTTATTTTTTATGCACTTATGAAACGTCACAGTTGTTTCTGTTGTTTGCTTTCTCTTTTTTTTTTTTTTTTGGGGGCGGGGGGGATATCATCTGAGATCCATTGGGTAAAGAGTGCTTGTAGAATGCAAATTTTGGGAGCAGGATATCAGCAGGAGGCTCTGAGAGCAGTTAACACAGGTTGGACACAGGGTAGCATTCACTGACATACTTGTACGAGTTTGATAATAATGAGCTAATCACAATAAATGATCAGGATAGTAGAGTAGACAGAATGTTTTTAGTTTTAGAGGGATGGGCCAACGTGTTTGGGTAGGCTTGGTAGACATTTTGTGCATACATAGCTCAATTTGAGCAATATATGATGGTATCATGGAGGGAAGTATCATACTGAATGTTGAGCAAAGTGTTCCTTGTTTTTTTTTTTTTTTTTTTGATAGGTAAGCAAAGTGTTCCTTGTTTGAGTCTTTGTTTCTAATCCCGCCAAAAGAACCTTTTAGCTCCAAAAGAGGTCCAGCTTCTGCATGGGAGCATTTTTTTATACGAGGGTACTGACAATTGTCAGTATAGACAGGCTTTTGTGGTATACCTAGATCAGAATGAGACAGCTATCTGTTAAATAGATCACATGCCATGGCAATTTGTCTGTTCCTGTTCAGATTTCTTTGTTATGAAAGTTGAATATTTTGGTAACTTTTTGAAGTTACCTCTAATATATTTTGATTGTTCAGTCTATAGCCTGGGGTAAAGGGTGGGAATAGTGCAATTTACTGTAGAATGGTTTTGTAGATTTGTCTTTGCTAATATTTTCCTTGTCGATACGAATATATTTCTCTGTCGCAACCACATTTTAACTCTTGAATCCCTGGTTATATGTGTGCTGTCTTTTCCCCCCCTTCTCTTTTAAATGATTACTTCTCTTACAAAATCATTTTCCATTAAATCTGCTCTTGTCTTGAAGGACAACTTGCCATACCCTGAATATAGGCTTAAAAAGTATAGAAAATTTATTTTAGTATGTCTATCCTGTATGCCTGAATTCTAGGTGTTTATTTTGTGGTCAATTGCATGATATGAACACATTTATTATGTGGCATACTTTGAGCCTCTCTTCTTATTTTTAGTAATTATTTGAGATGGCATAGGTTGTGATGCTCGGCCTGGATGCTGCTGGCAAAACAACTATACTGTACAAGTTGCACATTGGAGAAGTTTTATCAACTGTTCCTACGATTGGTACGTCATGTTGTTCCTGAAAATATGAATTGGTGATACTTTTATATGAGGCTTGATGCTTTACTGGTTTTTTATTTTTGTTTTTTTATTGGAAAACAAAATTTTGTTGAGCAGAAAATAGACAAAAGCCTGAGTATACAGGACATATACAAGAGCATTGCCTACGCATGCGAGTTTAAAGATACAAGGAAGTCAGGAAAGACATGCCACTAAAATCAATTACAATCGACCAATGGAGTAAAGTACTGAAAAATAAACTTCTAAGCTATTTATTGACTGCTCTCAATCTTCAATGCTTCTTGCATTCCTCTCCCTCCAAATACACCACCATAGACAAATTGGAACCATCTTCCAGAGTCTTGCAATCTGAGGGTTGCCCTAGATGCCTTGCAAGAAGTTTGGAGGTCGATTACCCTTTTCAGGATCACCCCGAGCTAAGCCCATTCGAGCAAAGAAGCCATTCCACAAGGTCGTAGCAATCTCACATTGAAGTAATAGACGATCTACGTACTCTCCATTCTTTTTGTACATACAACACTAATCCATGACTATGATGTGGCTTTTTCGTAGATTGTCTGTTGTGAGGATCTTCCCTAAAGAAGCTGCCCATAAAAAAAAAATTGCCTTCACGGGTGCTTTTGTCTTCCAAATACTCTTCCATGGGAATGGATTTGTGTAATGTGTGGTCATGGCTTGATAGTAGGCTTATGCTTTGCTGGTGTCATCTGTAACATACGTTTTAGTTTTTTACAGCATGTATCCCTTCAGATGAGTAGTATCATGCTTTCTTCCCACCACTCCTGCCTGGTTGGTGTTACCATCATTCTGAGGATTTCATGTTTTTCCTTTGAATACATTATTTGGTAACAATACTAACAAGTTGTAGCTAATTGAGGGAGGCAGCCTCTTCTGCACCAAACAGAATACCCTGTTACGGGCCACCATTGCTGCGGGAAAAGCTGCCACCCTGACATGCTCTTGTGGGCTCTAATGTTTTTTAATTTTTAAATAAGTAGGCGGCTGTTGGCTTTTCATCTTGGAAATTGTTTTGCTTATGTGATTTCTAACACTTTCTCATCTGTTTTTCCATTTCAAACTCATATGATGACTATCATGTTAAGGTGGATATACAGTTTGATTTTCCTGGTTTATTGTAGGTTTCAATGTGGAGAAAGTTCAGTATAAGAATGTAATATTCACCGTTTGGGATGTTGGTGGACAAGAGAAGTTGAGGCCACTCTGGAGGCATTACTTTAACAATACTGATGGGCTGGTAATGATTAATTTCTGTGATCTTTTCCTGGATTATGATTAGTTTTGGAGTAATGCTAGATGCAATCCTAGCGTGTACGCCCTTTGAAAAAAGTGGGATCCACCGTTAAAAAATGATTCTTTTACGTGGGTCCCAAATTTACCCACTTTTTCCATAGAAGGGGGGGGGGGGGGGGGGGGGGGGGGGGGGGGGGGGGTATGCACACCCTAGGACTACAAATATCATTTCTCTTAGTTTTTGGGGGTAATCACTCCCTTCCCCCATTCTTTTTTCTTTTTGCACCATGCAACTAAGGAACATGTTTCTGCTTCAACTTAATTTCTGATACCCTCATTATGTTCACTTTTATATGTTATTCTAGTTATTAGTCAGTAGTTTCAACTACGTATTCAAGCTGAAGGCACATGGAATGATATAGTTATCTTCTGCTTCTTTTACTCAGTTTTTCTGTCTGGTCTTAGTGAATTCTGTTTTGGGGTTAGGTGAACTAGTTGTTCTAATGAACTATTACTTCGTTAACTAAATAAAATTTGTCATTAATCCCCCCATATATACACACACACACACACACAGATTTACACATTTTTGCTTATACATTGATGAAATTCATATCTCTTTGCAGATCTATGTCGTTGATTCTTTAGACCGAGAGAGAATTGGAAAAGCAAAGGCAGAATTTCAGGTTATACATTCAGAATGATATAATACAACAAAAATTTTGGGGTGATGGATTCTCAGTTGATCTGATAATTTTCTTTTCAGGCCATCATCAAGGATCCATTTATGCTCAACAGTGTTATTTTGGTGTTTGCCAATAAACAAGACATGGTAGGTTTTATTATTGATATCTGATATTTCTTGTACTTGAATGATATAAGATTACATGTTTGCTTGGCTTGTGCTTGTATGTATTAATTAAAGACATACCTGCTAGTCAGTGCCTTGCAGGAAGTGTTTGGAATATTTTCTAAAGCAATCATTTTCTCTGAGTAAGAGGTCTGTCTCATTTCTTGGTTTCTTTTTATATAAAGAATTTAGGTTTCATGGCCCTGCAACTGAATTGAAAACTAAATATTACATATTGCTACAATCACCCCAGCGATGGTATGTTTAGGTTTCTCTAGTTTCAGAAACTATAAGCCAAAACGGAGAGCCAAATGAGGTCGATGTTCATAATTCATAATAGGTAGAACTGGTTTTCCTTACTTTGTCATGTGTATTGAATTGATCCTGTTGACTTGTCTTATTGAGTCTCAACCTCTCATTCTTGTCATCTCTCAATCACAACTTGAATAACACTGGACAGATGCTTTCTCCATTGCCATCACCTTTCTTTTTCAATTGATGATGCCATTTTAATTCCGTCTTCCTCAAATGTACTGATTCAGTGTCCAATCCCCCCCCCCCCCCAAAAACAACAAAAAAAGAGAGTAAAGAATTAAGAAGAGGTGATGATTGTTTGAGCTGACCTAGCAATTTCATTTTGTTAATAAAATAAAATAAATTGGTGCTTTTTTTAGACTTCATTCTTCAATAACTTTGTCACTAATGCCGGCCACAAAATATAGATATATAATATAAATATATAATAATGAAGCCTGTTTCAGACTTCCATAGCTGCAGGCATTATCCTCAGCCTTATCTTCTGATGCATTGATTTTTACTAGCATAGAAATTTCCTTGTACGGACCCAAAAAATAAATAAAGGAGAAAAATAGCAGTTATACATAATCTTTTCTTGATGATCTCCCTTTTTCCTGTTCAGAAAGGAGCAATGACACCGATGGAAGTAAGTGAAGGACTAGGTCTCTTCGGTCTAAAGAACAGAAAATGGCACATACAAGGGACTTGTGCGCTTAGGGGAGATGGGCTTTATGAGGGCTTGGACTGGTTGGCTGAAACTCTAAAGGAGATGAAAGCTGCTGGATACTCTTCAGTCGGCACATCCTCTTTCTAATTCTCGAGGTTAAATTCTCAACTTACTCTTTTAAAGAGGCGAAGCATCAATTTTATATTCGGTTCTCATCCCCCTTTTTCAGCAGGGTATTGCGTTGCCTCGGTTTTGTTGATAAAGCTGAAGCGTACGCCTTTTGGACATGGAAGATCCTGACCTGTATCAGATTTTGGGCTGTTCTAAAGCAAATGAAGTTTAGTAGGTTCTTACTTCTGGTCGTGACATTCGAAAACATGTGGTTTTCCTCCAATGTAAATTGCAAATACAGGTCTCGCCATTGATAAATGTGATTGGAATCAGGGGATCTATGTATTGTTTGAATGTCCCCTAGAATACTGTCTGCGTATATTCTTAAAACCATATAGATAGTTCATGACGTTTCTCCTCTCTCTCTCTGTCTCTCTCTCTCACACACACACACGCACACACTGAGGCAATCCAGGAATGCTTGGTGGTATGTGCTTATTCATGTATTATGTGAATGAAAAAATCTATTTATCATTTTTTTTCTCATCATTTTATGATGTGGCATTAGATGATAGGTTAACAACTTAAATATAATAAATAATTTCTAATCATTTAATGTCACATTATGAAATGATAAAAATTGGGATGATAGTATTTACAACTTGACACATTGATTTATATGCAGTAGAACTCAGATGAAATAACACGGGAGGGAGGGAGGCGCTCCCACAAAACTGACTTCCAACTCTGATTTGGCCAAATTTGACTAATTTCAAGTTCCAAATCTTTTCAAGGGTTTATATTTTCTGTTGCTAGCTATTTGTAATAAATATATAAAGAGAAATGATATTTGTAGTGTGAATATGTAAATATTGTATAATTATTTAAAAAATAAATATGTGATTTATATAAAAAAATTAATTTTTTAATAATAAAATTGACTTTTTTTCAAAATAAATGTTCAACACGTACATATTTATTTATTGATTATGCCTAACATGGCTCGTATATAAATACGAGGACCGAGGACAACTTTATTGACCTTTTTTTATTTTTTTTTCCAATTTCAGACAACTTGTCGTGGGACAGCACATCAATCACTGTTTCAACGACCAAGAGCATCATTATTGATTTGAGTTTTGTTATATATAACTACAGTGCATATTAATCTGTGTATTAATACTGATTCATTCATACTTAAAATTTAAATTAATATTATTTTTAATAAAATTTACTTTTTGACTAATCACATCACATTAATACACAGATTAGTACATAATTATACTTATAATTATATTTTTCCTATTGATTTTTCTCTTATTTTTTTTAGTTGGGTAAGCAACTTTTAATAATAATAATAATAGTAAGAAAGATAAATATGTTCTGATTTTTTTAAAAGTTTGTAGCTATTCCAATTATCTGCAATTCGGAGAAAGATAATCCGCTCATCTACCCTAATAAAAATGTACAAAGAAGAACAAAAACGGCGAAAACTACGTATGAGTTAAAAGGCTCTTTTGATCCCCTAATTAGCTTCACTCCCGATTTGCAATTTCATCAATCTAAGAGCATCAGCATCTGCTTTCCTATAAGTTTCCTATAATTTGGTTAAAATCCACACTTCCTAAAATTTTATCTTAAATTTTCCTTATATTTCAAAGGCCTTTTACATCTAATTCCCTATCATTTCTCTATTATATTAAAATAATATTTATTTCTTCTTTATTTAATACTTTTTTCTCTCATTTCTATTTCTAAACTTAACTACTAACTCTTTTATCTTTTTCCATGTATTTTCAACTATCACCTTCAACCTAATTTTGAGAAAAGAAATTCGATTTTTTTCTCGACTACAATAATAGTTTGTTATTATTAAGTATTAAAAATAATATATATAGATTTTTTAAATATTTACATTTTCTAAGACAATGGTATTTGTGACGGATAAATAAAAATGAAGATTATGATTTTGTTCGAGATGTAATGGTAATATTTTTTATCCTTTCTCTGTTAATAACATTTTGATTCATATATAATGATAATATTTTTGGTCTTTTATCTAACGATAACACATCTTCTGTACAAATGCAACGATTATATTTTTTGTCATTTGTCCAACAGTAACACTTCTTCTACGACTTCCAACGATAACATTTTTTATATTTTTTTCAATAGTAACACATTTTGTCTACGTATACAGTAATATTTTTATCCTTTGTATAACGGTAATATTTTTTATCCTATATGTAACAGTAATATTTTTTGAACTTTTTTCTAATTCCCATATTTTTTCAAACGGTTTCCTTTTCATGTATAAATAAGAGGACTTCCATTGCTTCCATTCACATCTTCAGCAACCTAAATCTCATTTCATCTTCAAAGAAATTTCATTTCAACCTCATTTTCCATTGATTAAAAAATGGCACATTCGTTCTTTCGTAAATTGCTGCTATACTTATCCTTTGAAAATGAGTTGGAGGTTGCTCTTAATGATGATGGCAGATCAACATCGACTCATTGTCACAATAACCAACATCGTAAGTATATTCGGCGTGATCATATTGAATGACACGAACAACTATTTCACACATTTTACAAAAGTTGTGATTTTACACATTTATCATATTCAATTTAACCATCATCACAGCCTAACCACAACCTAACTATCATCACAGCCTAATTACAGATACAACCCCAACGATAATCTCATTGAAGTAAATAATTAAAACTGTAAAGAACACAGTAATGATAGTGAGAATAAGCAAATAAGGAATCAACAGCAGGAACCAGAAAGCTAACAATTGGTGAAGCCAACCAACATAGCGATAGGAGAGCAAAACAAAGTGTCAGTTGCCCAAACAAAAAACAAAGTGTCAAGTTGCCCAAAAAAACAAAGTGTCAGGTTGCCCACGATTTTGTATTCTAAAAGTAGAAAAAGTTACAAAAAGTATTAAAAAAAATGGCAAGCAAACATAACATTTATCCAAACAGAAAATACTTTCATGTGAAAATCCAAGTACCTTAGCATGTGAAAATGTTGATAGAATCATACATGTAAAGCTAGATTGAATAAACCCAAGAAATTTAACAAAACATGAATTTCAGAAGTAGTTCCTCGAAAATGGCAAGCTCATTGATTTTAATTACGACAGTGAGTATCTTAAATTACACAGAATGAAATAGCAACCTAGATTGAATAAATTACACAACAATTAAAGAGAAAAATCAAACAAGCAGTACAATGTCTAAGGAAAGGTAATTGGCAGTAAAAAAAGCACATTAGAGTTACATGTGAAATTCTTCACAAAAATCAAATGGCAAGCTCGATTCAATTAATGACATAAGTTTCACAAAAAAGAAAGGAAAGGAAGTAGTGAATCTGTATGGGTTGGTCATAGACAGTGAAACATAGCATCCACTATATCAAATTCTAGGCATATTGAAATGGCAAAGCTAGATGAATAGTAGAAGTTTCACAATTTCACTAAACAAATATCAAACAAGCAGTGAATCTGTATGGGTTGCTCACTAACAGTGAAATAAAGCATAAGCATGTCAACAGAAAGGCACAATGAAATGGCAAAACTAGATTGAATAGCATAAGGCATAAATTTCAAAAAACACAAATCAAACAAGTAGTGAACCTATATGGAATGCTCAACCCCAATGAAAAAAAGCAGCATGCCAACTTTGTAGCTCAATGAAATGGCAAAGGTAGATTAAATAGCAGAACTCATAAATTTCACAAAACATAAATAAAAAAGAACCAAAATCTGTATGGATTCATCACTAATAGTGAAACAAAGGGGCATGCAAAATCCGTAGCACACTGAAATGGAAAAAGTAGATTGAATAGCGGAACACATCAATTTCACAAAACACAAATCAAACAACCAAAATTGGGTCATTGATTTTACAAAAAAAAATCCAAAACGTATACAAAAATTGCCATTATAGAAACCCTAGAGAAGCATACACAGAAACCATTTTGGTCTGTGGGCTAGGGTTTTCGAGATCAATCTCAACATTCAACAATGGAGTTACAAAGACCTAAATTGGTAGAGCATAAATAAAATGGACAACAAAATTTCTCTCAGAGCTGACGGCATGAGAGACAGAGACTATGTATGTGAGTTTGTGAGAGATGAAACCAAAATCGTGAGATTTGTGTGCTATTTGTTCAAGAAAACTTTACCTATTTCATGAAATATGGCAAAGGAGATGGTATGGATTGTAGAGTGCAAGAGAGACATAGTTGTTCAAGGCGTGAGGGACATCGAAGCCGTAGAAGGGGAAGAGAGAGAGGGACACTTGAAAATAATTAAAAATAGAAAAGAGGATGTATAGTGGTTCCCTATCTAGTTCCCCATAGATGAAGAATGGTTGTATCAAGCGTAAATTCAAACCCTAAAATAAAGAATCGGATGGGACGAGGAAATGAGAGTTTTCCCCAAATATTATTAGCTCACGTGGGAGGATACTTATAGTTTCATTTTCATATTTTTTTAGAACTATATTATACATGTGTTTTCTTTGGAAGGTGGATCGAGGAGATCAACATCTAAGCGTATCCACCCAAAATTACTATATATGCACCCGCCTCATCAACTAGAAGAGTACTAGTACTTATTGTGTCTAATCGATCTGGCCAATTACCAATTACCTCAATTTTCGTTAACATCGGAAGACTTTTAATTGGTGTCCATCTTCGCTGAAATGGCCAATGATTTATTAAAAGGTACCATCGATATGTAGTTGATCCAGTCATTTTCTTGCATTGTAATATATCTTAATTAATTGAAGTGGTTGTTGGGGTTTCCTTGCATGGCTTTGAATACTATTTACTTAAAAGAAAAGTAAGTAAAGTCTAATTAAATAATAAGAGTAGCCACTTTTTTTGGTCAAATTGTCGTATTTACTTAGTTAGGACACCGACACCTTTTTATTTGAGAAGGAACTTGCTTCTACTGATCTTTATTGATATAATTATTTTCTCCTGGTCAAAGTATGTAAGCTACCTTTTTCTTTTTCTTTTTCTTTTTTGGGTCAGTATGTATGAAAGCCATCATTGTTGGTGTGTCACATCTTACATCTCTACAATATCATCCAAATCTGTTATCATAGTTTAATAACGAGCTGGATAACAACTCGACATGATGATCTCAAGCCAAACCTCATATATAAATACAGATATTTGAAGCTTATGATCATCAAACATGATCCCAAGAAATCTATTCAACCTTAAAAACCGTACACTGGGGCTTAACTACATTAGGCATTGCTCCATGGATCTTCATCTTCTTTCTTCACTTCCTACTTACAATTCACCAGTTTCCTCCCATCTAAACTTCCCATCTCACTCTTAACATCCAAAAGTATTGGCAGGGTATCATTTTTAATGCAAGGCCATCAACGAAATATCAAGCCAACCTAATATTGTTCCGAGATCGGCAAATTACCAACCGCCCATTTGGCACTATGATTACATTCAATCATTGAGAAGGGAATATGAGGTATACGTTTTGTAATTGGTTTTTTCCCTATTAAATGTTCCTGGTAGCTAGCGTTTGTAACAAGTCTTGGATTTATTGGTGCTCATGAATTAATCAAAAGAAATTGAGTTTCCAGGGAGACACATGCACCAGACAGGTTCATAAGATGAAGGGAGAAGTCATGAGAAGGATGTTGTACACAGTAGTGAATCCTTTAGAATAACTGGAGCTGATTGATATCTGACAAAGACTTGGATTATCTTACCATTTTGAGGACGAGATAGAGAACATATTGGAAAGTATATACAGTGCTAATCATGGTGGTGATCATATGTGCAAGAATGAGAGTTTATACGCCATAGCTCTTAGATTTAGACTCTTAAGAAAAAATGGACATAATGTGTCTCAAGGTAAACAAGTTAACAATATTGTTTACAGTAATGTTGAAAAAATAAGTAAACGTGGGAAGCATGACCCATATATATGTTATATTAATTACTGGTGAGTTTTTTTTGTTGCAGACATTTTCAATACTTTCAAGAATGAAAAGGGGAACTTCAAGACATGCCTTTGTGACGATACTAAGGGATTGCTGTGTTTATATGAAGCCTCATTCCTTTTGATAGAAGGTGAAACCATCTTGGAGGAAGCAAGGGAGTTCGCAACGAAACATCTGAAAGACTGAGTGAAGCAAAGCAAAGATGAAAAACTTTCTGCAAAAGTAAGCCATGCCTTAGAGCTTCCACTTCATTGGAGAATGCCAAGGTTGGAAACAAAGTGGCCGGTTTATTGATGTATATAGGGACAAAGAAGGCATGAATCCTCTCTTGCTAGAGTTTGCAGAATTGGACTTCAATATGGTACAAGCAGCCCATCAAGAAGATCTAAAACAAGCATCAAGGTAAATATATATTTATTTGAAAGATTAAGAAAACACCTTGCTATAATTCTAAAACTGATCAGCCTTTTTCGGTTCCTATATATTAAGGTGGTGGAAGAGCACTGGCATGGGAGAAAAGTTGACCTTTGCAAGGGATAGGTTGATGGAGAATTTCTTATGGACAGTTGGAATGGCAGTGAGCCTTAGTTTGGATATTGCAGGAGAATGCTGACAAAGGTGATCGCACTGATGACAACAATAGATGATGTTTATGATATATATGGCTCTTTAGACAAACTTGAGCTATTCACGAATGCTGTTGAGAGGTTCATACATACTAATG
Source organism: Carya illinoinensis (assembly GCF_018687715.1). Lineage (NCBI taxonomy): Eukaryota > Viridiplantae > Streptophyta > Magnoliopsida > Fagales > Juglandaceae > Carya > Carya illinoinensis. The sequence goes on from NC_056757.1 coordinate 4,011,327, forward strand.
GCACCATGTACGATTTGTGCTAATTAATATATGGTTATCTTTGGCATATGACTGATCAATCAATAAATGTATTCTATGTGCTGCAGATGGGACACAAATGCAACGGATGGACTCCCATATTACATGAAGATTTATTTCCTTGTTCTCCACAATTCCACCAATGAAATGGCATTTGACGCCCTTAAGGAACAAGGATTGGACATCATTGGATGTCTCAAAAAAGTGGTACCTGAATTGACTTGATCTAAATTCATGATTATATTCTTCAAACGATTTTACTTCTACAATATGTGATGTATTATCCTCTCGATCTAATTCAATATTGTTCCATTGTAAAATGTTTTAGTTGGTAGATTCATGCAGATCTTTTTTATTAGAAGCAAAGTGATACTACAATCAATGTTTTGAATACCATACCGGTCAAGGCACTAGAATGAAATATTTCGGTACCGGTACCGTTTCGTGTACCGTTTCGGAATAGTCGATATATAAATAAATTATAAATATAAATATATATATTAATTATATTTCAAAATAATAATTTATATATAAATAAATTATACATAAATGCATATATCTATATAAATTATAAATAGTTTAGTCTAAATTGAGGGTAAAAAAATGAATTTGTAGTTTGAAAAATGAAAAAAAAAATCGAGACCGAAATATCGGCCGGTACCGGCCGGTACGGTCGGTATTTGAACCGGTACGAAATATGTAGAATTTCTGTACCGGTCCGGTGGCCGGTACGGAATATACCGGCCATACCGGCCAGTATAGTACGATTTTAAAAACAATGACTACAATGGATATACAAGCCTTCAAGAATATCTCGAGAATGCATGGATCTCAATTGCAGCACCTGTCGCACTAGTGCATGCTTATATTTTTGTCACAAATCCAATGACTGAAGAAGCCTTGGACTGCTTGGAAGAGTACCCGAACATAATCCGCTGGTCTTCAATGATCCTAAGGCTTGCAGATGATCTTGGAACCTCTAAGGTATGAAAAGTACCACACTATCTTAATTATGAGTTTATTTAGTGGCTTTGAATTCTTCACAGAAAAATATACATAGACTTCATGAGTCTTTGGCAGCTGCAAAAGACTTGATTTCTTGGAGTTGAGGTGGTCTCCTCCCAAGATTTTGTATTTCCTAAAATAACAACTAATTTGGCTAATTCGTGGCCGCCACCAAAGACTTTTTCTAAAAGAACAAAAGAGTTCACTTATGTCCTTAATTGCCAACCATTTGCTATGTGCAAATTGTCCATCTGATCTAATAAAGTCCTGCAAATTGCATGTACAGCTTAAGTCATCTATTATGTTCTTTTCGATCGACTTGTCGGCCACCTAATCACCGTGAACTTAATATTTCATGGGTTCTTTCTTCCCTTTTTTTTTTCAACTACTTTGGAGTCAACATAGATTATCTAGATCAGTTATATCGACTCCTTTATAAAAATCTTGTCTTCATGCTTATATGTAAACATTGTAACTCTCTCTCTGTCTCTCATATTATATGTTTTGTTATACAGGACGAGTTAAAGAGAGGCGATGTTTCTAAATCAATCCAATGTTACATGAAGGAGACTGGCGCTAGTGAAGAAGATGCTCGTGAATACATAAGCCCTCTTATTAGTGCAACATGGAAGAAGATGAATGAAGAACGAATTTCAAACTCTCCCTTCTCTAAAATGTACCTTGAAGTCATTATGAATCTCGCGAGAATGGCCCAATGCACATACCAACACGGAGATGGGCATGGGGTTCAAGACTGTGACAATAAGGACCACGTCTTATCTTTACTTATACATCCCATTCCTCTAAATAGAGATCAAATTAAGAATGTAACCATTTTTAAGGAGACCAAGTATGAATGATGAGAAAATAGAATGGGATCTCTTATAAAAAAAGGCTATGGGGCAAGTCCTCTTGATTGTTAATTACCCTTTCGGTTGGTTAAATGAACTCATGTGGACCCTATAAAAACAAATGAGTTTGAGTTTGGCTAAGCGGCTGCCTAATTTAAAAGAAGCCAAGCCTTGGTTCATCTTTGAAACAACAAATATGATTGGACGTAATTAACGAACTTATAAACAGAGGTAAGTTCAAAATGATGGATTCAACTATATATACGTACATGATGTTTGTTATTTGTTCTAGCTTGATTGTGCATCGAATTTGTTAGAAATACTATATCAAAGTACACAGCGGAAGCAATATTATCTCGTCAGAAATATCTTGAATCTAGTGCAGTTGTTCCACGGATTCTTTGTCATCGTTCTTCATCCAATCTTCACATATCGATGGTGGAGTGTGCTACATGATAATATCAAAGCAACACCCACATATTCCACAACCTAAATGTCGGGACTAGAAAGAATTCTTTGAGAGGGAGATTTTTCTATTTTGAAAGCTTAAGAGCCACTCCATAACCCCCAAGAGAAGCGGAAGGGGTGCCCACTATGGGTGCCCTTTCTTACAAAATTAAAGCACAATCTGGATTTATTCTTTATGCGGACCCGTTGAGTAGGCATTGCAGGGCTACTTAACAATTTATAATTTATTTTTCTTAATCGAATTACTTTTTTAAATTGATTATTTTATGGAAAAAGTTTTGATTGATCTTACCCCAAAATCAAAAAAATTATTCGAGTTAGCAATGTTGCTTTTTCATATCTACCTCTGTTATAAAAGTTTTCATTCGTTTATAAATAATAATTTGTGTTGGATGACTATATTACATTTTTACCCTTGAAGTTTTAGGGAGAAGCTTTGATATCCCTATGATTAATGCGTGCCTGTGTTTGCTTTGTCTGATGGTATCCCTTTGACTGTGGATTTGAAATTGCATGATTATCTTTGTCGAATGTGAAAAAACATATTCTTTTGTCTAAAATATTATTAGTTGTGCAATAGGAAATGTGCCTTTGAGGCTCTTATTGGTCATTTTGCTAGCCCTATGTTCAAGGACCTCAGTGCCTTCTTTTTAGTGCCTTTACACTACTTTTTACTTTTCTGTCCAAAATCGTCTCTTCTACTATTCTCTATATGATGCTTCTCTTCTTCCTCTGTTTTTATTTCATTCCATAAAATTCTTAGCTCTCTCAATTATGAGACATTTTCCTCTCCATAGAATCTCAAATTGGTCTTTGTATTTGAAACAAATCCATTGTTTGCCTTTCCTCTTTTTTATTTTTTATTTTTTTTTTCTAGTATGAGTGTGAGTTTCTTAGTCTTTATGGATGATGACAACACCACGTCTGCCACACAAGTACCACTAGGTCTAGTTGTATCTATTTCTCATTGAACTCTAAAACTTTGACACAATATTGGAAAAACAACTCCAGTGGTGAAAAAGCCTTTGAAATCTTTATCATTAGGATGTTGTTGTTGGGTCAACATGTGTATTTGACAAATGCTCGCCTTAGGGCTAGTGCAATTGCTCTTCAAGGTGCTAGGCCTGAGTCGTGAGCACTCTTCTCTCACTCGATGTGAGATGGTGTTGCTCACCCTCAGGCAACCAGTCTTTGATCGTTTCGGGTGCTAGCATTTATGCTCACCTTGGGCATAAATTTCTTCTCTCTCAAATTATTTTGTTGCTCTACTCATTTATCACAAGCAATGTTTACCGAACTAACCTTGCCCAAGCCGAAGTTATATTCTTGGACTTTTCAGTTATCCCAAGTAATATTTGGATCAAATTGACATGCTCAATGATCCTAAGTAGTGTGTTGACTAAACTAGGCTTATTTTTCTTTCTTTGTTGAATGATCCCAAGCAGTGTGTTGACTGGACTGGTAATGCTTGGTGATCTCAAACAATGTTTATTTTCTTACTTTACTCCATAAGCAGTGCAAGAAAACTAGCCTTACTCGAAATTATCGAGCAAAGCTAGTATGGCTGACACAATGATTAGTATTACTGAGCAGTGCAAGAAAATAACTCTTGCTCAGAATCACCAAATAAGTTCAATTCAACTAACATATGGCTCTAGATAACCAAGCAACGCAAGAGAACAACCTTACTCAGGATCACCATCAAGGTTAGTCCGGCCAAGACACTACTAGGGATAACTAAGCAAAGTAAGAAAATCAGCCTTGCTTGGAATCACTGAGCATGCTAGTTTGATCAAAACACTATTCGAGATAACTTATCAATGAAAGAAAATAACTCTTGCTCACGAAGATCATTGAACAAGGCCAATCCAGGCAAAACACTGCTTAAGATGATCAAACAAAGCTAGAAAATAACCCTAAGGCTAGTCTAAACAATAAACTACTCAGGATAACTGACCAGAAGAAAAAAATAACCCTTGCTTGAGATGAGCTTCATTGCTCACCTGTGATGGGGTGTGCAGAGTGCCTATCATGTTAATTGTTCAAAGATGTAGGCCTATATGCAAGCACTTTTGCTCTCCTAAATCCTAAATGTCTTCTCTTTCGGGTTGTGAGCACTCATTACTCATCTGGTACGAGCACTCTTTGCTCACTTTGGGCATCATTTTCTCTTTCTTGGGGGCAAGCTACACACTTCTCCTGCAGTGCTTGCCTTAGGAAGAGTATTATTACTAGTCAGGGTGCTTGCCCTGGATTGCAAATACTCTTTGCTTGCCGCAATATGAGATGTTTTTGCTCACCTTGATGCGAGCACTCTATACACAATAACTCATAAAAACCAGTTTTCATGTTTCTTTTTAGATTTAAAAATATTGTTATTATTCCTATATAATATTATTTAGAAAAAAAAAACTAGCTATTATCTTCATCTTATTTTCTATAATAATTCATTAAAAAAAATAATATTCATATGACTAATATTCATTGTGCTCTGTGTTGTGAACTGTGAATGTGAAATGATGAAACTAATGTGAAGTTTGTGATATGGTTGTACTTTGTGAAGTGATGAGATGGTTGTGTAGTTTGTGAAGTGTGTTATGCTAGGTTAAAAACCTTTTGATAGTTTTCTTCAAAATACTAATTGTATTTTTTGCATAATCGGTTGCAATGATCACCTCAAGTCTCGAGTATAGCAAAGCCAAGTCTCGAGTGTAATTTTAAGTTTCTTGTACTTTTTTCTATCTGACTATAGCAAAACCAAGTCTTGCATCAAATTAAATTCTCAAAATTGTGTCATGATCAGACGACAATCTAGAGAATTATTAATAGAAAATAATCAACACTAGCACACTCATGCAAGCTAAACTATAATGAATGACGATCATGTGTAATGTTTTTTGGTGAGTAATTAAATATGTTCCAACAAATACTTGTCCACATGCTAAAAGCAATCCCTAGTCCATGAAGAGACCATAGCATTAGTCATAGAATCATGTACTTATAGTTGTATGCATTTGCGCTAGTGATAAAGATTGATACCATCTAGTAGGTTAAATCAACCGCAACTAATAGAACTCTATGTTGACAGCACATGCTTGACTCCTTGGCCTAAGGAAAGGGACAAGATGTTGCTGCTACAAGTTGTTATGCCTCCCTACTATTCCTCCACATCCAGAAAACAAAATGCTTTTCCTTGTTGGCTGATTTGCTCTTAAAAACCAAGAATAGATTCATAAATGCAAACATGTTGGCACTACATGAATATGCCAACTGTTTTAATTGTTTCTCTCTACTCTCTTTCATCAATTTGTTGCCTATGTAGTCAAGGAACTGCTCCTTCATGTTTATATGAGTTTATGTAGAATTGGATCATCATCTTTGTAAAAGTATAACTTTGAAGAGAAAAATGAGAAAATAAAATCACTTGTGCATGGATTATATGCAAATGAGATTTTTTGTTAGTTTTTAGTCTAACATCATGTATACATATATATTTATACTATTAAGTGTTTTATGCTTCCTAAGTTTAGATGAACATTTCATATACATGTTTCCTATCTTTCCCCTTTCATTTCATGACATCGAATATTTTTGTAGAAACCCGATACAAAGATTTCTACTAGTATGCTATACTTGATAATACGTGCTTACAGGTTTTGTACTTTGATGTCTTGAGAGGTCTAAAGTTGCACACTTAAGAATATAATGTAATTGGTTTATGGATTGAAATATAATGTATATAATTGCTTTTATGGATTTTAATATAATGTAATTGCTTAAAATATAAAGCAAGTACTTTGTGTAATTTCTTTATGGATTGTAATTTAATGTAAGATGTGTATTGTTTTAATGTGTTCTTTTTCAATACTATTTTTTTTAGTATGTAACATACTATTTCTGGCGCTATATGTTTGTTGGAAATAAATTTTTTGTCACAAATACTTATTTACATCAATCGTGATAAATGTAAATAAGTATTTATGATCAAATCAAATTTGTTCAACCATCACGATGGAACATATTTTTTAGGGAGATATAATCGTTGCGTAAAATAATTGTGACCAAAAAACGTATTATAAATAACTTTTTTCGACAAGAAAAAATTTTCAAAAAAAATTCTATGGGCAATAGTTAACCATGGTTGATTTTTTTTGCAACAACATTGAGACTATTTGTATTGATATAGATCACTGCAAATTGGGCTTTTCTTACCGTTTAAAATATCTTTTGCATTGCTCCTATTCTCCATTGGTGTCAACTAATTTCACTATAAATGTCCACATTTTTGCGATGACATTTCATTTCAACGGAAAAGTTTTTTGAAATTGGTATTACCGACCATGTAGCGTTGATTCGTAAGTGACGCTAAAAAGTAATTATGATGCTGATCAAGCATTTTGCAACAATTTTAGGCAACACAAAAAAGTTATTTTTTGTGTACCACATTAATTAAATAATCTCAATTTGTGAATTTATTTCTGTAAGATCTATTTGTAGCTTAAGTATTTCTCATACATATAATGTTTATTAATTTTTTGTAATAATATTAGACAAAACAAATTCAAAAAAATAATTTCAAAATCAAGGTGCTCCATGGTCATTGGCCAGTCACCCCAGCTATCTTCACTACAAGAAATATGATTTTTAAAGACGAATTATATTTCATCCCTAAAAATACTTATTTGGAACAAAAATTAAATTTCGTCTCAAAATATGGAAGCGGTTTTAGCTTCATTCAAACATATAAATATGTGTTCAAACTAGACTTTATGAGGTGAAATATAGCATCTAAAAAAACCATTCGAACATTCACAAACACGTGCAAACAATATTCTAATTCACGTTTGAATGGTTACATGATTGTTCAAATAATAATCATGACGGGATAGTGTAGCCAATTGTGATGGGAAAAGGTCGAAACTGTTAAAACGAGATATTTAATCATTCAAACTAATATTTTGATAGGAAGTTATAAATAAATCTGGCAGGAATAGTTGCTATACTATTCGAACATTCTCATACAAGTTGGAACAGTATTTTAATTCATGTTTGAATGATGACATGACTGTTCAAATAATAGTCATGGCAGGAATGTATAACAATTGTGCCTAGAGAAAGTAAGATCATGTTCGAATGCTATATTTAATCATTCAAACGAATTTTTCGGTGAGAAGTTATAAATAAATCTGGCAAGAATAGTTGCTATAACATTCAAATGGTACTTTTACGTTCGAACAGAGTTATAAACCATTCGAATTGATGGCGTTCAAATAGAATGATGTTTAATAGAAAGGTTGAGCATAGGTCGTCACCTTTAGAGTTGTTTGGGCTAGATATTATCACACAATTAATGGACGTTTCAAAAAATAGATTTGGGAAAGAAGCAAGAGCTCGTAAGAAACAACAAGCAGTATAGTTGAATTAGACAAAAAAGAAAAAAAAAAGTGCATATTCTTTGAGTTTTCATATTAGTCTACCTTGAAACTGCACCATAATCTAGATTTTATGCACATTATGAAAAATATAAGCAAAAATATATTGGACACTCTGATGTCAATAGAATGAAAGACAAAAGATACATTGAACTGTCATAAAGATGTAAGGGAGTTGGGGATAAGAAGAGAGTTGTATTTATAAGATAATGGATCATTAGCTTGGTATAGGTATATATTGTCAAATGATGAGAGAAAAAAATTCTGTGAATGGTTCATGACAATCAAATTATATGATAGCTATACTTCAAACATATCAAGATGTGTGCAAACCCATGATTGGAAGATAACTGGTTTAAAGTCACAAATGTCATATATTTTTACAGAGTTTGTTGCCAGTTGGTGTGCGTGAAAAGTTTACTCTAGATGTTCATGCAGCTCTGACAAAATTAGAGGAATTTTTCAGAAATATTTACAGTAAAATATTAAAAGTTCATGTATTAGTAAAGATGGAAGCTTAAATTGTAGTGATATTATACAAATTGGAGAATTTGGATCCACCTTCATTTTTTGATGTAATAGTTCATTTGAACATGAGTCAATTGAAGTGTCTAATGAGGATGAGGGTGACTAGTCCAACAAAGTTGATAGTAAATAATAGATGTCTCTGTGTAAGTATCATTGTTATAAATATAATAACATTTTTATGAATAATAATTTATTACAGTTTAAAACATATATATGTCTCTCAAATGCAAATCAACTCGTGTGCCATCTTCATTCATTATCGACTCCCCAATTGGTTTGGTTGCTATGAATGGTGGGCCAACATCATTAGACTCAGAACAATATATGTTATATGAAAACTTGATTTTATATGATGATTTAAGTAATAATGTTTTAAAAATAATTTTTTTTTTTATATTATATGCTTTAATTACTATATAGTTGTTGCAAGTTGTCGCTAAAGTCGAGGTGCTATTAGAGGTGTCTGCATAAAGAAAGTAAGGAAAGTGAAAAAAATTAAAGTTGATGTTCCCGATGATCATGCTGGTGACTCTGGAGATTTGACAGTTTGGCTTGCTTCTTATGTTAGTGCCACTCTTACATATACACCGATAGCTACATCCTCCTAAACTAAAGTTTTATAAGATGTGAAAGACTACAGTAAAAATTATTGTCTAATAATAAGTTAATTAGAAAATAATTAAGTATAACTTATTACTTAATTTATAATTAGTTTGTATTTAGATTAATAATTTATAATTATTTCAATGATGAGTTTGAACTTAATTTTGGCTAACGAGATGATCGACTAATAGTTGATGAGCTGATGTCCAATGCATTTTAAAAGTATAAAGGTGGATGTTATGCACACTATCAGAAGTTAACTAGTGTAACAGATATGTGTCAAAATCCATTCCTAGACATGCCACCAAATGAATGGGAGAAGTTTTTGATATATTTGAAGATCCTGCGTATCAGGTAATTTCGTTGCTATATTTCTTTATGGTATATGATAGATGCATTAAACAAATATAGTAATAATGTATTTTGTAACAACGGAGTACTTTCAACAAAGCATATTTAACGATACACTATCATGCGTTCTAAATCTTTTCATCAACTATTAAAAAAATAGGTAACATTATATTAATCCCCATTAAATATTAACGTGGCCCAATTGTATGCTAAATCACATATAAATCGTGATGGTGTTTGGACCAATCCCAAAGCAGAAATAAATTATGTAAATTTAAGTTTTATATTTGTATTGTCTAATAATATTTTCGTTATTTATACTATCTCTAATAATTTTTTTATAGGACAAGATGGTATCACTTATAGAAACAGTTGCAGCTCTATTTGATAAATCATCTATGAACGATGTTCAGATCTTTTTTCAGGTTTTTAGACTACGTTCTAAATATTTGAGGGACTTAAGAAGTTATGTGAAGTATTCCTCAATATCATCATCTTTTCAAGTCAAATCGAATAACAACTCTCGGGAATTAGAGAAAGTAAAGCTCAAGATCACACATTGTATATGCTAAAGATGTTGAAGATTCAATCCTAGAAAATGTTCGAACAGTGGCAATTAATGATGTTCCAAAACTCTATGACATCACCATCCTAGAACTTATTTCTTTAGTTATGTCTTTTCATTATTTTGACTTGATGTAACATTTGAACCATTGTGATGTTTTAATTGCAATATTTAATATTAGTTTTATGTTTTGAATTTATAGCTTACTATATCATAAGTATCATTCGAACGTAAAATATCCAGCTTGAATAGTAATTGACAATTTATTACCATTCAAACACATTTTAGCTTCCATTCAAACGACCAATCAAAAGTCATTTGAATGAATTGAGAACCATCAACCCTGTTCAAACAAATTAATTGTCTGTTCGAACAGGCTACATATTTGAACATTCCAACATTATTGGTTCAAACACATTGGTCATCATGCAAATGTAACATAAACTATTCGAACAAAAATATTGAACGAGCCTTTCGAACAGATGTTTTCAATTCGAACTTTTTCAATCATGTTTGGTCAAATTCTTGTTGTTCAAACTTAAATATATATGTTTGAACACAAATAAACTATTTGAACACTTGCTCCATTCGAACAAGATCAAATAAATTCACGTTATTTTAATCAATTTTTGATAAGTTCGAATAAATATGTTCTAGTCGAACGGTTTTCTGGGACGAAAAGTATGAAAAAAATATTCTCATTTTGAACGCTTTCAACTGGTTCGGCCAGATTGTCCCTAAAAGTATTTTTTGGAATGAAATTCAAATTTCATTTCCAAAAACCTTTTGAGACGGATCTTCTAGGATAGAATAAAGACGAAAATTTTTCATCTGTAAATCTCTTTTGGGATGAAATTTTTCATTCCAAAAAAGGCATTTTCTTGTAGTGCTTTGAGTCAACATGATTACAATTAAAAAAATTCTACCCATCATTTTCACACCACAGACAATGTTTTAATTTTTTATTTCCCTTACTAAATATGTGCTATATGAATGATGAGTAATAAAATTTAATTAGTTTAAGAAAAATAAAATAAAAGATTATAAAAAATTAATAAAAAATAATAATAATATTATAGTGTATGGTATATGGAGATAATGAGTACCAAAGTTCAATTAATTAACATATAAGTAGAGGTAATTAGTCAATAGTGACTGATTCAATGAATGAGAGATTAGAGATTGACTTCTAAATTCGATTCAACCTCTAGATTAAGGTCATGAAAGCTTAGGTTCTGCATGCCTCTATAGAGATATGGTCCATCATATTTATATGTAAATAATTACAATTTTATGTTTTTTTCCTATCGTCTGAGAAAATAAAATTATGAGACATGTTATCTTTTTTTATTTACATAAAAGTGATTGTGGTTTTTTGTGTTTTCTTTTCGAAAAACAAGGGTGCCAATTTTTAGATCAAGAGATTTTGTCTTTGCAAGATGAGTTTTTTTAGGCTGAAACATTTTTTGATATTCAAAACATGCTTGGATCCCCCCGCGGGGGGGCGGGGTAAAAAAAAACCGTTTAAGAAAATAGATTTTTGTTTAAATATCAAAAACTAATTTTTTTACTATTAAAAAATTTATTTGTATAATATATAATTTATTACCATTAATTAGTAGAAGTAAATATAAATAAAAACCTTCCAAGTTGTGATATTATGAAGCCGGGCAGAATTTAGATTAATTTTGACAACTAATTTCAACAAATAATTGAAACAAACAAGACAAGATATTTGCTCAAAACATAGAGAAAACAATTGTTTTTAATTGAAAATTACCAAAATTCCAAAATGTCTAACCAAGCCCGCAAGCCATGCTGAAATAGCTATAAATTTAAAAATATCAGGATTTACTAAAAATAGTAAAATCTCAATAAACATACTAAAATAAATACATAAATAAATAAGCAATTTATCAAAAATCTAGCCAAAATAGGGATAGAAACACTTCCTAGTCAAGAAAGGAAATATTACCATAAAAAGTAAAAAAAATATCTAAAATTGGAGATTTGAATGTGTAAACAGCTGAATTTGGGCTCGAAAACAATATTCTAGATGTCCACGGCAAGCAAGCCAAAATAACTTTTCGAATTGGGATCATATATGCGAATCTAATACCTGTAACCAAAATTATGGCCAAAATACAAATATATATGCTCAAAACCGTCCCAAATCAAGGAAAAATCATTGTTTCTTATTGTACTTGCGTTGACCTGCCGTCTCGAGGTAGTTCACTGCCATTGACATAAAATCTGGCAGTTCAGCATAATCGGATTCAAATCCCCTGCATCATTTTATCAGCCATCTTTGTTCACTGTGGATGGTAGGCTACTAATGCACCTAACACGTTCGGGGTGTTCATCCGGATCGGATTTTTTTCCGGTCCGGTCCGGAAATCCGGAATCCGGGTGAATCCGGTCGGATAACCGCCCGGATTACACTTGGGTGGTTTAGAAAAACCCGGATCCGGTTGCAGATCCGATTTTACAACCTAGTTATCCGTAACCGGATTATACACCCGGTTTTTTTTTTTTGGGACTAAAATTAGTGACATTGTATTAGTTTAATTAGTTGTGATGTATTATTATTTATTTCTTTTATTTTTTGTAAATTTATGTTTTGCATTGTGATGAAACAACAATATTACTTATTTTGCATGTTTTTTTAATTTTGTTCTTCAATTTATTTTTTAAAAACACTTTTTAAAAGTGTTTAAATTATTTTATTTTAAAAAATCTAGGCAATTTGAACATGATATTAGTTTTTTTTCTTTTTTTTACCAGGATTGAATCCGGTTATAACCCGGATCCGGCTTTTATCTTAAAAAAGAAACAAACAATCCGGATATCCAGTTAAAATCCGGATATTCGGATTGAATCCAGTTATCCGCCTGGATTGAGTCCGGATTCAATCCGAACGGATAACCGCCCGGGGTTTAGAAATCCGGATCCAAATCCGGTTTTGGCCGGAAATCCGGATCCGGATCCGGATACACACCCCTACAACACGTCTAGTGGAAGAAATGCATGCATGTTTGTGTGGAATAGCTGATTTTTCGATAATGTAATTTACCGTTAAAATACATTAAAAATATAAGAGTATTTAAAAATATAAGAGTATAAGATAGGGACCAATTTTTCTTTTTCTTAATATTACAAAGTCAGCTGCCTGATCTTCCCTTCCACTTGGCTTTGCCTCGATCTACTGCATGGGGGCTACTGGCTTTGACATTGATAATTAGTTGTTAGGAACGTCGTAGGACCAGATACGGGGTGGGGCTGCCTGCAGTCTGCGCTAGGAAGCAAGCCAAGAGGACATGATAAGATTCAAATATGTACCAACGAGCATGTCATTTCATGATGTGGTTTGTCAACCTTAGGGGATATGTACCATCTAGGTGTGTCCTGAATTATTAGCATGAGTCATGACTTCTGAGTTAAGAGGTTCTTACGTCTGATCTCTGATCTTAGCCAGCCAACTAGACACCCTTAGGCCTTAGCCTCCCTTGTCTACATTATAACGCAATTCTAGAGATTTTCCAGGACAGACTCGATAGCCAGCCATGGAGGTCTATGTAAACGTATATCTTTGAAGTAAATATATGTTCCATATGTTGAGGGTCCACCCCATGTGTTGCCCATGTGTTGATGATGTCCATCCGTATGATTGTGTTTCTCCCATGTGCTTTCATGTGAATTGGGCATTAAGCATCTCCAGCACATATCCAGCTCATGTAATGTGGAGGAAGAGGAGCTCAACCTCTCCTATAAATAGGAAAGGTCATCCGAAGGAAAAATCATCCCCTAGAAGAGAAGGAAGCTGAAGACAGTGTGTAGTGTCATTTGAGATAGAGAATTGTTTTGAGCGTGTTTGTAATCGTGTACAAACACATTGAATATAGTGTTTCAGCTTCAGTGGACGTAGGCAAATTGCCGAACCACTTAAATACTGTCTCTCTCTATTTTTTGTTTGATTTCTGGAGCCACAACACCATACTCATCCATTCAATCGAAAAACCAAGCTAATTAAAGGCCTGCAATTCTTCTTAATGTCTCTTCAAATTCTTGATTCAGTCCGAACTTGCAATCCAACTAGAGGATTGCTCCCATCTAAACATCCCATCTCACCTATACCATCAGGAACTGGCGATGTTTCTCAGCTTCCTTTCCAAAGCACGACAATCCTAAACGACTCGAGCACCGACTCCATTACTGTTCGACGATCAGCAGATTACCGACCTACCATTTGGTCCTATGATTATATTCAATCACTGAGAAGTGAATATGTATGTGGTACATGCATTTGTTAATTACTTGTGTTTCTTATTGCTGGTTTTAGTAGTAGTACCACTGTCAGTAATTATTGTTGGATTTAGTGGCGTGATTAATAATGAGAAAATTGAATTGCCAGGGGGAGTCATGCACCAAACAAATTGAAAAGCTGAAGCAAGAAGTGAGGATGGTGTTTATGGAAGTTGTTGATCCTTTAAAGAAATTGGAGCTGATTGATGTCTTGCAAAGGCTTGGATTATCTTACCACTTTGAGGACGAAATAAAGAGCATTTTGGAAAGTATATACAATACCAGTCATGGTGCACCATGTGGTGGTGATATGCGCAAGGAGAGTTTATATGCCACATCTCTTGGGTTTAGACTGCTAAGACAAAATGGATATAATGTGCCTCAAGGTAAACGACACAACAAAAATTAATAATTGTGAGTGATAATCCATTTTTTATAGCTAAAACTTGTGAGCTTTGTTAATTGCAGAGATTTTCAATAGTTTCAAGGATGAAAAGGGAAGTTTCGTGACATCCCTTTGTGACGATATTGAGGGAATGTTGGGTTTGTATGAAGCCTCATTCCTTTTAATAGATGGTGAAGGTATCTTGGAAGAAGCAAGAGATTTTGCAATCAAGAATCTTAGAGTCTACTTGGAGAAAAGCAAAGACCAAAATCTTTCTGCTATGGTGAGCCACGCTCTAGAGCTCCCACTCCATTGGAGGATGCTAAGGTTGGAGACAAGGTCGTATATAGATGTATATAGGAGCAAAGAAGGCATGAACCCTCTCTTGCTAAAGCTTGCAGAACTAGATTTCAACGTGGTACAAGCAGCCCATCAAGAAGATCTAAAACAAGCATCAAGGTAAAAAAGCATGTTTTTCATTCAAAATATTCTAAAGAAAACACTGTTATTCCTCTAATATAGATAATCCCTTATTTGATTCCCATTAAGGTGGTGGAAGAGTACTGGGTTGGAAGAGACGTTGACCTTTGCGAGGGATAGGCTGATGGAGAATTTCTTCTGGACAGTGGGAGTAATATTTCAGCCTAAGTTTGGATATTGTAGGAGAATGTTGACAAAGCTCATCACACTAATGACAACAATAGATGATGTTTATGATGTATATGGTTCTTTGGAAGAACTGGAGCTCTTCACAGATGCCATTGAGAGGTATATATGCACTAAATGGAAATAAACAATTAGTGCTAACTATTATATATAAGGCCATCTTTGACATAGGAAGTACTTCTGTTTGCTTTCCAGATGGGATACCAATGCAATGGATCAACTCCCATATTACATGAAGATATGTTTCCTTACTCTCCACAACGCCGTCAACGAAATGGCTTTCGACGTGCTAAAGGAAAAAAAACTCCACATCATTCGATACCTTAAGAAAGTGGTATTGAATTGGCTTCTATATATACTCATGAGTACTAATATATGTAGTTCAAACTCTTTACTTTCTTAAATATTGGTCACGTTTTTAATATATATATACTCACTCTTTTCTTGATTGCTTGCTCCATTATAAATGTTTCAGATGGTAGATTTGTGTAGATCTTTTATGTTGGAAGCCAAGTGGTTCTACACCGGATATAAACCAAGCTTTCAAGAATACATAGAGAATGCGTGGATCTCAATTGCAGCACCAGTTGTATTGGTGCATGCATATTTTCTTGTCACGAATCCAATAACTAAAGAAGCTTTGGAGTGTCTGGAAGGGTACCCAGATATATATAATCCGTTGGTCATCACTGATAGTAAGGCTGACCGATGATCTTGGAACCTCAAAGGTACGTGTGCTGCAAATTGCATCATCTCATGCATGCATCCAATACATGATTACACCAAAATATATATACACATCTAATGCCCTGATCCCCGGCCTGTTTGAAAACAAGCAGATGCAGATTTGCGGCCGATTTGCGGCCAGCTCCAAATTAAGACATATATATATATATCTTCCAAATTGCATTATTGAAGGAAAAAAAAATTTTAAAAAAAAAAAACAGGCGACTTAGTTATTGTGAACCCCACACGAACAGCATTAAAAAAGATGTGTTTA